>NC_138963.1:750833-1496666 GCF_055761805.1 Camellia sinensis
GTTCGTGTTTACCTCTGTTTCGGGTGCGTTCCGTCGCCTGGTTTGTCCGAAGTGCATGTACTTATCGAGTTGTTGTTTAAGTTTTGTTTATCGAGTTGTTAAGTTTGCTTATCAAGTCGTCGAGTTTTGTAAATCGAGTTGTTACTCTCTGTTTATCAGCATTGTCGTGTTTTGCTTATCGAGTAGTAAACTTGCTGAGGTTTTGTTGTTTCTTAGCGAGTTAAGTTGTTTAGTTTGTTGTGTCGGTTCACTACCTGACTTGGCAATGTACAATGCTCCATTTCCATTCAATCTCATTTTTGTGCAAAATGATGCAATGTGATGCTAAGAAAACAAAGTACAACACTTTTTGAACAAAAAGCTGTTTCATTCTATCATGATCATTTTGTTACAACATTTTACAACAGGGTACAAGTTTTAAAGAAAATAAAACTGCCTAAAAGCTAATGTGCTACAACTACTAGTAATAAAAGAAAATAAAGTAGGAACATCTGCATCAGTGCTATCAAGCGCAAGACTGAGAAGCCCTCTTCGTCCTCTTCGGCTGAGCAACCTCTGCACCATCACCATCCGAATCGGAGTCGCCGCCCTCAGAATCCTCCTCGGCATCACCTCCGCCCTCAGAACCGGATCCAGAGTCATCCTCTCTGCCTGCAGATGTCTCTGACTGAGGATGTGCAGACTCCTCCTCCTCGTTGGACTCCGGATCATCTCTCATAGGTGCTCTACGCCTGCCTCGGCTACAAGTCGAATCCCCTCTCCCAGCTCCTCGAGAAGGCCTGGATGGACCAGCCTGTAGCGGTGGCATCTGGAAAAAAAAAAAAAAAAAAAGAGGGAATTTGAATACATTAGTCGACATGTATATCAGATGTAGAGACAAGAAAGCTACATGGAATGGGTGTATGCAGATATGATATATGAATGTGGTGTGTGTTAGATGCGCTCTACACATGCAGTCAACCAATGCAGTGAAATGGTCAAATTCAACATGTCATCAGAAGTATGATAAATGCAAGGAAATTGAAAAGTACCGAAACACTGGCAATGAACAGTTGCGTCTCCCTCCGCAGGACCATGCTCTCAAGTGAGGCCACCACTCCGAGTAACCCGTCACAATACTCGATAGGAGGCTGCAGATGCAAGTGCAAGTTATTAGTGAATGAATAAATGTTCAAATATCTGAGTGATAAATTAAAACTGTAAAACATACTGGTGGCGAGGCAGGGTCTCTGACATATCGATAATCGAGCACTGGCGACTCCAATAGAATCAGGTAAGATGTCCCATACCGCCATCCTATCAGCTTGATTGGGAGGTCTGGCCACCCAGCATGCTGGTGAATCGGGGGAATCTGTCCAGCCCCACCTCTTGATGTACCGGCCCTGCTAGTCGAAGGCATATCTGCAGTCTGGACTCGACTCAACGGTGATGCACCAGCAGCCCTCCTCGTGGGAGTACGGATACCTATCAACGGAGGCATCAAGTACGTATGGCGGTAAGTGGCGTACTCCCCCTTCTCCATGTACAAAATCGCATCAGTTCCCAACATAGCGGCGTCGACCTCCTCAGGAGTGAGTCCCTCAGTGGACCGCATATCCTCTGGAGGTGCTGAGGGGATACTCTGATCAGGGACACCCATCGTCTGACACATGAAGCGATCCCCCAGAAACTAGGCCCTGCCAACCGGCCCCTCAAATAAAGTCCTATATAGAGAAGAGGCCCACCCTCCAGGGAATCGGAGACGGATATCTCCTCCCAAGGGCGCCCAGGGCTACCAAGTGATCTGCGGATAACCAGTGCATGAGCTGATTAGATATCGTAAATATGCAAGATGAATCAAAGCTGAAAACATGAAGAACTGAGAGTTCTGGATTACCTCGGTCGCTCGCACCGTATCAAAGAACTGCCGTAGGTAGGGCAGAGTCTCCCGAGCCCTCGGCCGGCACCGGCCCTCAAATATGTGAGAGTAAGGAATCACAAGAGGCACCTCCACCTCGAGCTCCAGGGTTAACGTCGGAAAGTACGCATAAACCCATAACTGTGGAAAATAGGGCAATAGCCATCAGAATACAGAATGTACAGAGAATACAGAATGCTGAATGCATAATATGAATACAGAATGCTGAATGCATAATGCTGAGTGCAGAATGTAGAATACCGAATGTAAGGTGTGCCGTGTGCAATGTACAACTAATGAAAAACAGGAATATAAATCAAGAGGGTAGGAAGTACCTCCCAGGCTCTCCAGTAGCCACCAACTATGTTCCCCTGCCAGCGGGAGGTCGCACTCATGTAACAGTAAAGGGTAGCGAGGCCGGCGCCACCCCAGTCATACTGGCTGACCTGTGATAGGTCCACTAAAGCACTGAGCAGATACAGTCCAACTGTGTTCCCCCTGTCGGAGAACAAAGTGGTCCCAAGGAGGAACATCAAAAAACCTCGAGCGTACTGCTCTATCTCCTTGAGAGTCTCGGGCGTAGTCCCCCTGTACTGCACGGGAAACCAGGTGTACTTGACTCTACCCGAAGATCTGTCAATCGGCGGGCGGGCTCCCAGTAAATAAATCCAAGCCGCCTCCCACTCGCCTATGTCTGCGTCGTAGGGGACCGATCGGCCGGCCATATCAAGGCCAGTCAGCATGGCAAAGTCAAATGGGGTCATCATCAGATCCCCGGTAGCTGAAAAGTGAAACGAGTTAGTGGTGTCCCACCATCTCTCCACAAGTGCCCCCATCAAGGTCCTGCTCGCCGGGTAACGTGATAACCCCGCGCAGAAGGGTCCAAATCCTACATCGTCCACGATATCGCGAACGGTATCTGGGAGCTCTGCATACCACTCCCTAGCGATGATCGAGCCATAACCTCACGTAGAATGGGAAGATACCTACGTTTAGAATGAACAGATGTATTTAGTTTAAAATGAAATGTATGAGCTGCGTGCAAATAAAGCAGTATGAACTGTGTGTTCAGAAATGAAGTAAACATATGGACTGCGTGTTCAGTATGAGCTATGTGCAAATCAAATCAGATACTATGTTGTGGACTGTGTGTTCAGTATGAGCTGCGTGTTCAGAAGTGAAGTAAATGAACTGTGTGTTCAGTATGGGCTACGGGCAAATGAAGTAAATGAACTGTGTGTTCAGTATGAGCTACGGCAAATGAAGTAAACGGACTGTGTGTTCAGTATGAGCTACATGTTCAGAAGTGAAAAGTTTGAGCTGCGTGTTCAGATTTCAAAAGTTTGGGCTGCGTGTTCACGACAAAAAGTTTGAGCTGTGTGTTCAAATTTCAAAAATGTGGACTCCGTGTTCACGACAAAAAGTTTGAGCTGCGTGTTCACAACAAAAAGTTTGAGCTGTGTGTTTAGATTTCAAAAATGTGGGCTGCATGTTCACGACAAAAAGTTTGAGCTGCGTGTTCAGATTTCAAAAATGTGGGTTGCGTGTTCACAACCAAAAGCATGAGCTGCGTGTTCAGAAATTCAAGTGCTTGAGTTGTGTGTTCAAAATGCAAATAGGATGCTGTGTTATAGATTGAGTGTTTAGAACAAGCTATGTGCCAACTCAACAGAATTCTATGTTGTGAGCTGTGAGCTAAAACGAGCAAAGTCTGGTCGGATGGTGTGTGAATGTGTTCAGAATGAGCAGATGAACATATATAGCGAAAGCATGGAATGTGCAGGAAATGAAGAATACATTACAGAAAATGTAAAAGTGAAGTATGTACCTTTCGTGCCTGATGAGAGAGATGAGACTCTGGCTCCCACAATAGCAGATCCGCGGGTGCTCGTCGATCAAAGTCAGTGAAGTGATAGAAAGTGGTCGGAGGTAGGGCATGCTCCTGAGGATGATACCTCTCGGGGTTGAAAGGCCGAACTCTCGGAGGCAGTGACATGATGTCTGGATCATCCCCAGCACCTGGAGGACCTCCACCATGACGAAAATGACCCGCTATTTGAAGAAATCTGCAAAAATGAGCCAAAATTGGAAAAAGTCAACAAAAGTCAACTCCCGAGAAAATGTTCCAAATTTCGAGAAAAACTTACCTCAAGCGGTGAAAATGGAGAAAGAAGCTCTAAAATCAAATTTTAATCGGTTCAAAGTGAAGAGAACTGAAAGTTTTCGCGAAACAACTTTGCGTGGGGCGTTGGAAAACACGTATAAAGCGCAGATCTGAGGGAGAAAATGGTCTAAGAAGGAAGAGGGACTAATTTCAGACTTGGAGTTGTGAGCAACAGTGTTTGGGATGTGTGTACTTAAAGATCCAAGCATGAAAAGACAAAACTGCCCCGGATTTAGCAAAGGGGTCGGCCGACCAGATTTTATGGCTGGCCGACCACCCCCTGGGCAAAAACTGGTCGGTGGCACTGGTAGGTGGTCGGCCATCCTTCCTGGGTGGTCTCCCATGTCCCTTTGTTCTCCTTGTGAATTTTGGTGATGATTGGAGTACCCGGCTCTCGAGAAAGCACAAGAAAAGTGCACTCTTCGGTGCGAAATGTCTCTGCGGGAACTTCAATTCAAGTCTTCGACGCGTGGTTCGTCGTTGCTCGCCAAGAGCAAGGTGTATCCTTTTTTAGTACATTGCGACCCCTCCGAGAGGTAAATCGGAGGTCACGTTTGAGTTGCTCTCTTCGAAGCTTGCACTTCTTTACTCAGCATTCCGTTTCAAGCATGCTTTTGAAGTTGCATTGTTATGCACGCCACTGGCATTATTGTGCGCATTCCACTGGTATTGTCACACATCCATACTTAACTTGCGTCGTCACACATGTTTCGCTTGCATTGCTATGCGCTTTTCTATCGACATCATACGTATCCGCGTTTGATATAGCGTTGAACATATGTTGCTAACCATATTGTACCTGTTAAGTTTCTCTCTTTTACAGGCACAATATTGTATGTACAGTTCATTTGACGCTGGTGCAACCAGACGATATTGTATGTACTGTTCATTTTGAAGCTGGTGCGACCAGACGAACCGGATGGTATTGTATTCTCCGTGTGAGACATAGCGAGACTTGTATAATTCTCTTACATTCTTACTGCATGAAATGTAGTTTGATTTACCTTCTTGCTTAAAACTATCGCATTTATTGTGAATATTTGCTTCATTACAGCGTGCTTTTCATGATCATGAATTATGTTCGGCTTTGTGCATATCATTTTGCATTTTGCCCCTGCCTGCGGACACATCTCTTGCTTATCCCGGCTGTTTGTCTAAGTCTTCGGCCTTGTCGAAAATGGGTCGTCTCTGAGCTTTGACATTCACTCCCGTCATGTATGACTTTCGAGTTCTGTCAAAGAGGGGCAACTGTAGACACCCCATTTTTGACCGACCTTAAGACTCAGACGTCATCGATTGAGCACTCGGTGATGGTGCATGTTGTGCTTGTTCTGAGGTTTCAGAATTTCGACTGAGAGTCTTACCCCCGGACCTCGGGACCCCTTTTGTGCTTTGCCTCGATTTGCGAACCAGGTCTTGTTTTCTCTTCTCGAAGGGAGGGAGAGGTCTCGTAGACCATCTCTCAGTGGCCGTAGGATACTTTTCGTGGTCGTAGGCCACTTTTCCCATTTGGAGACCAGTTTCTAATTTTCGGAGCCGACAGTCGAGCGCCTTGGTTCGGGACCGCTTAACTTTCGCCGTTTGGCACGGTTTTTGGCACACACCTTGCTTCCTCTCTTTAGAGGGACACTGTGGCCTGGGAGACCACCTTTATGGTCGCACGCCACTTTCGTAATAGCCTGTTTTCTAGGCACCTGGCTGCGCGTTTTGACCCCCGAACCCTCGTTTTGTATCCGTCTTGGTTCATTTTTGGCATGGACCTTCTTTTCATTGTTTGGGAGGTGGTACAAGGGTGGGAGACCACCTTTTCTCCTTGGAGACCATTTTTTCCTGCCAGTCGGTTTTCTTGTCAAGAAGCTGGTCTGCTTGGTTTTTGAGCCACATTTGTTGGTCTCCCACCATACCACTAGCTTGCATTCAATGTGGAGACCATCAAATGGGGTTGCCGACCACCTTTCATTGGGTTGACCTTTTGAACTGGTCGGTCAACCACCTGAACTGGTCGGCCTACCTCCCTCGGTCTTGTCTTTGTGAGTTGTTGCCAGCTGTGCCAGTTGGAAGGCACAGACTGGATCCTCCGTACACGTGTATGGAGGATCTTCAACCTTGGTTTTTAGCTTCTTTGAGAAGCTTTGGCTTGAAACCTCTATAAGAGAGGCCCTCCCTCTCCTTATACCAGGTTGAAAAATTGGTCTAAGGCTCCAATACATATCTCTCTCCATATCTCTATATTTTGGGTTCAAAAGGGTCTTGTTCTTGACCTATTACACCGCACCTCATAGCCACACACCTCCACCATTGTTCTAAGGTTCTTGGAGGGTCTTGAGAGGTCTCAAAGAGTTGGTTTTGGACTCCAGAAGTTGCTGTCTTGCTGAGCTTCAAGGGTAACACACTTTTTTCCTCTTTTAAGCTTTATTTTGATCCATCTCTTAGCCTTATTTGCATGTATATTTGAGCTTTGTTGTCAACTAAAAAAAGTCTTGTTTTGAGGTCCTTTTGATGTTTGTTTAAGGTCATTTTGTTGTCGGGGGTCATCTACTCCCTTGCATGCTTCATTTTGCCTTGTTTTGAGCCATGCCCTAAGGCCATTGTGTTGACCTTTGCTTGGCATTTTAACCACTGAAATCCAGTGGATTTTCAGTGGTTAACATGTGTTTTTGAGAGCCAAAATCAGAGAGGAGGGACCCTCTCCCTCCTTGTCTTGTTCACTAGTATTTTTGGCCTTATAAAGGAGCCTTCATTTGCACACCTCCAAGCCTTGTTTCAGGCCCTTTTCAGTGACTTTTAGGGCCTGCCTAGGCTCTTTCCAGAGTTGGTTTTTCACCTTGGGTGTGTCTCTTGCATGTGTAGAATAACCCCTTTTATAGCCTATCAAAGGAGCATGACATTCTTGCATGCATTGATCATGTTTCAGTGGGTTTTTGGTCTTCATTTGGCATGTCATGTCTCTGACTTTTGCTGGTTTAGTGGCCTCTTGAGTGCTTCATATGCTTGTAGTGTAAACTGTGCTCACTAGCTCACATTGCATGTTGTTTTGGCCCTTTATTATAGCATATTTTGGGCATGTTCTAAACTGATTTTATTCATGATTTGGGCTGCCTTAGCTCTGTTTTGAGGTCCCATGGTCGAATGATGCTTGACATGCATGCTTGTAGTGTAATACCCTTGCCTAGCTTCGAGTTTTGAAGCCTCTTGCATGCTTAACTTGAGTTGTTTTCGTGTTTTGGCATCATTGAACATGTTATTTTAGAGCTTATACTTGTGCCATATTCCCATGTTTTTCACTCTTTAAATGCGTTTGAGAGTTGTGCTTGTATGCCTCATTTTTGGGCTATTGCATGAGCTTCATTTTTGTGCATCGCAAGCCATCATTTTAGTCCATTTTGTCACTGTTTTGGGTCTGCATAGGGACTGTTTGGGGTTGGTTTGGTCATTTGGGCATTGCTTTGCATACCTCTAGTGTAATGCACTTCACTAGTTTCGGTATTTGAGCCATCCAACATGCATAACATGAGTTGTTTGCATGATTCGGGACCATTTTGTATGTCATTTCAGTGCTGGAACATGTGTTGTTGTATGCCATTTTTCATCCTTTCAATGCTTTTGTAGAGTTGTATCTCATACCTTAGGCTTTGATCCCTTGCATTGTGCATGCTTGTGTGTGTGTCATTGCCTTGTTTTCATCATGTTTGGCCACTGATTTGGGTGTGGCTGAGACCCATTCATTTTGGTTGAAGTCCATCTTGCATTGTGTATGCCATATAGTCCATGTTATCGCATTTTCAATCATTGTATTGCGTATGCCTCATTCATAACATTGTGTATGTTAGTGCATTGTGTATGCATGCCATATAATCCACATGCATTGAGTATGCCCTTGATTAGCCCATAGCATTGTGTGTGCTAGTTGCATGCTTGCATGTCATCATTTGCATGTTTGAATCACTTAGTCGCATTACATTTAGGATTGCATACTAGAGTTGCATTTGTACATGCCATACCATTCTACTTGTTGCATTGTGTTTGGAATAGGACTTAGTCCAAACACGGGAAATGAGGGACGTTTCACACTCCAAGTGATGAAACGTGCCTCGATTCCCGGTCGCCGATACTCTTGACCATCCATGATGGAGTTGTTGATTTTAGTTGCTTATATGTGCATCCATGTCCCATTGAGTCATGCGATTCGACTCCTCGGCCATCATGCATCGAGATGCGTGATTGGTGGCCCGTGGATCGAGGACTACACTCCCTAGAGCTTATGCAATGATGGGGAGAATGGTCGGGCACACATATGTTGAAAATACTTTGCCTTCTCTCTCTCTCTTGCCTTTGTTGCAGAAAATGCAGAAACCAGGAGAATGAGCTAGTCGACCGACCAGGTTTTCTGGCAGGCCAACCACTTTTTCTGGTCTTCACCACCAAGGGTGGTCGACAGGTGGTCTCCCTTGCCTATAGTTGGTCGGCAGCCTTCCCACAGCTTCCCTGGGTGGAGTTTCATCTCTCTGGAGCCTCGTGCAACTTTCTGAAATCAATTGCAAACAAAGGCGAGTCGAGGCATCGCGATGGATTTCCCGACAAGACGACTCGGGCATGCATGCATCCTTTATCATTCAAGGCAGAGTTGAGGCAGTCCATTTCATGTAGCTTGCATGCTAATTTATTTGCTTCCTTAGTTTAATTTGTTAAGTAGTTAGTGTTGTGTAATAATTAACCGTAATTCATTATTCATTTCGGTTGTGTAATAACTAGTTTAATTAGAGTAGTTTAGATTACTTAGTTGGTTCTATACTATTCATTCAGACCCTCCGAAAGAGGGTAATGTTGTAATAAGCATGCATGTGTGTGATGCATGTCTTCCAACCCCCATTTCTTTCTCCCTTTTATTTACCAGCTTACGATGGTTAGTTTTAGGGCATGTTTCAATTAGCATCCTTATGCTCGCATGTTTGCATCCATTCATCTGTCTTGCATGCACCGGGCTCGGCGCATCATACTAACTGCATTGTATTTCAATTCCAAGTTGATTACATGTTATCTATAACATCTCATATGCCATTTTAGAATAGCCAAGCCTATCTTAGTTGCATCCTGCATGTGTTGCATTAGGCATCTCAGCATAGTTAGGATTCATACATGATTTCTAATTAGTTTCTTTCTTTGGCTCGGAGTACTCGGTAAGTGTTTATGCTTTAGCATCCTTGTATGTGTGTGGGTGACTGCCATGATAGCATGCTTGCCATGAGGCTAACTGCTTATGTGATATACCTACCTGAATACCTGTGGGTGAAGGTTGGATTATTTAAATTGAAACAATTCATCGATTGCGAGTTTTAAGCCCACTTGAGAGTGGCAAACCAACCATGTTTTCTAAGCCCACTTGAGAGTGGCAAAATCCGCATTTTAGCCTATTTGCGAGTAGCAAACCGCTTTCAAAAACAAACATGAGATGTTTTTGTTCCAACTTAGGTTATCCAGTCTATACTTGTATATTGTGCGCATCACATAGTAAGTCTAGGCTAATAAACCGGAATAAGACCACATGTGTTTTCAAAAACTCGATATCATACTTAGTAGTGGCCGATCTTTGATCAGGCAAGCGGGGGTGCTCATGAAATGACCTTCCCCAATCGTACCCAAGTTTCCGAGCCGAGGCAACTTTGGTGATAACGGACAAGTGGCCTTAGGCACGAGTCAGGGTTTCTTAAATTTCTCCCAAAACAAAATATTTAGGTGGCGACTTTGTATCTGGCAAAGCAGTCCATGTTTGGCACTTCTTTCTAAAAATTTGTTTTTTAAAATGATTTGCCGGATTTGGACTCTTTCGTGATTTATTGGTCTCGCATTGCACTTTGCGGGATTAGATTCAAAACCGTGACATTTGAGTCTGAACTGTAGTAAGCCCAATGAACAAAACGGGGATTTTCCCGGGACGTTCGGGGATTTTCCTAAGACATTTGAGTTCGAACTGTAGTCAAGCAACAACTTATGACGCACAGAAGGATGAAACTTTGTAGAGAAAGTGAATAGCAGAAATCAGGTACAGTTACAGTTGTAGGAAATAAAAGGGATTTCTTTCACAATTGGAAATGAAGATGTAAAATGTACCTTGTGTGGACCGCTGGGTATATCAAGCCGCTGCATGTACTTGATCACAAACATCCCACAGTCGAAAGTGCTACAAATGAAATGTAACATTAAATTTCTCATAAATAGAAGTAAGTTCGTTAAATGAGTCATTCAAGAGTCAAATAAATATGACGCAGGGTTTGTGGATTACTCATCCAGTTAATGTAATGGCCTTTTGTCTAACATCCAAACGTCAAAACTATGTACGTCTTGACCATATTTATTTCCAAACTATAGTTGCAGTAAGGCATGCATTGTTTGAACCTGTTGCAGAAGGAGACGGTTGGTTTATGTAAGGGATGTCACAGTTTGGAAGTAGTTTTGTCAAATTCAGCAGGATATACCAACCTTTTTGCCGCGTTAAGCTTGTTACTGTCCAGTGTGGCGGATGCCAATGAGTCAAATAGGTATTTGTATGCACAACCAATGTACTCCTCTATAATTGAAAGGCATGTAAATCTACACAGAAACACAAGTGAAGACATTGTTTAGAGGGCATGCGAGCAGCTACTCACTTTCATATTTACATTGAAATTCATATTAATGGGATCGACATTCATATTACCGACATTCATATTAAATCTATTCACTTTAATGGGATGGACATTCATATTACCTTCTCACATACATCAAGCACACTAGTATATCTGTCATGTACAAAATATGATTTGACGATATTTTCATGGTTCAAAGGTTGAGTATTTTGATTTAGTATCAAAGTCTGCATGTTTAGTGTGAAAGGTCATTTAGCCAAACATTTCTGAAAATATGTCATCTACAATACACAATCGACCTAAAATACTTACTTACCGACAGATATACTGGAAAGAACCAGGCAGTATGCCTCCCATCTTTGTTTACTTGCCGTTGTCGATTAGTCAATTGAACTGCGACCAAGTTTATTGACTGGAACATTGTAAGAGACGAGGCAACTTGATAAATAAGGTTTTCAATTTGTTTAAATCTAATATGAAAGAACAATGTCCCTACATGGAAATGTCCATCATGCAAATATAGTGGAAAGAACATTGTCAGATGCCACGACTTACAGTGTCGGATAGCCACGCCCCTGGTTTAAGCGTGTGCATGTTACATCAGGTAGCACATTCACATGGAATTTCATGAAGATTCATAGACACGACAATGTCCGTACAGGGAAGAAGTATCCATAGAAAATCGAACTTATTTGACAAATACTACAGAACAGGTTAATTGCAAGTAGTAAACTGAATTATACCTTTCTTTTTTCTTTTTTTTTTGTAGTCAAGTACATAGTCAACAACTTTCTCTTTGTCCGCTGATAAAACCTCTCTGCTCTCCAGTACCATCAACTCCTCCTATTAATATAAACAATCAACTAACATCAACTCCTCCTATTAATATAAACAATGAACTAACTAAACACAGTTCACAAAATAAATTTATAAAATACATAACACATCCTTATGCATCTAAAATTAGTGAAGCGGTGTCTAACCTTTGAACGGAACCGCTTGTCTAACCTGTGCAGTTTGGACAGGACTTTGTCCAAAATTTGTAAGACAATTGTACAACATTTGTTAGTGCAAACTTGCACTAAAATGACAACTATTAAAATACAACACAAATAATGGTTCAATTATGATCAACAATGCTGTCGGCATTAATTGGTAATGAAACATACGAAAGGTGAAGTGATGTGGCGACTTGGGAATTTTTCTACAGTAAGTCGAGTACTTATTTTTCTATCATTGCATGAATGCATATCCCCTACATCCGTGGCTTCAACTCCTCTTCCTCTTTCTTTTCCTCTACCTCTTCATCTTCTCTTTCCTCTGCCTATTACAATTCCTCCCGCTCCCAATGTTTGGGCAATCTTACTAGGAGAAGTATGTACTTTGTCTGTTTCTCCTCGTATTGGAGGCAAGGTTTGCAAATCATCAAAGGAAGATACACTCTCTTTCGCAACGTTCTTGATGGCCAAAAACTGAACCGAAAGAGATTTGGTATCTTTCTTTGCGTATGTTTCCTCCAAGGTAAGGCCACGGTTGTTGTGCGTGTCTCCAACTTCTTGGATAGTACGCAAATGTCCATCATGCATATCAATTATCTCATTGGACAGCATTCCATTCACATTATTTTCCTCGTGATCCACCCCCTGTAAATCTTGAAGATTACTCTTTATTGGGTTAACGTAATAATTTGTGAAGATCACACCACCGTCATGCAACTCGACTCCCACTCTAGGGTCAACACCCTTTTCCTCTTTGCGAGGCAATTGTGCTGTTTTCAGTAAACCTTCCAGCACTTGCTGCATCATTTGCTTCATTTCAGCAATACGTGTCTGTTCATTAAACGGTTGTTTCCCAAACAACATAGCTACAACCAGTTGGTTCAGCATTTCCTTCAATTTACCAATGCTAGAGGATATGTTAATGTTACAATTTCTTTCAGTCGACTCCATCTAATCAGACAAAAACATACATTAACTTAGTACAATATTTCATCTTCAAGTAACCCCCCTGAACTGTGTCATGTGTACTGATTGCTTTTGCTTACCTTTGCATTGTCAACAACTTCTTTCCCTCAGAAATCGAGCAACACCTCCCTTATTTCCGCATTGTTGTGACACACTTGCTTCATCGTTTCCTTCAATCCACCAATGTTGAACTCAACGTTGCTCAAACGAACTTCATCAAACTCTGGTTTCTGTTTGTTACGGACATGGTGTGCATTGATTGCGTCATCAATGTCATTGCTTTCCTCCATTGTGGGATGAAACTCCACCTAACATAGTTGTCAAATCGGGATTCTAATCATGAATGAAAATGGTATTGTACTGAATCGTGAATCGATCTAAACTGTGAATCGTAAAGTTTCGGTCAGCTTTCTTAAATTGCACACAACATATATGTACACACTTACATATTAAATATATCTAATAAAATTAATTTCTTTGTCTGAAATGAACAAAAATGTTTTTGTAAATGATGATTATTTGGTGTGGATAAAAACTTCACACTAGATCCCATGTTTGCCACTTGACCTTTTTCCATTTAGATAAAGAAAGACAAACTTTCAATTACAAACTAACTAACAATAACTGAACGACAATGTTTTGACCTTTTTACAAGGTTAAAAAACCAAAATCTTCAAGCTTTTTCAAAAATCTGACTTGGTGGCTTAAAAAAATTCATTTCATAAATGGAAGTAGTACATAAAATTGAATTTGTAAGGCTACAATATTGTACAGAGGGAAAGTTCATGCTTTTTCCGCAAAAGTTTGAGTATTTGAGAGTAAATACGAAGGGAGAAAGTGAAAATATGTCATATAGTAATCCTAAATTCCAAAATACCTTAAAAAAGGCATGTCAGCCCTTATTGAACAATAAAAAACCTAAGCAGGTAGCCAAACATCAATTTTACCAGGTCGAATGAATTGACGATTCACCAATTTGGCTCACCGATTCAGCTACGATTTACAACTTTTTCTTATTCACACAACCTGTTCAAATCGATTTCCTATAGAATTTATTCGAATCATATGTTCGGAATCGCGAATTATACGAACCCAATAACAGACCCACCTAATCATAGGAACACAAATGAAGTCTAGCATTGTTTGTATAACACAGGTGGGGCAATGCTGTCAAATGTGCACAACGAATGGGTTGATTACCTCATGTTGCTCGAACACGTGCTTCCTTACCATATGTCGCCGCGTCTCCCGTATTTCGGCATCACCACATCCTGTTTAATTTTGAATCCATTCATCCTTAAGTGAAAAACATTTTGAAAGAGATCCATTTTCTAAGGTCATATTCTTAAATTAACCAAGGGAAATGTTACTAAATGGTGAACTAAGTTCACATAGAAATCAATATAAATCTCTATCAAATTATATTTTGCCAGAGCAATAAGGTCATATATGTTCTTATTGACTAATATAGAAGGTGGAGTTTATGAGCGAATTTTTGATAGTACAAAAGAAACTTTTTTTTTTTTTTTTGATAACTAGTTTAAAAGAAACTTAGAAATTTGCAGCATGTGATGGTTAGAGTAGTATAATTTGGAAAATATTGCAGCTATGGTATTCCAATAGACACAAATTTTCCTTTCTTTGTAATTACTAGACGAAATTTCTTTTGTGTGTTATTCATAGTATAATTTAACACACTCTTCTTGCAGGATCAATTAGAGGTTGTACTGCATTGGATTCGACAAGTGGTGGCCCTTGTATGTGGGTTGCTTTGGGGTACCATTCCTTTAGTTGGGGGCATATGGATTATTGTGTAAGTTGATGCTTTTACTCCTCCAACCATAATATATATAGTTCCATTTTTTATTCCACTTCCAAATTACCCTTTCTAATATGAATGAGATATATTCTTCATGGTAAATGCATATACTAAATAAAGTTTTAATTGTATCTTGAGATGTATAAATGGTATGGTGCATTATTAAAACTAAGACAAGATTTTCCATATTGTCATAATTGCTTCAAAAGATAGACCAGCTTTTTGGTCTCTAAAATCTTTATTTCTTGTAGTGACAGTACAAAGTGAAATTTGCATAGATGCAATCTGTGAGTACAAAATATGTAATGCACGATTGTTCAAATTACTATCAGTCATTTCCGATGAGAGGGATTGATACTGTGAGCCATTTTCAAGGAGACGGATTGAACTTGTAAAAAATAAATGGCCCAAGTGGCCGCTTTCGACGAAGGGGATCAATACTGTCAACCGTTTTTATTCGTGAACCTTCGCTTCTTGTCTTCAATGTTTTCCTTTCCCTATAACAAATATCAAATAAATGAAATTATATTAAAGGCCAAATTACATTGGTGGTATGTACATTGTGTGCATTCTGTCATCTTCGTCGGTTAACTTTAAAGCCAGTCAATTTTGCTTTATCATTTCAAAAGTTGTGTCATTTTGGTAAAATTGCTAATGTCGTTTTTTGTTATGACAGAAAATTATTAACTGAAGTGGTTTAGTATAGGTCAGTAATTTACGAATTTCACAATTTTTCTCAGCAGAAGACGCTACACATGCCGTATGTGCACATATTCTAATAAGAAATGGACAGAGTTTTAATCAATTAGATGAAACTCATAACTTTCACGATGAAAATTGAGGCTATCCAAAATGTGTGAAAATCAAATCACACAGCCTCCCGATAACAGTACATACCATCATAAGTTGTCCTACACGAACACACCGTGGAATTCAGTAGGTACAGGAAACATATCCTTGCAAACCAATTTGTATGAATTATTGAATGACATAAACTCACATTTGCTTCGCATTGTCGGACATATCGGCCATATCCAATTATGATAATTCCTGCAAAGTATTTCACGTAATATTTATAAGGATGCACAAAAAACGTTAATCACAAATTATAGAAAACAAATTTCACTTTGAACAACTTACAATGAACGGACCATTCAGTCGTACCTACATTCTACGAGTTGTACTTTTCATTTATTGTTAATTTATGAACCTATTGCATGCCACTGTTTAATGAAAATCAATTGGCCATATTTTGTACTCGTTTTATGGTAATCTCATATAAATAGTAATGACCACTTCAATGCTTGCACATATAATGCTCAAGATTTATTTGAGCAAGTGAGTGTAGACCGCCCGAACTCTCTCCGCGCAGCCCCCCTTTCGGAGAGGGCACGAATTGTAGTTCTAGCTACTACAGTTCAAACTCCTGTCACGGTTCTGAATCTAATCTCACAAAGTGCAATGTAAGACTGATAAATCACCAAAGAGTCCAAATCTGGCAAATCGTTTTGGAAAATCGATTTTAATCAAGAAGTGCCAAACATAGACTGCTTTGCCAGATTACAGAGTTGCCACCTAAATATTTTATTTTGGGAAATTTAGGAAACCCTGACTCGTGCCTAAGGCCACGTGTCCGTCATCACCAAAGTTGCATCGGCTCGGGAACTTGGGTACGAGAGGGGAAGGTCCTGAAATGAGCACCCTCGCTCGCCTGATCAAAGATCGGCCTCTACTAACATGATATGTTGTTTTTATAAACACATGTGTTCTTATTCTGGTTATTAATCTAGAATTACTATGTGATGCGCACAACATACAAGTATAGACTAAATTGCTCAATTTGGAACAAAACATCTCATGCTTGTTTTTGGAAAATGGTTTGAAGTTGCTACCCTCGAGTAGGCTAAAACGTGGATTTGTCACCCTCAAGTAGGCTTAAAACATGGTTTTGCCACTCTCAAGTGGGCTTAAAACTCACATTTCGATGAATTGTTCCAATTCAAGCAATAAAGCCTTCATCCACAGGCATTCATGCAGTTAATCATTTAAGCACATAACCTCATGGCAAGTATGTTATCATGGCAGTCACTTACACACATGCAAGGATGCTAAAGCGTAAACACTCACAGTGTACTCCGAGCCAAAACAGAAGCTAGTTAAAAATTATGCATGATCCTAGCTATGTTAAGATGCCTAATGCAACACATGCAAAAATGCAACTAAAATAGGCTCGACTATCTAGAATGGCATATGGATGCAACACTTGATAACATGCTCTGAAACACGTATTCAAGAAAGTGTATTAAAATACAATGCAGTTTGAATGATGCACTGAGCCCGGTGCATGCAAGACAAAATCAATGATGCACGCATGCAAACATAAGTATGTTAATTGAAACATGCCCTAAACTAACTATCGAAAGCTGATAAGTAAAAGGGAGAAAGAAATGGGGTTGGAGGACATGCATCACACACACGCACACTTATTACAACATTTGCCCTCTCGACGGAGGGTCCGAATAATAAGTTAACTAGCTACGCTAATTACAGACCAAACTAATTAACTATTCCTAGTTAGCTAATTATTACAAAACAAATCGATTAGTTAAGCACGTTAACTAATTTAGTACAAAACCAATAAACGATCTAACTAAGTAAAGCAGCTAAGGAAAGCAATTAAAAGAGGTCCTCGGGGCGAGGAATGCATGCATGCTCGATTACCTCGCTCGGAAATCCATTGCCATGCCTAGAATTGCCTCTGTTTGCATTTGATTTGATCTCAAAACACTGCACAAACTTCCAGATTGCTTCTACTCCAACATGGGGATCTCCTGGTGGGCTGTCGACCAGAAAAGGGGGCTGTAGACCACATGTAGACCAGAAGAACTTGTTGTAGACCAGAAAAAGTGGTCGGTCAACCACCTTTACTGGTCTGCCGACTAGAAATTTTTCCAAACTCCAGTTTTGCTGCAACAGAGAACAACAAGGGCATGACAGTGTATTTGCAAGGGAATGTGTGCACAACCACCCTACCTATCATTTCTCAAACTCAAGGGAGTGCGGTGCTCGACTCTCGGGCCACCAACCGAGCATTGCAATGCACGATGGCTGAGAAGCCAAGTTTGCACAAGTCAATGTCAATGAATGTACAAATAACACAAAAGAGCCTCCACATCTATCATGCTTGATCAAGAGGGTCGGCGACCAAGAAATGAGGCGCGTTTCATCAATTCAAGTATGAAACACCCCTCGTTTCTCATGTTTGGATTAACACCCAATCCAAACACAATGCAACACACACAACATGCCTACCTATCAATGCTAATGTGGCATGCACAAGGTTCTAACATATGAACAATGCATGCATGGCATGTTTGGAGGCTAAAGCATCAAAGCAAGTAAAGAGCATCATACAAGAGGCATGCAATACAATGCTCAAATGATCAAACCAATTATGGACAGACCTAAGACATCTCAAAATAGTGGCAAAACACATTAAGACTTAGGCACAAAAGGGTAAGATGTGCATGCTCATACATTTGCTCGCAAGCAAGGCAAAAGGTTTAACTTTCAAACACATTGAAGGAGTGACAAATGTGAGAGTGTAGCTACACTATATGCACTGAAATCATGTGTGAAATGATGTCAAATCATCCAAACAACACAAGCATACCATCCTAAGGACCTTGAATCATTAGGCTAGTCAAAGCTATTGCACTACAACCATGCATAACAAATCCCATATGACCCAAACTACTCAAAACAGAGTTGAGGCATGCTAAATGAAGGCCGAAAGCATGCTAAAACATAAGCTCAAAAGGGAAGGAAAGCATGTTCATTCATTGGCCCACAAACAAGGAATAATGCATAACCCTCAAGAGCAATGAAAGAGTGATAAATATGGGAGTATAGCAAAGACATAAGCTCTGAAACTGCATTCCAAATGATGCCATATCATGCACATATCACAAATGAAGCATGCCAGGAGGCTCAAAGCTTAAGGCTAGCAAAGGCACTTGCACCATAGCCATATCAAGCAAGCCCCAAAGGGCCAAGATGACTCAAAACAGTCCCAAGGCAGGTCAAAACAATGCCAAAACATGCATGGAGTATAGCCAACACATGCTAGAATGGGAGGCGTAAAGCATGATGCATGCAAGGCCAATGGGGAGGATTACACTACACATACCAAAACCAAGCATGAGATGACTTCACCAACAAAAATCTGAGTTACAACATGCCAAAATAATACCAAAAACATGCTGGAATGGTGGCCTAAAAGCTTAGAGAAGCATGCATACAAACTAGCTCATAAGTGAAGCATAAGGCACAACTCTCCAAAAGCATTGAAAGAGTGAAACATGTGAGAGTATGTCTACACTACATGCACTGAAATCATGTGAGAGATGAGGCCAAAGCATACAAACAACTCAAGTAAAGCATGCTAGAGACTTTGAAACTCAAAGCTAGTGAGCAAGATTGCACTGTGGCTATACAAAGCAAGGCATGCATGACCAAAACCACTTAAATCAGAGCTTAAGCATGGCGAAACATGAGTGAAAACTTGCTGAAGCAGAGCCAAAACATGCTAAAGTGATAGGCCAAAACACCAAGTGAGCTAGGCTAGCATGCAAGGTTGCGCTACAAGTATGTGAAACATGCAAGAGGTGACCTTATCGACAAAAATCAGAGCCAAGGCATGCCAAAATAACACCAAAAATGAGCTGAGACTAAGCCAACACATGCTAGAATAACAAGCTAACTCATTAGGTATGCAAGGCTAGCAAAGAGAATTTACACTACAAGTGTAAGGAGAATGCAACCAATGGCCAAACCAACCAAAAAAAGAGCTAAGGCAGGTCCAATAAGTCACAAAAATAAGCTTAAACAAAGCCACAAAGAAGTAAAAACACATGCTCATTTGGTTGGCCATCAATACATGCAAGCAAGAGAAGAGGAGGGGGGACCATCCCCACCTATTTGGGACCTCAAAACATGATTTTTGTCACTAAAAAACCTCTGAGTTTTAGTGGTAAAAAGGCCCCAAAAGTTGGATTTGAAGGTGGTGAGAAGTTGCACAAAAGGCCTCACAAGCCAAGGAACAAAAAGGAAGAACAACCCCCTAGCCAAACAAGGCACAAACCAACACTTTTAAGACTAAAAAATAGAGGGAAAATAGAGGTTTTTGTAGTTCAACACCACCCCAAAACAGCCCTAAAGTAGTTGAAAACTATGGAAAAACAATAGTGCACAAAGAGCTTGAAAAGTTAGACTTTTACCTCTTGAAGCCTAGCAGCAAGAATAGCCCCAATTCTGAGCTAAAATCACCTTTTGAAGCTCAAACAAAGTCCCAAAGAATCTCAGCCCAATGGTGGTCAAGTTTGGTTAAGGAAGTGTAGGCAAAGGAGAGGTATATCTCCAAGTATATCTCTTGCATGCACACAAGGGCAAGAGGGAGAGCAAACTAGGGAGAAAAGTTGAAATTTAGCTCTGAAATTTGTAGAGAGAGAGAGAGATTTTAGTGTGAGAATCTCCCACAATTGCTCAAAATGTTCTCTCCTTGCAAAATGAGTGAAATGCCTCATATATAGCAATGTACAAGAGTTTGGTCGAAATATCTGATTATAGGACCTGGAGGTTGTGGAAGACAGTTGGAGGAAAAATATCTTCAAAAAATCTGAGTTTGGGACCTGTCAGCCACTTTTCTGGTCGACCGACCACCTTTGGTAGTCGACTGGCTACTTTTCTGGTCGACAGCCCATTTTTTTGGTCGACAGGCAAAATTCTGTTTTCCAGGTCCAATTCAAATGGCCATAACTCCTTTGTCTGGACTCATTTTCAGGTCATTCTTGTGTCCAAATTGAAGCCCCGGAACTAAGCTTTCCAATGGTGGCAGCCTTGCATCAAAATTCCAACTGTGAAAAAGTTATTCCTGTTTTGGTGAAGCCGCTCAGTTTCGATCCTACCCGGATTCATGCCGAACTTCTCCCAAACTAATTTGCTTCTCTCCTCTCCTCTTTTCTTCAACTCCAAACCCCTAAACAAGGTGTTTTGAAAGATTTTTCATAGATTTCATCACTCTTTCATTTATTTCCACTTTGTCCTCGCTCGGTTTACCGAAAAGCGCAACATTTAACAAAATGCGAGCGTCAGAACATCGTAAGAACTTTTTCAAAAAACATTTTGAAAGAGAGGGTTTTAAGGTCTAAAAACCATTCAAAATAGCTTTGGTACAAAATAAGGTGTAAGGTTGGGATTTGACTCTCCTCTTGCCGAAGAAATCGACCCTTTGCATAGCATAGCCTGCATCACTAAGTAAACAATCAGTAGCACCCAAGTCTTAAGGGCGGTCAAAAATAGGGTGTTTACAGTGAGGCATAAATTAAAGACTGAACTCATTACGAAAGGTACATTGGCGTTACAATGTTTTTCCCTAGACCCAATTTGTCAGCCTAATTGGGGGCCCCAGGCAGTGGCGTTATAGTCTTTTGGTTGGCTACTTGCCAGCAGGTAATAATTCTTTTTGCCAACAAAGTAGAGCATCATCCATTGAATCTCCGCTGCCACGAATATTGTCGTTACAGCAGACAACAAAAAAATAAAGTAATAAAGCAATTATACAAAATCTTAATAGCGGCCAGGTACATAGAGCTCCAACTTCATACAACAGGTTGAATAAGGCGTACGGCCGTTGTAATGCAAAATGATATGTAGTCAATCCAATGAAGCAAACATGACATTAATTGGGGTTAGACATGCAGGGAGATACGAGGGTTTGAACACGTGAGATTATATATGAAAATTGTAAAGTCTTTACAAACAGGAAAAAATATTTCTATGTTCTGAAATTGCCATGGTCCAGCGGTATTACCAATTTTGATTCAATGAAGGCCTGTGGGGTACGGAATGAAAACTATGCCATTATACTATAATCCAATGACGCAAACATCAGGCGAAATGAAGTTACGACGAGAGACAAACAAGCGCTTCAATATGTGGGGGGTCAGTCTAACAATTTTGGCCAAAGACAAACACGAAAAACATGCATAATTTCCTAAATTTTACACATTTTCACACAAAAGGCCAACAAATGTTATGATATACAATTTTCCAAACAAGTGTAGAAAGGTTTACGTTCATGTTAATAGTTGTTGATGACAAATGCAGAGTTATCCAAAAAGGTTAGGGGCACGTGACCCCCCTGGGCCGGACGTGCCTCTGTGCCTGGACGTAGTCTATTTGGGTTAGTGCATGAGGTTAGTTAGTAACACCAAAAACTGCCTGAAGCAACATCAATACAAAAAATTCGCATGACATTACACCAATAAGAAGTTGAAGTGCAACAAGTATGAAAGCAAAACACCATAATATGACTACAACTTCGTTTGGTACCACCTTCGTGAAGGCTTTTGGACAAACAACCAACATGAAATCTTACAACGAAGATAGAAACAAACAAATAATACGCACACTTCAAACAGGGCCACATCAGACATTCAATCCAAGAGCAACCACACCCAACTTCCATTCATGTAGAGAAATAAAAAACCGCCTACACTGCTCAACCAAGACTGTTCATGCAGCAGTTATAATCACTATGGAACTCGTCAATGGCAATATCAATTTGTCACCCATGTGTTTTGTATACCTAATCATACGTGTGGTTTCAACGAACTAATGACGAACAATATAATAGTTTACAAAAAAATATGCTTCTTGCAAGTAGAACACAACAGAGTCATAACAATAATGTGCTCCCAAAGAAAAAATAGACTAATTGACACATACTGGAGAAAATGGTGAGTGTTACCATCGGCGAGCTGGCGCAGTCGAAATGGAGAGACAAAGAGAGAGTGTGTGTTTGTGTTAGTGGAGATGAACAGCAAAACCCAAATGGAGAGAGAATGACGGACATCAAGTGACCGAAATTCTATGTGGGAAATGGAAATGAGTTGCTGAGATTAGAAAGGCTACAGCCATTGGGTCATCATGAATAGTACTACCTTGGTGGCATTTCATAGGCTTTGTCTGCCAACTTTGGTTTTTGTTCCAAATTTGGAAGGGAAATGGAAATGTACTTGACACTGCATTATACATTTTGTGAGTGTCTAGGAAGTTTCTATTTTAGTAGGTTATTTTAGTTTTTTAATATTTATAGATTTAAATTTTTGTGTTTTGGAAGATAATTGAATTTTTTTGTAGTTGGATATGACGTTTGTAAGAGAAAAAGTGAACTGATTGTAGGTTTGATGTGACATTTTGTCTTATTAATTAGTTTAGCTTATTTTGTTTTTTTTTTTTTTTTTTTTTGTTAATCCTCATTTCGCAAGTGGCTTTTTTAGTGAAAAAGTCAAAAAGTCACTACAAAACCAAAAAACCAACAACCTATACCAAAAAGACAAAGATTCCATTGTGCCTCTACTTTTTGAACATCTTTTCATAAAAAATCAAAAAGTCATCCCAAACATACTAGTTTTTTTAATGTCACACTTTAGCCAAAAAGCCAAAAAGATACAAAAAAAAATCATGTTCCCAAACAAGGCGTAGCGTAAGGTAGGCTAAAATTTCACTTTCCATGCGATGTTTGTTTGAAAGGATTGGGGCATGGGATTGGAGTAATAGTCCGTTGTTTGGTAGCCAATTTTTGCACCGGACTAATAGTCCCTCCGGATTATTAGTCCCATATTTGTGGGATTGTAGTATCCTATGGGACGGGGTGGGATAGAAATCGTGGGATAACTCATCTCATGGGATTAGCTTATGAAATTACATTTTTGACCCTCTTGTATTCAATATCTTTTCTTAATGTTGTTAATTTAAAATTATATATTAAATAAAAAATGTAAATTATAAATTTAATTTAATTAAAAATAATAAATTAAAAATTATAGCCTTATAATTTTTTTTTTTGTGTTGTTAAATTATAAATTATATACTACAAATTTAATATTATATATTAAATAAAAAAATATAAATTACAAATTACAACAGTAAAATAGTCTTTTGAACATTTATCCTTATCTAGTTCGTCCAACCAAACATTGGATTCACTACAAATAGTCCAATCTAGACATCTAATCCCATGACTAAACAAACATAGGATACAAATACAGCCCAACCAAATAGTCCAGGGACAATGTATCCTAGGACTGACAGTCTGATGGATTACAATCCCCCCTTATGTAGTCCAAACAAAGATGCCAAACTGTGTGAATGATGATACAATGGATGTGTTAAGGGGTGTATTAAGGTCTATGTCTTACAAAAACTATATATATATGTAATAAATAAAGTAAATAATTAATTTCATTTAATAAAAAATTTGAAGGCGGGAAAAAAATTTGAACAAGTAAAAAAACCCCAAAAAAAGAAATTGCAGTTCACCGGCCGGTGTGTGGCTGATCAACCGGTCAGACCCAAATTTTTTTTTTTTTTTAGTTTTTATTTTATTGAAGGGTCCAGACGTCCAGTGGGGCGTTCGGGGGGACTTTCAACTGGATGTCCGGGAGGACTTCCGCACAGCAGCTTCCTCTCTCTCCCTCGGTGGGTAAAATGCTAGCTGCAGTTAACAAGCAATCTAACATTGGACACTAACTTTGGTCACTAACGTTGCCCTTAGCAGCTACACTGCAGCACCAAACAACAAGCTTTGTTGGCCAAAAATTAACAACTGACACTAACAAATACACTAACACATCTATTGTGGATGTAAGGAGACTATTAGCTAGAGAGTTATAACAAAATACGTATTTATACTGATAAGTAGTGGACTAGTAATAGTTAATTTTGTTTTCATAGATAGAAGTTAGAGATACCATGTCATGCTGTACAAAAATAATTTACTTTGGTATATATATTATTATACTATTAAATTTGGTTATTATACATATTATTAGGCTTTTGGGTGGTTTGTAGTGATTTTTGGGTTGTTACGGTAAAACTGTTACATACGAAACGAGGCGCAAATTATTTTGGTACAATACAAGACATATCGATGGCATAAGTACAAACAAACTGATATAGCAAATTCATTACTAAGGAAGTACAGTAACTACATTACGTAGGATAACAGGGGCTAAACCAGCAAATCTACCTGTATATCAAAGGGATTGGTTTTCTACTACCATCTCCCATAAGGGACTACTAATCCCATCTATGGAGGGTATCATAATCCGAAGGTATTGCGTATCCATAAATATTGTGTTCTTGCTAGGGCAGTGGCTATTAAACCCTGACAATATTAGTTTTAGTCCCATCAGTACCAGTCCCCTGACTAATAATTCCCTCACTAACAATCCCACCCAACTTACTTGTACAAACAAACGGGGTTAGGTCGTACATTATTGAGCACCATATCTTTTTTCATCTTTGAAGCTGTGCATAAAAACATAAGGCGATATCGCTCTTGGTAAACGGGTAGGGGTTAACACCTCAGCTTTCAATAGCGAAACTCCTTCGCCCAACCTACAGGCCGTAGTGCAGTTTGTGGGGAGGTTAGGCTAAAGTTGTTGTTACCACAGCAATTGGTGTGGGTTCAATGCTCTCGTTACAGCGTTTGGTGTAGGTTCATGACTAAAGTGAAGCCTGTCTTAGAGGGGGGGCAAGTTTGCAAGTTCGAGCCTGCTAACTCCGATCGAACAACATGAGACTATGTTCATCTTTGTAATGGGCGCTGCATTGCACATGCGGGATAGTTGAAGGATTTTCCTATTACAAAAAATAGACAAGAAGTTGTTTGTCAAAAGTGCATATACATGTATATAACATACACACACTTACAAATTTGTGGGATTTTTTTTCTCAAAAAAATCATTACAAAATTAACAAAATACAAATAATAAAAAAAAAATTGAATACATTTTGTTGGGGTTGTCGTGCATATTCATTTATTTCTTCAACGGACTTATGACATGTAAATTACTTCCTACATACATTTAAGTAAGATGCATTTGCAAATGTAAAACCCAAACTGCAGTCTTGCTAAAATTATCGAAAAACCAAATAATACAAAAAGCGGCAAACTCAATTTGAAAAAAAAATTAAAACCAAACACATATACATGGGTGTTGGACAGGTTACACGTTATTACTGCAACATGGGCATTGCACCTTGTAATAAACGAAACGACCTCGTTTTCACTTATTCGTCCCCTTCCACCATGTTCAGTATTTACACAGATCTGTGCATTTCTGTGGCTGTCACACGGTCGTCCTCCTTTCCTCTACTTTTTTGCCTTTTCCATTCACTAATCTCATTTCAGTGCTGTAACCCTACACTGTCAGCTTCTCTCTCCTGATTCTATTGCGGTGCTCCAACGTGACGTTTCAAGCCCAAATTGAAAGCCACCCTCTGTATTTGAAGGTAATCTGTCCGTCACTGTCAAACTGTCTATCTCTCTAACCTTCACTATTGTTCACATTCAAGTACATGGCCCTTGTGTCTGGAGTCCCCTTTTTCTATGCGCATCAATTGTCTGATGAAATAGGTAAACAGAAAATGAAAACCATTGAAACTCTCCCAGAATATACATGTACCTAATTTACATCCCATTGAATATCCATTAATTTGTATCTTGTCAGTTTTCTTATATTTCATAAGTTGTGGTAGTGGGGGCTTAGCCAAAAGATTTTAAGTTTTTCTGATTTTGAAGACAGTCTGTATTGTGTGTGGGGGGGGAGGGAGAGGAAGGCAGAGAATTGTGGTTACCATTACACTTTACAAACATATGCATAGGTGGTACACATCATTTTAGGGGTAAACATATTTATGCTGACCATATCGGTGCAATTGCTTGTGTGATGTGTGCAACTGAAAAGGGTCCAACTTTGTAGAAAAGTTCTTTCCTAGTCTCACTAACCATGTTTTTCCCGCATCATGTTAATGGTAAGATTAAAGCACAATGAGGCTGAGGGAAACTGACCAAATGGTCCGATTTTACATTTCAGAAATCGTCATGACCTTATTTTATACAAAAACAGAGAGCATTACATATAACTGTTGTAATTCATAGTTTAAATAGTTGTGAAAGCAACACCAGCTTGAACAATCACGCTTATAATTGTTGACATGCCATCATGTAAGTATGGTGTAGGGCAAGTTTCGTTACTGTGTGTACTAAAATGAAAATGTTGACAACTTTATTTTTGGACTTATGTTGAAAACAGGTGTGAGGTGCTTTTGTTTCCCATACACGATGGCAACAACCCATACGGATGATGCACCTCGTTAACCAAGGAGAGCAGTCAATATCTTCTTGTAAGTACTTGGTGTTTTACGGTTTTTGTTCCAAACATGATGGGTACAACTCAGTTGTTTTTGTTTTGTTTTGATGAACAGATTAGGCATGATTGGATCAAACAATGTAAAGGGATTGCGGATGATCCTATCAACATGAGCGAGGTAACTCACCAAATGTGCATTAAACAATTGTCAATATAAACGAATGAGTAGGTCATTCCAAGTTTGTTACGGTACATTTTCCATATGCAATTTGCACAGTATGCGGGTGCATGGTGGGACGAACATATTGCACCTACACCCTACCATGCTCAGTTGTGACCACTGGTTGGGCAATTGTGCGCCCAACTAAATTATTTGAATTCAATATGTGCCATCAATTTAATGACACAGTACTGTTACACAAAATGCTTAAATGGACCACACACATATTCGTCATTTGTCACGCATAACACAATGTTCTTATAGTTAGGGTAGAATTTTTGTTGCATACACTTTAAATACTTGCAGTTTACCAATTCTTGTGTTCGTATGCGATTATCCAATTGTTGCATACACATTAATATACTTGCACTTCACCAATTCCTTCATATATGTGCAGTTGGCCACTTAATATATATCGAAATTGAGTGGCGAACTTGTTTGTGACAACCATGTGTTGGTTGTAAGAAGTGGAAATCGCCAAACCATTGGGTGTTATAACGCTTGCACCCTAACAGGTTAAGATACGGGCACAGCGGCGATACGTTTTAAAAAAAATTATTTTTTATAATTTTAATAATTTAATATACATGAAAATAAAATGTAAAGCAAATTAATAAATAAATAAAGGGATTCCTATTAAGCTAAGAGCTTCAACCATTCACAAAAACATCCAAAACTAAAAGCAAAATCAAATGTGAATGCAAATTAAACATCACCCTTACATGCCAATACCATAAAAAGAACGGGAGTAGAGAGAAAAAACGTGAGAGATTGACAAAGTGAAAGAGAAGTGAGAGAGCCAATAAGGATACATCAATTTGACAAATTATACTACTTTAACTCTCACTATATTCCTCTCACCAAATAACTTGACAAAGTATTACAAATAATATGTGACTTCGAGTATCTAATACTTCAAAATTAAGTATCCGATATTCCAACATTAAAAACATATAATTAACAAGTATCCGGTACTATTAAGAAGTATCCGATACGTATCTGTGAGTATCCAAGGAGTATCGGTATCCAAGGAGTATCTAATACGAATATGCCACCCTTTTTCAAGTATCTGTGCTTCATAGCCCACACGTTACAGTTGCCCCCTGCACACACTACAGTTACAGCCCATATTATTGTCATAATACCTACCCCCATTGACTTTCTATCAAAGCATATCAGTGCATACATGAGTTATGTTGGACTTCCATTCACAGAACATCAGGGACAGTCTACCACACACAGAAGCACACAACCACTGCCTAATAAGCATAGTGGTGTAAAATAGTCGTTGAAACACTTAATTTTGCTTGTGAGATTTGTGTTCACATAATGTTGTTCATATGGAAAATAGTTTTACTGTTTGTTGTGTCCAATTCAAGCTATGCAGTTCATATCATCCGTGTCTTACTATTTGCCCATGGTACTTTGTTTGGCCAATAGTACCTTGTCATTTCATTCAATAAAGTGGACAAAGAAAATCATGGCAAATATTGAACAAATGACACACGCATGATGTTTTTCAAAACACTAATGCACAAGTTGACCCCACAGTGTATGTTTTCATACAACCGTTGTGTTTCAAAAAACAAAACATTTTTGCCCATATTAATATTAGAGTGTATGAGACCATTGGCCGGTCATGCGCACTTTTTTATTACAATTACAGCTTTTGATTTCATTCAATGCATCTGAAAAGTAAACCTTATTGTCCATATTCAACGAATCACAAAACATGAGCTCATGGAAAAACATAGGATAATGATAGCTTCTGATTTCGGTCAATGACATTGAAAAAAAAAAAATTACCTTCTCATCGTACCAACAAAATGCCTTGTCTAATTTCGGTCAATGACATTGACAAACAAATACCTTCAACAAGGCATAAATTATGAAAACATTACTGCATGCACAATTGAAATGGTGAGCACACACTACTAGAAAAACAGATAAAGATCACACTTTGATACATAAAAATATCTCACTTTTATTAGAAGTGTGATAAAAAAAAAAATTAGATTGATATTTTAATCACACTTGATTTGATTGAGTGTAATAATATTTATTTTTTATCACACTTTTCAATTAAGTGTGATTATATATATATATACATTTTTTAATCACACTTTTTAATTAACATGTGATATATTTATTTTTTATGTCACTTTTCAATTAAGTGTCATTATATATATATATTTTTATCACACTTTTCAATTAAGTGCGATTATATATATACATTTTTTAATCACACTTTTTAATTAACATGTGATATATTTATTTTTTATGTCACTTTTCAATTAAGTTTGATTATATATATATACATTTTTTAATCAAACTTTTTGATTAACATGTGATATATTTATTTTTTATGTCACTTTTCAATTAAATGTCATTATATATATATATATTTAATCACACTTTCTAACTAAGTCTGATTATATATATAAAAAAAATATAAATGTGATTATATATATATTAATATATTTTTTTATATAAAAATATTTCCCAAAATTGACGCCTTTTCCTCTTCCACTACTCTAGCAAACACGACTTCTTCCAAAGAAGATTCAGAATTTCCAAACATATATCAGACTCTTCCTTTTTCAATTCGTTTTGCCTCTCTTTCTAATTCATTAGCCCTATTTCGGTTTGCAGCTCCAAAATCACCATTGCTACTCACTTAATGTCTTCATGTCTGTTGAATCTTCAAACTTCTGGTGAGTTCTATTCTCTTCTTCTTTTTTTTTTTTTTTGCCCCTTTCATATGTCATTCATAAGATATATTTGTATATATTTATGATTATGATTATTATTAGTGGAATTATATAAATATAGCATTTCATTTGGAATAAGGGTTTTAGGTGGGAATGTTGATACTATATTTGTGTTTTGTAAATCAGAGTTGGAATGCAATTTTTTTTTTTTATACTGTATGTTGATTCAGAATTTCATCAAGGAGGTCTCCCTACATGATGTAAGGTTGGATCAGGAATCATTGCATGGGTGGTGTAATAACCCCGACCTCCAATTAATGTTAATCCATGATTAGTTATGCCTAATAGTAATTTAGAAGGAATCCGAAATTAATTTGCATATGTATTGCATTATCTTTGCGTTTCTATCTGTTTGCCATAGAATGGCCTGTTCATGTTTTGACTTTGAACTACGAATTGAAAGCCTTATCGGCGCCCGATTTCGAAATTGATTAGTGTTATGTGATAATTAGAATTTATGTGAATTTATGGTAGATTTAATTTAAATTTGATTTGGTATGATTAAATAAAGTTAAATTACATTAAATGAGTTTATTACATTTTTGCCCCTTAGTGGGCCACTTTGTTCAATCTTGATTAGGAGCTTTTGTTTCATATCTCAGCCTTTCTTTCTTAGACCAAATCGAGTGAGTGAGAGAGGGAGAGTAGGAGAATTGATTTCATCAAGTTTTGGCTAGGAAATTTGAAGAATTGAAGAAAGAATTGCATAATTAGGATCCTACACCTTAACATTCATGACCTAAGGTAGAGATCCATCCTCTTGAACTTGAATTTGAATTGTTCATTTCTTGTTTCATGGTTAATTAGTGTCTAAAGCTAAGAATTGGTGAATTAAAGCTTAATGCATACATGCATGTGTAATTCATGGCATTTGGGGTTGTCTCTCTAAAGAATCCTTGCATGCATGTCATAATCCAAGTTTTGGTTTAGAAATTTTTCATGTTCCATGTCATATTATCATAGTTGATCTTGTTTTTGGGTTGAACATTGCATTTGGTCATGTTTTGGAGGACTTGAGTTCAAGGATTTGCATACAAGTCATGTGCATGAAATTAATTTCAAGTTTCAAGTTGAGTTTTGTACAATTGGTTTACTCTTGGGCCATGATTTCTTGAATTGAAGCTTTAAACATGTTGTTTTATGGGTTACTAAGTGTTTTCCAAAGATTTGGCCCAGAAAAATGAGTTTTGGAGGGTTGAAGGTCGAGTTTCATGCTTGGAGGTCAATCTGGATTTTCCAAAATTTTGACCCACGCTCGAGCGGGGACTTTCACGCTCGAGCATGAAGCCTGAGTACATGCACTTCCACTCGAGCGGCGAGAGTCACGCTTGAGCGTGAAATGCATATACCCAGAAGTCTGTGTGTCTTGCAGTCCGCTCGAGCGGGGGAAGCCACGCTAGAGCAAGGGTCTGTGTCACACGCTCGAGCGGGGGTCAAGCACCCGTCGAGTGTGAATTGCGTGCATCCAGCACTTTTTCATAAGTTTGCAGTCCGCTCGAGCGGAGAAGTCCACGCTCGAGCGGGGCTTCTTTTTCTGCATGTCCGCTCGAGCGGGGAAAGCCACGCTCGAGCATGGACCTTATCTTCAGCAAAATTTGAGAAATGTTTTCCAAGGCATCTTTGCATCCTCATTCCATCCTAGACATTCCTAGGCCATGTTTAAGACTCCATAGTGAGGATTTAAGGTTAGAAACACACTAAGAATCAACGACGTAAGTTTTGTGCAATTAGAATGTGTGTTTCAAGTGTGTGTCCGTTATGTGTTATGTAGGTCACGTGCCGCGTGTCGTGTGATCAATCTGCTCCATCTGTTTGTTTCAAGGCCAACTGTGAGTAATAATTTAGTAAAGTTATGTTCAAACTGTATCTACTTTCTGTGTGATAAAACAAGATCTATTTTTCGAAATGATATGTTCTGTACAATGAATGATTGTTCAATTTCTGATATGTATTCGTGACATCCTTAGCATCATGTGATATCTGTTAGCTGTTACCCGGTATCGGAGGTTCCTTTACGGAACTTGTTTCTGTCTGCACTTTGTTACCCATACCGGAGGCCCTATCATGGGGGCTCAGCTTCTGTTCTGTTCTGTTACCCGGATCCGGAGGTTCCTTTATGGAACTGGTTATTCGTAACCTCACGTGTATACGTTCTGTTCTGTTCTGTTCTGATTATGCTAATGGATGTATCATGTAAACTTAATCATGACTTATGACTTCTGTCTGTATATGATCTGGACAAACTATGATTTTGATATGAACTGAATTATGATTTCTAAATCTGTGCGAACTCATTCATTGAAACCCTTTACTCTTTTATTATTCACTGGGCTTTCGCTCACAGTTTATATTATGTATGTAGGTGAGCCAGCGTGTGACCAGGGCCAGAGTTGACGGCCTTCTGTTCTGTTTTGTCAGCCAACTGTTGTGCCTCCCGAGGAGGTTCCGGTCGAAGTCTAATGTTATGGCTATTTTTGTATTCATGCTAGTCTCTATATGTGTTTTGTAAGGACAGGTCTTGGGATGTACTACTTTGTAAATATTGGTGTCCTTGACTGGCATGCTTATGTATATATATAAGTTTTGAAATGTTCTGTCCATGTACGTTATCACATCTCATTGGACCTTGTCTATTTTGTATTATTGCTTCCACAGCCCCTTATTATTTGCTAATCTGTTCAGAGGCCTTTGGTAATCCACGGATTACTGGCCGATTACGATGCTAAACCTATAGGGGCGGGTTTGGGTCGTGACAGGTGGGCTCAGCAGACCAATTTGGAATACCTTTTGATGTTGGATGTAGATAGCTTGGCTTGGAGTTTTAGGAAGACTGCTGATTTGCCAACACTTGGCACGCCGTATGGAGGTTGGGAAGACCCAAATTGAGAACTTCGTGGTCATTTTGTAGGTTGGTAGTTTTTCATTGTTAATCGCATCCCTTTTCTGTTTTATGTTCATATCTTTTGTTCTTGCTACATTTCAATGTGTTTCTATCATGGTCCTTACAGAATTTGCTAATAAAATTTTAATTTCTTTTATTGTCTTTTTATAGTATCTATGCCAATGATGTCTTATTTTTGTGTCATGCATGAAATTGGCATTCAACTTCTACTTTATTAATTCTTAAATCAAGAACTGCTCAACTAGAAAGCAATAATCCTCTTTGGCTGTAAATGTTGTTTCTATTATTTGTCATATTTCCATTTAGTTTTTAATTACTAGTGTAATATGCGTGAAATTACTGCGTAATTTAGCTTTGTGGTTCTTTAAAGGGTTCTTCTAGGGACTTCTAAGATAATTGTCAAGCAACCTTTGTGTATTTGCTTTGGATTAATTTTGTTAATTTATGTTTGTATCAAACCTTGAGTCATCCCATTTCATAAAGGATCCCGTAAAATTGATTAGTTCCACATTTACAATGATCTAACAGTTTCTTTTTTGTTATGATCAAGTCTCCTTTTCTTTTTCTTTTTTTTTATAGCTTTTGGTCCCTGTTTTGTGGCTAGCGCATGACTTCAATTTGTGAACCTCTATTTTGGTCATTGGAGTTGTATCAATTCTATATGATTTTAACAAGCAACTTACTTTTGATGTATTGAAGGCCATTACTTGAGTGCCTCAGCACATATGTGGGCTAGCATCCACAATGATACTCTCAAAGAGAAAATGTCTGCACTCGTCTCCGTTTTGTCTGCCTATCAAGATAAAATGGGTACAAGATATCTTTCTGCTTTTCCCCCTGAGCTATTTGATCGTTTTGAAGCTATAAAACCAGTTTGGGCACCATATTACACCATTCACAAGGTATAAACTACTATAGTTGTTTACTAATTTGTTTATTATATACCATTGATATTAACACTTCCTACATCAATAGATACTGGCAGGTCTTTTGGATCAACACATATTTGCCAATAATGATCAAGCTTTAAAGATGGTGATATGGATGGTTGACTACTTTTACAAGCATGTTCAGAATGTGATAGTGAAGTACACTATTGAAAGACACTGGCTATCATTAAATGAAGAAACTGGCGGCATGAATGATGTCCTTTATAGGTTGTACATAATAATGGTGCACAAAACTTTTCTAGGAACCTCCTTAGCTCTTCATCGTGGTAAAGTAGCATGATTATAGTTTTTGTATCAAATATCAGCCCGAATGACTGGGTTCGTAAGGCATTTGGAAATTCCACATTATAGCAAAAGGAGTCATAAACATCATATATTCACTTCCTATAGAGCATTAGGGCATTCTGCAAAAGGAGTTTCATCCAATCTACAATTCTACAAAGAATTTGGCACCTTCTTTTGCTTTGAATATCTGTAGTGCAATTATGCCCTTAATTCCAACAAATATTGCATTGAACAAACCAATGACATTTAACAATCCCAAATTCCCTATATAGAGCTGTAAAAGCTGATTTGATAAGTGGCAACACTTAATGAGATTTTTGTAAATTGTCACAATTGGTCAGGGATTTTGGTTTAATATGTCTTTTTCATTGGGATTGGGGGTTGGGAAGAAGGGGTACTGAAGTGTTGTTTGTCCTTCGTAGATTATCACTACATTGTTTTTTTCCGTATCTGCAAATTCTCTAATAATTTCAAACTCATTTTTTGACAAGGCCGTTTGTTTGTTGTGACTATGTGTAGGGAGATTCAAAACATTTATTGTTGGCTCACCTTTTTGAGAAACCCTGCTTTCTAGGATTGCTTGCAATAAAGGTAATTATCATTTCTTTTGTTTAATTACTTTAAACTTCTATTGGTAAATAGATTTTGTTAAATTTTTGCAGCAATGTGGTGATGGCATACAAGCAGTGAATAGGGCTGTCCAAAGATGCCACTAGATTCTTGAACTATTTGTGTATAAAATTGATCACATGGAATAATAGTTTGTTATGCATACATGTCATAGTTTGCCAGATATAGAAATAATGGAGATAGATATCGAGTTGGACTTCGGATGTCGAGAGTAGTGTACATTCCAACTTTATAGCAAGGATGCAGTAATAAAACCAGCTTCCCTTGATTATTGAAATATTGCACTACTTGAACAATTCTAACATGAAAAATTGATGGGAAATTGATGCGAAAACCGCGCTCCTTAGATAGCCAATTACTTAATGTCAACTAAATCAATCAGTTCTCTAGTCACCTCTATGTAAAACTAGATCTTTTCTCAATCAAGTCATACTCACAACCCCAACCTATGTTATCTTTGCCTTCCTCTTGTCATTTGGCACCCTCAACTTAGATTGAACGACTTATTTGTTTCTATGCTATAATTGGTCTAGGTTGCATCAAATCATAGGGTGAGCATGGTCCGGATTGGACCAGATTGGAGTAAAACCAAGACCAATCCGTTATCTACGGATCTTGAAAAATTGGAACCAATCCAATCCGTTTAAATCGTGGAACCAATCCATTTAAACACGGATTGGATCGGTTTAGGACCACGGATTTACATAATTAAATAATAAAAAAATATATATAACACTTTAATTCATAAAAATATAAATATAGCACCATATTAATTTCACAATAGCAACACGTCCTTTCATAATAACGACAAATTGTTCTAAAATTTAAACAAACATAAGAAAACTAGTTCCATCATAAGTATTTAGACCATTACAAATTAGCACAAAAAACTAGCAAACAAAAGTAATAAAAGAAGATACTATGCAAGTTTAGGTTTGGAAATAAATTTTATATGAAATAATAGAAGATACTATGCAGAAGGGTGTATAATAAAAATATAGACTATTTGTATACGGTCCAGATCGGTTCCAATCCGGAACCATGGGGTTCAATTCAGAACCAAATCGTGAACTACAGATTCTTAATTTTTCAATCCGAAACCGAACCACGGATTCAAAAAACCAATCCAAACCTACTGGATTGGGCTGGACTGGATCGGATTACGGATTTTACGGATTCCTTGCTCAGCCCTAATCATGACAGTTCTCTTTCTCAAAAGGCATGCGTATTATGTATGACCATTGTGGAACAACCTAAAATGACCATTATGAAACAACCTAAAATGACCATTATGAAACAACCTAAAACCAATTCACTATTAAACTTGACATGTTTTAGTCTTTGACATCTTATCCCTTGCGCCTAAACCATTCCTAGAAACAATAAAAAAAAAAATGAAAGAGATAAGAAGAAGAGAAAAGGGAAAGGAGACTAAGGAACAAAATTTCAATTCTTTTCCATCAAAACGGTAGAAATGTTTTTGTTTCCTCATAAACCAAATGAAACATTAGTGGAATGCTAAAATTCCAACGTTTCCACCAAAACATACTGCAACGCTACATAACAATACCAAATTAGAGAGTTGTTTTAAGTTTCGATACCTATTAGCCTATCCAACAATACTCGTTTCCATTTGCAATTTTTTGTCAAGAAAAGATTTGAGATGAAAGAAAAATATTAACTTGGGTAAATTACATTGACCTCCCCTAAGGTTTGAAGAATTATAGCGAGTCCCACAATTTTGACGTAATTGAAATGGCCTCCCTTTAATTTCAAATTGTATAACATTATCAAAATTTTAACCATATCACTATTTTATTAATAGAATTTCAGTTTCTCTACTTTACTAATTATTTTAAACAAATTTGAAAATGAAAAAAAAGGTTAATGGGTGAGATAAAATTACTTGTTTGTTAATGTAAAGTACTTTTTCTTTACAAAGATTGTCACAGGTATTTTTTTTTTTTTTTCTTCTCACTCATATGCTACTAATTTTTTTTTATAATACTTTTTTGTACAATATAAAACCCCCCTTCCATCCAAATTAGTGCTTTAAATTTTTTGTGTTATGAACATGTTATATTCATAGATCTCAGTACATTCAATTTTTTTTTAATTATTAAGAACATATTAACATTGATATAGGCTCTAATTTTTGTTTAGAAATATATATTCTTAAGTTTGAATCATTTCTGTTTCCAAGCTAACCAAAACAACATACCAAAATGAATTTTTGATCCTTGGAAAGGACAAGGCAAGAGAGGAAGAATTAAGTACAGCTAGAGAAGAAAGATGATCTCCTAGAACACACACAAAGAGAGAACGAGACCCTTCACATTATTTCTGTGATTTGTACTTCAGTAGTGATTTACTCTGTTTTAGAGCAATAATATATTCTCTAATTTTATCATACTTATATTTATGCTAATGGTTGTTCAGCTTGATCATAACACTTTATATGTAGTTTCTAATAATAATGAAAATGCTTTCATGTAGTCTCCGCAACAACCGACGAACGTAGAATGTGGGTTTTATGTAATGCGGTATATGAAAGACCTCATTAGAGATCAAAGCATCCTAAGAAAACAAAATGTGAGATAAATTCTAAACTTTTATTACTATTATATTCATGATACTTGTACATCTTCTTCATTATCTAATTGTTTCTAAATAACCTCTTGTAGTTCAATGGAAAAAAGACTTACACGGAAACTGAATTTGATGAAGTGCGAGTTAAATGGATTAATTTCATACTAAAGAATATGAGTTGAATTCCAACATGTAAGTATGATATAACTTTCATTATTTAAATTACTAATAAACAATTTCTTTAGTTGATAAGGAATATATAATCACTTCAAGATTTCATTTTGGATTTGTTGATTCTATGTATATTTGGTTTTATGACTTTAAAATATCTAGTCATACGTTGAAGATTTTTATTTTGGATTTATTGATTCTATGTATATGTCATATTTATATATGGTAATCCAAACATTTTATACTAGTAACAATCAAAGTTGTTATTCATTTTCTATTGATGTAGGAGATGAAGAGTCAGTGTGATGAGAAAATGTCCGATTTTGTCTTTTGTAAGACAAGAACAGTCTCTACAAAAATAGTAAGTTTATTCATATACTTCTAGCGGTTTTTGAATTAATTTGTGTTTTTATTTTTCAGGTCAAAAATTTCTTAGAGTGATGCAAAATATGGTCAAAGAATTCAAGAACTTAGTTTTTTCAAGTTTTTTCATTTTTTTAATATATGTAATCACAGTTAAAAACTTTTTATTAATTCCTTTGTATACTTTTGAACATTTAACTTTCATTTATAAAATATATGATGTTATTTCATTCAATATATGGTTGTGATTCAAAATATAGTATATAGTGTGTATTACATTCTTCAAATGCGCATACAAAAATAATATTATCATAGGTTTTATTAATTATTAATCACACTTAAAATATGTGATCTAGATGTTATTAATCACACTTAAAATGTGTGGTCTAAATGTTATTAATCACACTTAAAATAAGTGATCTAAATATTTTTTATCACACTTAAAAGGTGTGATCTAAATGTTATTAATCACACTTAAAATGTGTGATTAAAAATGACTCTTTTTAATCACACTCCCAAAGATCACACTTTAATAAAACTTAAAAGGTGTGATTAAATAACATTCATCACACAAAAAAAGTGTGATCTTTATCTGTTTTTGTAGTAGTAACAATTTGACAGTTTGTTACTTTCTAAGTCATTATGTACCAAGACGGCATCTTAGAACACTACATGTACTATGTCATACACATCTCCAGCTCTTCTAATCCTCACTCAAATCAACAACCTCCGAGTCTGAGTAATCTAAAAGGTCAGGGTCCGACACCAGTGCAGGATCCTCCATTATAGCCTTGATCGCAGATGTCGCGTTCGATCCATGTATCTTTGACTCTACCTTTGCGTCTTCTATGCATGAGTGCCTAATGAGTGGACGGGTCATTTGATCAATCTCAATTTGCAAATACTGCCTAACTTGGGACTCGCTGTCATGAGGGTATTGTTGCTACATTTCAACCGATTGGGCTTTAGTAACCTTGAGAAAAACACATCGACAGTAGTGTTCACAGTGAACTCGTTTGGCAAACAGTGAAACTGGAATTCCAAAATACTTTCCCAGGCTAGCATCTTCTATTGGGGTGCAATTGTAATCCCGTAGTGGTTCAAAACTCCACAATGGGAACCCTGTTACAATGAAACGTCGATCACCGAACGAATCGATATACCCACCTGCATAATCCAATTCTGGTGACTTCGGTCGAGAACTATCACCCATTGCAACTGATTTTCTACGATCGCATTTACTGTGTTGTGCATCCATACGTGTGACGGTTCTTGATTGAGTCCAACTTTGGTTTTGCAGGTTCACGAAGAATATATGGATGCAGAAACAAACCCAAATGCAAAGGAAACAACACTGGTTGCAAACTTGAATAGTGGTTGGTTATAAATGTTAAATTTCCTTAAACCCCTACTCATTAATACGTTGGTGGTAGGTGGAAACACGTACTGCTTTAGTTATGGTTTAAACATGTGAACAAAGTTATTGTTGTTTGGTGGAAACACCTACCCAAACTGAATAAAAGCAAATGAATTAATTTGAATATTTCATTTAATATGTTGGGTGTAGTTGGAAAGGCATATGTATCTGATATGGGTTCTGTCGGTAAGCATTATGGATGAATAGACATATAATTGGGTTGGGGTAGACCAAAAGTTAGGTTGGGGCACAAATACAAATACAAATGACGAATGTGAATGTATGATAAACTGTGGGTGTGGAAATCAATGACAATGGGAAAGTACTAATGTAAGATACAATGCATGTGTGTTGGAAATGACAAATAATGGACGATTAGGGGTACTGAACGGATGACTTGGTGTATGAAAGAAGGAACGAATGTGTGCAAGATGAATTCAGCCGATTTGAGAAATTAATACAATATAAGTTACAATGCATGAGGTCTTGTGAAAAGATACAAGTCATGTACCATATCTTATAAATACTTACAGCGTAGTGTTGTGTAATATTATGAATCTGTACATTCCTTTAAAAAACTAATAAGTAAAATAAACCATACACATATTCTACAAAATGTGTGATTTGAAGAAGATTGAATCTATTGTTGAAGCTCATGTTGCTCCTGTATTGCAGCAGTTTCAAGTTATCTACAAAAGGCTGAATCAAGTAGAGACACGGTTGTCAACTTTGGAGAGCTAAGTCGGCGTTATGAAGCAGAACGTTGATTGGCTCACTGATGAGAAATTGGTGGTGGACGAAGTGAACTCTAATAAGATAATGGATGAGGACAGTGAATCAGACGGTACAGACAACTCTTCACAAGACGCTGCTGATGATGCATCAGATATGTAGATTTGTTTATTTTTTTTGTAACCTTCTCTATAAGACGTTGCATTTTTCATTTGTCTGGAATCATATGTGGTAATGGGCTGATATATAAATTACCTACAAAGAGTATTGATTTTTGATTCATCTGCAGTCATGAAATATTTATATAGTACTGTAAGGCTATGCCCGTGCCTGAAGGGACGGTTTGAATAATGTTTGGAAGCACTAATTTAGAAAAAAATAATTAAAATAAATAAAGTAAAACGAGTAACAATTTCACTGCTATATAAATAATTGAGTTATGTTAAGATCCCAAATAAATTAACAAACAAATTACCAAATCTTTGACATAGGTGTGGAACCCACACAAATCACATGTGTGTGGGTCCCACATCTATGTCAGAGGTTTGGTAATTTACTTGGGATCGATAGCATTTTTATATCAATTCACAATGACAACAATTTCATTGAAATATGAAACACATATGTGGAAATAGGGAATTACAATTTCTGCCAACTTTAGACGTAAAACAGCACGAAGAAGGAAGATAGTGTATCATTATGACTAGGGAGCAAGTGTAAAACAATAACCAGCTTTTACGAAGAGTTGTCTGAGTTTACGAGTGATCTGACATTTCCTGCTAGCAAAGCAACAATAAGGAGGTGCTGGCAGTAGTACTTCATGTACCCAAAAATGAAATCCACGAAATGAGGTTTAACAAATTACATCGAAGCTGCATCGCAATTAACGCCATTAACAGATATCATAAATTAACTAAAATGTCCTTTTGACAAATAAGGACAAATTACTTACACCCCATTCAAGTTGAGCTAAATTATAGATTCACCGCTGACGATTACCTAATTTACAGATTCCCCCTAATGTTTACCTATATAATCATTTTCAAATAAGTCACGAAATGAAAAATTAAAATGGGAAAACACTTATGACACTAGAAAAAATTGAAGGTTGTAGAGACCAAAATGTAGGGACAATTATTTTAGGGGACCAAATATTTTTGTTTCCAATAGTGTCGTTATTATATTTTTAGCAACGAAAATTGAACATTACTGATTAATTATTATAATTTTTGTAGCTTATTTTTTGTCTGAAGAAATAAACGATTTTCAATAAACTTATCTGTCTGTCAAAGTCTATTTATTATTGCCATTTTCACAATTTTGTCATTGAAATCCTTATTTTTGACTTCTCAAGGCGAGCTTTTAACGACTACCATCAGGACAACAGAAATTAGTCCCTAAATGTCTGTTGCAACAATATTTCCAGTTTTAAAGATCAAAATAATTGGTCACCAAAACTCTTATATGTTGTACTGTCAGCTGCTAAAAATCTCATAAAATTAACAAATAATTAAATAAGTTGAAACCTCAAGAAATGGCTTCTAAAAAAATTCTTCTAATATGTTTGGTTTCATTTTTTAAAAGTAACTTTTACTTTTTTGTAATTAAATTAAAAATTCATTTGGTTAACAAATAAAAAATACAACTAATTATTAATTTTATATAATTTTATCTTTTCAGTGCTTTACAAATTATTTGTACAAATTAAATATATATTTTTTATTATATTAGTTTTTATTGATTTTTTAAATTTTCAAATAGTTTTTTAAACAACAAATCAAACATGGTTAGAAAAAGTTTATGTTTTTTTTGTCCATCTAACGTAATTCTTTTGTAAAATTTGTTCACTTATGAAAGGGATTTCAGGAGGGACAATATCGTCCATCAATTTATAATTTGGTTATGTCAACTAACTATTTTTAACATGTACTTACCGGTACGAGTTAAATTGTTATGCGAACATACACCTTGGACAATCCGATGTCATTTATGAGGAAATCAATAATTTAGCTAAACATCAATGCAGGTGTACGTAAGTTGCCCTAAAATCTAAACTGACTTTTGGTTCAACTTTATACAGAAATAGACAAAGCATGATGATGTGGCATTTTGCGTTTGGTTTGGGGTACACTATATAAGTAGAGCTTTTATCTTTTTATCTTTTTTGTGGTGACATTATGTCTCTATTTTTTGTCAAAGATTTTTGTAATAAATTAAAAAATGCACTTATTTATATCATCTGAAACAATCCACCGAGCTGATCAAAGCAAAAATAGAAACTGTAAGGGTAAACTACCAATACGTCTTAATATTTGGACTTCATTCTCATCAAGTTCTATTGAAAATAAGTATTGGTAAAAGCGTCGAAAAAAATAATTTTTTTGTGACGAATTTTTAAAATTGTCGCTAAAAGTTGTGAATTAGTGACATTTATTACAATGTACATGTAATAAGTCCCCTATTTTTTAATCCTAATCATATATAGGATGACAAACCTGCCTTTTTGGGCCCACTTAAGTAAATATTTTCCAAATTTAACCCACCCAACGACTGGGCCCGACGGAAACTATAAAAGACGGAACTTGGTTTCAACTTCGTCTTACTTCACCTGGTCTCTTCCTCTCTCCAACCTTTATATTTGGTTATATCGGAAAGACTTCTGTCAAGACTTTCAAACTGTGCTGCTCCCTCTCAAAATTTCCCATCTTAAAACCCTAACCCATGGCACCAAAGAAATCACAATCCACCTAAGAAGATGAAACCAATGCAAACCAACTTCGATTTCCAAAATGCATTAGAGACGTTACGAACTCATTCAAACTTGACTACATTCTGATGCCAAGCAGTAGCACTGTTACGAAAGCAACACTAGGCCCTACCTTCATACAACACTTCCCCGATGAATTGGCTCCATACTACCCACTTGCCAATGGTGAAACCTTGCTTATCAACCAATCCAAACTAAACAGGGCGAGTTGGGAAAGCAGCAAAACTCCCCTTCGAGCATGGAGGCAATCGAACTCCACTTGGCAAAGCTAGGTCAAACGAATTGGAGGTCATGACTCCGATGTGTGGAAACATCTTGGCATCACTCAGGTAATCCATCTGTCCACCCTCAAATTTGATATGAATAAATGGTTGATAGCCACTGCAGCATGCTTTTGGTCCACATCTTGTAATTCCATGCTTTTAACATTTGGAATGATATCCTCAACTGTCCTTGATGTCGCCTAACTCACTGAACTTCCCATTCTAGGGCTAGAAATTAGTGTCTTGCTAGAACCCATTAAAGTACCCTTCACCCTGTAGACGCGCCCGCGTGGGACCTCGCGCTACAGTTCGGACTCGATTTGTGTCACGGTTCTTAATCTGAACCAAAGAGTCCAAATCTGGCAAATCGTTTTGAGAAACAGATTTTTTTTGAAAAAGTAGTGCCAAACATGGACTGCTTTGCCAGATACAGAGTCGCCACCTAAATATTTTAAAATGGGGGAATTTAGGAAACCCTGACTCGGTGCCGAAGGCCACATGTCCGTCATCACCGGAGTTGTCTCGGCTCGGGAGCTTGGGTACGATCGGGGAAGGTCAGCTATGAGCACCCCCTTTCGCCCGGTCCGAAGACCGGCCTCTACTAACCGTGATATCCGTTTTTGAAAATTTTACGTGTTCTTAAACCAATTGTTAGCCTAGAATTACTATGTTATGCGCGCAGCAAACAAGTATAGACCAAATCGCCTAAATTGGAACAAAGCATTTCATGTTTGTTTTGAAAATGGTTTGCTACTCGCAAGTAGGCTAAAATGCAGGTTTTGCCACCCTCAAGTGGGTTTTTAGAAAAGATGGTTTGCCACTATCTAGTGGGCTTTAAAATTCACAGTTTTAATGTGTTATTCCAATTTAAGCAATTCGACCTCCACCCACAGGCATTCAAATAGTTTATCTCATGTAAACACTTAGCCGCATGGCAAGCATACTATTATGGCGACATTCACACGCATGTTGGATGCTAAAGCATAACCACTTACATTGTACTCCGTGCCAAAACAATAAACTAGTTAGCAAATGTGCGTGTCCTAGTTCATGTTATTTTGCCTAATGCAACACATACAAGATGCAATTTTAGTTAGGCTCGGTTAACCTAAATATGACATACGATATGCAACAGTTAACAAGTACTCAACTTGGAATTGAAATACAAGTGCAGTTAGCATGATGTACCGAGCCCGGTGCATGTTAACAAATGCATGAATGCACGCATGCATATCATAAGGTATGCTAATTTCAAAAATGCCCTAATCTACCATCATAAGCTGGTAAATAAAAGGGAAGAAAGAAATGGGGGTTGGAAGACATACACACACTCACCCACGCTTATTACATGTTTACCCTCACTCAGAGGGCTCGAATTAATATTACAGTCCCAAAATAATGAATAAATAAAATTATTACAAAATTTCCTAATTAATTAAAAAAAAAAGGGGAAGCAAAAGAATAAAGAGGGTGGCCACAGCCTCTGCCTCGGGGCGCGCAGATGATGCATGCTCGAATCCGTCCTGCCCGGAAAACCCGTACTATGCTCTTATCGCTTCTGTTTGTACTGCCTTGTCTTTCTGAAAAATTTCCAAAATGCTGGAACAAGCTCTCTGCATCCTGCAGAGCACCACCGGCCAGACAGAATCGCCACCGGCACTCCAAAATTCCCGTCGGCACTTTATCAGGTTCATCGGCACTCCAGATAGTGCCGGTCGGCACTAAATTCTGCCGGTCGGCAGAAACTTCCTGCAACAGACAATCTGACAGCAAACAGAGGATAGGCAGTGCATAGTATGGAGTTTTTGGGCACATGTAAGCATGGTCTTACTTCTTATCATGCTTTGGACTCAAAGAAGCATGACTTTCGATCCTCGAATCATCAATGGTACATGGTGAGTCAAAGGATCGAATTTGCCATTTAATATGAAAATGCATGCAACAAACAACATGAAAAACCGAGGCCTTATCAAGTTAGAGTCAAAGGTCCCGATGACCGGGGATCAAGGCACATTACATCACTTGAAGTATGAATGGTCCTTGACTCCCGCACTTGGTTTGACACCCCAAACCAAGTAAATGCAATGCATGCAATGCTCACAAGCCTCAAATGTGTCATACCACCAAGATGTAAAGCACAACAAACATTATGCTACCAACATGACAAATGTACAATGCTAAGCATGCAAGGTACCAAAATGGTGCAAACATGGACCAAATTGACTATGGGATCGATGTGCTACACAAAGTTTAATGGAACAACTATGCAACAAACATGGAGCAAGCATGCAAGAGGGCTGAAAAAATGGCAAATGGACAGACCCTTGCCCTCCTCAAAACAGTGACCAAAAGTGCTTGAAATGATAGGTAATCAACTCATGTTAACAAGCAAATTCACGGTCCCAAAGTTAAGACACAAAAGGGGGCGACTTACCTTCAATGACTTGACCACTCATGGCATGATCAAGACAAGTAAAAACAGGATCTATGCACGCAAAATAGGACCCCAAAAGCTCCTAGTATGGCAACTAAGATATCCCCCATGAAGCAAACACACTAAGGCTCATTCTTAGGCATAAAGGGGACACATCTTCAAGGCATGAAAGAGGCCATGCATGCACACATACAAGCATGATTCTTGGACTAAAATATGACCCTAGATGATGCCAAATCAAGAGGGTAAACACAACCATGCATGCTAGAGGTCAAAATGCTCAAGGCATCCAAGCCAAAATACAAAGCAACTCTAACAAACATGCTAAACATGACCAAGTTGACAACCAACAGATTTTAAACATGGAAAAACAATGCTAAATGCTCCATGGAACCAAGCCAACACACACAAAAATCATGGCCTAATCATGGGGTGTACTTTTAAGCAAAATGGAGCGATACAAAGCAAATATCACAAGCATGCGAGAGGGCCCAAATCCGACCAAAAATAGAGATTATGTAAGACCTAAGATGCCTAAAAAAGTACTGAAATGAAGCCAAGAAACAACAAGCACGCATGCTATCCTTTTGAGCCCAAAAAGCAAGTAAACAAAACCATAAAGGGAGAGGGGTGTCCCTCCCCTATGCAAGACTTCAAACCAACTTTTTTGACACTAAAATACACTGATTTTTGGTGATCAAAAGATCAAAATGCTGAAGTGAACAAAACCTTATCAAAAGGGCACCAAAATAGGCCAAACAAGGCCTATGAGGGTGAGTTTGCAATCTAACCACAAAGAGACCTCAATGAAAGTGTTAGAGCAGGAAAATATGAACCTTTTTTATGTTATACACAAGAGCTAAAACAGTAAACAAAATAGGTAGAAAACCGATGCAAGTTTGGGGAATAAAGAGGAAAATGCTCACCCTTGAAGAACCCTTGAAGAGCAAGTGGTCTAGCCTCCTTCTTTGGATCAAAACCAGTCCAAAACTCAAGAAACAACTCCCCCAAGTCCCTCAATCTCGGACTAAGGTGTGATAGTGTGTGTAATGGTGCAAAAGTAAGGTAAAACACACCTTTTGGGCCAAGAAACACACACAAAGGAGGGGGAAGAGGGAGATATAGAGATAGAGTGTATCTATATTGTTAAGGGCTGGTTTTTGCTTCTAAGAGTCTAACCTAGAACCAAGAGGGAGGACCCTCTCTTATAAGGATCCCTCTTGCAAAGCTTATACAACAAGCTTGGCTAGAGGGAAATCCCTCCATACACGTGTATGGAGGGGAAAGGAGTTGGTGCCAGCTATCACAGCTGGCACAAAATATCTCCATAAAGTGGAGGAACAGTGGTCGGCTGCCCAAAAAAGCTATTTTGGCAAAAAACAGTGCCGACCGGCAACATATTATGCCGACCGGCAATAAAGTGTGCCGACCGGCAAACAAAAGTGCCGATGGAAGAAAAAGACCGGCCGGTGGCCTCCAGCCACTGCCGGTGGTGTATGGGGGTGTCTCACAAGACATTCCCTGCCCTTCTAAGGCAAAACAAAAGTGTTCGGTGCAAAACCGGACACCACACGGTCAGGTTCGGAGATCCTGAGGTAGGGCGCGCGAGTCGAGACCTCCGGGAACTCCAAACGAACACAATCATGGATGATCACCGAGTGTTCAAACGGTGACGTCCAAGTCTTGAGGACGGTCAAAAATGGGGTGTCTACACACCCTTAAAACTGACATGAGTTACACTGAATTTACCAAAAAATATAAAGGCAAACCGGGCAATGCTGTGACTGACCAAGAAAGGGCTGCCTTTTACCTCATATGGCTATACCAATTCCTTTTCTGTGTTCCTCGGTATAAGATTACTAAAGAATACCTCTCTCTGGCTACACTTTACAAAGGCATGTTTTCCTTTGTTGATAAGAAAATATCTAACAATTGTGGTGGGCCATTCTGGCTTTTCCAAGCATGGTTGTATGTGTATTTTCCTGAAATACAATCTGCCAAACCAAACACTATGATCCCCAAACATTACTCTTATGCGGAATGTTTGTTAACCTTTGTTGATAAGCCCACACTTAGCTTCTCTCAATGCATTACTACACTCTTCAACCTTTCATCTCACAGAGACCCCCTACTGTTCATGCCATTTCTTCCATCTCAATTCCCATTGTCTGGAGTAGAACATCTCTTCACAGATCTGTCGGACCTAACAGATGACGAAAAGATTTGTCAAGCTCAAACATGGAACTACATACTGACATCCAGGCATATCCTAGTGGAATGTTCTATCTCCTCCAACAAATTGTCTAGCTGTAGTGTTGAAAACAATTTCCCTAATTAATGGGCCAGACAATTTGGACTTACGCAAGCCAAACCTTGCCCTTACTTCCACTCCACCATTGAACAACAAATATGGACAAGGATCAACATCAAAGCTTCTTCCGAAGCCAAACTAATTGGAATGGAGAATGAAAAACTTCTACAAGGCTTTAGCCACTTCTACTTCAAGCTTGTTCCTGACCTCATGCCAGGTTTTCAACACTGGTGGACCCTTATGGCAATAGTAATTTTCTCCAAACCTCTTCAGACCTGTCTGAGAGAAGTGTCTGGTGACAATCAAGGGTCGGAACCACTCACTTCAAGCCTCAAGACTTCAAGTAAGTTTACTGTAGCTATCAACCTACTTGTACTTCACATTTTTTTACATATTTGTCCTACTTTCTGTTAACTCCTTTGCATTGTTGCAGCGAAGCCTGCTCCCATTGAAACTCTTGTCAGAGACTAGAGGAAAGGCAAAGCACTGATAGACCAAACTGTAAATCCTAATGCCCCTTCGTCTATATATAAGCTTTTGGGAGACTCAATAACAACTCTCCAAAAAGAGGAACAAACGAAGACAATAACTGCCCAATCACCATCTGAAGAGATGCGAACCACGAAAAGAGCATTCAGTCCATCTCCAGATTCCAGTGAATGGGATATTCCACTCAGCCAACTAGTTGCCCAAACCACTCAGCATCCTTCAGAGCACACACCTAAGGTATCTCACTTATTCTTGTACAGGCAGTAAATTCAATGACATCTGAAATCTAATCTCATATCTTTTCATTGTAGACGAAAAGGAGGAGGCTTCTTATTTCAACTGGTTCTGACGAAGAAGAAAGCCTCATGCCATCTCCCAAACAAACCACTAAATCTCCCCCTCATATCACTGCAAGTGAGCAGAATATACAAACTCCAAACCAATCCATTCCACCTATTCACTGTGAACCCCCCCTAAGACAATTGAGGTAACACTTGGAGCCTTTCCAGTGAAAGATAATTGCCCTGGTGAAACTAAACCAATCACCTGTCCGGCAGTATTTCCCTCCATCCATCAATACTTGACCTAGTAGGTCCCCACCTTCCACCATTCAAGTAGAGACAATTGACATTGCTCCATGCAGAAATTGTCAATCATCTCCCCCTAGTCCTCGTACTTCTCCCTAGGACCAAACAAGTGAGCCTCCCGTACCAGACACTGAAATCACTCATGGTAAGCATACTGCAACCTGTTATATTCTTCATAAAATGATCAAATAACTAACTCTTTCTGATAGGGGCAGGGATAGAAATTGGAAGAACTTCATTTACCAACCCCAAGCCTTCGAATGAGCTAACCCACACAGCTGCAAACATAGAGGCAGTTGTATGAGTGACCCAAGAGTTGACTATCTCCTCCACACATGAACCTCACACTTCAACCAATCCTCAACAAACCAAGGCATCAGCAAGTGAGGGAACCCCAACTACAGTACCCACAAGTGAACGTACACCCATTCCAATATGTACTGATGTGCAGGTAATATCTTTATTCCTTATACATTATGTGTTTGTATAGTTCAGACTTTCCAACGCTTACTTAACTTTCAACTGTCGACAGGAAACCACATCAAGTGAAAACATATGGAATGAAATTGCTGTATTTGAGAAGAGGTTACAACAGATTTCACCCCTCCCCCAAAGGTTGCATAATTTCACAGAGGAAGTCCAACAACTTTTGACCAACTTTCTGAAACTCATCAACACTCCTCTTTAAGAGATTGCCCTTAACTAACCTAAGGAAGCCTTGGCCTGCCTCACAGCCATCCAACACCTTTCTCCCAATCCTTTCAATCCCAGTCAACTCAAACAACTAGGCAGAATTGTGAACGGATGGCCAACCATGGTGGAATGATTCAGAAATGCTCAACGGAAATCGAAGCGAAGAAAAATTTCCTAGGTAATGCCCAAACCATCTTGAACTCCCTGAAGCTCACTCAGCAGAACTCCTCCAACATCTCTGACCAACACAAAGTGTTGGCAAGTGAACAATCAAGGCTGGAGGCAGAATTAGCCGCTGTCAAGCAAAGAAGGCTCTTACTAGAACAACAAAAGGACCAATTTGGCAAAAAAGCGAGGAGCATGCTCTCACAAATTGGAAGTGGTTCTTCATCCATTGAAGCCATCAAAGCAGAACTTGATGAAGCCCAAGCTATGGTTGTAGATGCCTAGTCAAATTGGGGTATTCTTGCCATCCTGTTCCCCAACACCTGAATTTTGGTTGTGTTCCACCTCTTGTAAAGACTTTAACCAAACTCCAAGCTGTTGTAATAATTTTAATGAATGTCAATGCTTTATGTTGTAAAGTCTGGTTTATTACTTCTTTACATTTTCCCACATTGTTTGACAATTTTGTCCAACTACTTTCCATTTATGTTTGTTCTATGTGGGAAGGCAATTTCATAATAACACTACCAAAATCGACAGAGTTACAACACACACCCTCCGCAGAATCGACTCATAAATTACATAACTACTACTAAGTGTACACCATACATGTTGTTTTGTTGCTAATGTCTGTATTGGTCCCCGCAATTGTTAACTTCTTAGTCTCCCTCTTTCTGTGGCCCCTGCCGACATAATCCTACAATTGCCAATGGTTCAGTGTTTGAACTGCTCATACACTTGAAGGATCTGAAACCCCACTAAAGTTGAACTTCCATCTGTCGAGCTGTTCCTATATCATGATGCCATCTACCCTCAATACTTTGGCTTTCATATCGACATAGAAAACCCTAGACCCTGCACATGAGTCTTATTGCAATGCACCCATCAAGTCCGTGACCTAAGTTCATAACCGGCACATAATCGGAGCCATCCGATGCAGATGCTCCATCTTTGAAGGCCACTTGTCCTCTTAATTGAGCGTGCAATCTCACTTTCACCGGACTACGTGTGACCATCCAAATGATCTACCTGTCGATGGGAACCCTATATAAAATGGCTGCAAACAACTACGTAATGGCGTTTGGAAATGGAAGGAGTTTTTCAATGGGTTCATCTTCTTTAGTAGGCAATATTGTTGTTGGGAGCCATTTAGGGTTATAAGTTGTGTAAGAGCTGCTACAAAGCTTATGAAGCAAAGAAGGGTAGTCTGAAGTAAGTTGACGTTGAAGATGTGAAGCTTTTACAGCTATTGTTGGGCCCATTCCTTGTCTGATTTTAATTATGTAAACATTTAGCTGGGCCAAAGAAGGGGGTTTGTTGAAGTTAAAATAATTTTATGTATCCATTTGTACTATATATAAAGTGAACACCCATTATGGTGTCCTCAACCCTTGGTTTCTTATGCTACCATGTGTCCACCTTTTATTTTTTTTAAAAAATAAAGACATATTTAATAGATGACAAGAGTGGACTTGAACCTTGGACTTATGTGAAATGAGGAAGACTCTTACCAGTTCACTGTTGGTTCTATATAAAATAAATATTTTATTTTATTTGTACTTATTTCAATTGTGCACGCATCGCGTGTGCCAACCGCTAGTACTATTATATATGCGCACACTGAATTGATGTCAAAAGTGTGGTGGGTTCTCCTTGTACGATGTGCCAAATTTTCTATCCTCAAAGCACAAAAAATTCATCACAGGAAGCAAGATTTGAACCCAAGACATTGGGTTTCATTCAGAACACTTCATTTGTTTAATATTTGTATATATGCTTACTTATCTGAATTGCACACGCATTACGTGTGGCACCCGCTAGTTACATTAAAATTATACAAGTTGGGCATTGGTTGCACCAAATTGTGGATTATTCATGTCGACAGATGGATAAAACAAATGGTGACATGTGCCAGTTTGACTTAACTAGCAGTATTTCATTAGTGAAATGGACAAATTGCATCATAAGAATGGCATTCAATGTAGTAACTGTTCCAAGTGATGGAGCACTTACTACGCTTCATCATGGACTTAATGGGTTCTTGCAGAAGTGATGAAGTATAGAGTAAGTGCTAATCTCTGTCAATCAGATGTTCAAAAGGGTTGAGGGACACGTGCCATGATAACACAAAGTATCTCGATAGGCAGAGTAAAATATTTGGAGCTCCCAATCCTTCGAGTAAGGACGCAGTTATAGAAGCATTTGAGGAAGGGGGAGTTGCAAATTCAAAGTCCTGTGATAGTGGGCCACACAACAAGGGAGAAGATATAAAACCCATGGATTTTGGAAGCATGGACATGAACAACGAACATTTCAATCGGTTTTGGTCTGGGGAGTTGTTCTGTAACTTAGGAGTACTTCCTATCGTAAATTGTGCTACTTAACTTCAGGAAATTGGTTTTATTATGAAATTAAAGTGTGTACTTTGTTTACTCTAGCCCTCTTGTCATTTGTAATTTGTTCGAAACAAGTGGTCGTACATTTAACTAAATTTGAACCAAATTCTCAAGAGTTGGTTGATCTGTTTGTTCAGTTGGTGTGCATTCTTCTTTAATTCTTGACGATTGGGAGTACTTGGACTTATCATACGACTAGTTGTACTTTTGCGTAGTAACAGAATCACACACACGCACGCTTATTACACAATTTGCCCTCTCTCAGAGGGACCGAAAGAATAATACAAATTAACTAACTAGCAAGCTATTTAATTATTACATAACACTTAACTAATTAAATGAATTAATTAAGCTAAGAAAGCCGTAAAGAGGCCTCAAGAAGAGGGATGAATGCATGCATGTTCGGTTTCGCTCAGAAATCCATCGTCATACTCATGCTGCCTCTGTTTACACTGCTCTACTCCTCTGAAGACTGCACAAGTCTCAAATATGCTTCTGAAATACTCCCTGAGGATTGTGGGATGTCATCGGCCAAGAGGAATGGTCACCGGCCATGCAAAAGTGGTCATCGACCATAAATGAGGCTCTCGGCCAACAATTCATAGCCGGCCGGCACTGAAGATGGCCGACCAGCCATCTCTTTCTGCAGAATCCTGTTTTGCTACAACAGAGGGCAAACAGAGAATGGCAATGCCTTTTCAAAGCAATGTTTGCACAACCACCCTCCTTATCATGTTTAAGACTCAAAGGAGTATGGTTTTCGATCCTCGGACCATCAACCACGCATTTCAATGCATGATGGCCAAAGAAGCCAAGTGTGCAACTCAATATGGAATGAAATGCACAAAACACATAAAGGGCCCCAACCTCTATCATGATTGATCAAGAGGCAAGAGATGCACACACAATGCAATGCAACCTAGGCAAGCAAGCAAGCATGCAAATAACTCAAGTGCGCAACAAATCTAATGCAACATGAGCATGTTAACATGCAATATGCAATGGGCATACAACCTAAGAATGTGGACATGTATAGCATGCAACAACATGCAAAATGAAACAAGCATGCAACAACATGGCAAGATGGACTTACACTAACATGGGTAGCTCTCAAGCATGCCAAAATCAGTGGTCAATAGTGTTGAAATGATGAAATCAAAGCAACAAGACATACACAAGCATGCACAATGCAAAGGCTCCAAGCCAAGGACACAAGATACAACTCTCCAAGAGCATGGCAAGGATGAAACATGAGGCATAATGGCATACACTCCAGCTCTGAAATAGCATACAAAAAGACTCCAAAATGATGCAACAACTCATGCAATGCATGTTGATAGGCTCAAGTACCGAAACTAGTGAAGCACATTACACTAGAGGTATGCAAAGCAATTCTCAAATGATGAAACCAACCCCAAACAGACCTGATGCAGGCCAAAATCAGTGGCAAAATGTGTTGGGATGGTGGCTTGGAATGCATTCAAATGATGCTCATGCAATGGTCGGTAAATAAGGCATACAAGTACAACTCTCAATAGCACTTAAAGCATGGAAAATATGGGAGTATGGCACAAGTATAAGCTCTAAAATATCATACCCAATGATGCCAAAACATGTAAATAGCTCAAGTCAAGCATGCAAGGGACCCCGAAACTCAAAGCTATACAAGGCTATTACACAACAAGTATGCATGGAAAGCATTTTTCGACTATGAGGCCACAAAATAGAGCTTAGGTAGCCTAAATCATGAACAAAATCAGTTTAAGGCATGGCTAAAAAGTGCTAGAATCATAGGCTAAAATGGCATGCAATACAAGCTAGTGAAGGGGGTTTACACTACAAGTATATGAGGCAATCAAGAGGCCACCAAACCAACAAAATTCAGAGGTATGACATATCAAATAAAGCCCAAAAATCCACTGAAACATGGTCCATGCATACAAGAATGATAGGCTCCTTTGATAGGGTATAAAGAGGGTTGTTCTACACATGCAAGATGGACACTTAAAATGGCAAAAAGGGCTCTAGAAAGAGACTATGCAGATCTTAAAACTCACTAAAAACAGCCTGAAATATGCTCAAGAAGTATGCAAATAGGGACTCCTTTGTAAGGCCAAAAATGCCAACAAACAAGACAACAAGGAAAGGGGATGGCCCTCTCCTTCTTAGGACCTCAAAACACCATCCCCACCACTGAAATCCAATCCCTCTGGATTTCAGTGGTGAGAAGGCCAATACAAGGTGGTCCTGAAGCTCACAAAAAAAGGCACAAAAAAGAGGCCAAGCAAGGCCTAAGAGGGGGTAAACAACACCAAACACAAAAGTGACCTCAAACAAAGATCAAAAGCATGAAAAATCAGAACTTTTATCAGTTATACACTAAGCTCAAAACAGCATGCAAGATAGGCTAAAAGCTTGTACAAAAATGGGGAATAAAATAGGAAAAATGAGTGTTACCCTTGTAGCCAAGAACTCCAGCAGGTCTGGACCCAAAAACCAGTCCCTTAGCCTCTAAAAATGGCCTCCAAGATGCTTAGACCGAAGGTGGAAGGGTTAGGCTAAAAGTTGTAGTGCAATGGGGCCAAGAACCTTACACTTTTGAGCTAAAATGGAGGAGATATAGAGAGAGATATATGTGTATGGAGCCTTGACCAAAAATCTGAACCCTTGCTAATAAGAGAGAGGGTTTCTCTCATAGAAGAACAAAGGTCCAAGCTTCTCTTAGAAGCTTGAGCAAAAGGGCCAAGCTTCTCTTAGAAGCTAAAGCAAAAAGGGTCAAGCTTCTTGAGGAAGCTAGAGCAAAGGGGTCAAGGTTCAAGCTTCCTCAAGAAGCTAAAAAAAGGTTCAAGCTTCCTCAAGAAGCTAAAACAAGGGTTCAAAAGGTTCAAGCTTCCTCAAGAAGCTAAAACAATGATGCAAATCCTCCATACACGTGTATGGAGGATACAGACTGTGCCACCTGGCACAAAATATCTGCATAAAGCAGATGAATAGGGTTCGGCCAGCAGAAAAGGCCGATCGACCAACACAAAGGGCTGGCCGACTGAATACATTGCCGACTGACCATCACTTTTGGCCGGTAGCAATAAAACAGGGCCGGTGGCCTCAAGCCATGGCCGGTGATGTGTGGGGATAGCCAACAAGCCATTTCCCGCCCTCAGGTGCAAAGACCACAAGTCCTTGGTCCAACCAAGCACAAAACAAATAAGTCGAGAGATCTTGAGGCAAGGTGCGCGACCGAGACCTCCAAGAACTCAAGACGAACACGAACATGGATGATCATCGAGTGTTCAAATGATGACGTCCAAGTCTTGAGGACGGTCAAAAATTGGGCGTCTACAGGCCACCAAACCCAATATCAATGATTGTCTGCTTTTGTGCTTAATTAAACCGGTTAACTAGCTTAACAAATTACTTCAATGATATGCGGAGTTGCCTTTTAGTATGCACTTTTTTTACCCTTAAATTAATACAAAAATACAACCAACAATGTCAGCAAAGCAGGACCTAGCCAAATGCATTTATGAAAACATGAAGTACGTAATTACCTTTTCAGATTTCGGTGAACATGGAACTACTTTGGCGTGTTCCTCAGCGCTCGCCTTAGCCATGTCCGCAAACCTCTTCTTCTCATTAAAGGGGAATTCCTTCCACCTTTCCCCAAGCTCCTTTCTACTCTTTAGGCACGAAAGTGACACACGTACAAGACAAGTAACAACTATAAGTCCAAACTAACTGTAACTACAACTTTTGCCAAACGCAATCCATGTGCATTGTTTGTAATTAAATAAGATTGCAAATACAAATAATAGTTGCAGGAAAAATTCAGTGACAAAACGTAGATAGAATTTTAGAACGAATTGAAACTTACAAAAACAGTAGGAAGTTGACATTATTATATGCTACAATCCAACAAACGTGAAAGAATCAGAAGCCCGGTACGACCATTCAATACAACACGTGGATGGCAACCCAGTAATGTGTTTCCATCATAGTGTGTTATAGAGAATACATATTTCCACACTCACCATTTTTGGTCGAGTGTTGTCTGGCCCTTGCATTTCCTTCAATTGTTGCTAACTGCATGCAAGCATCGTTAAGCTTATTATCACTAAATCTTAAATATGAATACATATATATATATATATATATATATATATGTAAGTATTAATGTCACGCTGACCCCAAAATCTGCGTAACACACCTTTCGTATATTCGGGACTGAATCGACACCAATTTAAACATTTTTACAGATGCAGAACCAAACCAATTTCAAACATTACAAACTAAACTTTGACAAGGCGCATACCTTCACTATAAAAAATGTAATTCCAGATTGTGAAATGAACAACTAGTACCTGTAACAAATTAATGGTGCAACTGGCCGCTTTCGAGAAGAGCCATCGATAGTGTTAGACATTTGGATATGTTGTTCGCCAATTGTCTTCAATCTTTTCCTTCCCCTTTAAGAAAGAGCCAATCATACAAATTAGATTGAAGGGAAAATTACAGGGTTGGTGTACACATTTTGTCTGTTGTCTCATTTGAATCGATGCACTTTAAACTCCCTCAATTTTGACACTTCATTTTAAATTTCATGGACAATTTTGGTCAAATTACTAATGCCATTTGTGATTTTCATAACAAATATTGTAATGTCAAATGATTGAGATTAATTAAGTTCAGTAAAGTTATAAGTTCACTAAAAAAAAAAATTACACATGCCATGTACATGCATATTTTCTGATAGAAAATAGTGAAGAGTTGTAATCAAATGGACGTAATTGAAAGAAAAGTTCACAATTGACGATGCAAAGTGAGGCCATTCAAAATTTGTGCAAAACAAATGACATAAAGACAAAAGTACATGGGCTGCTATAACAATTTATCCTAAAAAAAATTCAGGGTATTCCTTGGTGATGGATTTCATTTGTTTACAAACATATGTACGAAACCAACTGGTAGCAAGTCTTCAAGAAGAAAACTAAAATTGTTGGTGCGAGGTGACCAATATCCGTCAAATTCAATGATGACAATTCCTGCAAAGTATTTCAATCAATATTTACAAGAACACAAAGAAACGGCTTCAATATGTAGCTGTTAACCTGAAAATTTTGCGTAAACACAGACAACAAAACGCATAATTTCTCAACACCTATACAGATTTTGAAACAGTCAAAAGAAAGGACACACATCAAAATTTTGCATTTAGTTCAGACAGCTTACAATTGAAATAATTATTTGTACAAGCGATAAATGCATAATTTTCCAAAAATTGAAGAGGAATGACTACATTTTCTTTTTGATTTAGGGCACAAGGACTACACGCGCATACTTTTATGAAGGCCGGACTACAAAGGACAAGGAAACAACTGAAATATTTCAATCAACTTGAAATTGGTGCTCATCCTAGGCACAAAAAGCAGATGAAACTCCATCAAGTTGAGGGCTTCAATTTCCTACTGAGCAACTTGGTTGCAGAGAATCCAGGTGGCTGCATGCTAGCCCATGCTCCAGGCTCTGGAAAAACTTTCATGATAATTACTTTCATGCAGAGTTTTCTGGCCAAGTATCTCCATGTTAGACCACTGGTGGTGCTGCCAAGAGGCATTCTGGCTACATGAAAGAAAGAGTTCTTCACATGGCAAGTTGAGGACATTCCGCTATATGACTTATACTCTGTAAAAGCGGATAATCGAGCACAGCACCTTCAGGTGCTCAAACAGTAGGCAGATCAGAGAAGAATACTTTTCCTGACGTACAAACAAGTTTCTTCAATTGTATGTGACAATGAAATAAACAAGACTATCGCTGCTTGCCAACAAATATTGCTACCGTACCATCCATTCTCATTCTGGACGAAGGTCATACTCCCAGAAATGACAGCCCGCAACTCCTGAATAACAACTATCTTTCTCTTGAAATGTAATTGTTAATCAACAGAAAGATAATAATTTCAAGAGAAAGGTAACTGTCATTCAAGAGTTGCGTGCAATGACAGACAAGGTTCTTCATTTCTACGAATGAGATTTTCTTCATGAATTGCCTGGGCTTGTTGACTTTACTGTATTTCTTCACCTCAGTCCTACACATAAGCGTGAAGTTGAAGAACTGAAGAACTTAGTTAAGAAGTTCAAAATTAGCTAGGATGGGAGCACACTTTATGTGCACGCATAGTTGAGATCTCTCCTAAAGAGTTCACTTACAGACACGTCAACCACAGAAAGAGAGGGGCTTGACGATGCCCGAATGAACCACATCTCAGAGAAGTTGGATATTAGAGAAGGACTGAAGGCAAACTTCTTCCTTAATCTGTTAGGCTTATGCTAATCAAGTGGAAAAAAGGTATTGGTTTTCAGCCATTATCTCCAGCCACTAAAGTTGTTGGAAAGGCTAGCCATGAAAGTGAAGGGTTCGACTCTGGGAAAAGAATTGTTTGTAATCACCGGTGATTCCAATTCTGAGATTAGGGAGTGGTCCATCGATTGTTTTAACACTTCCCGAGTTGGTCGACTCCTCTTTGGGTCAGTAAAAGTGTGTGGGGAAGGAATAGCTCTCTACAAAATTTGAAAATCATCATCATCATTTCAACTCTTTCAATTGGGTTTCCTATGTTTTAAGTTCAATACCGACAATGCATGAACTTCAACACTGAAAGAAACAGTTATTTCTAAACATAAGTTCCGGCAATATAAAGTCACCAAGTACTACAAAATTGAAAACAAAATTCAACTGAGTGTGGTAGCCAATGCTGAATCAAGATTACTCATTGTTTGTTTTTTGTGTTTTTTTGTTTTTTTTTTTGGGGTACTTTAAAAAAAGAATTGTTTTTCCCGTACCAAGATTACACAAATATATATATATATATATTTGGTTATATATAACCTAACAACAGTTGGCCATGTAAATGCAGGACACAGTGATGCTTGTTGCTAACTACTATGAAACTTATGTTCAAGTTACAACACTGCTAGCAGAGGGAAGAGTTCCTATTCGAAAGGGAGAAAATACAAAAATTGAGTACAGAATAGTTCCTATTGGGTCGATTTGGGGTAGCAGAGAGAAGAGTTCCTATTCAAATAGCAGAAAACACAAAAATGGAGTAGAGAACAGTTCCTATTGGGTCGATTTCGGGTTAGGTGTGAAAGTATATGCGAATGAAAGAAGACAAGCAAGGAGACAGAGAGACACAAAGATAGAGAAAGAGAGAGCGCGAAATAGAGGACATACCTACCAGAAGAGACAAAGCGACGGTGGTGCTAAGGTCGCAGTAGTGCTCAATTAACCCTTGCGGTTATGCTTCAGCGACAAAATTTTTCATAAAAAATGAATTTATGAATGCACTTTCGTGGCTAGCCTTTTCAAGAACTTAAATGATTTTTGTTCGCTAAACTTAAATAAATTAGATTGTTCTTTCAATATGATTTTTGCCCTCAAATATTTTTCTCTATAAAACCCTAGAGCTAAGGGGAAATAGAAGAAGAGAGAGACAGACAAATAGAGAGAGAGGGTCCGAGGTGGAAAGACAGAGACAGACCGAGGGAACTTACACCTTTTCTGAACACTTACGCCTTTTTTGAAAAATTTATACCTTTTGTGACAACTTACACCTTTTTCTGATTTTACTTACACCTTTTATGAAAAGTTACACCTTTTATAAAATAATTTTTTTCATAAAAGTTACACCTTTTGTTGGAACTTAGACCTTTTGTAAAAACAAGACTTACACATTTTGTGAAGTCACTTACACCTTTGTGAAAAAACATACACCTTTCGTGAAAACAAGAATTACACGTTTTGTGAAGCCACTTACACCTTTTGTGAAAAAACGTACACCTTTTGTGAAAAAAAAGACTTACACATTTTGTGAAGTGACTTATACGTTTTGTGAAAAAATATACACCTTTTCAGAAAAGTTACACTTTTTGTGAAAGAAATTGTTTCATAAAATTTACACATTTTGTTAAAACATACACCTTTTTTGCAAACTTATACCTTGTAGTGAAAATACTTACACCATTTGTCAAAAGTTATACCTTTTGTGAAATTTTTTTTTTTTCAAAAATTTACACCTTTTGTTGGAACTTACACATTTTGTGAAAACGCAACCTATACCTTTTGTGAATTTACTTAGATCTTTTGTGAAAAACTTACACCATTTCTGAAAAATTATACCTTTTGTGAAATAATTTCTTTCATAAAATTTACACCTTTTGTTAAAACTTACACATTTTCTTAAATCTTACACCTTTTCGTGAAAATACTTACAACTTTTGTGAAAAGTTACTCCTTTTGTGAAATAATTTTTTTCATAAAATTTATACCTTTTGTTGAAACTTACATATTTTGTAAAAACAAGACTTACACGTTTTGTAAAGTCATTTACACATTTTTTGAAAAAACATACACCTTTTCTGAAAAGTTACACTTTTTGTGAAATAAATTCTTTCATAAATTTTACACATTTTGTTAAAACTTACACCTTTTTGTAAAAATACTTACACATTTTCTGAAAAGTTACTCCTTTTGTGAAATAATTTTTTTCCGTAAAATTTACACCTTTTGTGTAAACGAGACTTACACGTTTTGTGAAGTCATTTACACCTTTCGTGAAAAAACATACACCTTTTCTGAAAAGTTACACCTTTCGTGAAATAAATTCTTTCATAAAATTTACACATTTTGTTAAAACCTACACCTTTTCTGAAAATTTACTCCTTTTCTGAAATAATTTTTTTCATAAATTTTACAACTTTTTTTAGAACCTACACCTTTTCTGAAAATGAAAGTTACACCTTTTCTGAAATTACTGACATCTTTTGTAAAAAAATTTACACTATTTCTAAAAAGTAACACCTTTTGTGAAATAAATTCTTTCATAAAAGTTACACATTTTCTGAAAACTTATACCTTTTCGTGGAAATACTTACACCTTTTCTAAAAAATTACTCCTTTTGTGAACTAATTTTTTTCACAAGATTTACACCTTTTATTGGAATTTACACATTTTGTGAAAATAAAACTTATACCTTTTGTGAAATTACTTACATCTTTTCTGAAAACACTCACACTATTTCTAAAAGGTTTCACCTTTTGTGAAATAATTTATTTCATAAAATTTACACATTTTGCTAAAACTTACACATTTTTTGAAAATTTATACATTTTCGTGGAAATACTTATAATTTTTCTAAAAAGTTACTCATTTTGTGAAATAATTTTTTTTCATAAAATTTACACATTTTGCTAAAACTTACACCTTTTCTAAAAATTTACACCCTTACGTGGAAATACTTACACATTTTCTGAAAAGTTACTCCTTTTGTGAAATAATTTTTTTATAAAGTTTATACCTTTCATTAGAACTTACACCCTTTGTGAAAACGAAACTGACACCTTTTGTGAAGTTACTTACATCTTTGGTGAAAACACTTATAATATTTCTGAAAAATTATACCTTTTGTGAAATAATTTATTTCATAAAATTTACACATTTTGCTAAAATTTACACATTTTCTGAAAATTTACACCCTTACGTGGAAATACATACACCTTTTTTGAAAATTACTCTTTTTGTGAAATAATTTTTTTCATAAAGTTTACACCTTTTATTATTGGAACTTGCACCCTTTGTGAAAATGAAATTTACACATTTTGTGAAGTTACTTACATCGTTTGTGTAAACACTTACACTATTTCTGAAAGGTTATACCTTTTAAATTTACACCTTTTGCTAAAACTTGCACCCTTTCTGAAAATTTACACCTTCTCGTGGAAATACTTACACATTTACTCAAAAGTTACTCCTTTTGTGAAATAATTTTTTTCATAAAATTTACACTTTTTTTAGTAACTTCCACCTTTTGTGAAAACGAAACTTACACCTTTTGTGAAGTTACTTACATTTTTTTGTGAAAACACTTACACTATTTCTCAAACATTACACCCTTTGTGAAATAATTTATTTCATAAAATTTACACATTTTGTTAAAATTTACACCTTTTCGTAGAAATACATACACCATTTCTGAAAAATTACTCATTTTGTGAAATAATTTTTTTCATAAAATTTACACATTTTATTGGAACTTACACCTTTTGGGAAAAAAACATACACCATTTCTGAAAAGTTACACCTTTTGAGAAATAATTTCTTTTATAAAATTTATACATTTTGTTAAAACTTACACCTTTACTGAAAACTTAGAACAAAAGGTGTAAGTTCCAAAAAAATGTGTAAATATGATGGAAAAAAATTTCACAAAAGGTGTAACTTTTGACAAATGGTGTAAGTATTTCCATGATAAGGTGTAAACTTTCAAAAAATGTGTAAGTTCTAACAAAATGTGTAATTTTATGAAAGGAAAATTTTCATAAAATGTGTAAATTTTCAAAAAATGTGTAAATTTTTTCACAAAAGATGTAAGTTATTTGACAAAAGGTGCAAGTTTCGTTTTCAAAAAAGGTGTAAGTTCCAATAAAATGTGTAAATTTTATGAAAAAAATTATTTCACAAAAGGAGTAACTTTTCAGAAAATGTATAAGTATTTTCACAAAAATGTGTAAGTTTTTAACAAAATGTGTAAATTTTATGAAAGCATATTTTCCATAAAAAGTATAAATTTTCAAAAAATGTGTAAATTTTTTCACAAAAGATGTAAGTTATTTGACAAAAGGTGTAAGGTTCATTTTCAGAAAAGGTGTAAGTTCCAATAAAATGTGAAAATTATTTCACAAAATAAGTAACTTTTCAAAAAAATGTATACGTATTTCCACGAAAAGGTGTAAACTTTCAGAAAATGTATAAGTTTTTAACAAAATGTGTAAATTTTATGAAAGAATATTTTTCCATAAAAGGTGTAAATTTTCAGAAAATGTGTAAATTTTTTCACAACCGATGTAAGTTATTTGACAAAAGGTGTAAATTTTATTTTCAAAAAAGGTGTAAGTTCCAATAAAAGGTATAAATTTTATGAAACAAATTATTTCACAAAAGGAGTAACTTTTCAGAAAATGTGTAACTATTTCCATGAAAATGTGTATGTGATACCCTTGTTCTGTAGTATGCTAATTGGTCCTTAATATGAGTATGATTATGTGGTTTTGAATTTCTATCTATTCACCGTAGGAATATCTGTTTGATTATCTGCTTTGGAAATTAAATTGAAGGCCTTATCGGCCACAGAACCCGAAATTAATTACGCCATTGTGATTGGCATAATTTTTAGAGCCTACGGTGAAGTTTAATTGAAAAATTGATCCGGACTAGATTAAATCGATTAAATTGATGAATTAGTGCCCAATTACTTTATTATTATTATATGGGCCTTAGTGGGTTATGTTGTAAGGGCATTACACCCTCAAATTCCTTCCTTTAGTGCATTTTGGCTGATTTTTGGACTCAAAGAAGGAGAGAGGGTCGGCTAAGAGAGAGAAAGAGAGAGAGAGAGAGAGAGAGAGAGAGAGTGAAAAAAATTGAGAGTTTGATCATTGAAACTTGATTTTGAAGGCCAACTCTAGAATTGACCATAGGTTAGAGGAATTGAACCTCTAGGTAAGCATTGATTCTTGAATTCATGAGTTTAATGTGTAATCTTGTGTGTTCAAAGTTAATTAATGGTCAAGAGCATGTTTTGAGTTGGTTTTGTTGAATTGGAAGACTATATATGCATGCATGTATGTAATTGTTTGGAATTTGCATATTTGAACTTGAACTACATGACTCATGTTGCAATTTGGTTGAAATCCATGTATTTGTCCACCTTTCCATCATATGAGATGAGAATGAAGGTTATGTGTCACATGCATGTACAATCCATAGGAGTAGAAGCTTTGAATGCATGAAATTGTTATATTGATAATGAGTTTGGTGGAAAATGAGTCATGCATGTGTTTGATTAATGAAATTGAGCTCCATGTTAATGTATTTTAGTATTGGTACCATATTAGTACAAGTATATGTGAAATTGGAGCCATAATGTGCAAGAAAAGTGGTTGAAATGTCAAGTTTGAACTCAAGAGAGTGTTCTGGAAAACCCAGAATTTTTGACGTCCGCTCGAGCAGAGGAAGTGCCGCTCGAGCGGGAAATACGTGCTCCCAGTACTTTTTGCAGACTTGGTGTCCGCTCGAGCGGGATATTTCACGCTCGAGCGGGGAGCTTTTGTAGACAGGCCTTCCGCTCAAGCGCCCTAATTCACGCTCGAGCGTATTTTTGATGCAACCAGTACTTTTGCAAGCCTTAAGGGTCCGCTCGAGCGGGAAAGTCCACGCTCTAGCGGGGACCCTGTTTTCTGAAATTTTGCTTATGCGTTCTGTGTTTCGTTTTCCGTTCTCTTTCACTTCTAAGTACTCTTAGGCATGCATTGAGCAATGTAATTAAGTTAAAAAGAAAAGAATAAAGCCTAAAGAGGAAAACGTGAATTTAAGAATGGATTAAATTGTTGGTGACCCTTTTGTGTTCATGAAATGTGTAGGGTCGAGCTCCACGGCAAACCAACCAACCGATCACTGTGAGTAATATCGATATTTGAAACTTGTCGTTTGTCCAATTGCTTACTTCCTTTTGAATTATGGGCAAATGTTTTGACATGAATGAATGGGCCAAAGGCCGGTTTGTCATGAATGAATGGGCCGAAGGCCGTTTTGACATGAATGGATGGGCCAAAGGCCGTTTTGTTATGAATGGATGGACCAAAGGCCGTTTTGACATGAATGAATGGGCCAAAGGCCGTTTTGACATGAATGGATGGGCCGAAGGCCGTTTTGACATGAATAGATGGGCCAAAAGCCGTTTTGACATAAATGAGTGGGCCAGAGGCCATTTTGAAAGAAATGAAAGATAAATGGGCCAAAGGCCAGTTTGTTTGGAACCGCAGTCACTTGACTTAAATTGTGTATATAAATGCTAATCTAAAATGTGAATTGGGCCCAAGGCCGTTTGGAGTAGGTTGTTTTACATATCGTTTGTATCTTTTCATTTGATATTATTCACTGGGCTATCGCTCACGCTCATTCATGTGTTTGTAGGTGAGCCAAGAGAGGTCCAAACCCAGCCCTAGTGAAATCTGAGTGGAACGACCGAGTTTTGGAGAGTCAGCCCTAGTGTCTCACCCACGAGACTCGTCTTCGCCTTTCTACTATGCCATCTTATTTTTGTCTTGTTGGCGAAGTCTTTGTATATGTTTGTATATAGTCTTCGTGGGTTGGCTTAGTTTTTGGATGATCCTGTTTGTTCAGAACTTGTGCTACTGTATTTCTGTTGTGAGTTATTAATGTATATATATATGTTTGGTTGTTTGGACGTGCCATGTAAGCACAGCTCTAAGGACAAAGTTTTGAACTGCTTCCGTTTGGCCCCCATTAACTCTGTTAAAATGCATTTGTTTCGGTTTGAGGCCGTAGGCAATCTCATGATTACTAGCCGGTTATGTTCTTAACCCACGGGGGCGGGTTCGGGTCATGACAGTGTAAGTTTTTTTAAAAAGTTGTAAATTTTATTAAAGAAAATTTTCCATGAAAGGTGTAAATTTTTTCACAAAAGATGCACATTATTTGACAAAAGGTGTAAGTTCCATTTTCAGAAAAGGTGTAAGTTCTAATAAAAGGTGTATGTATTTTTGTTGTTCAAATAATGGCAATGTGTGAGAGAAGAGGCGCTTGGGAGGGCTTCATGTTTCTCTCTCTAGAATTTTGGAGAGAGAAGAGGCGTTTGGGAGGGCTTGAAATAACCAGTTCAAATCCAATCCAACCAAGTATCTCAATGTAAAAGAGAACGTGTTTTTAATATAGAGGAAGGAAGAGAGAGAGAGAGAGAGAGAGACCGAGATAGACAATGATCGACAAAGATCGGCAGAGAGAGAAAGACCGAGATCAACAAAGAGAGAGAGAGACCGAGATCGACAGAGAATAGATCGAGATCGACATAAAGAGACCAAGATCAATAGAGAGAAACCAAGATCGATAGAGATAGACCGAGATAGACAGAGATCGACAGAGGTTGAAAGAGAGTGAGGGACTGAGATTAACAGAGATCGACAAAGAGAGACAAAGAGAGAGAAATACCGAGATCGACAGAGAAGAGACCAAGATCAATAGAGAGAAAGAGAGAAAAAAAAACCTTTGATTTGCGGCAGCGGTGGTGGTGATTTGCTGCGATGGCGGTGGTGGTGGCTATGTGCAACGGCGGTGAGCAACGGTGGCCAGCGACGATTGGGTCGTAAGTGGGGGTGGGGATTGGTGGTGACTGTTTTGTATGTGAGAAAGAGAACAGAGAAAGTGTTGGTGTGAAACAGAGAAGAAGGGGGCCGGTGGTAATAAAATTTTCAACCTTTAGCGACTAAACTATTATTTGTCGATAAAATTTAGACCTTTTGTTGGAACTTACACCTTTTGTAAAAACAAAACTTACACTTTTTGTGAAAAATGTTACACATTTTCTGAAACGTTACACTTTTTGTGAAAAATTTTCTTTCATAAAATTTACACCTTTAGTAAAAACTTATACATTTTTGTGAAAATACTTACACCTTTTTTGATATAATTTATTTCATAAAATTTACACAGTTTGTTAGAACTTACACCTTTCGTGAAGAAAATTACACATTTTCTGAAACATTACACCTTTTGTGAAAATATTTCTTTCATAAAATTTACACGTTTTTTTAAAACTTACGCATTTTCGTGAAAATACTTACATTTTTTTTGTGAAGAGTTACACCTTTTGTGAAATAACTTATTTCATAAAATTTACACCTTTTGTTGGAACTTACACCTTTTGTGAAAATAAACATTACACATTTTGTGAAATTACTTATACCTTTTGTGAAAAAACTTACACATTTTCTAAAACGTTACACCTTTTGTGAAAAATTTTCTTTCATTAAATTTACACCGTTTGTCAAAACTTACACCTTTTATGAAATAATTTCTTTCATAAAATTTACACTTTTTGTTGAAACTTACACCTTTTATGAAATAACTTACACCTTTTGTGAAAAAACTTACACCATTTCTGAAACATTACACATTTTGTGAAAAATATTCTTTTATAAAATTTATACATTTTGTTAAAACTTACACCTTTTTTAAACTTACACATTTTCATGAAAATATTTACACTTTTTATGAAAAGTTACATCTTTTGTGAAATAATTTCTTTTATAAAATTTACACCTTTTGTGAAAACAAAATTTACACCTTCTGTGAAATTATTTACACCTTTTGTGAAAAAACTTACAGATTTTCTGAAACGTTACATCTTTTGTGAAAAATTTTCTTTCATAAAATTTACACATTTTGTAAAACTTACACCTTTTTGTGAAAATACTTACACATTTTGTGAAATAATTTATTTCATAAAATTTATACCTTTTGTTGGAACTTACACATTTTCTGAAAACAAAACTTATACCTTTTGTCAAATTACTTACACATTTTCTTAAAAAAACTTACACATTTTCTGAAACATTACACCTTTTGTGAAAAATTTTCTTTCACAAAATTTTATGAAAGAAAAATTTCACAAAAGGTGTAACTTTTGAGAAAAGATGTAAGTATTTTCACAAAAAGGTGTAAGTTTTCAGAAAACATGTAAATTTTAATAAAATGTGTAAATTTTATGAAAGAAAATTTTTCACAAAAGGTGTAACTTTTCAGAAAATGTGTAACTTGTTTCACAAAAGATGTAAGTTATTTCACAAAAAGTGTAAGTTTCATTTTAATAAAAGGTGTAAGTTCCAATAAAATGTGTAAATTTTAAGAAAAAAAAATTATTTCACAAAAAGAGTAACTTTTTAGAAAAGGTATAAGTATTTTCACGAAAAGGTGTAAGTTTTCAAAAAATGTGTAAGTTTTAGTAAAATGTGTAAATTTTATGAAAGAAATTATTTCACAAAATGTGTAACTTTTCAAAAATGGTGTAAGTTTTTTCACAAAAATGTAAGTAACTTTACAAAAGGTGTAAGTTTCATTTTCACAAAAGGTATAAGTTTTAACAAAAGTGTAAATTTTAGAGAAAAAAAATATTTCACAAAAGGTATAACTTTTGACAAAAGGTGTAAGTATTTTAACGAAAATGTGTACGTTTTTAGAAAACGTGAAAGTTTTAATAAAATGTGTAAATTTTATGAAAGAAAAATTTTCACAAACGGTGTACTTTTCAGAAAAGGTGTAACTTGTTTCACAAAATATATAAGTTATTTCACAAAAGGTGTAAGTTCTAATAAAATGTGTAAATTTTATGAAAAAAATTAATTCACAAAAAGAGTAACTTTTAAGAAAAAGATATAAGTATTTTCACGAAAAGGTATAAGTTTTAGCAAAAGATATAAATTTTATGAAATAAATTATTTCACAAAAGGTGTAGCTTTTCAGAAATAATGTAAGTTTTTTTCACAAAAGATGTAAGTAATTTCACAAAAGTTGTAAGTTTCGTTTTCACAAAAGGTGTATCTTTTCAGAAAATGTGTAAATATTTTCACGACAAGGTGTAAGTTTTCAAAAAATGTGTAAGTTTTAACAAAATGTGTAAATTTTTAAAAAAGGTGTAAGTTTTAACAAAATGTGTAAATTTTGTGAAAGAAATTATTTCACAAAAAGTGTTACTTTTCAGAACTAGTGTAAATTTTTCACAAAAGGTGTAAGTAATATGTGTAAGTTGTCAAAAGTTACTCCTTTTGTAATTAATTTCACAAAAGAAGTAAGTGTTCACAAAAGGTGTAGTAATTTCACAAAAAAACGTAAGTTGTCAAAAAACGTGTAAGTAATTTCACAAAAAGTGTAAATTTTCAGAAAAAGTGTAAGTAATTTCACAAAAAAGCGTAAGTTGTTAAAAAAGGTGTAAGTAATTTCACAAAAAAACGTAAGTTTTCAGAAAATGCATAAGTTTTCACAAATTGCGTAAGTTTTCACAAAAGGTAAAAGTTTTCTTGAAATTACTTACGCTTTTTTTTTCTGAAATTACTTATATCTTTTATGAAAACTTACGCCTTTGGTGAAAACTTATGTCTTCTTGTAAAATTATTAATATATTATTTTGTTATATTATTTTATTAATTTATCTGGAAAGTGACATACTTAGCAGGTCACCAATATGTAAACTTTCAAAAAATTTGATATAACCCAATACCTAAAAGGTATAAATACAAAATAGAAAGAATATAAGTGCCTTACATACCATAGGCAAGACACACCTAAAAAAAGTCCTTGATTTCTATATATTACTAGCGCTCAATTTGCAAAATTGATTCCGTGATCCTTTTACTTCTTGGTAGAGTTGGTTTGGATAGCATGAATGTTAATGTGATTTTTTTATTTTTTATTTTTTAAATTTTATAATGGAGTATCCAAATCAATTTATGCCTACCTTAATTAATTTCGAAACTCATGCAAAGTGCTCTCTCCATGTGAATTGGACAAATCTCGGACAGAATCCGCGGCCGTGGCCCTAAGAAACACATTGTTTTTAATAGGAACTAGCCTATCATCTGTGCTATGTACATGATAATTATAGATATTTATATTTGTTTTAGATTTTTTTCAATAGATAAATTATGTTTTTTAAGATTTTTTTTATAAAAAATAATTTAATGATCTTATCACTAACCATAATATATGAGAGAAGTTGAAAAGAGTACTGCAATAGCTATGCATGGGTTGTATCTATAATTATTTATATGAGGGGATTTTAAATGTTGATCAGGAGAATTTGACCAAATCAATAAATACAGGCATGTGGAAAGACATTAGATTGAAAAAAAGTTAATAAATACTGATCAGGAGATTTTGACCAAATCAATAAATGTTGAGTTTTTTTTTATAAATAAAAAATTTTAAAAATTCAAATTAGAATATTAAAACTCTCATAGGATTTGGGGGTTAAAATTCCCTTTTTCCTTAATATATATATATATAGATTAAACCTAAGGCCTAAAAAAAATACACTTTTAAATCTTAAGTTACACTCACTGAACCTATCTTTATTCTGTTATTGCGCCTTTTTTTAACAGTCACAAAAAGATGAATTTTGTTAATTTTTTTAAACAGTTATCAACTAAAAAAGTCATAATCAAACAGGTTAATTATTATTTATTTAGATAATAAAAAAGATAGGTACAAAATTGCAGCCAAACAGGGGCACTGTTGCTTCATTCAATAAAATTCATTTATGGAAATCAAGCACTTACATTACTTCATTGGAAATGAATAGAAAAGAGGGAATAATCGGTCCGACTTCGACCTACTACCCAACTGTCAACAGTGCTTATTGAATTGCCTAGTCTTTGTGAGCATAATTTCATTTCCATGTCGAAACATAAAGAAGAAAACAAAAATAATTAATAGTGCCATTTCTTAATACAGAATTTAAGAGTTTAAGCCGACAATTGGAGAATATTTCAATGACGTGGCACTCTTGTGTTCTTAAAAGCATCGTTTGTCCGTCTGTCTGCGTTTTTTAGAATCATGGTTGGACGGGTGGAGTAAACGGTAAAACCTCTTCTGATCATTAATTAAACAAAAAGTTTGGGATCTCTAATTTGGGAATTTTCATGGTCCTCAAATATGTGTAATTGGTTTATATGTATTTTTATTTTTTTTAATTTTTTTTTTCTTTCTCTTATAAGATGACGCGGAGATTAGGAAGGTGAAATTTTTATGAATTGTCAAACATTACTCTTAGGGTGTGTTTGATTGGACGAGCTAGATAAGGGGAGATTAGAATCTATCGGACTTGAGTCCTGAGACTGTGAATCTCCCGGACTATTTAGTTGGATTGGATATGTATCATGTGTTTGTTTTTTTTCATGCGATTAGATGTCTAGAAATGACTATTTTTAGTGAATCCAACGTTTAGTTGGACGGACTGGTTAGGATAAATGAACAAAAGACTATTTTACCTTTTTTTAATTATTTACAAAGTAATAGCAATATTAAACATATCTTTAATATTTTAATTATTTTTAGCTAGATTAAATAAAAATTTATTTTATTTTATTTTTTACACAATTAAATAAAATTATTTTTTTAAATAAAATAAATAAAATATCAATAAAAATATATGTTATTTTTTTAATTAAAATTTTAAATAAATTTATTTTTAAAAATAATAATAATTAAACAATGAAATTAAATAAAACATTTATTAACATTTAAATAATGAAATTAAATAAAATATAAACAAAATTTTAAAATAAAATATCAATAAATATCTATAAAAAATTATTTTAAAAAATTAACTAAATAAAACATCAATAAAAAGTTAAATAAAATTATTTTATTTTTAAATTGAGACATTTAAATTTTATTGAATTTTACTAAATATAATACATAATTAAATAGTAGAGGGTCAAAATGGTCATTTTACCACCTAATTCCAACAGTAAATTTTCTCTCCAAAACTGCTCCACACTCTCTTGGGATAGTATAATCCCCCATATGGGGAATAAAGAATCCAACCAAATTTCATGTCTGACGGACTAAAAAAAAATAAACGATACGACTCTCTCATTCAAATACGCAATCCAAATAATGAATAATCCTTCTCTAATTTCCCAATTAAACACACCCTTAATTTAGGCCTAGTTTGGCTACTCCCAAAAAAGTGTACTTATTTCATCTTTTTATCTTTTTTGGGTCACATCAATCAATATCTCGTCTCTACTTTTTCTACACATAATACAAAAAAAATCAAAAAATACACTTATTTAGTGTTCCCAGACTAGGCGGTGGGATGATAATGAGGAGGAATACCTACGTAATATTATATTAATTATAATTAGTACGTAGGGTAGAGATACATGGGATGGGATAAGAGGGCAGCTGGGAGAAAGAGTGAGAGACGGAGCGATAAAGGATAATGATGGTGTGAAGAACGATGATGATGGCGATGGTTATGATGATTATGATGAGTAATAGTGTGGGTGTGGGTGTGGGTGTTGGTGTTGGAAGCAGGGGATTGATTGGCTTCTAAGACAAGGCTAATCAATTAAAGAAAGCAAACTACTACTAGCTAGGCCACTCACAAATGATCTTTTTTTTCCTTTTTTCTTTTTTATCTTCCCATTCGTTGATTTTTTGGGGGGCTCGTAATTATTAGCATTCTCTCTCTCTCTCTCTCTCTCTCTCTCTCTCTCTCTCCTTTCCTTCCTTCACCCACTAGCCTAGAGAAAAGCGGTGGTTAGGTGAAGCAGGCAGGCAGTCAGTCAGTAAGGGCACTAACTAAACTAATAAGCACGACACCAGCACCCCAGCACTCAGCACATACGGAAAACATCTACGCATCCTAAAATACCACCCTCCCACCCCACCTCACCCATGCGCCATTTCCCGACCAGAGCAAGAAAAAAGAAAAGAGCCTGACTATTCTTTGTTCTTGTTCAAGTGGGGAAGGAAGTGTGAGAGAGAGACAGAGAGAGTTTGACTTTTTCGTACAAAGGAAAGGAAACGAAACGAAAGGACTCGTGTTTGTCCCCTTAATTACTAATTTGCTTTTTGCGGCGGGCGGAGAGCAGATCCTCATATCTCATATCATATCATAGCTCTCGGACATGGCAGCCATACGGCTGCTCTGCTTTCTGGTGGTATGCTGTGCTGCAGGGATTCAAGTGATCTCCTCTGTTGCGGACCCTCGCGATGGTTAGTTATTAAGCTGGCTCTCTCTCTCTCTGTATTCTCTCTAGTCTCTAGTCTGTGCTTTGTCCATGGACCATGCATGCATTCATATGTTACCCACGCATTGATCGTTTTGAGAGATTGCATTGCACGCTTTCAAATTGCACACTCAATTTGAATTTCTAATTTTCTTCGGAATTAGTGCGACAACTTTAGTTAGTTTACCATTTTTATTTTATTTTTTTGCTTGGTATTCCTTAGAAATTAAATTGCTTCGTAGATGAAGAACGAGTGTCAAGGCTTCATGACTAGCAAATGGTCATTGTCTAAACAGTTAAGAAGTGCTAAAATTGGGGGTTAAGTTGAATTGGTGCTTATACACACTGAAAATTTTATCTGAATGTTAAAGATTTTAGAGGGCAGAATAGGTTTTTTTTTTTTAAATTTTTTTTTATGAAGGTGTGCATGCTGGTAGACAATTAACCTGAGCTGCTGGCTTTACCAAATCAGAATTTGGATTTCTTATCTTCTCTGCAAACATGGCATCACGCGTTCAAGATTCTTAACACTCGCTCAGTTTCTACTAATATATATATATGACTCCAATCTATTATCATTCTGCAAAAATGAAGTGCCTTGGAGATTACTGTTATTTAATTGACTACCATTTCATTAGATGATCGTTTTGGTCAATGATCATCATTGGTGCCATAACTTAAACAGAGGTGCTAATGCACAATTCTGGGAGTTGTGCTCTAATACCTCCAGGTTTAAATTATTGCCTCTTTCATTTCCATGTTATTATTGAATTGTTTATTATTTGTTTTTCTTGTAACTGTCTATTCCTTTCCCAACAAGGAAACTTCATTATAGTTTTATAGCTCACTTAGATCATCTGATAACTTCCCTATTTTTAAACAGTCCAAAACCCCAGCAAAGCGAATCAAGGTGTAGTTGTTGGCAAAACTTCAAGCTTCAAAACTGTGCTAGTAGCATATAATAGTATTGGCTTTCAAACCCAAAAAGGCACTCTTCCTTGCACTACTTCTGTTCGCTTTATTATTTTATTATTTTATTATTTTTTTACAATCTAACCCTAAATGATTCCCAAACTATTGAAACCCAATTAAATATCAGAGTAGACAGCCATATTTCTCACTTATCTGTGAAAATGTGAATAGCATTCTATTTGCTAATACAGGGAAATTCACACCCCTGGGTGGAGAATGGGTTTCAGGCCAGCAAAAGAGAGCTCTAAGTGTTAGGACTGCCTTTATATTATGATTTCCAATGTATATGCAGGATGCAGCCAAATGTCCTTTTATAGAATAATAAAATAAGTTTTGACAAACCTAAAAATGGTGGTGGTGCAGCTGCTGCACTCAGATCTTTAAAGGACCAGTGGCAAAACACACCACCAAGCTGGGGAAAGTCAGGTGATCCTTGTGCAGCACCCTGGGAAGGGGTCACCTGCAACAACTCAAGGGTGACTGCATTGTGAGTATTAATTTTCCTATCATTTCACCTCATCACAAAGTATTCATCTGCTATTTCAGCTCATAGTGCTTAGATAGTCATGTTCTTTAACCTTTTATACACCTTCCCACAACCATTTGATGCAAAGCCATCTCATCATCATATGCATTATGATTGCAGGGGATTATCAAGTATGGGACTCATAGGTAAACTAAGTGGTGACATTGGGGGCCTCACTGAACTGAGATCGTTGTGAGTTTTCTTACTTTCTTAAATAGATGAAAAGACTAGTACGCTAGTTTGTAGTAAATTATCCCAGTACAATATGCAACAGTTTTGATATAGACACGCATGACCTAGCACCTCCCGCAGAACAGTGCAAAAGATTCAGAACACAGTCAAAACCTGATTGGCCATTCCCTCGTTACCATTCTTGCTATTAATTAAGTAGCATTGTTCATTTATCTTAAGTTAGACACTATTTTATTGCAGGGATCTGTCATTCAACCAACGACTCACAGGCTCCCTCTCTTCTCAGTTAGGTGATCTGCAAAAGCTGAACATATTGTAAGATTCAATAAACTGCTACTTTGATACTTCCTTCCCATCCAGTTTGAACTGGAAATTTTTTTTTATTTCTATATATTTTGTTCAATCTATTTAAGTTATGCCTATGTAAGTAATTCTTTGTTTGTGTCTTCCAGAATCCTGGCTGGATGCGGTTTCAGCGGTAATATCCCAAATGAATTGGGCAATCTTGTAGAGCTATCCTTTTTGTAAGACCTGCCAATTCATACGCTTCTTCTTGACAAGAAATTATAGGAACGTTATTCTTTACTTAATTCATTACGACTTGCCTCTGCAGGGCTCTAAATTCAAACAACTTCACTGGTCAAATACCTGCTTCTTTGGGCTCTCTCTCCAAGCTCTACTGGCTGGATCTGGCAGACAATCAGTTGACAGGATCCCTCCCTATTTCAAAATCCACCACTCCAGGCTTGGATTTACTCAAAAAGGCAAAGCACTTGTGAGTATATTTAGATTTTGTCAACCCATATTCCTCACACTACTTTCATATTTCATAAACTACGGCCTGGTTTTTATGAACTTGCAGCCATTTCAATAAAAACAAGCTTTCAGGCCCAATTCCAGCCAAACTTTTCAGCTCAGATATGGTACTGATACACGTGTAAGTTAATAAACACCCTCTAGTTCTTTTTTCCTGAATATCCTACCCCTGATTGCTGTTCTACTGCAATGACAGACTGTTTGACGGAAATCAACTAACAGGAAAAATTCCAGACACATTAGGACTTGTTCAGACTCTTGAGGTTCTGTGAGTAGACTCTTCCATCTATCGCTACCTCAACCTTTTGTATTGTTCCACATTTTGTTTTAAATAATTATCTTTCTTTCTGATTTTGGTTGGCATGTACTATCCAACTTCCAATAGTCGGCTAGACAGAAACACCCTGACTGGGAATGTTCCATCAAACCTCAACAACCTCACAAATGTCGTTGAATTGTGGGTATTACGTTTAAATCAAATGCAATGTTAGTGGTCATATGTAAAGTTAATGAGTGATTGACCAAAACGTCCTCCCTAATGATCCAATGTTCTATTGTAGGAATTTAGCGCACAATGACCTGTCTGGCCCATTACCAAACTTGTCGGGAATGATCTCCCTTAATTATGTGTAAGAAACTAGCAGCAGAATCGCTGCCATCCAACTCTTCTATTGACAAGTTGTATCTTTGCTAGAGTGATAAAACTTGTGCTATGGTTTTTTCTCACAGGGACTTGAGCAACAACTCCTTTCAACGCTCAGAAGCTCCCACTTGGTTCTCAACTTTACAATCACTCACAACTCTGTAAGTTTTCAGTAATTTGCTAAGAAAATATGAAAACTATATTGAACTAGGAATTCCTAATATGGAAGTTCTGTTGTGGTGCTCAGAGTCATAGAATATGGTTCACTTCAAGGGCTTCTGCCACAAAAACTTTTCAGTTCGCCACAGATACAACAAGTGTAGGTTCTTATTTCCCCTTTTGGGTATCAATTTAAATTCAATTATCAGTATAAAAGACCATGAAAAGCTAGTAATATAGGTTTTTCCTTATGAAAAATGAAAAGAAAAAAATTAGTAGGAAGAAGAAGAAGCAACGTATAAATGATTTAATTCTTACAGGAAATTGAGAAACAATGCATTCAATGACACATTGAACATGGGTAATAGCATCAGCGAGCAATTGCAGCTTGTTGATTTGCAGAACAATCAGATATCCACTGTAACACTGGGTTCTGGATATACAAACACATTGATGTGAGATTTCATGGCTCCTAATTCCTGACAGTCTATGTTAATGATATTGTACATTTAACCCTAACCATCATTTATATATGTGAACTCATCCATTTCAGACTTATTGGAAACCCCGTGTGCACCACTGCTCTGGCAAATACAGCTTACTGTCAGCTTCAACAACAAACCACAAAACCTTATTCTACTAGTGTGGCTAATTGTGGAAGCAAATCTTGTTCACCCGACCAGAAGCTCAACCCTCAGAGCTGTGACTGTGCTTTTCCATATGAAGGGACATTGTATTTCAGAGGACCTTCCTTCAGGGAGTTGTCTAATGTCAATATGTTCCATTCTCTAGAAATGAGCCTGTGGACGAAATTGGGCCTCACTCCTGGTTCAGTTTCTTTACAAAACCCCTTCTTCAATATTGATGATTATCTTCAGGTGCAGTTGGACCTTTTCCCATCCACTCAAAAATATTTTAATAGGTCGGAGATTCTGAGGCTTGGGTTTTATTTGAGTAATCAAACTTACAAGCCTCCTCCGGATTTTGGACCCTACTATTTTATAGCATCTCCTTATTTTTTTCCAGGTAAATTGAATTACTGTCTGTTTCACAGATCATTAATGAAAGAACAAATTGGTTACTAAAAAAAATATGAAAATGTGTCAGATGAACATGGGGGAACTTCTATTAGCTCAGGCACAATTATTGGGATAGCAATTGGTTGTGGCTTTTTGGTCCTTTTGCTTGTTGGGCTGGGGGCATATGCGGTTCGGCAAAAGAAACGTGCTGAAAAAGCAATTGGATTAAGTAAACCATTTGGTAATTTTCACAATTAAATCCAAAAAGTATAAATTTTTGCATTTGGTACCTATTTTCAAGACGGCAACTGTTGGAATTTTTTTTGGCTCATTTCCTTCTCTTATCTGTTCCAGCATCCTGGGCTCCAAGTGGCAAAGACAGTGGTGGTGCCCCGCAATTAAAGGGAGCTAGATGGTTCTCTTATGATGAACTCAAGAAGTGCACCAATAATTTCTCTGATAGTAATGAGATTGGGTCCGGAGGCTATGGCAAGGTAAATAGGCAAAGTCCATGGTTGATACATGGGAATCTTGCTAAAGTTACCACTTATTTCTTTCCTCTTTTCTTTAGGTCTATAGAGGGATGCTCACTGGAGGGCAGGTAGTAGCAATCAAAAGAGCACAGCAAGGTTCTATGCAAGGTGGGCTCGAGTTCAAAACTGAAATTGAGCTGCTTTCGCGAGTTCATCACAAGAACCTTGTTGGCCTTGTTGGGTTCTGTTTTGAACAAGGAGAACAAATGTTGGTGTACGAGTTTATGCCCAATGGGACACTTAGGGAGAGCCTGTCCGGTAAGACCACTTCCATATCAAATGTTTGATGATGTTGAATTGAAGCTGCAAAAGCATTTAATGAGTTTAATTAGTTCATGAGAAATAAGCATAATTATGGAAAAACAGTGATGCAAAATGTGCAGAATTATGTGGTTAATTGACAACAGTTCATTGTTGAAGAGCAGAAATGATTGATGACCTCCATGAGATTAATGAACATTACAATAATATCAGCTTTTCACAAAACCCTAGAGAAATATATCCAAGCCAAAACCATATATATAATAAAAATAAACGAAGATAATAGAAAAAAAAAACACTCACTTTCTGTTTAAGATTGAAAATAAAATTTCAAATAAAATTCCATACATGACAAGGAATATAAATACAACACTTATTTTTCTCCCATAAGCAAGGAACAAAGTTTCATTTAATTTCCATCAAGAGTGTTGAAACATTCCCTTTCATGGGAAACCAACCCAAAATACATTTGGAGAAATAAGGCTTTGTGAATGTATGTAAACGCAAGGGTTTACATGGTTCACCATAAAAAGGCTTTGTGAACAGGCAGAGATGAAGAGAAAAAAAGAAAAAAATCATTAGATTAACCGAACACACAAAAAAAATGGATTTTCTCAATCCATAACCATAGACAAAATTTGAACTGTCATGTTCCATTAACGGGAATCCCCAACCATACTCCATGTAGGGCAAGGATCCCAACATCATAAACTCTTCAAACTCAAAAGACCCCAAAAATGAATTTCCTACAAAATTAAGTTTTCCATAAACTCCAAGAAATATATACATAAATACTTGTCCAAAATTTGAAGTGAGATAGCCTAAGCACATAGATTACTCTTTTTTAACCCCACCTGGAAATTATTATGCATATCATGTGTTGCAGGGAGATCAGGCATTCATCTGGATTGGAAAAGGAGACTTCGCATTGCCATTGGTTCAGCAAGAGGATTAGCTTATCTTCATGAGCTCGCTGACCCCCCGATAATACATAGGGATGTCAAATCTACCAACATTCTGTTGGATGAAAATCTAACAGCAAAGGTTGCTGATTTTGGATTGTCTAAGCTAGTTTCAGACAGTGAAAAAGGACATGTTTCAACTCAAGTTAAAGGCACATTGGTGAGCATTACTTCGCCCTCAAACTCTCTCATTTTCTAACAATAGTCATAGATTTCCAGCTTTTGGCTTTTCTTGTAAGTGAATAATCAAAATCATAATCTGCATAACAAAATCTCAATTGGCATTTCTCCTGAATCCTTTCTAGTGTGTCATGCCTTCAAGAGCAAAGATTAAAAGATTGTTGCTTAAAAAATTTAAAATTTCTGCGCTGGTTTTGGTTTTAGCTTGGATTTGTTAACTAATTGACTCTGTTCCAGTGACTCAAATTGGGCAAGTTCACTATGGCTTTTTGTTAAAATTTACCATCACCTACCACCAATTTACCATCACCTACCACCACCTACTCCTCACCTACTCCTCACCTACTACACTCACCCTCTCCTATATAATGAGCCACTCACCATTTGTAATATACACAATATTATATCAATCAATAATATATCAATTTTAACATGGTATCAGAGCTTTAAGATTTAAACCTGTATTTTTTTTGTCACCGGCGGGCAGCCGGCCGGCAACTTTGCCTTTGCTGCCCGCTGGAATTTTCTACACATACCTTCTGCTCTCCACAGCCGAAACCTCCCTCTCTCTCTCTCTCTCTCTCTCTCTCTCTCTCGCTACTGTGAAACAAAAACAAAACAGCAGGAGCTTCATCTTCTTTAATGGCGGCGCGAAACGCACTTCTCAAATACCTGAGAGTTAACGTTTGGTCCGTACCTCAAAACCCTAATTTTAGCCCATTGTCTCTGTCATTGAGTAATCTGGTGCGACGCCACTTCTCGGAGGAGGTGAGGGGCTCTTTCCTCGACAAATCGGAGGTGGCTGATCGAGTCATCTCCGTCGCCAAGAACTTCCAGAAGGTTGATCCTTCTAAGGTTACACCAACTGCCCATTTCCAGAATGATCTGGGGTTGGATAGTTTAGACACGGTAGAGATCGTGATGGCATCTGAAGAAGAGTTTGGTTTTGAGATTCCAGATAATGAAGCAGACAAGATCAGCTCCATCAACCTTGCTGTTGACTTCATTGCTGTTCGTGTGATTCCTTGGGCAAAGGCAAACCTCAAATTATACAGCTCAGGAGGAATGCACATTGCCTGGGCCCCTCACAGCTCCTGCCCCATTTGCCCCGCCGGGGACGATTCCCAGGCCCTCCTTTGGGACTTGTCCTCCATCGGCCAGCCCCTTGAGAGTGGCTTGGATCCCATTCTCGCTTACACCGCCGGTGCTGACATCGAGCAGTTGCAGTGGTCCTCTTCCCAGCCTGATTGGGTCGCTATTGCCTTCTCTACCCAGCTTCTGATTCTGAGGATTCTCCCACTCACCCATGTGACCCACACCGTCTTGCTAGCTTCATCTATACCAATTCGACAGCTCATAGATAATGGGCATCAGATGGTGGATGAGACTGATAAAGCCAAACACTTTCTGTTGGAACAGACGCTAAAGCACTTGCCCCACATGGGCATGTCCCTCACGCCACCCTCTTTCTCTCTCATCCCCCACCCCACTTTCCTTTTCTTTTTTTTTTATTTTTATTTTTTCGTAATCATTATCACATCTTATCCCCCTTTTGCACTCCCCTTTCTTTCTTTTATTATTTATTTATTTTTTTCATTCAAAAAAAAAAAAAAAAAAACAGAATTGCAGCTTTTCCCAACACCGTGGGCCAAGACTCACGTCACCCAATCTCTTTTTTTCCCTCACTCTCTCATTTTGATTTCACATATCTTCTAATTCTTTTTTTCTTTTTTTTTTAATTTCTCTTTCACTTTATTTTTCATTTTTTTTTCATTGTTATTTCTTTGCACCAACGAACAACCAAAACCAAAAAAAAAAAAAAAAAAAACAGCGGACGAAGACGACCTTATTTTATTCATGTCGGGGCTCACCCCGATCACCATTTTACACCACACACACCAAAAAAAAAAAAAAAAAAAAAAAAACAAAACAAAACAAAACAAATCGGCACAGTGGGATTTTTCTTCTCTACTCTGCTGCAGGTCTCTTCTTCTTGCCTCCGTCCTGGACGGCCCTTGACGGTGTTGCCTCCGTGTTTCCCACTCCACTGGGCACGATCACTCCACCCTGCTTCTCCACTGCAGCATATGGCGGACCTCCAAAACGGAACATCACGGTGGCCTTCCGCTTCAGCTCTTTATTTTCTGCCTTTAGCACACTTATCTCTGCTCGCGCATCCTTATACATGCGTTGGAGCAGAGCTAGTTGGGCGTTTAACTGCTGCACCTCATTTGTCCTACTCTGCAGCCGGTTCGACAAATTTGTAACCGCAGTCATGGTTTCCACACATGACTTCAAGGTATACTGATTGGCCTCCACATCCGACTGCACTGCCATTCTTTGCTCCACCGACCGCACCGGAAAGTTCAACGGAGCAAAACCAGAGGTGTTTGGTTGAGGTTCACGGGCCACCGCACCTGTTATCTCTCCTGTTGACTCGTTGAGGTCGGGAAAGAGAGTGAGCAGACCTCGGGAAGATGAGGCCATGTTCTGGGTAGCTGAACGGGAAGAAGAGGCCATGTTTTTTGGGTTGCTGAGTGTTTCCGAGAAGGGTTGGATACAGAGTATTTACAGATTGTTTCAGAATGACCAGTTCAGAGGTTTCAGTCTGGTTTGGTTTCCTCCGCCTCCGCATTGGTTTATATTGACACTGACGACGCGGCCGACACGCCGCTCTGTCGCTCACGTGCCTCGCCGCGTCTCCGGCTCACCTTTTGATGGCTCGACGCTTTCTGTCGGGCATGACTTTTGATGAAGTAGGTGCGCCTTTTGAGGGCGCAACTTTTGATGGCACGCCTTTTTATGGATTGGGCACGCCTTTTGATGGCACACCTTTTGATGAATTGGGCACGCCTTTTGATGACACGCTTTTTGAAAGATTGGGCACACCTTTTGAGGGTGCAACTTTTACAACGGTCCGACATGACCCTAAACTGTCCCGACATTTGATTCCGGTTAGCTTTTCCAAGGGTCCGACAAGATTCTGTAAACTGTCCCGGCATTGATTCCGGTTAGCTCCTTCATGGGTCCGACAAGACTCTGTAAACTGTCCCGACATTGATTCCGGTTAGTTTCTACAAGGGTCCGACAAGACTCTGTAAACTGTCCCGACATTGATTCCGGTTAGCTCCTTCATGGGTCCGACAAGACTCTGTAAACTGTCCCGACATTGATTCCAGTTAGTTTCTACAAGGGTCCAGCAAGACCCCATAAACTGTCTTCTACATCGGTCTGACACCGCCATCCAGTGTCCTCTACACCGTTATGACAACACCATACAGTGTCCTCTACATGGTTATGACACCCCCATACAGTGTCCTCTATAACGTTATGACACCACCATCCAGTGTCTTCACCAATGGTCTGACACGACCATACAGTGTCTCTTATCCTCTTTTATTTTTATGTATTTTCTTGTTTTGTTACTCTCTCCAAACTCAAGTTGGTTAGTTTCTATCCTCCTTGAGTTTGCGGGGGGCTGTTAAAATTTACCATCACCTACCACCAATTTACCATCACCTACCACCACCTACTCCTCACCTACTCCTCACCTACTACACTCACCCTCTCCTATATAATGAGCCACTCACCATTTGTAATATACACAATATTATATCAATCAATAATATATCAATTTTAACACTTTTACATGGCTTGCTTAGCCTTAACAATCATCACTAACCCTGCATTGATGTGCGCCTATGAAGCACAGGTACGGGTACAAGTACTAATACTGGTACGATACGGGTATGTCGATACAATAAAATTCAAACAAAAAAAATAGGGAACGGGTACGGCTTGGTACGCTTGTAAAAAAAATATTTGTTTTTAATTTAAAGTAATGCAAAAATTAATTAAATGGTTTAATTTGTTGAGGCCCAACCTACAATTAACATTTGATGCCAAAAGTAAATATATAAATTAAAATTAAATGTCAGTATATTAAATAACTTACAAATCATAATTTAATTTTAAAATCATGCTAAGTATAGAAAATAAATAAAAAAGAAGTGAAAGGAGTTCTGTCTCTGTAGTAGAAGAAAATATTGTTTTAATTGAAGTATGGTATGGCTTGGGTATATACTAAGTACGTCTAGGTATGCTAAAAATTAAGAAGAAAAATTTGGGTATGTATTTTGTGTACCTGATACGTATGCAGAAGTACCATACGAGAAACCATACGCCGGTAAGTACCCGGTACGGATACAACATGTTTTTCGAAGTACCCATATTTCATAGATGTGCACCATCCCCAGCTTATGCATGTGCATGGGCACTCTAATCAGACAAGTATAGGCTCATGTGGCTTATCTCATCACTAGATGTCTTGTTATCCCTACATGCTCCATTTCAATTAAATCTGATAGATTTGCTAGCAATGGAAGGACATTTTGAGAAAGTTTATCGCAATTCTTTTTCTACCCCAGCAAGTCCTGCATTCATGTCTAAAGATGAAGCCATCTTTCATAATCTTTAATGAAAATCAAATAAATAGATTTAAACAAAGTATGCAGACACAAGTTGGAGTCCAAAGACCAATTGAATATATAGAAGACTAATGCTATACAAACAAAAAAATTCGTACATAATGATGTAGCTTATTGTGAACCTTTTACTTCAAAACAAAACCCCATTGAGTTTATTTACAATAATTGCATTGCCACGTCATTATTGTGAAGTTTTTTGTATGAATTTTATGTATGAATAGAGTTTTCCTATATGGAATATGGTTATTTGTGTCAAGGACATTCTATTACATACAAACAATGCCTTTTGTCAATGTGGCTTTTGTAAACATATTTTGCCAATGAAGTGGAAATTACCATTTGCTTGTGTATATATTCCTTCTATGTAAATCCTTGTCTGTGCATATGCAACATAAACACATATGCAAGTAATTTCTTGGTTAAGACTATCTTTTTTAATTTGGGATATTTCACAAATATCCTTAATCAAGATTGGTAGAAAGTAGGAGATTTCTTTCGTCTGCTCTAGTAGGAAAGTTTACCTTTGAATTTTGAACTGCTTCGTGAGTTAATGCTTTAACAATGTAATTTTGATTACAGGGTTACTTAGATCCTGAATATTACATGACTCAACAATTGACTGAGAAGAGTGACGTATATAGCTTTGGTGTGGTGATGCTTGAACTGATAACAGCTAAGCAACCAATTGAGAAGGGAAAGTATATTGTCCGCGAGGTAAGAATGGCAATGGATAAGAATGATGAAGAACACTATGGCTTGAGGGTGCTAATAGACCCAGCCATAAGAAACATGACAAATCTTATAGGGTTTGGGAGGTTCTTGGAGTTGGCAATGCAGTGTGTAGAAGAATCAGCTGCCGATCGTCCAACAATGAGTGAAATAGTAAAGGCACTAGAAACCATCCTACAAAATGATGGGCTACATACCAACTCAACATCTGCATCCTCATCTGCCACCGACTTTGGATCTACAAAAGGTGCTCCTAGACACCCTTACAATGATGCTCTGCCAAAAAGGGATGTCAATGATAGTGATGCATTTGACTACAGTGGTGGATACACACTTTCAGCAAAAGTGGAACCTAAGTAGTTGATGATTTATAGTCTTTTTTATTTACTTTTTTCTCTTTTTAAAATTGTTTTATTCATGAATAACCTTTTTTTTATTGTTGCCAATTAAAAAACTTATTAGTAAAACACATGAAAATGTTATGCCTCTATTACGTTTACACGTTTCATTCCAACTAAATGTATAACTATGTGGAGTATGTTTGTACTACTAGAGTATGTTTGTACTTCTATTCTATTCGTAGATGACAAAGATGTCTATGAGATACAGATAATGCAACAGGTAAAAGGATTCAAATCATACCTTGTTTGATAGAATCCGAAATAAAGGACCCTGTGGGTAAATCACGTGCTTCACCACCACGAACTAAGAACACCCAGCAATGGAGTAATACCACAGTATGAGTATCACCCACACTAGTCACAGTACAAATGCTTCATCATTAAAACAAATTGGAGAAAGTTAGAGAGAGAGTTATGAGAAAAATCATACGTTATTAGATTCATCCCACATTCCATGTACCGTATCAGATATATAGGCTGACTATCTAATTATCTATCCATATCTCTTGATAAGATATGATAAATATAGATATTGATAGTGGGCTATCCAAATAGGATAGTTATTAAATTCAAATTCAAATTAAGATAGGTAATCTGAATGGGTTATTGGTCATGTCACATGTGCGCCTATATTCGAGTCTAATACCCAGCCCAATTTCCAACATCTCTCACTCGTACATGAGTTGGCATGACACTGCCACATCTCTATCTCAATCTTCCCAAATATTGAACAATCTCATACTAGCCAATGAACCGTGCGACCATTGAGAACACCTAGATGTAGGAACTCTACACTAGAACTCAATATCAACCAGCATAGAAACATCAACCCAAAAAGAATAGAAATAGTGTCTCATGTACCCAAACCCATCTAGTTACATCGGTCCAGAATATCTCTAATCCCTCAAAGAGCATGTTTGACCCTCCTAGGTTTCGCATTATTTTCACACCCAATCAGTATCTCATACAGAGCGATGTGAGTTGTCGATAGTGAATATAGAGCAGAGATATAAAACTAGATGATCTTCCCTTCATCCTCATACCATTTAACTCGGAATTAACCGCTTTCCCAGTAATGTCCCTTAAAGCCGAATCATACATGATCGCAGGCAACATACCAAAGTAGTCGATTATCAACTCCTCATCTTATGACACAGTCAAAGGTCACAAAAGGCACAAAGTGAAGTCATTGAAAAAAATGACTTTTAGAACTCACACGGTGAGGAAGCAAAGGACCATTCTCTCACATCGCTAATGGGTCGATAAGCACATGCAGTACGAATGCATGCTATAGAGGAGTAACTCTTCCAAAGAGTGATGTTAAACTCATACCATATAGATCTTAGTCTAGTTGCTCTTAAGTACACAAGTCGTTTCCTAACGTCTGACTCGAATTCTCTATTTGCTCACCTCTCATGCATCAAATGAGATCTCGTATCTTGCTATGCATAACAGACACATCATGGAAAAGTGAGTACTCTTATATCCATGGTCGGTTTTTGACAAGACCTCTTCTTGGCTTCAATCAAGGTGACATAGCTAGTAGATAATTTTAGCCTCTCTCTTAGCTCCAAATATAATAAGCCACTAGTCTCATCCTTACTCGCTACCTAGCGCTAAGGACAATTGCTCGTGTGAGTGAACCAATCTTGCCTGCTAACATCAAATTTATTTATTTTCTGTACGCTAATTCACAAACCATGGTAAAATGTAGTAAACATAAATGTGTAATAGAAAAAAATATGAATACTAATGGCATAAATATCCCCCCAAAAAATAAGAGTTCAATTGAATACACATATATCACCACCTACGTAGTTCTAACATGAGTAAGATAAACATCTCTAGCAATTGGCTTAGTCAAAGGGTCCGTAACCATGTGACTCGTGGGGATGTGCTCCATCATCACTTCTTTCTGCACTACAATGTCTCTGATAAAGTTGAACCTCACATCAATGTGTTTGGTTTTCCCATGGTACTTAGGATCCTTAGCATAAGCAAGTGCAGCCATGCTGTCACAATGGATAGTCACCGGATCTGAAGTGTGTGTGACAATATCCAAATGTTGAAGGATTCTTCTTAACCAAACGGCTTCCTAAACGGCAGATGAACAAGCCACAAACTCAGCCTCCATAGTCGATAAAACGATACAGGATTGCTTCTTACTGCTCTAAAAAATAGCACCATCGCTAAACTGTAACAACTCCAACCCATGATTAACACTAATCCATGCTTAATTATGCCTGATAAGTGATTAAAGTGAATTTTTGCCTCATTTGAGTTTATATCTGTTTAACGTAGAATGATCTGTTCATGTTTGCATTCTGTTCTGCAAATTGAAAGCCTTATCAGCATCCGATCATAAAATTGACTCAAGTTATGTGTTATTTGGAATTTTTAGAATATTATGGTCAGTTTAATTAAAATTCGATTCGAACGAATTGATTAGAATTAAGTAATGCCAAATTGATTAACTTAAGCCAAGTTTAATTAGAGCTCCTTAATCAAGCCTATATAAGGCATATGAGACCTCTAGGCTTTATTTTACACACTCACTTCCTCATCTTTGGAGTCTTTAAACGTGTGAGAAAGGGAGAGCAAGGGAGAGACTTGAGATCAACTAGGGAAATGAGTAATTACAAGAAAATTGTGGAGAAATTAGAGGAACCAAGCTAGGCTTGCTAAAATTCAAAGGAATTGCCCATTTTAGGTAAGAATTCAGCTCTAGACTTGTGACATTGAGTTAGCAACATGTGAATTCCATAGAATTGTGGGATTACATACAAGAATCAAACCCAAATAATGGAATTGGGCATGATTCATGCATGCATGTGCATTTCATTACATTTGGAGTATGTCTTCCTAAGAAATTCTCTCATGCATGTACTAAATTAAGCTTAGTTGTGGGAATTCATCATGTTTTACATCCTCTTATCTCATTTGATCATGTTTTGAAGGGTTTGAATCCAAGTCAATGCATGCATGGTATATATTGTTATGTTTTCAAAATTCCAAAGTTGAATTTAAACCAAATGACGATGCTTTTGGACTTAATTTTGTGAAATGATTTAGAATTCTCAATGTTTTCCAAGTTCACGGATGATTCCTCAGGTTTTTGGCCCAAATGGATGAGTTTTGTAGTTTTGAAGTTGAGTTTTGGACTTGAGAGTGCAATCTAGAAATTCTAGAAATTTCACCCTCTACTCGAGCAATAGAACCTGTGCTCGAGCAACCACTTTGTGTCTTGCACCTCCATTCGAGCGACCAAAGGGCAGCTCGAGCGTAAAATGCATGCTCCCAGAAGTTTGCGTGTTTTGCAGACCGCTCGAGCGACAATAGTTGCGCTCGAGCAAGGGCATGAGTCTTACGCTCGAGCAAGTGTCGGGCGAGCATCGAGTGGAGAAATTTAACAACCAGTACTTTTGTAGATCGCTCGAGCGACCACTCACATTTTGCATGTCCGCTCGAGCGAAGGAAGTTACACTTGAGCGGGGACCCCTGTTTTCAACATTTTGACTAAATGTTTTCAAATGCATTTTTACATCCTCATTCCATCCTAAGCATTCCTAGGCCAAGATTAAGACACCACAAAGAGGATAAGAAGTAAAAACACGCCAAGATAAGAAAGAATTAAGTTAATGTTTCTGGGTGTGTAATTCAGTACGTGTTCACTTTGTAACTGTGTAGGTCACACGCTGCAAGACGTCTGACTTGTCATTCCGTCTGTTTGCCTTGAAGCCATCTGTTAATTGTGAGTAATAACTTTGTAAAGTTATGTTCCATTATAAGTATTTTCTGAATGATATAAGATGATCTGTGTAGACTCGACTTTCTTCGCGCCCCTTTCGGAGAGCATCGAATTGGTCCTACAGTTCGAACTCCTGTCACGGTTCTGAATCTAGTCTCACAAGTGCAATGTGAAACTAATAATCACCAAAGAGTCCAATCTAGCAAATCATTTTGGAAAATCGATTTTGAATCAAATAATGCCAAAACTGGACTGCTTTGCCAGATTACAGAGTCACCACCTAAATATTTTGTTTTTGGAAAATTTAGGAAACCCTGACTCATGCCAAAGGCCACGTGTCCATCATCACCAAAGTTGTCTCGGCTCGGGAACTTGGGTATGAGAGGGGAAGGTCCTGAAATGAGCACCCCCGCTCGCCTGATCAAAAATCGGCCTCTACTAATCATGATATGTTGTTTTATAAACACATGTGTTCTTATTCCGGTTATTAGCTAACTTTACTATGTGACGCACACACAGTCAAATATAGACTAAGTCCCAAGACTTGGAACAAATCAACTCATGTATGTTTTCGAAAATGGTTTGAATTTGCCACCCTCAAATGGGCTAAAACGCGGATTTGCCACCCTCAGGTGGGCTTAAAACATACAATCATCGAATTGTTCCAATTCAAACATCAAAGCCTCCATTCACAGGCATTCATGCAGTTTATCATTTAAGCAAATAGCCTCATGGCAAGTATGCTATCATGGCAACACTCACACTCATGCAAGTATGCTAAAGTGTAAAACTTACCGAGTACTCCAAGCCAAAACAAAAGCTAGTTAGAAAGAATGCATGATCCTAACTATGTAAGATGCCTAATGCAACACATGCAATAATGCAATTAATAGGCTTGGCTATCTAAGATGGCTTATGAATGCAACAATTTGATAATATGCTTTGAAACACGTGTTCAAATAAGTATTGAAATACAATGCAGTTTGAATGATGCGCTGAGGCTCGGTGTATGCAAGACAAATGAATGATGCAAAAATGCAAGCATAAGGTATGCTTATTGAAAAATGACCTTAAACTAACCATCGAAAGCGGTTAAGTAAAAGGAAGAAAGATGCAGGGTTAGAAGAAATGCATACATGCACGCACACTTATTACAACATTATGCCCTCTCGAAGGAGGGCCGAATGAATAAGCTAAGCTACACTAAGCTAAGCTAAGCTAACTAATCTAATTAAACTAATTAGACTAATTATTACAAACTAAACGAATAACTAGTAAACTAATTACTAATTATTACAGCACTTTAATTAATTAGCAAACTAGTTAAGCAAATGTATACTAACTAATTATGCAAGATATTTAAACTACACAGCCTCAGCTCTGCCTCGGGTAATGGAGGATGCATGCACTCGATTTTCACCTTGAAAAGACCTCCAGTTTGCTCTTGAGAGGCTTTGTTTGTAGGGTTAAGCTTACTCCAAGAACTTCCTGCTCCACCTTACCAAACCAATGCTGAGGACTGCACCAGTGGCCTGCCGGCCATGAGTGCTTGCTGTCGGCCATTTGCCGGCCAAAAGTGTGCTATACCGGCCAAGGATGAAGCACTACAAGCCATCAGTGAGCCACTGCCAACCACTGGTGTGCTGAATCACCACACTGCAACAGAGGAAAAGTGAGGGTTTTCCAAGGACATGTTTGTATTGCACCCTCTCCTTATCATCTCAAAATGTCAAAAGAGTGGCACTCTTGGATCCAAAACCACCAATCAAGGATTTTCAATTTATGATAGCTAAAGATCCAAGTTGTACACTTTCAATAAATGCACAAAACAAGACTCAAAGGACCACCACCCTATCATGCATGATCAAGGGTAATGGAGACAAAGGAGATTGGCTCATTTCATCGCTTTGAGTATGAAATAGACAAATCTATCTTGTGTTCAATATAACGTCCGATTGAACACGTGCAATGCAAACACAACATGCTTATCTTGGTCATGTTTTACTTGTCATGTTTTATTTACTCATTTTAGCATTACCAAGTCATTCTTTAACCGATTAAGTCCAAGATGAGTGTCCTTTAATGAAAGATGGGTCAACCAAATGATGGTTTAAGACATGAGAGAGATCATGCCTTTGGTTAGAAGGAACCCTCAAAAGAGGTTAAAACCATTGAGCATAAGCTCTATCTCAAGCTTAAACACAACCTTAAGGTTAACCAACCCTCAAAGAAAATGGAAAATTGAAGAAATGAGGGAGGTTGCAGATATTTCAGTGCTAAAATGGCATGAAAAATAATATTTCAACATGCAAGAAACTCATGCATGACATGTTCAAAAGCCAAAAACACCAAACTAGTGAAGAGCACTACACTAGAGGCATGCAACACCAAGCTCAACTGACTAAACCAACTCAAAACAGAGCTAAAATATGCCAAAACAGTGGCTAAAACATGCTGAGATTGAAGCATAAAAGGCTAGAAAAACATGCTCACATGCTGGCTTGCAAACAAGACTCAAAACACAACTCTCAAAAGCAATGAAAGAGTGGAATAAGTGAGAGTGTGACAGAGCTATATATGATGAAATCACATGTTAAATGATGTTACAACATGCAATCATCTCATACAAAACATGTTAGAGGCCTAAAATGCCAAGCTAGTAAAGCTATTTGCACTATAGCTATACAAGACAAGGCTCATATAATCAAAGCAGCCCAAAATAGAGCTAAAGCATGCCAAATCAGTAGTAAAAACATGCTGAGATCAAGTCACAAAAAGGTAGAAAAACATGCTCACATGTTAGGCTATCTACGCTTGCAAACAAGACATAAGGAGGGGAGGCTACCCCCTCCTATTTTGGACCTCAAAACAAAGTTTTTATCACTAAAAATCCCCTAGAATTCAGTGGTTAAAAGGCCAAAAAAAAAGTTTTTTTAAAAGCTTTGAAAGATGGCACAACACTTAGCAAGCAAGCTATAAGAAGGGTGGACTACCCCTAACTCCAAAACAAACTTCAAACCACCATTTTAAATCATAAAAACAGAGATTTCAAAAGTCAAAAATTAGCCTCAAAACAGCATGCAAAGATGGCCAAAGAAGTATTTAAATTAAGCTAAAAATACAAGTATTCTACCTCTTTGAAGACAAGATGCTATATAGGCAACAAAGGCAAGTCAAACCAAGAAAAAATCTTCTTCTAGAGCTCAAGTAGAACCTCAAGCAACCTCAATACAATGGTGATCAAGTTTGATCAAGAGCTCGCAAGCAAAAGTGTAGAGAATTTAGGCTTTAAGGCAAAATATTTAGAGAGAGGATTCTAGAGAGAGAGAGAAAAAAATTTTTGTCTTCAAAATTTCCCAACCCCTTGCATGCAAGAGGAAGGCTTCTATATATAGAAGATACAAAATCCTCTCAAAAAGATCCAACCATCCACGTGCAAGCAGATGCTCTAATCTGTGCAAACAGCTGGCACAAAATATCAGAAAATATCTAGTGATACACAGGTGCCTGGCCGGCCTTCAGTGATGGCCGGCAGGAGCTCATTGATGGCCGGCAGGGCACATCAATGGCCAGCAGGCCAAAATCCATGGCCGGCAGTGCCTTATCATGGCCAGCAATGCATCAAGAATAACATGCTGGAAGGACCAAAACATGGTCCAAAAATGAGATAGAACTGATGCAAGGTTTGGAAAACTCAAACCTGTGGCGTTCCGCCGCGAAGTTCGAGCGCTCGACGAGCAATCAAACTTGTCACTGGATGTACCTGTATGAACATCCAAGTCTTGAGGACGGTCAAAAATGGGGTGTCTACAATCTGTTTTCTAAAATATTACTATTTTTTGCATAAATGAATGGTTGTCCAATATTTCTGAAATATATTCGTGGCATTCTTAGCTTCAGATGACATTTGTTATCAGTTCTGTTACGTCCTAATCATAGGTTAACTGTATGTCTCAGGAGCCAATTATTATGGATCCTTATGTATACGTCCCATTTATGGGCCAACTGTACGTCTCATGAGCCAACTGAACCGTCTCCGTGCACATGAGTCAACTGTATGCCTTTATGGCCGTCCCTTTATAGGTCAACTGTTTTTGTTAGGGCTAATGAATGTACCACATATGATTAACTGCAAATTCCAATATTGAGTATGAAACTGAATCTGTTTCCGTTATGAACTCTGATTTTTGAACATGATCATGAACCTATTTTTGTTAACTACTGATTTCTGTTTTCTGTAACTGTTTTGGACAGCATTCATTAAAACCCTTTACTTGGTTATTATTCACTGGGCTCTCGCTCACCATTTATATTATGTATGTAGGTGATTAGGCACGCGACTAGGCCCAAGGTTGATGGCCTAGAATCCCATTTTGTCAGCCACCTTTTGCGCCTCCCGAGGAGGTTCCCGATCAAGTCAAGCCTTGTGGCAATGTTTGGACATGTAAAACTTTGTTTACTTTTGGGTTGTGAACAGTTTTTGTTTGGTGATTTGTACATGGAGTGGCGTATAATTATTGTATCTATGTGACGTCACATATACGTTTGTAAAAGCTTATAAAAATTATTTTTGTCCCATGTATGTCTGCACGGCTTGATGGACATTGTATTTTGTATATTTGCTTCCGCAGCCCCTAATTATATGTTATTCTATCCAGAAGCCTTTGGTAATCCAAGGATTACTGGCCGGTTACGACGCTAAACCCATAAGGGTGGGTTTGGGTTGTAACATAAACACGAAAGCATATCCTGAAGTGGACTTATGCTCATCTAAGTCTCCTCCCTAGTTAGCATCACAATAGCCAACTAGACATAGATCTAAACTTTAGTAGCAAAGTGTGTAGTTTGCAATCCCTCTGAGATATTGTAATATCCTCTTAATTGCTTTCCAATGAGCTGGTCGTGGGTTGGATTGGTAATGACTCACCAATCCGACTCCATAACAAATGTCAGGGCATGTACACATCATAGCATACATCAAGCTTCCAACAGCATTCGCGTAGGGTACACGAGCCATCTTTTCTTTCTCTTCTGGAGTCTTAGGACCCATATTAAGGCTTAGGCTCTCGCCTCTCGCAACAAGAGTGTCAATGGGTTTGCAGCTCTGTATCTGGAATCGCTCTAGGATAGTCTTAATGTAAGTCTCTTGAGACAAACTGAGAAGTCTCCTAAAGCGATCCCTAAGGATCTTAACACCGAGCACATAACTCGTTTCACCCATGTCTTTCATCTCAAATTTAGAGAACAACCACTTTTTAGTGGCGACAATCATCTCCTTGTCATTTCCAGCTAATAATATGTCATCCACATATAATGATAATATCAGGAAAATGTCCTTGGACCGCTTAACGTACACATAGTGATCTTCATCGATCATCGTAAACCCATTTGAAACAATGGCTCGATGAAATCTCAAATTCCACTGTTTAGATGATTGCTTTAAGCCATAAATAGATCGTTGAAGCTTGCAAACTTTGCGCTTCTAACCTACTGCCACAAAGCCTTCTAGTTGATCCATATAGATCTCTTCATCCAATTCTCCATTGAGAAATGCAATCTTAACGTCCATCTGATATAGCTCTAAGTCCAATTGAGCTACTATGGCCAGAATCAGGCGAATAGAGGCAAACCTCACAACTGGTGAAAAAGTTTCCTCATAGTCCACACTCTCTAATTGGGTGTAACCTTTTGCCACTAGGCAAGCCTTATACCTTTCTATGGAACCATCCACCTTGCGCTTGATTTTGAGAACCTATTTGTTCCCAATAGTCTTCCACCATAGTGACAAATCAACCAAGTCCCAAACATGATTTTTCTTCATAAACTCTATTTCTTCATCTATCGCAACACTCCATTCTTTACTAGTAGGGGATAACAGAGCCTCTTTGAGATTCTTAGGCTCCATCTCATCACTCAGAGTAATCATGAATGCTTTCCCCTCAATCTCAAAACGATAATGGGGTATAGCTCCATGTTTGTTTCTACGCAGTTGAGAGTCTTGAGAACCCTCATTCATTGGATCTAATCCATGGGCAGGTAAATCACTCCCACTATCCCTAGAAGCTTGAGGGATTATTTTCTCATTCTCTACTAGGCTACTAGGTGCGCTTTCAAGTAAATCCTCCATCTCATAAAGCTCTACATCTCTAGTTACCTCACCTCTGCTAGGGAAATCCTCTAGAAAATCCATGTCAATTTCAGTCACACTTCCGTCCAAATGCTCACCAATAAACACATAGCCCTTAGAATGCTCACTATAGCAAATGAAAATACACTTCTTTCCTTTAGGACCCAACTTCTAAACTTATGAGAAGCGTTGTGTATGTAAGTTGCCGAACCCCAAGGCCGCAAATTGCCCATATTAGGCTTTTCACCAGTCCACATCTCATATGAGGTGGAATGAACTAATCTAGAGGGCACACGGTTAAGGATGTAGGCAACAGTCAACAAAGCATCTCCCCAATAAGAAATGGGAAGATTAGCTTACGCCATCATAGATCTAACCATGTCAAGCAATGTGCGATTCATCTCTCCACTACACCATTTTGCTGTGGAGTCCTAGGAATTGTCAATTGCCTGATAATTCCTTTTTCCTCACAGAGCACTTTAAATTGCTCAGATAGATACTCGCGTCCCCGATTAGTCCTTAAAGCCTTAATGCTCATGTCTAATTGATTCTCAACCTCATTAACATATCTTCTAAAGCAATCCAATGCTTCTGACTTGTGAGAAATCAAATAGACATAGCCAAAACTCGTGCAGTCATCTATAAGTGTGACAAAATAAGGGGCTCCATGTATTTCCCTTACATTCATTGGTCCACATATATCAGAATGAATAAGCTGTAATGGGACAGATGCCCTTTTGTCTTTTCCAAATGGTTTCCTTGTTGCCTTTCCAGCAAGACAATGCTCATAAGTAGGCAAAGTGACTCTAGCGAGTGGGCCTAAAAGGCCTTCTCTAGCCAATCTAGTCATCCTGTCTTGCTCTATGTGGCCTAATCTAGCATGCCATCTCATAGAATGATTATCACAAATAGATGTAATATAAGAAACAGAGCCATTGGCATTTTTATTAAAACTAGAATCATCAACATCCAAAACTAAGAAACCATCGAAAAGATAACCAAAACCATAAAAAATTGATCCCAAATAAATGCTAACACCATTATTCTCAAAACAAAAGCTAAAACCAAGGCTCATCATGCTAATAACTGAAACTAAGTTTCGTCGAATATCCGAAGCATAAAGAACATTATGCAGATACAAGGTACACTATCGTCGCATTTCCAGCTTGTATGTGCCAATGGCAAACACCTCCACACTGGACTCGTTCCCCATGTAAACGTTTTTGCTCCCAGCAGGTACTCGGCGACACTCAACGAACCCTACTTTGTTCCTCGTGTGTGGAATGCCCCTAATTCTTACTAGGGCATCCTAAGCTCATACGGACCTATGTGTACGGTAGAACACGTGCTCTGATACCACTCTGTCACGACCCAAACTCGCCCCTGTAGGTTTAGCATCATAACCGGCCAGTAATCCATGGATTACCGAAAGCCTTTGAATAGATTAGCAAATAGTAAGGGGCTGCGGGAGCAATTATACAAAATAGACAAGGTCCAATGAGCTGTGATAACATACATGGGACAGAACATTTCAAAACTTATATATATACAAGCATGCTAGTCAAGGACACCAATATTTACAGAAGTGAACTTCCCAAGACCTGACTTTACAAAGTAGTCACAGAGACTAGCATAAGCACAAAAACAGCCATGGAAATAGACTTCAATCGGGACCTCCTCAGGAGGCACAACGGTTGGCTGACAAAAATAGAAACGAAGGCCGTTAACTTTGGCCTGGGTCACATGCCGTCTCACGTACATATATAATATAAACTGTGAGCGAAAGTCCAGTGAACAATAACAGAGTAAAGGGGTTTCAATGAATGAGTCCGAAAAGATTTAGAAATCATAATTCAGTTTCATATCAAAATCATAATTTGTCCAGATCATATACAGACAGAAATCATAAGTCATGTGCAAGCATGCGTGATACATCCATTAGCATTAATAGAATAGAATGGAACAGAACAGAACGTATACACGTGAGGTTACGAATAACCAGTTCCATAAAGGAACCTCCGGATCCGGGTAACAGAACGAAACAGAAATATGCTGAGCCCCCGTGACGGGGCCTCCGGTACAGGTAACAGAGTGCTAACAGATTAAGTTCCATAAAGGAACCTCCAATACTGGGTAACAGTCAATAGATATCAGATGATGCTAAGGATGTCACGAATACATATCAGAAATTGGACAATCATTCATTGAACAGAACATATCATTTCAGAAAACAGATCTCATTTTATCACACAGAAAATAAATACAATTGAACTTAACTTTACTAAGTTATTACTTACAGTTGGCCTTGAGACAGACAGACGGAGCAGATTGGTTAACAGTGTATGGCGCGTGACCTACATAACACATAACAGATACACACTTGAAACATACTTTCGAATTGAACACAACCTGTTTCGTTTTTTCTTAGTGTGTTTCTAACCTTCAATCCTCATTATGGGGTCTTAAACATGGCCTAGGAATGCCTAGGATGGAATGAGGATGCAAGAATGCATTGGAAAACATTTCATAAAATTTGCTGAAATAAGGTCCACGTTCGAGTGTGGCTTTCCCCGCTCGAGCGGACATGCAGATGTCGAAGCTCCGCTCGAGCATGGACTTCCCTGCTCGAGCGGACTGTAAAATTTGGCAAAAGTGCTGGATGCAAGATTTTCACGCTCGACGAGCGCTCGACCTACGCTCGAGCGTGAGACTCAGAGTCTCGCTCGAGCGTGGGTTCCCCCGCTCAAGTGGACTGCAAAACACACAAACTTCTGGGTATACACATTTCACGCTCGAGCATAACTCTCGTTGCTCGAGCATAACTCTCGTTGCTCGAGCGGAATGCATGTACTCAGGGTTCACGCTCGAGCGTGAAAGTCCCCGCTCTAGCGTGGGTCAAATTTCTAAAAAATCCAAATTGACCTCCAAACTTGAAATTCAACATTCAACCATCCAAAACTCATTTTTCTGGGCCAAAACTTTGGAAAACACTTGGTAACCCATAAGTCAACATGTTAAAAGCATCATTTCAAGAAATCATGGCCCAAGAGCAAACTAATTATTCACAAACTCAACTTAAACTTTATAGATGATCCAAAACATGACATGCATGTGCATTTTTGAGCTAAGGCTCTCCAAAACATGATCAAATGCTATCAAACAACATGAAACTCATTGTGTTTCCAAAATTAGAATGAAATCAACACATGCATGAGGAAATTCTTGAAACTCATCCTTCAAAATGCTATGAAACATGCATGCATGCATGAATTAATCCTCAATTCAACATTTTAACCCAATTCCTAGCTTTACACACTAATTAACCATGAACCATGAAAGAAACAATTCAAATTCAAGTTCAAGGGGATGAAATCTCTACCTTAGGTCTTGAATTCTAGGTGTAGGAGCTCAAATATGCAATTCTTCTTTAATTTCTTCTAAGTCTCCAAGCTAAATCTCTTGTTGAACTCAAATTCTCCTACTCTCCCTCTCTCTCTTGAATTGGTCTAAGAAAGAATGAAGGAATGATGCAAAAAGATATAAAATCTATTAATGGCCTAAAGTGCCCACTAGTGGCAATGATGCAATTAATTCAAGTTGATGTAATTTAACTTTATTTAATCATACCAAATCAAATTTAAATTAAATTTACCATAAAATCACATAAATTCTAATTAACACATAACACTAATCAATTTTGGAATCGGGCGCCAATAAGGCTTTCAATTCGCAGTTCAAAGTCAAAACATGAACAGATCGTTCTACACCGAACAGATAGAACACAAAAATCAAACAACACACATGCGAATTAATTTCAAATTCCTCATAATCTACTGTTAGGCATAATTAAGTGCGAATTAACATTAATCAAAGGTCGGGGTTATTACAGTCTTCCTCCCTTAAAAGAGTTTGGTCCTCCAAACTCGAATTACCTTTATTCCAGGACAACATTGGGTCTGATGGGAATAAATCTGGATATCTCTTCATCATGTCTTCCTCGGTTTCCCAGGTTGCATAGGTTCCTCCATGGTTTTGCCAATCAACTTTTACCAACGGTATTTCTTTATTTCTCAGTCTTTTGATCCTCCGATTCACAATCTGGATAGGTCTTTCCTCGTAGGTGTAATCATCTTTCAAAAGCTCATGTGTTGGCTCAATGACGTGGAGTGGATCTCTCAAATATTCTTGAAGCATCGACACATGAAATACATTGTGCATATGCTCCATTACCGGTGGTAGAGCTACCCAATACAATACTGGATTGATCTTTTCAAGGATTTCATAAGGTCCAACGTATCTTGGCGCCAACTTGCCCTTAACACCAAATCGAGTTTGGCCCTTCATCGGGGTCACTTCAATGAACACATGGTCCCCAACTTCATATTCCCTATCTCTTTTTCGAACATCAGCGTAGCTCTTCTGCCGACTCTGTGCAGTTTTCAGACGTTGTTGGATTAGTTTCACTTTCTCGGTTGTTTCTTGCACAAGTTCAGGTCCCAACAAAGGTCTATCACCTACTTCAGCCCAACATATCAGAGAACGACACTTTCTTCCATACAAAGCCTCGTAAGGTGCCATTTCAATGCTTGAATGGTAACTGTTGTTGTACACAAATTCAGCTAATGGCAAATAAGTCTCCCAATTTCCCTGGGAGTCTAACACACACATTTTGAGCATATCCACTAGAGTCTGATTAGTTCATTCAGTTTGTCCATCTGTCTGTGGGTGGTAGACACTACTCAATCTTAGTTCAGTCCCCAAAGCCTGTTGCAAACTCTGCCAAAATCTCGATACAAACTTTGAGTCCCTGTCAGACACAATAGATACTGGCACTCCATGTAATCTCACAATTTCAGTCATATAGATCTTGGCCAATTTGTCAGCATTATAAATAGTTTTGACAGGCAGGAAATGGACAGATTTAGTTAAACGGTCAACTATAACCCAGATAGAGTCCATACCTCAAGAAGAACGAGGCAATCCCATAATGAAGTCCATGGTAATGTGCTCCCATTTCCATTCTGGTATTGGGAGTGGTTGTAGCAAACCAGCGGGTCGTTGATGTTCAGCTTTAACCTATTGGCAATGTAGACATCTAGCCACAAAGTTTGCAATACTTTTTTTCATTTCAGGCCACCAAAAATTCTGTTACAAATTATGATACATTTTCGTATTCCTCGGATGCATAGCAAACTTACTACTGTGAGCTTCGGTCATAACATGTTTTCTCAAATCACCACAATCGGGTACACAAAGACGGTTCTGAAATTTCAGCACATCCTTCTCAAACACAAATCCTGGCCTCAGCTTTGAATCAAATTCCTCCGTGATCTTTTTCAAGTAGTCATCTTCACACTGTTTCTGTTTGATCTCGTCAAGAATTGTAGGTTGAGCGGCAATAGCAGTTAACAGCCCATCTTGTTCTAGGTCATTCAGCACTTCTTTTCGATTGGGCAGCAAACATGACAAATTTGCATTGGATTTTCGGCTCAAGGCATCTGCTACAGTATTAGCTTTCCCTGGATGATATAGGATCTGCAAGTCATAATCCTTGATTAGTTCTAACCATCGCCTCTGCCTCATGTTCAATTCCTTTTGGGTGAAGAAATATTTCAAGCTCTTATGGTCCGTATACACCTCACAAGTTACCTCATACAAATAGTGACGCCATATTTTCAAAGCAAACACCACGGCTGCTAATTCAAGATCATGTGTTGGATAATTCTTTTCATGAGGTCGGAGTTGTCTAGAAGCATAGGCAATCACCTTTCCGTTTTGCATTAGCACACATCCCAAGCCTTTGTAGGAAGCATCATTGTAAACTTGAAACCCATCAATACCATTAGGCAAGGTTAAAATTGGTGCAGTCACTAACCTGGTTTTCAGTTCTTGGAAGGCTGCCTCTCTTTGTTTGTTCCAGTCAAATGGCACATTTTTCTGAGTTAACTGGGTCAATGGCATAGCAAGCTTGGAAAAGTCTTTCACGAATCTCCTGTAGTAACCTGCAAGTCCCAGAAAACTTCTAATCTCTATCACATTTGTTGGTCTAGGCCACTCCACAATAGCTTCGATTTTCTGAGGGTCAACGGAAACACCATTTTTGTCGATTACATGGCCCAAAAATGCCACGCTGTCAAGCCAGAATTCACACTTGGACAATTTAGCATATAATTTCTTTTCTCTCAAAATCTACAAAGTAGTTCTCAGATGGTTCTCATGTTCTTCCCTGTCTTTGGAATAAATCAAAATGTCATCGATAAACACAACAATAAATTCATCCAGAAATGATTTAAACACTCTGTTCATAAGATCCATGAAAGTAGCAGGTGCATTGGTCATCCCAAACGACATTATTAAAAATTCATAATGTCCATATCTAGTTCAGAATGCAGTTTTCTCTATGTCCTCAGCTCTAACCTTTAATTGATGATACCTAGACCTGAGGTCAATTTTGGAAAATACTTGGGCTCCCTGAAGTTGATCAAACAAGTCATCTATTCGAGGTAGAGGGTATTTGTTCTTGATAGTTACTTTGTTCAATTCCCGGTAGTCTATACATAGCCTCAATGACCCATCTTTCTTTTTGACAAATAGGACCGGAGCACCCCACGGTGAAGTGCTTGGACGGATAAATTTCTTATTCAACAGCTCCTGCAGTTGGGTTTTCAATTCTTTCAATTCTGAGGTAGACATTCTATAGGGAGTCTTGGAAATAGGTTGTGTCCCCGGAAACACCTCAACAGTGAATTCAATTTCCCTATCAACTAAGTCCCCAAGTAAGTCATTCGGAAACACATCGGGAAATTCACAAGCAACAGGGATAGTTTCTACATTAGCACTGTCAAATGGTGCAATCAGTATACAACACAAGTAACCCCTACATCCCTTCCTAAGTAGTTTCACAGCTTTCATAGCAGAAATCAGATTGGGGGAGGGACTACCCCATCCCCAGTAAAAATAAATTCAGGCATACCCGGTGGTCTAAACATAACAGATTTACTTGCACAGTCAATAGTAGCACAAGTTAACAAGTCCATTCCCAAAATAAAGTCAAAATGACTAATGTTCAAGGGTAATAAGTCAGCATATAACATCATATCGCCAATCATAATATCACATGCTGGATAAACATGAGCACACATCATAGAATCCCCAGATGGTGTAGACACGGATAACATGTATGTCATAAGTTCTAATGGTCCAGTCAATTTTTGAGAGAAAGCATGCGATACAAAGGAATATGTAGAACCAGAATCTATTAGTACACACGCATTTTGAGAACATATAGGGAGTGTACCTGACGCCACAGTATAGGTGTTTGGTACATCGCCGAGCACTAAGGCGAACACTCGACCCTGTCTCAGGGGTTCTTTCCCAGTATTGGCCTTTGCATTTGTTTTGGCCACAGAGGCGGATCCAGTTGAACCTGCTGCGGGACGGTTAGTAGTCTCAGACCTGAGTGGGCAATCTTTCACTATATGACCTGCCTGGCTACATCGGAAACAAGCACTGGACACTCGGTAGCACACATCCCTGTGCCTTTTACCACAATCAGAACAGACCGGAATAGACCCACTACTCTAGCTCGAGCTGCTCATAGACCCCGTATTCTCCTTCTTACTGACAAAAGACCGGCCCTTTTTAAAACTAAACCCAGACCTTTTTCCTCTCTAATCATTTGTTGGAGCTGCTGGGGCTTGAATTTGTTTCATGGCGGCTATGGTGGCTTCTGCCATTAAGGATATGTCTAAAACTTCTACGTAAGTAGGCAATTTCAATACGCCTACCTGATCAAACACCTCCAAATCTAGTCCACCTTCAAACTTTCGTGCTTTCTTGTAATCAGTATCCACCATATGTGGAGCAAACCGTGCCAGTTCGGTGAATTTAGCTTCATACTCCGCCACAGACATTCTTCCCTGTTTGCGTTCCTGAAATTCAGACACTTTCCGATCCCTGAAACATTGGGGAAAATATTTATCATAAAAGACCGCATTAAACTGTGCCCACGTCATATTCCCGTTGCCACTTGGAATCAGTAACCACCACCTTCGGGTTTCATCTTTTAGAGTATAGGTGGCTAGGAGGACTTTCTGAACTTCAGAACAAGGAAATACTTCATACAGTTTCTCCATTTCAAGCAACCACATCTCTGCTTTCAACGGTTCAATTCCACCATAGAATGTCAGCGGTTTCATTTTCATGAATTTCTGTGTCAAGTTGATGATGTCATTATTATCTGCCTTGACTTGTGCCGGTGGAGGCGGAGGGGGTAAAGGTTGTTGCCTTTGCTGTTGTGTCAAGGGTTCAGTCAATGCTGCAAGCATCTGTTCCATTCGGCCCATGTGAGCCTCTGAAGATTCACTTACATCACTTCGCCTTGCATTCTCCATCTTATTATACAGACATCAAATGATAATAAATACGGGCATAATCTTATTCATTCCCTTCAATTCATTTGTTCAAATTTACATTCGGTTTTCATGTTTATTTAGATTACCACACACTCACACATGCAGACGGAATGCCCCTAATTCTTACTAGGACATCCTAAGCTCATACGGACCTGTGTGTGTAGTAGAACACGTGCTCTGATACCACTCTGTCACGACCCAGACCCGTCCCTGTAGGTTTAGCATCGTAACCGGCCAGTAATCTGTGGATTACCGAAGGCCTCTGAACAGATTAGCAAATAGTAAGGGGCTGCAGGAGCAATTATACAGAATAGACAAGGTCCAATGAGCTGTGATAACATACATGGGACAAAACATTTCAAAACTTATATATATACATAAGTGTAGACACCCCATTTTTGACAGCCCATAAGACTTGGGCATTACTGATGGTTTACTTGGTGGAGAAAGGTGTGCAGGGGAAAGGTTCAGTTTCTTCGGCAAGGAGAGAGACAAATCCCAACTTCACACCCCATTTTGGACCAAAGCTATTTTGGATGGTTTTTAGACGTTAAAACCCTCTCTTTCAAAACATTTTTGAAATAAAGTTTCTACAATGTTCCGAGGCTCACATTTTGTTAAATAATGCGCTTTTCGATAAACCGAACAAGGACAAAGTGGAAATGAATGAAAGAGAGATGAAATCTTTGAAAAATCTTTCAAAACACCTTGTTTAGGGGTTTTAGAGTTGAAGAAAAGAGGAGAAGAGAGAAGAAACCTAGCTAAGGAAGAAGTTGGGTATGAATCGCTAAGGGAGAGTCGAGCGGTCCTTGCCAAATCAGGTTTATTTGTCTGTGCACTTGGCGTTAAGCTATTAGCCCACCATCATTGGAAAGAAGACTTCCGGGGCTTCATTTTTCACTCAAGAATCTCCTCAGGCCCAGTCCGGGTGGGGGAGATATGATTGGTTGAAGTTGGGCATCATCCTGGTTGGACCGAAACTGAGCAACCTTCACCAAAACAAGCATAACTCTTTGCATGGTTGTAATTTTGATGCGAAGCTGGTTCCATTGGAAAGCTTACTTCCGGGGCTTCAATTTTGACACAAGATTGACCTGAAAAGGAGTTCATATGAAGCAGTTATGCCCATTTGAAGTTGGACCTGCAGAGCAGATTTTTCCTGCTGACCGGCCAGAACAGATGGCCGACCGACCAAATAGATGGCCGACTGGTCAGAACAGATAGCCGACCGGCCAAATAGATTGCCGACCGGCTAGTTAAAGTAGCCGACCAACCAATTTTTCTAGCCGACGACCTTCCAGAGTATTCAACCGATCGAATGGATGCCAGCTGTGCCAGCTATTCTCCACTCAACCCACTGTCCGAGGGGCTGCCTTTTGGGGGGGAAATTTGAAATTTGTTTTCCCCCCCCTTTCCTTAGCCTTTCTCCCTCTATATAACCAGCCCTCCACCACCATTTTGAAGGGTTACAAAAACCAGCTGAGGCTTTGATACATACACTATCTATATCTCTCTCCTTCAACCCTCCAAACCCTAAGGTTCTTGCACCCTTTGCACTACAACCCATAGCACCACACCTCTACACTCCATTCCAGAAACTTGGGGGCCATTTGAAGAGGTTGAGAGCTCAGAAACTTGGTCCAAGAGCTGCTGGTTTACTGCTCTACAAGGGTGAGTTCTCCTTTTCCCTTTTCTAGTCTTTCCTTGCTTTGTATCTAAGCCATACTTGCTATCATTTTTGGGCTCCGACCCAAAATGTAAATAGTCATATTTTGAGCCCCTTTTCATGTTTGATTAAGGGTCTTTCTCTGTTTGAGGCCAGTTGCTATCACTTGCTTCTTTATCTCTCTTTTAGGCCTTATTTTTGCATAGTATTTTAGGCCTATTTGTGAGCTGTTTTGGATCTTTCCATAAACTGTAAAATATCTTGTTTTGAGCCCCTCTTCAACATTGTTAAAGGGCTATCCTTTTTTTGAGAACAGAAGCTGCCACTTGCCTCTTTACCCCTCTTTTAGGCCTTTTCTTGCATGATAGTTTGGCCTTATTTATGATTATTTTCGTGGCTTGATGTAAACTGTAAAGTACCCTGTTTTGAGCCCCTCTTCAACTTTGTTGAAGGGCTCTTTGCCATTTGGGGCCAGCTGCTGTTCCTTTGTGTTTAATCTCTCTTTTAGGGCCATTTTTGCATGATAGATTAGCCCTATTTGCATTCATTTTTGGGACTTGTTATAAACTGAAAATATGCATGTTTTGGGACTGTCTTGCATTTGTCTTCATTCTTCTTGATCAAATAATGCATGCTTTGTATAGCTATAGGCCAATGCGTATGCCTAGTTTTGTGTTTCGGGGCCATTCCATGCATCGGGCGCCATGTTTCCATGATTCGGGGCTGTTTTGTATCACATTTTAGTGCTGGAATTACATGCTTGTATGCCATATTTCATTCCTTGCCATGCCTTGTTAGAGTTGCATACTATGCCTTAGGTTTGGTCCTCGGTTTGCGTGCATGCGTGCACGCATTTCGAGAGTCTCATTTTCATCTAATGGCCACTGATTTTGGCATGCTTGCGAGCTATCCATGTTAGTTTAAGTCCATCATCGCATGTTGTTGCATGCCATGTTTGCTTACATGTTTAGGTTGCGCGCCTAGTATACATTGCTCATTTGCATGTTCATGTTGCATACTTAGCCTCCATGCCTAGGTTGCATTTCATTGAGCATGCATCCCTTGCCTCTTGATCAATCATGATAGCGGTTGGGGCCCTTTGATGTATTTTGTGCTTGCATTTCATTTGATATCAAAGTTGCAAAACTTGGCCTCTTAGGCCATCATGCATAATTGATGGCCTGAGGGTCGAGGGGTATACTCCCTTGAGTCCATTACATGATTGGGAGAGTGGCCATGCATACATTGCTTTGAAAATTCCATGCCATACACTGCTTGCCCTCTGCTGCTGTCAATTGCAGGTTCTGCAGGAAGTTTTGGCCGGTCGGCTACATATAGTGCCGACCGGCAGGAATTTGCAGCCGATATATCAAAATGCAGCCGGTGATCATTCCCCGCGGCCGGTGACCATGCCTCCTAGCCGGTGGTGCTCCAAAGTGTGCAGAGAACCTATTCCAAGACTTGTGCAGTCTTCAGAGGAGCTAGGGCAGTGTAAACAGAGACAGTAATGCTATGGCAGCCAGTTTCCGGGCAAGACGAGTCAAACATGCATCATTCACGCATTCTGAGGCACGGCTGCAGCCACCTTCTTTCTGCATATATTTTGTTAATTAATTAAGGGTCTGTAATAATTAATTAGCTAGGATAGTTGATTTGTTATTCGGACTGTATTATTCTTTCGGACCCTCCGAGTGAGGGCAATTGTGTAATAAGTGTGCGTGAGTGTGTGTATGTCTTCCAACCCCACGTCTTTCTTCCCTTTTATTTACCAGCTTATGATGGTAGACTAGGGCATATTTAAATTAGCATACCTTATGCTTAGCATGCGTGCATCCATACATTTGTCTTACATGCACCAGGCTCGGTACATCATGCTAACTGCACTCATATTTCAATTCCAAGTTGAGTATTTGTTAGTTGCAGCATTTCACATGCCATGTTTAGGATAGCCGAGCCTGTTTGGATTGCATCTTTGCATGTGTTGCATTAGCCATTTCAAATATGAACTAGGATCATGCATGTGATTACTAACTGGTTTCTGTTTTGGCTTGGAGTACTAGGTGAGCTTTTATGCTTTAGCATGCCGCATGCGTGTGAGTGTTGCCATAATTGCAGGATTACCATGAGGCTAGCTGCTTATGTGATATAACTGCTTGAATGCCTGTGGATGGAGGTCGAATTGCTTAAATTGGGATAACGCATTAAAACTGTGAATTTTAAGCCCACTAGATAGTAGCAAAACCATCTTTTCTAAAAGCCCACTTGAGGGTGGCAAAACTTGCATTTTAGCCTACTTGCGAGTAGCAAACCATTTTCAAAATAAACATGAAATGTTTTGTTCCAATTTAGGCGATTTGGTCTATACTTGTTTGCTGTGCACATAACATAGTAATTCTAAGCTAATAACTGGAATAAGAACACATGATGCTTTCAAAACAAGATATCACGGTTAGTAGAGGCCGATCTTTGATCGGGCGAGAGGGGGTGCTCATAGCTGACCTTCCCCAATCGTACCCAAGTTCCTAAGCCGAGGCAACTTTGGTGATGACGGATACGTGGCCTTTGGCACCGAGTCAGGGTTTCCTAAATTTTCCAAAATAAAATATTTAGGTGGCGACTCTGTATCTGGCAAAGCAGTCCATGTTTGGCACTTCTTTTTTCTAAAAATCTGTTTTCTCAAAACGATTTGCCAGATTTGGACTCTTTGGTTCAGATTAAGAACCGTGACACAAATCGGGTCCGAACTGTAGCGGGGTCCCTCGCGGACGTGTTACAGTTTCTGGCGACTCTGCTGGGGATTTTAGAGAGCTTGACTCGAACTCGTGATATCCTGTTTTGATTACACTTATGTGTTTCTTTGCATTGCATGTGCATTGGTGCGCCTAGGACACCGTGTTTGCCATCTGCCATTCCTGAACGGTTTGCCGGAGGCTTGTCTTGTCAAGGCATGACCATAAGGCTGACCGGTTGTGGGCTCTGACAGTATGGGAACACAAACCCCGGTTTTACCGGGGCACCCTTTTTGACCATTCGACCTAGTGCATATTGAAATCTATAGTGACCATTCCAAACTAGGACATGTTGCTTACCCGATGCTAAGTTGTTTGAAACCGCTGCGTGCGTAGTGAAACCCTAACTCCTGACAAAATAGGACAGGGAAACCCTACCCCAACATAGGGGTGTTTTCGCTCTCACTTATGTGCTATGTGCTTTAGAGTGCGTCTCTACAGGGAATGCGTGTATCAGTTTGCAAGTTTGGGCATCAGGCCTGCGGGCACCAGTTCAGTATTTTGGGATTCAGTTTACCTGAGGGTATCGGTTTATAGGCAGAATTTTGGGGCAGAATTCAGTAGAAGGGCACAGTCATCCTACTATGCTCATATCTGTTTTGGCGAAATCAGGCTGAGGTGCTGTCTGTTTTCTCTTTTGCTAGGTAGTCTGGGAACCATAGCTTCAGAAGGCTCCACTATCCCCCGGGTACATTGGATTTGTGCTGATAGACTTTGTCGGGTCAGAGATTCAGTTCAAGGGCAATTGGTGTTCCTTCACCAGAGACTGGGTAAAAACGTCAGTCAGGCACAGATCATTAGTTCAACAGTCTTCGGATCAGTAGTCATTATCTATCTCACCTGCGTACAGTTGGGTTGAGATATCTGCTTTTACCACAAAGACAGATATACTGATAGATCAGTTAGATCAGGGCAGTATGGTAGGAATGGAAGAGATGGTGCGCCAACTCCAAGAAAGTATGAAAACCATGCAGCAGGACGCTGTTCGTCATGCCGAATTTGCCAAACAACAAGCCGAGGTCATGGCTCAACAGGCAGAGTTAATTGCCTGGTTACAACAGCAAACCGGAGCATCTGCTCCACACCAGGTCCCTCCCCCATCAAGGGTCCCAATACCCGGGGAGACGGCGAATGTTCAGAACGTTTAGGAGGATACAGACATCCCAACGGGGCCGGCTCCGCCCCCGATTCTACCTCAACTATCCAAGGCACCCACTCCTATCAATCAACCGGATTCTCTCTTCGAGTCCGAGGTGGACCCCATGGCATTAAAAGTGAGCAAGCTTGAAAAGCTGTTCAAGAAATCTCAAGGTGTGAAGTCCATTCCGGACATTGAGGACGGGTATACCGACGCAGCCGTGACGCTGCTAGATCGGTTTAAGATGCCACAAATTGATCGTTTTGACGGATCTGGGGATCCCATGGTGCACCTGCGACTGTTTTCAGATATTCTAAGGCCGATGGGCCTCACCAGACTACAGAAGCTTTCACTGTTTGGCCGGACCCTATCAGGTGTAGCGGCCATCTGGTATGCAAAATTGGAAGATGATGTCAAGAGAAACTGGGATGAGATGGCTGAGGCGTTCATTGCACAGTACTCCTATAACACTCAAATCGAGATTACAACCCGTGATCTTGAGACGACAAGGCAGGAGCCTACAGAGAGCTTCTCGGAATTCGTGGCCCGGTGGAGGGCGAAGGCCTCGATGATAACTCTAAGGCCTACTGACAAGGATCAAATCCGGATGATTGTGCGCAATCTCCAGCCTAAGCTAATGCAGAAAATGATCGTGCTCCCCTTCCCTACCTTTTCAGATTTGCATGAGATGGGAGTACAGATCGAGGATGCCATGAAGCAGGGCCTCATTGACCAGGAGAAGGAGCATCCCAGGAGGGCGTTCACCCGCAATTCGAATGCGACCACCAGCGGTGATGCAGCTGCTAGGACTTCAAACGTGGGCATGGTTGCCACCACCACACCGAGAGCAGCCACCCCCTTTGTTGGTGCATCCACTTCAAACCCCCGAACTTCGGACTATCTACCCCGAGGCAAAAGGGTTTTCACCCCGGTCTTTATGCCTTTTGTCTAAAGCTCTAGGGGTCCTACTCAGGAAAGGGCATCTGAAACCGTTAGAACAACGGCCCTTACCCGATCCTCTCCCTGCAAAGCATGACCCGACTATGTACTATGCTTTCCATCAACAAACCGGTCATGACACCGACAGATGCGTCCATCTCCGCTACGAGATACAAAATCTTATTGACAATGAGGTCATCGTCGCACCAAGCTCTGCAAAGTCTATCGGCACTTGATCAGTGAACTTGTGGGGGATAATGTGATGTGATCAGAGGTTGGACCACCTGCGGGCAGCACTCAGTTTACTCAAGATGTGGCGTATGGCACGCACTGTTTTGAGCATTTGTGAATGCTAGTTTTGTACATTCTGACTTGGGTATTGGGTCAGTCTTGTTGTGTTGTTTTGAGTCAGTCCTTTCATACTGAGTCAGTCGAGTCTGTCTTATTGTATCGAGTCAGTCCTGTTTTGTTAGAGTCAGGTGATTTCGGGGGTGTTACCTTGGATATCACTTGCTTGTTTTGCGTTTGTCCTTTTGCTTTCCTTTGAGTTTGTTTCTGCCGGGGAGCCAGTTGTGCCAACAGATTTGAATGGAACAGCAGTGATTTTCACACTCTTGTGTTTGCTTCTGCCGTGTGCCAGTTGTGCTAGAAATTCTAAATGAGATGGCAGTATTTGACTAGAAGCTGTGTCTTTTCTGTGCCTTGAATTCATTGCATCGACCTAAGTTTTCCAAAACTTTTTTCGAAACATTGTGAGAAAAACAAAGAGGAAGGAATTCCTCGGGTTTTGCAAAACTTGATCAATTGAGAGAAAGAGAGGCATGTTAAGCCCTTAATGATCGAGATCATGCTTGTTAGTATGAGTATTGAGAAGGATCCTGGCTTGATCCAGATTGGTCCTACACTGTCTTTAGCGCGAGCGATTTGTCGCTTTCTTAAAAGATTTCAAAAACTGTTTTGCGCGGTCCTGTGAAGACTTGTGTGGAATCGCTCAGAAGATTGTGCAGCCTAGGATCACTCTCAGCCTCAAGATTCAATCCATTTGTTTTCGAACCTTGAACCCATTCAGAACGTTCAACGGTCAACCGCCATGTGAGGCCTGTGTGGCCAGATTCAAAGCAGCCCTCGAACAAGAGGCAAGAAAGTCAGATCAAGAAGATCAGATTTCATCAGAAGAGGCTTGCGAAGCTAGAACAAAAGCACCCCTCGAACTAGGGGCAAAAATGTCCGATATGCTCGAAGAGCCGAAGATGGATCCTTCAGTAAATCAATGCAACGGCCACTCTCCTGGATACGGATGGCTGAAAAACCCTAAAACCATTTGGCATGGACTTGTTACACTTTTACCCTTTGAGAGGCTCGCTGGGCCGAAAACCCGGAAGGGCGACCTAGGCAAAAGTTAGAGCAAGAGAAAAGAACAAAAAAAAAAAAGGAAAAGAAAATAACAACAAGAATAAAAGAAAAAAAAGAGAAAAGAAAAAAAAATGAAAAAAAAAGAGAAAAAAAGAAAAAAGAATGAAAAGATACAAAAATTGAAAAAAAAGAAGAACAAAGCTCGCAAGGTCGAAAACCCGCAACGGGCGCCTTGGCAAAAGTTAGAGCCTAAAAAAGTGAGGTTAATACCCGAGTGTACCTTAACCCCGAACAACGTAAGGCTTGATTCCCATCCTTGGGATACGTAGGCAACTTCATTCTGAAGTCCAGCCCTAAAACACTTCAAATTCGATCATGTCCATGTAATGGTTCTGATAATCTTTGCCTTCTCTGTATCCGAGAATTCGGTTGCAATCATCGCTTCGAGGATTGATTCTAATGCGCTGCGGTGCCATTCACACAAGGGGCAACTTTCCGTTGCCATTCAATGCACTGCGGTGCCGTTCAAACAAGGGGCAACTTTCCGTTGCCATGCAGCTCTCTTCGAGCAAGGGGCAATTTTCGTCCAGATCCGAGGTTGTACGTCTCAAGAGTAAGTTCCGCGCTTGTTAAGCATCGGCCGTTTGCAAAAACAATTTTTGAGAATTTTTACTGAGGTTGACTAATTTTCTCGAAAATTGTTCCATCTTTTTCAAAAACTGGACCATTTCTTGGACCCAAAAAAGGAAAATTTTCAGTGCTCATAGCCTGACTTGCATGATTTCAAATCAAAAATCGAACAAGTGTGTTAATGTAACTCTCATGTTGGTCAAAATTGTTTTAGTAGAAAACCAAAACAAAAAATGGTCAAAACAATGAACTAGGGGCACAGTTGAGTCAGGCTTCCTGTCTTTTCCCTGTTGTCAATGCATTTGCCAGAAAGGGCACTCTACTTGCCAGAAAGGGCACAACTGAAGTCAACAACAAAGGGATGAAAGCTCTCTCATCCACCAAGCAACGAGGTATCAAGACAAGTGCGAAGCACGAACTGCAATGGGGCGAGATATTCCACTCCCTCATCTGGACAGATCTGATCATGTCCGAACTTCCCAGAAGAGCATCATCAACTGATGTCAGCTACAGATTTGCTACATACCCAGTTGTAGCGCAACCCCTCTGTGGGAGGAATTCACTATTGTGAACAAGAATCAAAAGCTGGTAGAATACTAGGGGCAAGGGCCCACGACTTCCTGTTTATCCATCAACCACCCAGGGGAGGGATTGAAAAAACGAGAGATTGAAGAATAGAGAGATGTGCGATGAGAGAAAAAGTGAGAAAAGGGCTTTTTTCAAAAAAAATAGAGCTTGAGGGCCGAGTGATGTGACGATCACAAATGAGAAAGGGTGGGAAACAATACCCGGTGAAACAGGCTCCCTGTGCACGTCTGTGTGTCGTGTCTTTTGGTTTGTTTGTCTCGATTCTTGCTTTGAGTCGTTCCGAGCATGTCTCGATGTGTTTAGGTTGTTTACCTTTTGTTTTCCGTTGTTGAGTCGTAGTGCGCTGTGTTCAGTCGTAGGCTCAATACCCGGTTAAGAACTCATTTCTTAACTTCAAAAATAAAATCGCTTTGTGCTTAGAGTGCTGTGCCATTCTTCACGTTTGTGCAAAACAAGATTCGTTCTTTCATAAAAATTACAGGGTTCAACCCAAGTCATGTCAGAACAGTAAAATCAGGACCTATTTGAAGCTATATGGGTTCCAGACTACAAAACAAAAGCAAAAGAGGAAAATATCGGGTATCTGAGTGTGCGTCAACTTCAGAAAACTCCGTGATTGTGCTCCGGATGTACCTCTTCAGGCCTTGTCAGTGCTCCGAAGAATGAGTGTGCCTCTACTCCAAGCTTAAGCCTGCTTCAAGTCAGAATGGCAATTAAAGCAGCAGCAGATGTTATCTCTCGCCAATGTAAACAGGGTGTCCCTTTTTCGAGCAGAGTTGTGTTGCCAAGTTCTTTGAAAGGTAAATCGGAGGCACCAGAGTACATGTTTGATGCCCTTCCATTGCATAGAATGTGAACTTTCATATACACTTCGGTTGCATGCGTGCCGCGCATCGTTATGTTTCTGCATAGAATATGCTTTCAATGTTGCATAGAAAATGCCCCCATACTTGCATAGAAAATGCATTTTATCGCACTGTCTTGTGCACCTGCATTGCATTATTTTGCGCGCTTCTTTGTTTGGAAACACTGGGATACGTCCTTTTGTTTCTTATACCTTTCTGAAACACCGGGATACGTCCCTACGTTTCCCTTTCTCCTTCTTTTCCGAAACACCGGGATACGTCCCTATGTTTCTCCTACCTTTCTGAAGCACCGGGATGCGTCCCTATGTTTCTTCTTCCATTCCGAAACAACGGGATACATCCCTATGTTTCTTCCTTCTCTCCGAAACACTGGGATACGTCCCTATGTTTCTCTTTTCATTCCGAAACAACGGGATGCGTCCCTATGTTTCTTCTTCCATTCCGAAACAACGGGATACGTCCCTATGTTTCTTCCTTCTCTCCGAAACACTGGGATACGTCCCTATGTTTCTCTTTCCATTCCGAAACAACGGGATATGTCCCTATGTTTCTCCTCCTCTTCGAAACACCGGGATACGTCCCTATGTTTCTTCTCCTTTGTTGAAACACCGGGATACGTCCCTATGTTTCTCCTCCTTGTTCGTAACATTGGGATACGTCCCTAATCCTTGGGATACGTCCCTAAACCTTGGGGATACGTCCCTAAACCTTCAGGATACGTCCCTAACCTTTGGGATACGTCTCTAATCCTTGGGATACGTCCCTAACCTTTGGGATACATCCCTAATCCTTGGGATACGTCCCTAACCTTTGGGATATGTCCCTAACCTTTGGGATACGTCCCTATGTTTCTCCCTCTTCGGTTAAAAGCGTTCGGAATACGTTCCAATACTCACACCATTTCGAAACACCGAGATACGTCCCTATGTTTCTCCCTCATCGGTTAAAAGCGTTCGGAATACGTTCCAATGCTCACACCATTTCGAAACACCGGGATACGTCCCTATGTTTCTCCCTTCTTTTCGAAACACCGGGATACGTCCCTATGTTTCTCCCTCTTCGGTTAAAAGCGTTCGGAATATGTTCCAATGCTCACACCATTTCGAAACACCGGGATATGTCCCTATGTTTCTCCCTGTCCCCTTTCCCCACACGATTTCAGTGTGTTTGGAATTCATCTTAGGTTGCATTGTCATGCACACCTCTTCCCTTGGGTTGTCACGCACATTCCACTTGCATTGTTTTGAATTATCAAACCGGCTTCGCAAAAGCGTATAAGTCCAATTACAAACTGGCTTTGCGTAGCATACAAGTCCAATGTTCAAACCGGCTTCGCGTAGCGTATAAGTCCAATTATCAAAGTCTTCCTGCATATCATTTGCATCCTGCCCCTGAACTACGCTGGTTTGATTTCTTGCAAAGGGATACGTAGGCAGCCTGCGGGCACAACCATTCATTCATTTGTATTTTGTTTGTTTGTCCAAGTCTTCGGCCTTGTCAAAAATAGGTCGTCTCTGGGCTTTGACATTCACTCCCATCATTCTTATGAGTTCCGAGTTCTGTCAAAGAGGGACAACTGTAGACACCCCATTTTTGACAGCCCATAAGACTTGGACATTACTGATGGTTTACTTCGTGGAGAAAGGTGTGTAGGGGAAAGTTCAGTTTCTTCGGCAAGGAGAGAGACAAATCCCAACTTCACACCCCATTTTGGACCAAAGCTATTTTGGATGGTTTTTAGACCTTAAAACCCTCTCTTTCAAAACATTTTTGAAATAAAGTTTCTATAATGTTCCGAGGCTCACATTTTGTCAAATGATGCGCTTTTCGATAAACCGAACAATGACAAAGTGGAAATGAATGAAAGAGAGATGAAATCTTTGAAAAATATTTCAAAGAACCTTGTTTAGGGGTTTTAGAGTTGAAGAAAAGAGGAGAAGAGAGAAGAAACCTAGCTGAAGAAGAAGTTGGGTATGAATCGCTAAGAGAGAGTCGAGCGGTCCTTGCCAAATCAGGTTTATCTGTCTGTGCAGTTGGAGTTAAGCTATGAGGCCACCATCATTGGAAAGAATACTTCTGGGGCTTCATTTTGCACTCAAGAATGTCCTCAGGCCAAGTCCGGGTGGGGGAGATATGATTGGTTGAAGTTGGGCATCATCCCGGTTGGACCGAAACTGAGAAACCTTCACCAAAACAAGCTTACTTCTGGGGCTTCAATTTTGACACAAGATTGACCTGAAAAGGAGTTCATATGAAGAAGTTATGCCCGTTTGAAGTTGGACCTGCAGAGCAGATTTTTCCTGCCGACCGGCCAGAACAGATGACCGACCGACCAAATAGATGGCCGACCGGCCAAAACAGATAGCCGACCGGCCAAATAGATTACCGACCGGCTAGTTAAAGTAGCTGACGACCTTCCAGAGTATTCTACAGATCGAATGGATGCCAGCTGTGCCAGCTATTCTCCACTCAACCGACTGTCCGAGGGGCTGCCTTTTGGGGGGGAAATTTGAAATTTGTTTTCCCCCCTTTACTTAGCCTCTCTCCCTCTATATAACCAGCCCTCCACCACCGTTTTGAAGGGTTACAAAAACCAGCTGAGGCTTTGATACATACACCCTCTATATCTCTCTCCTTCAACCCTCCAAACCCTAAGGTTCTTGCACCCTTTGCACTACAACCCATAGCACCACACCTCTACACTCCATTCCAGCAACTTGGAGGCCATTTGAAGAGGTTGAGAGCTCAGAAACTTGGTCCAAGAGCTGCTGGTTTACTGCTCTACAAGGGTGAGTTCTCCTTTTCCCTTTTCTAGTCTTTTCTTGCTTTGTATCTAAGCCATACTTGCTAGCATTTTTGGGCTCCAACCCAAACTGTAAATAGTCATATTTTGAGCCCCTTTTCATGTTTGATTAAGGGTCTTTCTCTATTTGAGGCCAGTTGCTATCGCGTGCTTCTTTATCTCTCTTTTAGGCCTTATTTTTGCATAGTATTTTAGGCCTATTTGTGAGCTGTTTTAGATCTTTCCATAAACTGTAAAATATCTTGTTTTCAGCCCCTCTTCAATATTTTTAAAGGGCTCTCCTTTGTTTGAGAACAGAAGCTGCCACTTGCCTCTTTACCCCTCTTTTAGGCCTTTTCTTGCATGATAGTTTGGCCTTATTTATGATTATTTTCGTGGCTTGATGTAAACTGTAAAGTGCCCTGTTTTGAGCTCCTCTTCAACTTTGTTGAAGGGCTCTTTGTCATTTGGGGCCAGCTGCTGTCCCTTTGTGTTTAATCTCTCTTTTAGGGCCATTTTTGCATGATAGATTAGCCCTATTTGCATTCATTTTTGGGACTTGTTATAAACTGGAAATATGCATGTTTTGGGACTGTCTTGCATCTGTCTTCATGCTTCATGATCAAATAATGCATGCTTTGTATAGCTATAGGCCAATGCGTATGCCTAGTTTTGTGTTTCGGGGCCATTCCATGCATCGGGCGCCATGTTTCCATGATTCGGGGCTGTTTTGTATCACATTTTAGTGCTGGAATTACATGCTTGTATGCCATATTTCATTCCTTGCCATGCCTTGTTAGAGTTGCATACTATGCCTTAGGTTTGGTCCTCGGTTTGCGTGCATGCGTGCACGCATTTCGAGAGTCTCATTTTCATCTAATGGCCACTGATTTTGGCATGCTTGCGAGCTATCCATGTTAGTTTAAGTCCATCATCGCATGTTGTTGCATGCCATGTTTGCTTACATGTTTAGGTTGCGCGCCTAGTATACATTGCTTATTTGCATGTTCATGTTGCATACTTAGCCTCCATGCCTAGGTTGCATTTCATTGAGCATGCATCCCTTGCCTCTTGATCAATCATGATAGCGGTTGGGGCCCTTTGATGTATTTTGTGCTTGCATTTCATTTGATATCAAAGTTGCAAAACTTGGCCTCTTAGGCCATCATGCATAATTGATGGCCCGAGGGTCGAGGGGCATACTCCCTTGAGTCCATTACATGATTGGGAGAGTGGCCATGCATACATTGCTTTGAAAATTCCATGCCATACACTGCTTGCCCTCTGCTGCTGTCAATTGCAGGTTCTGCAGGAAGTTTTGGCCGGTCAGCTACATATAGTGCCGACCGGCAGGAATTTGCAGCCGATATATCAAAATGCAGCCGGTGATCATTCCCCGCGGCCGGTGACCATTCCTCCTAGCCGGTGGTGCTCCAAAGTGTGCAGAGAACCTATTCCAAGACTTGTGTAGTCTTCAGAGGAGCTCGGGCAGTGTAAACAGAGGCAGTAGTGCTATGGCAGCGAGTTTCCGGGCAAGACGAGTCAAACATGCATCATTCGCGCATTCTGAGGCACGGCTGCGGCCACCTTCTTTCTGCATTTGTTTTGTTAATTAATTAAGGGTCTGTAATAATTAATTAGCTAGGATAGTTGATTTGTTATTCGGACTGTATTATTCTTTCGGACCCTCCGAGTGAGGGCAATTGTGTAATAAGTGTGCGTGAGTGTGTGTATGTCTTCCAACCCCATGTCTTTCTTCCCTTTTATTTACCCGCTTATGATGGTAGACTAGGGCATATTTAAATTAGCATACCTTATGCTTAGCATGTTTGCATCCATACATTTGTCTTACATACACCAGGCTCGGTACATCATGCTAACTGCACTCATATTTCAATTCCAAGTGGAGTATTTGTTAGTTGCAGTATTTCACATGCCATGTTTAGGATAGTCGAGCCTGTTTGGATTGCATCTTTGCATGTGTTGCATTAGCCATTTCAAATATGAACTCGGATCATGCATGTGATTACTAACTGGTTTCTGTTTTGGCTTGGAGTACTAGGTGAACTTTTATGCTTTAGCATGCCGCATGCATGTGAGTGTTGCCATAATTGCATGATTACCATGAGGCTAGCTGCTTATGTGATATAACTGCTTGAATGCCTGTGGATGGAGGTCGAATTGCTTAAATTGGGATAACGCATTAAAACTGTGAATTTTAAGCCCACTAGATAGTGGCAAAACCATCTTTTCTAAAAGCCTACTTGAGGGTGGCAAAACCTGCATTTTAGCCTACTTGCGAGTAGTAAACCATTTTCAAAACAAACATGAAATGTTTTGTTCCAATTTAGGCGATTTGGTCTATACTTGTTTGCTGTGCGCATAACATAGTAATTCTAGGCTAATAACTGGAATAAGAACACATGATGCTTTCAAAACAAGATATCACAGTTAGTAGAGGCCGATCTTTGATCGGGCGAGAGGGGGTGCTCATAGCTGACCTTCCTCAATCGTACCCAAGTTCCCAAGCTGAGGCAACTTTGGTGATGACGGACACGTGGCCTTTAGCACCGAGTCAGGGTTTCCTAAATTCCCCAAAATAAAATATTTAGGTGGCGACTCTGTATCTGGCAAAGCAGTCCATGTTTGGCACTTTTTTTTAAAAAAATCTGTTTTCTCAAAACGATTTGCCAGATTTGGACTCTTTGGTTCAGATTAAGAACCGTGACACAAATCGAGTCCGAACTGTAGTGGGGTCCCTCGCGAACGTGTTACAATAAGCATGCCAGTCAAGGACACCAATATTTACAGAAGTGAACTTCCCAAGACCTAACTTTACAAAGTAGTCACAGAGACTAGCATAAGCACAAAAACCGCCATGGAAATAGACTTCAATCGGGACCTCCCCGGGAGGCACAACGGTTGGCTGACAAAAATAGAAACGAAGGCCGTCAACTCTGGCCCTAGTCACACGCCGTCTCACCTACATATATAATATAAACTGTGAGCAAAAGTACAGTGAGCAATAATAGAGTAAAGGGGTTTCAATGAATGAGTCCGAAAAGATTCAGAAATCATAATTTAGTTTCATATCAAAATCATAATTTGTCCAGATCATATACAGACAGAAATCACAAGTCATGCGCAAGCATACGTGATACATCCATTAGCATTAACAGAATAGAACGGAACAGAACAGAACGTATACACGTGAGGTTACGAATAACCAGTTCCATAAAGGAACCTCCGGATCTGAGTAACCGAACAGAACAGAAATATGCTGAGCCCCCGTGACGGGGCCTCCGGTACGGGTAATAGAGTGCTAACAGATTAATTTCCATAAAGGAACCTCCGATACTGGGTAACAGCCAACATATATCACATGATGCTAAGGATGTCACGAATACATATCAGAAATTGGACAATCATTCATTAAACAGAACATATCATTTCAGAAAACAGATCTCATTTTATCACACAGAAAATAATTCAAGTTGAACATAACTTTACTAAGTTATTACTCACAGTTGGCCTTGAGACAGACAGATGGAGCAGATTGGTTAACAGTGTATGGCGCGTGACCTACAAAACACATAACAGATACACACTTGAAACATACTTTCGAATTGAACACAACCTGTTTCATTTGCTCTTAGTGTGTTTCTAACCTTCAATCCTCATTGTGGGGTCTTAAACATGGCCTAGGAATGCCTAGGATGGAATGAGGATGCAAGACTGCATTGGAAAACATTTCATAAAATTTGCTGAAATAAGGTCCACGCTCGAGCGTAGCTTTCCCCGCTCGAGCGGACATGCAGATGTCGAAGCTCTGCTCGAGCGTGGACTTCCCCGCTTGAGCGGACTGTAAAATTTGACAAAAGTGTTGGATGCAAGAATTTCATGCTCGACGAGCGCTCGACCTATGCTTGAGCGTGAGACTTAGAGTCTCACTCGAGCGTGGGTTTCCCCGCTCGAGCGGATTGCAAAACACACAAACTTCTGGGTATACACATTTCACGCTCGAGCATAACTTTCGCCGCTCAAGCGGAATGCATGTACTCAGGGCTCACGCTCGAGCGTGAAAGTCCCCGCTCGAGCGTGGGTCAAATTTCTGAAAAATCCAAATTGACCTCCAAACATGAAATTCAACATTCAACCATCCAAAACTCATTTTTCTAGGCCAAAACTTTGGAAAACACTTGGTAACCCATAAAATAACATGTTAAAAGCATCATTTCAAGAAATCATGGCCCAAGAGCAAACCAATTATGCACAAACTCAACTTAAACTTTATAGATGATCCAAAACATGACATGCATGTGCATTTTTGAGCTAAGGCTCTCCAAAACATGATCAAATGCTATCAAACAACATGAAACTCATTGTGTTTCCAAAATTAGAATGAAATCAACACATGCATGAAGAAATTCTTGAAACTCATCCTTCAAAATGCTATGAAACATGCATGCATGCATGAATTAATCCTCAATTCAACATTTTAACCCAATTCCTAGCTTTACACACTAATTAACCATGAACCATGAAAGCAACAATTCAAATTCAAGTTCAAGGGGATGAAATCTCTACCTTAGGTCTTGAATTCTAGGTGTAGGAGCTCAAATATGCAATTCTTCTTTAATTTCTTCTAAGTCTCCAAGCTAAATCTCTTGTTGAACTCAAATTCTCCTACTCTCCCTCTCTCTCTCAAATTGGTCTAAGAAAGAATGAAGGAATGATGCAAAAAGATATAAAATCTATTAATGGCCTAAAGTGCCCACTAGTGGCAAAGATGCAGTTAATTCAAGTTGATGTAATTTAACTTTATTTAATCATACCAAATCAAATTTAAATTAAATCTACCATAAAGTCACATAAATTCTAATTAACACATAACACTAATCAATTTCGGAATCGGGCGCCGATAAGGCTTTCCATTCGAAGTTCAAAGTCGAAACATGAACAGATCGTTCTACACCGAATAGATAGAATACAAAAATCAAACAACACATGCGAATTAATTCCAAATTCCTCCTAATCTACTGTTAGGCATAATTAAGTGCGAATTAACATTAATTATAGGTCGGGGTTATTACACTTCTTCTACTCAGGGCAATCTCGAGTGAAGTGTCATTCTTTGTTATAGTTAAAGCATGTTAGTTTAGCCTTTACTTTCTTGCCACCTCTCTTGCCCCTACGCTTAAAATTTCTAGCGCCATTGGGCTTTAGCGCAGCTACTGCTTACTTCTTAGGAGCACCTTTTGCTTTTCCATGCTTGAACTGAGAAGTCCTACGTAAGCTTGACTTAACCACCATAGCAGAACCATCAAACTTAGCCGTCTCTAAGCACTCAGCCTCTAGCTCTAAATGACGCAAAATGTCCTCGAATGTTTTCACACTCTCATTATGCATCATGTTCTACTTCATCTGCTCCCAAGAATTTGGTAGAGAGCGAATCACAACTTGTACTTGTTGCTCTTGAGTCAAATTGTGCCCAGTAGGCGCAAGCTCATGTATCATGGCTGACATGACCCTCAAATGCTGCTTCATTGAGTGATGCGCCTTTTTTTGATAAGAGTCAAACTTCATAGTCAGCCCACATAGCTTTGCCAAAGAGGTGACACCAAACTTTTGCTTGAGAGCTTCCCACATCTTAAATGCAGTCGGGCAATGCTCAAACTCACTAATCAAGTCATTGTGCATGCTGCTCAACATGGTAAAATGCGCACACCGATCTTTATTACTCCAAGTTTGATAGACTTAAAGATCACTGTCATGACCCAAACCCGCCCCTATAGGTTTAGCATCGTAACTGGCCAGTAATCCTTGGATTACCGGAGGCCTCTGAACTGATTAACAGAATTAAGGGGCTAGCGGAAGCAAATACATAAATATAGTTGTCCAATGAGCTGTGCAGACTCATATGAAATAGAATATTTAAAAATTTATAGACATATCCAAAAGTCAGTCTTGCATTATATCCACACGTAATAGCATCTTAAGTACAGCCAACAAAAACAAAGAAAGTCTTATATACATAAACAACCCAAACTCATAATACGTGACACTTCAGAAACCTCCACGTGAGGCATGGTGGCTGGCTAACAACAGAACACAGATCCAGACAAAAGCCTTCAGGCTCGATCTCCAGAATGCCCACCTATACATATATATACACATAGTGAGCTAAAGTCCAGTGAATAACATTAAGGTAAAGGGGTTAGTGAATGAATTCTGAACATTTCATAATCATAACATAATCATTCTCATATTTGAACATGCTAATGGTATATCCCATAGAACACATCACACATCGTCTTCTGACTAGAGTAATCGGTTCCGGATACCGATTAAACACATATCACCACAATGAAGTGGCTAACGAGATCTCGTAATCATATATATGTCATGGACCCGCATTAACATGTCGTCCCCATGACTTGGGACTATCTATGGATGCCATAATAGATTTCAAATACAAGACATTCGTTCACGTAAACAAATATTATTTCAAAAATCATAACTTTTCAAATCACATCTTTACACTAACGTTACTTACAGTGGGCTTCTAGAAACGGTCAATCGATTGTCGAACGTTGACCTACAAATACAAAAGTACATAACACAAACATATCTTATCATTACACGTGTTCGCATGGCCATTATGGCTTAGCTCTCTTACTTAACTTCTTATTCATTCCATGCCACATAACTTGTTCATATTGCCCATATACTCGGATTTGACACATATTTTCTAATTCACTTTACATACATTGATTCTTAGCTCATGACTCTTCAATAACTCATAATTCATGTCTATATATGCTTAGAAATGGATGGAAATAAAATACAGAACAACTTGTCAAAATGCACTAAAAATAACCTGGTCGCTCGAGCACAACATTGGTCGCTCGAGCGGACTGGCCTATCTGAAAAATTACTGGTTGGTCTCAATCTGCGCTCGAGCCACAACTCCCACGCTCGAGCGGTTCAACAAGATACAAAGGGTTCGCTCGAGCGCGACTTTGGTCACTCGAGCAGAGCGCTTATGTCTGCAAAAGTGCTGAGCGCTCGCATTCTCCGCTTGAGCGTAGGTTTCCTCGCTCGAGTGGACTCTGGAATTCTGGATTTTCAAAAACAGAGTTTTGAGCTTCCAAATGCAATTTCAAAGGTAAACTCATGCAAGGCTTGTCTTTAAAGCTTGAAAACTTTTCTAAAACATGAACTTTCATGATTTTAGCTCAAAACTCATGATTTTAGCCAAAACTCATGATTTTAGCCAAAACTGAGTTCAACTTTCATGCATGTAAACCTTTCAAGCTCTTTTCTCCAAAACTCATGAAGTTAACAAAATTTGAGTTCATAAACTCCATGCATGTAAGGAATTATTTTCCAAAACATGAAACCAAGGTTCAAACATGATAATTCAAACATGCATGTGTCAATTATCCAAATTTTCTACATGAATGATCAAAATCAAACTTGATATAGCAAAACCCAACATGTTTAGGCATGCATGTAGAATTTTCTTCTTAATTCTTTCCTAAGGCTCCTCAAACATGGAAATTTACTTACAAAACTTGTTGACATATGCATGCATGTACATCTCACACTCCAAACTCAACACAAATGATAAAACTCATGATCAAAGTGATGATTTAACACTTATATATACATGCATGTTAGAATTATAATCAAATTCTTCATCTTCTTAACAAACATATGTGAAATACATGCAAATGATCATAATAACTCCATGAATTCATCTCTACGATACATAATCTTCATGAATTAATAGTCAAAGGCTTACCTAGAGTCTTGAATCACTTTTGTTCTAGCTTAATTTTGATCGATCCTACCCACGATCTTCAATTCTCCTTCAATCTCTTCTTTTCTCTCTCTAGAATTGCACTCTCTCTGTCTCTAAAATAAATTCTCAAATTTTTCCACTCACTTAGAGCAAATTGAGCTCAAGAATGAGCTTAAGAGCTCATATATATAGTTATGATGCCATTATACAATAATTAGGACATTGGTTCATCCAAACACAACTTAATTTACCAAACTGAATTAATTTTTAATAAAAATTGCCAAATAATTCTAAAAAGCCCAAATAACACATCCATGTAATCAATTCCGGTTTCGAATGACGATAAGGCTTTCAATTTTCAGGTCAATACAAAATTCACAACAGATATTACTACGAGTAACAGATAGAAAGCCAAATAACATACAAAATACATGATAAACACATAATTTATTTTAACCACTTAATTAACATCCTTAATTACGAATTAGCACTTAATTACGGATCGGGGTTGTTACAATCACGACGATGTTATGCTGTATTGCCCTGCTCAGGCTCAACCATCACTTGTTCAAGTGTGTTCAAAACTTCTTGTTCATTGAGAAGGTATTGGATCTTATGGGACAATATGTCATAGTTATCGCCATCCAATTTCTCTCCTTTAGTTAAGTCTGCCACCACTGTCTTAGCTGTCATTTCTACATACAGAATAAAAGAAGAACAAATACGCATGGAATATTAATGATAGCAACACAAAATTATTTTGCAACAAAAGAATCTAAATCAAATAATGATAACATTACACACGTCGCAAGATTGAAAATTTTCTATGCTCGTAATCATCTCTTGCGCCTCTAGTGACAATTATCAAAATTTAATTTAATTCCATACGCAAAGAAAAAACAACCTCCCACTTCTTATTGCATGTACAAAACATGATAATTAGTCTAATTCCATACAATAGCATCTTAATATAAATTTACAATTAACTTATGCTATATTCATTTAATAATGAAATTATAAAATAATAAAAAAAAAACTAATCATACTTTTCTAATCACAACGTATTACAAACTCGAGAAAAAAATAACAATATGCTGAGTTTAATATTTAAATTATGCCATAACAGAAAGTAAATCACTTCTGAAATTTTTCTGGAATTTTAAATAATTAATAAACACACATAAAATTAAAAATAAATATTCCAGAATCTAAGAAAATGCAACAATCATACCAGTAAATAGTAAACCATTACAGTAGTCTACAATAAAAATTTTAGCCCTAGATGCTTAGTTATGCAACACCATAAGTATTTTAAAACAGAAATAATGAATTATTAGTTCAAGAAAAATATTTTTTATTTTCATAAAATTTTGAAAATTTTACAGTAGATAAAAAAAAATTAATTCTAAGTCCAACAGTACCAACCATGCTTAAAACTAGCTATAATGAATTACTTATGACCATTTAAAGAAATTTTGGATTTAAAAAAGAAAAACAAATAGCGCCTTAGCACCCAGTAGCCAAGCCAGCCAAGCTGGCGCAGAAAACAGCACGGCTCGGCTTGGCTCGGCTTGGTGCGTGGTGCAGCACATGGCGCACGCGTGACAATGCGGATGACACACACGTGAAAAGCGCACCTGGCACGTGCGGGCTGGCGGTGACGTGTGGCATGCGCGTGGGCAGTGTTGACGGTGTCATCTGGCGTGTGCAGTCCACGCGCCGCCTTCCGGGGTGTTTTCTGGTTCAATTTTGGTATTGCCAGACTCTATTTTTCAAAATAAAACATTGGTGGTCTAAAAAATGACATTTAATAAATAGAAATAATGGAGTGTATCTCACACGCTCTCTAGTGAGAATGGAAGTGCAGAAATTCTGCACTTCATCTTCTTTCTTAAGCCACTAAAAAATGAAAACAAACCCAAATTAGGATTTGATTTTTATCATCAACCATAAGTCCAAATCTAACAAATAATATATGGTTTCGAAGGTCTCGAAACAAGGATTCTAAGTGTGTAAGATTTGTAGACTGAAATTAAAGCATGTAAAACCATCATGCAAACAAAGTTTCGAGAATATAAAATGGGTCTCCGTTTTTCTTGCAATCTAACCGTTGAATTTTCATGAAACTTTGCAGATATATTCTACATGAAATATACTACAACATATATAAATTTCAGGTTGATCGGAGAAAATTTGAAAAAATATTAATTTTCATGCATATATCATGTATATATATATATAATTATATACATATTTTAATACATAAAAACAAGCACGAAAATACCCATTTATAGCTCTGATACCAATGTAAGATACAGATAACGCAACGGGTAAAAGGATTCAAACCATACCTTGTTTGATAGAATCCGAAACGAAGAACTTTGTGGGTAAATCACGTGTTTCACCACCACGAACTAAGAACACCCAGCAATGGAGTGATACAACAGTATGAGTATCACCTACACTAGTCACAGTGTAAAGGCTTAATAGTTAAAACAAATGGGAGAGAGTTAGAGAGATAGTTATGGAAAAAATCATACGTTATTGGATTCATCCCACATCCCATATATCGTATCAGATATATATAAGTTGACTATCTAACTATCTGTCCATATCTCTTGATAAGATATGATAGATATAGATATTGATAGTGGGCTATCCAAATAGAATAGTTATTAAATTCAAATTCAAATTAAGATGGGTAATCTGAATGGGTCATGGGTCATGCCACATGGGCACCCAAATCCATGTCCAATACCCGACCTAATTTCCAACAATGTCAATATTGCATAGATAAGTGTTAAATTTGCTTAGTCCACAGGATTTTGTCGAAATTTATGAAACAATATTAGTGATAAATATGATTTTTTTTTGTCAAATGACAAATTTTCAATTTGTTATTATTGAACAACAAAATTTCACTGTCACGTAATTAAATAGTGTTGTTGGCAGTGGTGGTGTTGACGATGATGATGGTATGGTGGTGGATGTGTTGGTGACAATGATAGTATGGTGAAATCGATAAAAGTTTAGTCCAAAAAATAGTGAAAAACTCAAATTTATATATATATATATATATATATATATTTGACAATATGTTACTCAAATTATTTTTGGTAAAAGAGCATCTGACAAACTTGTTACATACATACTTTAGACCCAGTAGAGGCGCAATGGTTTCTCTATGACAATTTTCAAGGTTTCTCCGACAACTTCTGGCAAGATATAAAAACACTTTCAAAGTATAGATTTGGGTTTTTTGGTCCTAAGACGAGGAGTTTGAGAGGTTCTTCCTCGATTTCTAGTATAGATTTTTAAATTTTGAACAATTATAATTGTTTCATCTTTTTTCAATCATCCTCCCTTGTTATTGTGAGTGTTCTTATTTAATTTTGGCTTTTGACGGTGACCTATCTTCAAGAAAGCGACAATAGAGATGATGTTGAGCAGCGGCAACAAAGATGACGACGAAGGCAATAGCAAGAATCAATTTTTTTAGATGTAGATCTTATTTTTCAAATCACATTTATAAGTAAATTAGTGATTTTCTCATACCATTACTGGTTTTTTTAACTAATTTTGTAGTTTGTTGTTGTAATTTTTGATAAATTTTTGTGTTTGATCCTTTGTTATTTTTTTTAACTAGTGGTAACTCGTGCGATGCACGGATTTATATGATTTAAAATGAATAACTTAAAAATAGAATTGCAAAATATATAATGTGTTATGGTTTTATGTTTAACATCATCCGCACTGATTGTCTTTTATTATTTATTTTTGATGAGACTTTGATAACCAAAAATATAAAAAGTAATTCAATTAAACAAACAAATAAATCAAAAACAACTGCAATGAAAACATCAATAAGTATCATATAATTGAGAATTATGTTTTGCTATGATAAAAATAATATTCTACTGCCAACCTACAAACAAAACTAAATAAAAGACTCAATTATTCAAGTTTTTTATTATAAAAAAAATGATATCCAATGTAAAACAGCAAAATTAAATATTACATAAAAACATATAAACTACGTGAACCCATCACCAAAATATCATCAAAAGATAAAATTTTAACAAAAGAATATAGTAGATACTCAATGGCCAAGTTAAAATACCTTGAAACTCTAAAATAGGAAAAAGTTTTTTAGTTTGGTGGGAAATTCATTATGAGAATGACACGCACAAATAATTTTCTTACCAATTTTTTTTTTCTTTTTTGTAATTTTGGTACATAATATTCAACATTGATGCAATAAAAAGAAATTCAAAAACTCTCTAGCCTTTGGTAAAATTACAATTGAGACAAAAAAATGCAAATGTGTGGAGCATTTCAGTCATACCTATAACAATATAAAATTATATATAGAGAGACGGGAAATGCAAATGTGTGAAACTTTTCCGCCATACCTATAACAATATAAAATTATATATAGGGAGAAAAAGAAAGGGAGAAAGAGAAAGAGTAACATAATAGTTTTGTATGTCTTTATAATCAATTGAAATATAATTGTTTATATACGAGGAGAAAGATGTGAAATTAGATAGATAAATATAGATTATCTTTATTATATATTCAAATTCAAATTTAAATTATCTTTATTTTGAATTTTGTTGATAGATATAGATTATCTTTATATAGATTTTCAATTCAAATATTTTTGAATTTTATGATAGCTTTCGCTCTCTCTCTCTCCTTTTTTTTTTTTTTTTCCTTCTTCTTGTTGATAAGTTTGTATTCGAATAACTATTATTCTAAGGCCCTGCTTGATTCACAAGACTAATAGTGAAAGTATTAATAATCTCATCAAATTAGTGTGGTATTCACTATCCAATTGGATTAACAAGATAAATTATCCCCTTGTTCATTATTTGATTTGCATTGGATAAGAAAACATATAAATGTAGGATTACAACTATATTTATCTTTTTTTCCAATCTTACCCTCTATCAATGTTTTTTTTCACAATCTTTACTTTATCAAAATTTCTTCATAAATGTGGTTTTGAAAAAAACTATAAATAAATAAATAAAAGCAAAATAAAAATACAAAAAGCCATGTTTGGTTTGTTTTTTAATTTTTTTCAAATATAAACTAATTTGATAAGATAAATATCAAAAAATATTTTAAAATTTTAAAAATTATTTTTAGCCTTCTAAAATACAAAATTATATAAAAATAATAAGTTTTTTAACTTTTAGTCAAGGATAAAAGAGTTTTTTTATTTTATTTCTCAACCCAGGATATATAATCTCACTCCTACTCCATTACTAATAATCCTAAAAATTGGTTGAATTAATTATTCATTGGATTAATAATCCTGAAACAAAATTTCAAAATAAACAAAGGATTATTAGGCCCACGGATTAATAATCCCAATCCTATGCTCTAATCTTGTCAATTAAACATGCCCTAAGAGTATATATTATTAAATTATTAAAAAAATAATTTTTATTTTAAATGGTAGTGATGGGAGAGCAGTGAGTTTGAAACTTGGGTGGCACATAATTTTTTAAAATTTTAATAGATTTTATAAGAAATTAAGAATAGAGATTTGGAATCCTAAGAGCACACCCACTATATTTACTTATATATCTAGTATAGATCTTCAAGCTAAAAAAAGAGATTGAAAGTGATGTGGTGTAAAAGAATGGAGAAATAATATTGTTGAAAAATAAAAATGTAATGAGTAAGAAAAAAAAAATTAAATATTAATTAACTTTTAGCAGTCTTAGAAAAAAATAATAAAAATGGTGTGATTTCTCTTGTATGATATAACCACTTTAGGGATAAGCAAGCACTTAGTTGCTTTGTCAAGGGTGGGGAGATTTTCTCCCATAGGTGCTAATCTAACAAATAACAACTAACATTTGCCGATTAAAAAAAAAAATTACTTTATAACTTTTTCTATAAATAATAATAATAAAATAAAAAAAACTTGTTACATGTGTCGGCTAATTGAAGTGTAATTACTCCATAGAAAGGCCATAAGATGAGATTGGCTACTAGTCTTCGTCACCTTTTCCAGTTGGTGCTGGGTGGGAATACGTGTGTAATTAAAAGGGATCAAATGATATGAGTGTGTGACATCATCATCATCATCATTGACAGAGGTCACTCGTCGTCGGTTGTCAGTTCAGTTTTGAGTCAGAGGAAAAGCAGAGGAGGAGAAGGCAAAAAGGTAGAGAAGAGAAGAGCGAGGAGATAAAGGGTGGTGGTGGGGGTTCTTCATCATCATTGAAAACTCTCCCTGCGAAGAGAGGATGGAGAGGCCTCGTCGTGATTGTAGTGCTGGGCCTCGTTTTCCTTTCAATGCTCGTTCCGCTTGTCTTCTTGCTCGGTCTCCATAACCATAAGGGGTTTCACTCTGCTACTAGTATTACTCTCTCTCTCTCTGATAGTATTTTTTGTTTGTTTGTTTAGATTTAGATATAGCTATGCGCCTTACTACTCCCACGATTCAGGGTCCTTCACTTGTACTCCTCATCTTCTTTGTTCTCGCATGAATTCATAACTTTGTCATGACAATTGACAAGATTCCTTATTTCTGTTAGTAATATGTATTGGATTAGGATTACATTATATTTACATTATATAATAGGATTAGGATTACAATATGTAGTAGGATTAGGATTCTCTTTCTCTTTCTTGCCTATATATATGGGCCTTCATTGTATTGTATGATATGCACATAATATTATTCAATATACTTTTCTATTTGTCTAATTGTATTAACATGGTATCAGAGCACAGGTTCTGAACCTTCTTCCTTGGCTCCCTCACCGGCACTCTCAGCCACCGGTAACAATTTTTTTGTACTTGATTTGTTGGTTCCTTACGGCTCTCTCCTCAGTGGCTGTAATCCCCAAATACAATAGTCAGATCCTTCCTCTTCTCAAGACGATTCTGTCGCCGCCACCCTCACTCATAAAAACCTCCGCACGCGCCTCTAGGCATTGCCTTTCCCTTGGCGCGTTTGATGACACGCCACTAGTCGCACCATGCGCTTACATACACCCTCTGCTGCAGGTCCACGCGATACGTTTCTCTCACACGTGTGCCTCTCTGCCTTTGCTGACGTCACTCCCACGCCCTTCGCTAACGTCAGCGGCGTGCCTCTCAGCTGACGCCAGCCCTAGCGCCTCTGCAGCCTGCTGACATCATCGTTGACGTCATCCTGTTAAAGTTTTTGCCTGTTCAGTCCATTTTAGCCCTGTTTTTGGTGTCTTTAGACCCTTTCCCAAGTTTGTTTTGCATTCTGAGTTCAGTGGTGCCCTCTGTTTTTCCAGATTCGGCCTTTTTCTACACTATTCTTTGTTTTTTCTCAATAAATGGATCGCTCTGACTCGGCTCAACCAATTTATGTGGTTCTTGATGGCACCAATTATCTGCTCTGGTCTCAAGCTATGTCTGCCTGTTCAAAGGTTGACAATTATGGCGTGTTATTACTGGTGAACTGACGAAACCAATCCAAGCTGCAGATGAAATTGAAACCAAATTTCTTGACCACTTGGATACATGGGATGGAAAAAATTATCATATTATTACTTGGTTTCGGAACACCTCTACCACTTCAATTCATCTCCAATTTGGGCGATTTCAAACTGATACCAACCCTACTCCTGCTAAATCTATATGGGACTTTCTCAAAGACCGATATCGCACAACTGGCCTTTCCCATCGATATTAGATTCGTACTAGTCTTCATGGTCAATATCAGGCACCAGGTCACTCCATTAATGATTTCTTATCATCCATGTATAGTTTATGGGATTAGCTTTCTATTTGTGAGCTTATTTGGGTTGATAACAACGATGCCCAATCTTTTGTTGATTATCGTGATGAGGACTGATTGGTTGAGTTTCTTATGGCTCTCACAACTGTTTTTGAGCTTGTCAGAGCTTCTTTATTACATCAGGATCCTTTACCCACTCTGGAACAAGCTATGACTGAACTCTTGTCTGAGGAGACTCGTCTTGGTATTCTTAAGCCCACTACTGACACTTGTAGACGTCCCCGAACGTCCCGGGAGGGAAATCCCGATTTGTTCGTTTGGGCTCACTACAGTTCAGGACTCAACGTCACGGTCCTGTATCTAATCTCGCAGAGTGTAATGCAAGACCGATGAATCATCAAAGACTCCAAATCCGGCAAATCGTTTTTGAAAATAGATTTTTTTAAAAGAAGTGCCAAACATGGATTGCTTTGCCAGATACAGAGTCACCACCTAAATATTTTATTTTGGAGAATTTAGGAAACCTTGACTCGTGCCTAAGGCCACGTGTCCGTCATCACCAAAGTTACCTCGGCTCGGGAACTTGGGTACGATTGGGGAAGGTCACTTCGTGAGCACCCCTGCTCGCCCGATCAAAGATCGGCCTCTACTAACCATGATATCTAGTTTTGAAAATATTATGCGTTCTTATTCCGATTATTAGCCTAGATTTACTATGTGATGCGCACAACATACAAGTATAGACTGGATCGCCTGAATTGGAACAAAACATTTCATGTTTGTTTTTGAAAGCGGTTTGCTACTCGCAAGTTGGCTAAAAATGCAGATTTTGCAACCCTCGGGTGGGCTTAGAAGAGATGGTTTTGCCATTATCTAGTGGGCTTAAAACTCACGGTCAATGCATTGTTCCAATTTAGATAACCCGACCTTCACCCACAGGCATTCAGGCAGTTATAACACATAAGCACGTAGCCTCATGGTAAGCATGCTATCATGGCAGACACTCACACGCATGCAAGGATGCTAAAGCATAAAAGCTTACCTAGTACTCCAAGCCAAAATAGAAACTAGTTAGTAATCAAATGCATGATCCTAGTTCATGTTAGCAATGGCTAATGCAACGCATACAGAATGCAATTAGGACAGGCTCGGCTAACCTAAAGATGGCATATGAAATGCAACAGATAACATGTATTCAACTTGGAATTGAAATACCATGCAGTTAGTATGATGCGCCAAGCCCGGTGCATGCAATACAGATGAATAGATGCACGCATGCATAACATAAGGTATGCTAATTTAAATATGCCCTAATACTAACCATTGAAAGCAGGTACGTAAAAGGGAGAGAGAAGTGGGGGTTGGGAGACATACACACACTCACACACACTTATTACACAATTGCCCTCGCTCGGAGGGTCCGAAAGAATAATACAGACCGAATAACGAACCAACTACCCTAGCTAATTAATTATTACAAAACTTCTAATTAATTAACAAATTAATTACCAAAATAACCTAAATATGAAACTAAAAGAGACTGCCGTAGCTCTGCCTCGGGATACGTGGATGATGCATGCTCGATTTGCCTTGCTCAAAAGCCCGCTGCCATGCCATTGTTGCCTCTGTTTGCACTGTCCTATACCTCTGAGGACTGTGAAAACTCTGGAGATGCCTCAGAATTGCTCCCTGAGCATTGTGAGATGCCACCGACCAAGGCATAAGATCACCGGCCATTGATAAATGGTCATCGACCAATTGTTGAGCCATCGGCTAATTATTTTTGGTCGGTCGGCACTGTATGTAGCTGGTTGGTCAAATCTTCCTGCAGAATCCTGTTTTGACAGCAGCAGAGGATAGACAAGGCATGGCATGGAATTTTCAAGAAATGTGTGCATGTCCACTCTCCCTATCATGTTATGGACTCAAGGGGGTGTGGACCTCGGTACTTGGGCCACCAATCACACATTTTGATGCATGATGGCCAAAAGTACCAAGCTTGCAAGTCAATCTAAATGAATGCAACAAAAACACATGACTGCTACATGCCCTATCATGTTGAGATCAAAGGCATCGGCGACCGAGGATTGAGACATGTTTCGTCACTTTGAGCACGAACACATTTCATTCCTCATGCTTGGTTTGACATCCCAAACCAAGAAAAATGTAATGCATGTATGCAACGTGGCTCAAGTATGTACATGATGCTAAGGTACAAAACATGCCAAATGCAATGTAACCTATCATGCAAGTGTGCAATGTGCCAAGCATGCAATGCTACGATGCAACCAAGATAGGCAACTAGGCAAAGTGATAAGCATGTAACAATGCACTAACTACAAGGATGCAATAATCATACAATGTAATGAGCATGCTACAAGATGCAAATGCATGATCTATGGATCAACACTAAGATGGAGGAACCTCAGCCACACCCCAAAATAGTGGCCAAAAGTACTAAAATGATGATGCCAATCATGCAAAATAAACATGCAAACCAATGAGCCTAAGGCTAAGGTATGAAAGGCAAGTTTCAAGAACACTCACATGATGACAAACATGGATGCTTGACTAACACATTAAGCTCTAAAAATGTATAGAGGATGATGCCAAATCAACCATGTCATGCAAGTAAGGCATGCAACCATGACCAAAACTTGAAGCCAACAAAGGGGTCCAAACCATAGCTATGTCAACCAAACTCCAAAGGACCAAAATGACATAAGGTAGTCCTAAGGCACTCCAAAACAAGACTAAAGCATGCATAGATCATGGTCAAGACATGCTAAGAAATGGATGCAAAACAAAGGGGGATTTAGGGCCACAAAGAGGGCACTCTATTACAACCACCCCAACCACACGTGGCATGGACTAACCAATGCAAAATCAGAGTTTTAACATGCAAAATAAGCCCCCCAAACCCACTGATATGGCAGCCCAAAGACTAAACATGGTATCATACACAATGACCAACTCTTGAGGCACATAACTACAAGACTTTCAAGCATTGAAAGAGAGCCAAATGCAAGTGCACAAGCATGGATTATGGACTGAAATATGGTCTCCTATGATGCCAAATCATGAGAATAAGCTAAGTAAAGCATGCTAATGACCCACACACTCGAGGCTCACAAACCAAAATAGAAAGGGGCTATACCAAGCATGGAAAACATGATCAAATCAATACTCAACAGACCTCAAGCATGATGAAATATGACCAAAAGCTTCACAAAGCTAGGCAAAAACATGCAAGCATGATGGTCTAATGGCAAGATGCATTTCTAGGCAAAATAGAGGAATACAAGGAAAGTATATTATGCATGCAAGGGGGCATTAATCCGACAAAAAACAGAGGTATATTATGACCAAATGTCACCCAAAAACCTCTGAAATGGAGCCAAAAACAACTAAGCATGCATGTTACCCTTATGAGCCAAAAACATGAGCAAATGAGACACAAAGGGAGCGGGGTGTCCCTCCCCTATGCAAGACCTCAAAACCCCTTCTTCACCACTAAAAATCCTCTGGATTTCAGTGGTGAGAAGGCCAATGTACAAAGGTTCCCAAAGCTCGACAAAAAAAGCACAAAAAGGGCTAAACAAGGCCTAAGAGGGGGAGGTCGACCCCCAACACCAAAATGACCTTAATGAAGTATCTTAAACACAAAAAAATAGAACTTTTATATGTTATACACAAAGCTCAAAACAGCATGCAAAGGGGGTTAAAATCTAGTGCAAAAATGGGGAATATAAAGCAATGGTGTTACCCTTGGAGAACACTTCAAGAACAGCAAGTCCAGCCCTCTTCTTCTGATCAAAACCAGCTCAAAACTCCAAGAACAAACTCTCAAGACCTCAATAACCCAAGTATGGTGTAATACTAGGTGCCTTAGTGCAAAACTAAGAACAAAACACCCTTTTAATCCCTCTAACACACACAAATGAAGAGAGGGAGGGAGATATAGAGAGAGAGAGTAATGTATATATGCTATATAACTCTGATTTTGCTGAACCTCCTCAAAGGAGAAGGGAGGCCTCCTTATATAGACAAGGCAAAGGCCTAAGCTTCCAAGAGAAGCTAAACAAAAGGGGTCAAGGCTTCTTAAAGAAGCTAAGGCAAAGGGGCCAAGGCTTCCTGAGGAAGCTGAGACAGGGGTCCAAGCTTCTTGAGGAAGCTAAGACAAAGGTCCAAGCTTCCTCAAAAAGCTAGACCAAAAGGGTGCAAAGGGTGCAAATTCCTCTATACACGTGTATGGAGGACAGGTCCATGCACTCCAGCTGGCACAACTGGCATGCATAATGCCTGAAAAAGCCAAAAAGGTGGTACCGGCCAGAAAAGGAGTCCATCGGCCAAAGAAATGGTCGGCCGACCACACAAAGTGCCGACCGGCCATCACCAATGGCCGGTGGCAAGAAGACACGGCCGGTGGCCTCAAGCCATGGCCGGTGAGGCGTGGGGATGGCCAACAAACCATTCTCTACCTTCCAAAGCAAAAACCAACATGTGTTTGATCCAACCAAACACAAGATAACCGAGTTGAGAGATCTTGAGGCGAGGCGCGTAGCCGAGACCTCCAGGAACTCAAAATGGACACGAACATGGATGATCACCGAGTGTTCAAACGGTGACGTCCAAGTCTTAAGGACGGTCAAAAATGGGGTGTCTATAGTTGCCCCTCTTTGACAGAACTCGAAAGTCATAACAATGACGGGAGTGAGTGTCAAAGCCCAGAGACGACCCATTTTTGACAAGGCTGAAGACTTAGACAAAGCATACAAGCTACAAGCAAAGATATGCGCCTAAAGGCAGGGGCAAAATGCATGACAATGCACAAAGCCGAGCATAACTTATGATCATGTAAACAAAGCTGTAACGAAGCATATACATACAATAAATGCAACAGTTTTAAGCAATCTAACATAAATCCAACTACATTACAATGCAGAAAGGATGTAAGAGAATTATGTAATTCTCGCTACGTTTCACGTGGAGAATACAATACTTGTATAGTTCGTCTGGTCGCGCCAGCTTCAAATGAACCGTTCATACAATATCGTGCCTGTAAGAGAGAGAAACTTAACAGGTACAATATTGTTAGCAACATGCATAACAATGCAATCTGAAGCTACATGACAACGCAAGTCGAGTAGGACGCATAACAATGCGATTTGGGGTAGGCATAACAATGCTATAAACATATGTAAGTGAAGAACACGTGACAACGTGCACAATGTGTGAAGATGTAGACACATGTTAGTAAAGCATACACGACAACGCATACAATATGTATAAAAAGGGACTTGAACACATGTAAGTAAAGCATAACGTGACAACGCATGCAATGTGTATAAAAAGGAACTTGAACACATATAAGTAAAGCATAACGCGACAACGCATGCAATGTGTATAAAAGGAACTTGAACACATATAAGTAAAGCATAACGCGACAACGCATGCAATGTGTATAAAAGGAACTTGAACACATGTAAGTAAAGCATAACGTGACAACGCATGCAATGTGTATAAAAAGAACTTGAACACATGTAAGTAAAGCATAACGCGACAACGCATGCAATGTGTATAGAAGGAACTTGAACACATGTAAGTAAAGCATAACGCAACAATGCATGCAATGTGTATAGAAGGAACTTGAACACATGTAAGTAAAGCATAACGCGACAACGCATGCAATGTATATAAAAGGAACTTGAACACATGTAAGTAAAGCATAACGCGACAACGCATGCAATGTGTATAAAAGGAACTTGAACACATGTAAGTAAAGCATAACGCGACAGCGCATGCAATGTGTATAAAAAAGGAACTTGAACACATGTAAGTAAAGCATAACGGGACAACGCATGCAATGTGTATAAAAGGAACTTGAACACATGTAAGTAAAGCATAACACGACAACGCATGCAATGTGTATAAAAGGAACTTGAACACATGTAAGTAAAGCATAACGCGACAACGCATGCAATGTGTATAAAAGGAACTTGAACACATGTAAGTAAAGCATAACGTGACAATGCATGCAATGTGTAAAGAAGGAACTTGAACACATGTAAGTAAAGCATAACGCGACAACGCATGCAATGTGTAAAGAAAGCAAGGTATGAACACATGTTCAGCATAAGTGTAGTGAAGGCATGCTGCTCGCATTCGTTGAGGTGCAACCAAATTGAGACGAGGCATTTGTTGAAAGTAAGACGCGTAACGAGCGTGCTTATTACAGTGACATGCAGAACTCACCAGATAAAAGGATACGGGAAAGGATACACTTTGCGTGCACCGAGCATCACACACAGAAGACATGGTTCGAGGTCAACACGAAGACCAGTTAACATTCCAAAGCGCACTTTCTTGCACTATCTCGAGTAATGACGGTGCCAAACCGTATAATTGACCCGAACAAAGGCGCGGGAGGTGCATCAATCACAAGAGGAGGCCACCGATATTAATCCAGACACTCTGCTGCCCTGCTCTCCTTTTGCTTTACTTTCCTTTACTACTGTTAGTTTTAAGCACATTGCACTGCCTCAGGCAGGTTTTACTTTTTCAAGACTGTATTTTTGCAAAGACATGATGGAAATGAAACAGCTATTTTGTTCAAAAAGGTGTTACATTTGTACTTTCTACGTATCGCATCGCGTGGCATCACATAACAATGTGAATGAAATTGAACTTCGTTTGAAAATTAAGCACTTGCATCGTAATAATCAGGTAGTGAACCGACTTACAACTCGATACGCAAAACAAAGAAACTCGATAAGCTAACCAAGTGCGAGCACAACTCGATAAGCAAAGTAAAGACTTAAAGAGAGTGAAATACAACTTGATAAGCAAATATGCAACAACTCGATAAGCCAATAGGCGTGACTCCGCAAAATCAATCACTAAAGACACTGGAAGTGGAACCAGTCACAAGTTTTCAGCATTTTCAGCAGATGGACAACTCTGAGGATAAGAGAGAAGGTCACCGGCCATTGTCACTAGCCGATCGGCCAAACATGGTGGTCGGTCGGCACTATTTATGGCCGGCCGGTCAAAAATGGCAAGAACCACCAGAATGTTGACACCTGTCCTCCACCCACCTTATCCTCTACAAAAGGCCTCAGCTTCGTAGTTTTTCTCAATTCAACACTGATTTGCTCCAAATGGAAGAGTTTCTTGCCCAGAATCTCATAACGATTGCCAACTTGGACGGCTCGGAAAAGCTGAATTTCTGGGGCTTCGACATAAATTCACTATTCACTCTAAGTCGTACCCCGCTACACTTTTTGTTCCTTCATGCCGTGGCGAGGTTTTAGAACCCGGTAACACATGTCTTTAGCTTTGGCGGGCAAGAGGTATGTCTTACCTTCGAGGATTTCCAAGCTTTGATGGAATCTGAGTGCAATGAAGAAGTCTTGCCTCAGCTTCGTTTCGGCCACGCCCAAGCCTTATGGCGAATGTGTGGGCTCACGATGCACGATGCTCGCTCTTTGATTTGTGAAGGAATGCTGGATGTTCCGAGTTTGATTTGCTGGTTTTCTGATGCCGGTGACCGCAGCGACCATCATTGGCAGGGCTTTCGGCGACACGCCCTCTGTTTGTGCATGCTATCTTACTTTTTGCTTGCCTCAGGCTCCAGAGGGTCTAGTGTCCGGTTGATCGAGGTTGCCCAAGGCTTAAAAGAGGGCAAGAGCTGTATTGCCATGACTCTGGCTGAGACGTTGAGGGGATTCGACACCTTTTATCGCCGAGAGACGACCAGATTTGCGGGGAGTCCGCCACTGCTGCAGGTAATGTTTCCCACCCAATCTCACATATGTATTTGCTCACATCACTCGGCCCTCAAGCTCGATTTTTCTCACAAAATCCTTTTCTCACTTTTCTCTCAACGTACATCTCTCTATTCTTTATTCTCTCATTTTTCATCCCTTCCCAGGTGTGGTTGATGGATAAGTTGCGGGTTATGGACTCTTGCCCAGCATACTCAGGTCGCAGCTACTTCTTTCGGCAATGCCTAGTCAATGCCCTTGATGAGGGCTGGTGGTTCGACTGGATGTGCAGTTTGTCCACAGACCGCATTGCTTGGCGGTGCCATTGGCTCAATCTACCAGCAATGGGCTACAACATGTCCCGGCAGACTGGGATTCAGTTGATTGGCTTAACTCACTGTGTGTTCTACTTCCCATTCCGGTTCCAGCACCAGAGGGAATAGAGTACCCAGCTGCATTCCCAGTCCGAGGTGCGCAGCTTGCTCGGTACGCCACATCGTGGAGGACTAGAGAACTCTTGGCCCCTGCTCCTACTTTCAATTGCACTTTGTCTGATGAGTGCATAGATTGGCTCAATGAAGAGGCACAGATTGGGTCCAGCTTGGCATCAGAGGCTTCGACCAACTCTAGGAGGAGGTGCAAGAGCACCTGACTTATCTATGCCCCGAATTTATTGCTTTATTATTACTTTCAAGTTTTCTTTATGAATGTGATAAAAAAGCAACTTCAATTTGTATGCAAGAGTAGGAGAACTCTGTATTGAAATCAATGAAATTGAAGGTTATGGGTACTGAAATTTTTTTGCTTTGGTCCAAAAATGGTCTAAGTTGTAAAAAGATTAATTTGAACAAAGTCAACTTTTATCAAAACTTTTCAAAACCATTTTCGATATAGATCAGAACTAGACACGCCTGAGATCTGTCACTGAGATGCACAACCCCAGATCCCAGCAACTGGAAAGTTGCCCCTAGTCTGAATAGCACTGTACCGGAGATCACTACCGAAGCTCTTGAATGCTGAATAGACAAAGATGACCGAGGTGATCAAATGGACAAAGTTGATCGGGGAAAAGTTTATGGTTGAACTTCAGGATGAAGTTGCCTATGTATCCCAAAGATGGGAATCAAGCCTTACATAGTTCAGGCTTGGGTTCACTCGAGTATTTTCACTCTCATTTTACGCTCTAACTTTTGCCAAGGCCGCCCTTTGCGGGTTTTCAACCTTGCGAGCTCAGTTTTTGTAATTTTAAATTTTCTATGCTCTAACTTTTGCCTAGGTCGCCCTTTCGGGTTTTCGGTCTAGCGAGCCTCTTAGGGGTAATATTTCTTCAACTTGTCCATATTGATCGGCTGTGAAAACTCTAGGCCATCTAGGTCCATCAGAACCACAGCTCCACCTGACCATATAGATTTGATGGTGTAAGGACCGGTCTAATTGGGTCTGAACTTGCCCCTTGGGTCGTGGATGGGAGCTTGGTTGTCCTTGAGCACCAAATCCCCTTCTTTCAAATTTCGAGACTTAACTTTCTTGTTGAAAGCCCGGGCAATTCTGCACTAATAACCTTGAACATGGTACAGTGCTTTCAGTCTTCTTTCATCAAAGAGCATGAGTTCCTCAAATCTGCTCTACTGCCAATCTGCTTTGGCTATCTGACACTCAGCCAGTACTCGCAAAGACGGAACCTCAATTTCAACAGGTAGAACGGCCTCCATCCCATAAACTAATGAATGCGGGGTCACCCCAGTAGAAGTTCTAATCGAAGTCCGGTAGCCCCACAGAGCAAACGGCAGCTTATCTGGCCAATCCTGGTAGGTTTCCACTATCTTCTATAAAATGCGCTTGACATTCTTGTTGGTGGCCTCAACCGCTCCATTGGTTTGAGGCCGGTATGTGGATGACTTGTGAAAAGCCATATTGTATTTCTCTAACAAGTCAATCAATTCCTTTTTGAAGTGGGAACCATTATCTGAGATAATCTCGTTCGGGACTCCATAGCGACAGATGATGTTGTTCCTGATAAACTTTGCAACGTGTGACGCTTTCAACACAGCATAACATTGGGCCTCAACCCACTTTGTAAAATAATCTATCGCAACCAGGATGAACTCATGCCCATTTGACCCCTTTAGAGTAACAGCTCCGATCACATCAATTTCCCAAACTGAAAATGGCCATGGCGAAGTCATATTGTACAGCTTCGACGGCGGGATATTCATGCAGTTTGCATGGATCGGACACTTGTGGCATCGCCGAACAAAACCGATACAATCCTCCTCCATGGTGGACCAGTAGTAACCTTCTCTGAGAATTTCCGCGCTAGCATTACCCCATTCATATGCGCACCGCATTCCCCTCCATGGATGGCCTCCATCAGGCGTTTTGATTTTTCAGCTTTAACACACAACTTATGCATTCCCAAATGATCTCTCTTATACAATTTACCTCCTCAGATGATGAACTGAACGACCATTCTTCTGATTGCCCTTTTATCCTTGGCATTTGCCCCTGGTGGATACGCCTCTTTCTCCAAGAAGTTCCAAATGTCATAATACCAGGGGTTGTCGTCCTGAACCTCATCTATGGCAACAATTGATTCATATGCTGGCGCAAACTTCTGGTCAATGATGACTGGACGCATCCAGACTCCAAACGGGATGTCTATCATGGAAGATAGAGTTGCTAGTAAATCTGCGAACCTGTTGTTCTCTCTTAGCAGATGAGCAAAGTTTAGCTTCTCAAACCGAGGAATTAACAAGTCCAAGGTCTGGTGGTACATTATCATCTTTTCTTCTTTGACTTTCCAGTCTCCTTTTGCTGGAGACACAACAAGGTTCGAGTCCCCGATGACGTCCAACCGTTTTGCCCCTAGTTCCAGGGCTGCTTCTAGACCAACAATGCACGCCTCATATTCTACTTCGTTGTTTGAGACTTTGAATCAGAGTTTGAATGCTAGAGGGATACGAAAATTGTCGGGTGCTATCAGCAACACTCCTACCCCACACCCGTGCTGGTTTGACGCTCCGTCAAAGTACATCATCCAAGTTTTATCCTCGATGTGCAAAATGGCCTCATCTAGGTATAAGTACTCAACTGCTTCACCTCCTTCCACTGGATGATCGGCTAACAATTCTGCTACTGCTCTTCCCTTGACCGAATTGCGCATCACATATTTCAGATCGAATTCGGAAAGCAACAGCAACCAACGAGCTAGCCTACCCGTAAGTGCCGATTTCTTGAAAAGATATTTGATGGGATCTAACCGTGAAACCAATATTACAGAGTGAGCTAACAGGTAGTGCCGTAGCTTCCTGGTAGCCCATACCAAGGCTAAGCAAGCCTTTTCCAACGGTGTGTAGCGAGTCTCATACTCTAGCATCTTCTTGCTCAGATAGTAGATGGCTCTCTCCACCTTGTCCTCTGATTCTTGCGCGAGCATACAGCCCATTGTAGTCTCAGTTACTGAAAGGTACAATATCAACGGTCTCCCCGGTTCTAGTGGTGACAACACGGGTGGGTTCTGTAAGTATTCCTTGATCTGTTCAAAAGCAGCTTGGCATCGGCCGTCCCACTGGAATTTCTTTCCTTTCTTCAGGAGACCAAAAAGTGGTTCACAAGTCAAGGTTAATTTTGAGATAAACCGTCTTATGAATTGCACTTTACCCAGAAAGCCTCGCACCTCCTTTTCAGTCCTTGGTGGTGGCATTTCTAAGATGGCCTTGATTTTGGAAGGGTCGACTTCGATACCTCTCTGTGTAATCAGAAACCCCAGCATTTTTCCTGCTGTAACACCGAACGTACACTTCTGAGGATTCAGCCGCAATCGAAATTCTCTGATCCTTTGAAAGAACTTTTGCAAAGCGGTGTAGTGGCCCTCTCTTTCTTTGGACTTGACAATCATCTCGTCCACGTACACCTCAACCTCTTTGTGGATCATGTCGTGTAATATCGTGGTCGCGGCCCGTTGATATGTAGCTCCAGGTTCTTCAACCCAAACGACATTACTCTGTAGCAGTATGTCCCCTACGGGGTAGTGAAAGCAGTCTTCTCTCGATCTTCAGGTGCCATCACTATCTAATTGTAGACTTAGAAGCCATCCATGAATGAAAGCAAAGCATGCCCCGTTGTGAAGTCGACCAACTCATCGATATACGGTAAGGGAAAGTTGTCCTTCGGACTAGCTCTGTTCAAATCCCTGAAATCCACGCATACCCTGATCCTGCCATCCTTCTTCGGCACCGGAACGATGTTGGCCAACCAAGTCGGGTATTCGGATACCAGCAGGAACCCTGCGTCGATTTGTTTGGTGACCTCCTCCTTAATCTTGAGGGCCCAATCTGGGCGGATTCTTCTGAGTTTTTGCTTAATGGGTCGGGCTTCGGGATCAAGAGGGATCCAGTGTTGTACAATCTCAGGATCGATTCCAGGCATGTCTTCGTAGGACCACGCGAAAACATCTTTGAAATCTTTTAATAAAGCGACTAAGCACTCGCGTTCCTCCGAAGACAACGTGGACCCGATCTGGACCAGCCGCGGGTCCTTCTCAGTATCAACATTCACAGTAGTGATTTCATCAACTAAAGGTTTAACAAATCTTTCCTGCTCTTGTTCAATTAAGCGTTGCAAAACCGGAGGAATTTCTTCCTCGTCGTTTTCATCAAAATTTTGGAAGTCTGAGTTAATGCAATAAATCAAGGGCACAGAAAAGTACTCAGAAACCACATCCACATCATCCTCATTAAGCACATCCAAATCGTCCGATTCTTCTGTTACAATAGACTCAAAAGAGAAAGAAAAAGACGACCTAGACAGGACTGTGGCATCCAGGTTATCATCCCTAGGATTACCCGACTCAGACTCGGTCGAGCTGGAACCTGATTCCGACTCACAAGACTAGGTGGAATCAAATTCCGACTCACTACCTGACTCGGTGCTACTTGACAAAAATCCCTCTTCATAATGCCAAATGAGAGAGGGTGCGATGGATGTATCCAAAATGTTTGCCGGTAGGCCCGCAGCCGTTTCATTCCCGATCATGGACACCGAGAAGTTATCCCCCAAGCACTTCTGTTCGATCGGAGGATCTGAAAGTAGACATGCCAGCGCTACCTCCATTTCACTTTCGACGTCCTCAAACTCCACTTTCTTGCTCTGCTTAACCTCAACTGTTGGGTCTGTCTGCTCTTCGGCAACATCATCCCTGGATAATTGCAGGTCAAAAAAGATCTCAAAACCTGGCACGCGCTTCATTTCCGTGTTCAGCCACGGCTCTGGGAAGCCACAAAACGGAAAGTCCTCCCCCTCCCGGACGAAGCGTCCGTTTAGGGTACCCTGGATGGGCCGGTGCATTAGCTCAAAAGGCTTCCCTGCCTGCTTCGCTCTGGCTCTCCTAGCCATCTCCTTGCCTTTCCTTATCCAATCCTCTTTGGTGGGCAGATAACCCAAACCAAAGGTATGCAGGTTGTGTGGCACTTCGGACAATGTTGCAACGCCCTTCCGGCCGCTCTTTCTCAATCCCATCCTGGGGATGTGTTGGAGCTTGTTCATGAGGTACACTAATTGAGCACTGACATACAACCCCTCATTAACAGCCAAAATGTTCTGTACAACCTGGGCCTCAGCAAGGGTAAAACCCGACATGAACACATCCTCCATAGCGTGCTCAATTTCCAAAACTGGCATAGATACTTCTGGTGGTAGATGGATCGACGAATTTCCAAAAACAATGGCTACTCCCTTCCCATGAGGGTATTTCACCATCTGATGTAAGGTGGACGAAATTGCCTTTACCTGGTGCAGCCACGGCCACCTCAGGGATAGATTGAAAGTGGCGGGAACCTCTAGGACGTGAAAGTCTATCTCATGCTGTCCCGGGCCAACCTTGGTCTGAATTTTCACTGTTCCCATTACTTCTCTGCTCGTGTTGTCATATGCCCGAATCGCCTGGGCTGCCAACACAAAGTTCGCGATTTTTAAACCGATTGCATATGTAGTTCTTGCCGGGCACACATTGATGGCGGACCCTGTGTCGACAAGTACCACGGGTATCCATTTGTTTCTACACTCCACAGAGATGTAGAGTGGCTTGTTATGGTTCGCACCCTCAGGTGGCAGTTCTTTGTCGGAGAAAGACAACATCAGGGTAGCTCCTCCCGGAAAAACTAAGCCCACCAGCTGTTCGGGCGTGGTGTCTATTGCGAGCTTGGCCTTGTCCATGGCCGATAAGACAGCTTGTCGATGCACTCGCGATGCAATAAGTAATCCCCAGATAGAGATGTCTGCTTGTATCTTTTTCAACTATTTCAGTACAGCCTCATCTTCAAGTTGCTTCTCTTTTTGCTTCTCTGCCTCCTTATCTTTCCCAGATGCCTCTGGCTGATCTAGGTGTGGAGGCTTGAAATATCGTCCACTCCTAGTCATGTGGTCGACTTCACCAATATACCAGGTATCGTCTGGTTGATTGCTCCCCCAATCCTCATCCGTGTGGGCAAGACATAAATCATCATCCTTTCACCACATTCCATCGGCAACCGACAGACACCTGTCCGGCTCCGTTTCTACTGTCCTTTTACTTACAGTATTTTCAGTCCCCTCATGGGCTTTAGCCTTTCTGATTCTCTCAGAATCCTCAAACCTTTCCTGTTCCAACTGCGTCAGTGCAGCCATCTGTTCCATAATTCCCGTATTCAAAGTGCCTAGATCCCGAGCGAAATTCTTAACATCGGTGCTCTCCGGCGATGCGCTCCGATCCTCGGCCCTTCCGACCACAACTGATGTCCTTGCCCCTGACGGGCCCCGTTCCAACTGAATTTCTTCGACAATGTCTGGTAGGTCATCAAGCCACCCGGTAGCCTCTACTAATTCCTCGAAATCTGACCAGTTGACGGCCATGTCCCCTGGGCCTTGTTCGTTGAAAAATTGGAGGTCAGCAAAGTCCCCTTCCACAGCCGCTAAGTCCTCTGATCTCTGATCAAATCTATCCCCCTGTATCACACAAAGCTCTGCCATTTCTGGAAATTTCACACTTGATCTATCTTGGCCTACCAACAAAATGTAGTCATTCGGGTTGTACATCTCTCCGGCAAAACTCCCCGATTCCTCAGACTCTAACTCAACAATCCCATTCTCCTCTGAAATCTCCCCTGTTCCGTCTTCGACAGTCACCACCATTAGTTCGGGTTGGTTTCTGGAGATGTCCAACATGCACAAGTCAGTGCAGTTAGGAAGGAGCACCTCCGGCTTGGGTAGGTGGGATGGGGTGATATATATGCTAGGATCGTAAGACACGACCCCAGTCTGGATAAATTTGATTCTTTTGGGAGGTAGAGCTTGGTGGTGCGGTGGAAGAGGGTTTGTTGTGACATTGGGTTTTTCGGAAGGCACAATCACCCCATTATCAATGAGATCTTGAATCTCATGACGTAATCAGAAGCATTGGTCGGTGTCATGACTGTGCTGTTGGTGAAATGCGCAATATTTGGCTAGGTTGTGGGTAGGGGAAAGTTTTCCCAGCAATGGCCACGGCTCTAGGGGCTTCAAGTGCCCTTTTCTGATTAAAACCCCTAGAGCTTTGGACAGGGGCATATATAGTGGAGCGAAGGTTTTTGGATTTTTGGACGGGTATTTGGCTATTTGTGTATTGCTTCCGGACGCACCAGAGAATGGCGTAGCTGCCATGGTTCTTGGAGGGGGAATGGTGGTGACCATGCTCACTTCCGAGGCTCTTGTAATTGTAGCACCGCTTGGGCCTGCATTAGTGTTGCGGTTAAAGGTTCTCCTGGGTTGCTCTCTGTCATTGTTGATCAAGCCTTGTTTCAAGGCATCCTCAATCTGTACTCCCATCTCATGTAGATCTGAAAAGGTAGGGAAGGGGAGCATGATCATTTTTTGCATTAGCTTAGGCTGGAGATTGCGCACAATCATCCGAATTTGATCTTTATCGGTGGGCCTTAGGGTCATCATTGAGGCCTTGGCCCTCCATCTGGTTACGAACTCCGAAAAGCTCTCCTTAGGCTCCTGCTTTGTCGTCTCGAGATCAGGGGTCGTAATCTCGATTTGCGTGTTATATGAGTACTGTGCAATGAACGCCTCAGCCATCTCATCCCAGTTCCTCTTAACATCATCTTCTAATTTGGCGTACCAGATGGCTGCCACACTCGACAGGGTCCGGTCGAACAAAAATAGCTTCTGTAATCTGGTGAGGCCCATCGGCCTTAAGATATCTGAAAACAACCTCAGGTGCACCATGGGGTCCCCGGACCCATCAAATTGGTCAATATGCGGCATCTTGAATAGGTCCGGCAGCGTCACAGCTGTGTCGGTATACCCGTCCTCAATATCAGGGATGGTCTTGACTCCCTGGGATTTCTTAAACATCTTTTCCAGCTTGCTCAGCTTTAATGCTATGGGGTCCACTTCGAACTCGAAGGGAGAATCCGGTACATTGATAGGCGTAGGCGCCTTGGATAGTTGCGGTAGAATCGAGGGCGGAGCCGGCCCCGTTGGAATGTCTGTATCCTCTTGAATATTCTGGACATTTCGTGTCTTCTCGGGTATCGGAACCCTTGGTGGGGGTGGAGCTTGATGTGAGGCAGATGCCCTAGTTTGCTGCTGTAGCCTTATGATTAACTCTGCTTGTTCAATCATAATCGTGGCCTATTGTTTAGCGAACTCTGCCTGTCGGACAGTGTCTTGCTGCATAGTTTTCATGCTCTCTTGGAGCTGGCGCACCGTCTCCTCTAAGCTTGCCATACTACTCTGCTTTGATTGAATTACCGGTATATATTCCCTTTCTGTGGTGAAAACTGAGGCCTCGGCCTGACTGTCCACTAGTAGGGTTGACCACTGCTTTGGCTATCTCTGCTCGGATACACTGCGTCTTCTCGACCTTCGTCTGATAACCGAGGGTAGAGAATAAAACACTGGTTGTCCGTCGACCAGATCCTCAGATCGATTAAGTCAGCAACCTCTAGTCCAGAGTGCTTGGGGAATATCTGCTGGGTCGGAAGCAATTGTGCTAAACTACCTAGCAAAAAGATAAATAAAGTAATAATAAGGAAATAAATAACTAGACAAACGGACAGGATAACAGCGTAAAATAAACACACAACACACAGTTGGGCATCACAACACACGGTTGATAAGCTGAATACACTGTTCCTCAATACTAATCATTGTCCCCGAATCATTGCCCCAAAAACTGAATCTGATACCCGCAGATAACTGATTCCCGAAATGCTGAACTGGTGCCTGCAGTCCTGATACCCAAATTCGTAAGCTGATACACGCATTCCGGTAGAAGCCAACTCTAAAGCACATAACAGATAAGTGAGAGCCAAAACACCCCTATGTTGGGGTAGGGTTTCCCTGTCCTATTTTGTCAGGAGCTAGGGTTTCACTACGCACGCAGCGGTTTCAAACAACATATAATCGGGTAAGCAACCTGTCCTAGTTTGGAATGGTCAAAAAGGGTGCCCCAGTAAAAATCGGGGTTTGTGTTCCCATACTGGCAGAGCCCGTAACTGGTCAACCTTATGGCACGCAGCCTCAAGCTAACCGCTCAGGAATAGTAGATAGCAAACACTGTGTCCTAGGTGCACCAATGCACATGCAATGCAAAGAAACACATAAGTGTAATTAAAACAAGATATCACGAGTTCGAGTCAAGTTCTCTAAATTCCCAGCAGAGTCGCCAAAAACTGTAGACGTCCCCGAGCGTCCCGGGAGGGAAATCCCGATTTGTTCGTTTGGGCTCACTACAGTTCAGGACTCAATGTCACGGTCCTGTATCTAATCTTGCAGAGTGCAATGCAAGACCGATGAATCATCAACGAGTCCAAATCCGGCAAATCATTTTTGAAAATAGATTTTTTTGAAAGAAGTGCCAAACATGGACTGCTTTGCCAGATACAGAGTCGCCACCTAAATATTTTATTTTTGGGGAAATTAGGAAACCCTGACTCGTGACTAAGGCCACGTGTCCGTCATCACCAAAGTTACCTCGGCTCGGGAACTTGGGTACGATTGGGGAAGGTCACTTCGTGAGCACCCTCGCTCGCCCGATCAAAGATCGGCCTCTACTAACCATGATATCTACTTTTGAAAACATTATGCGTTCTTATTCCGGTTATTAGCCTAGATTTACTATGTGATGCGCACAACATACAAGTATAGACTGGATCGCCTAAATTGGAACAAAACATTTCATGTTTGTTTTTGAAAGCGGTTTGCTACTCGCAAGTAGGCTAAAAATGCAGATTTTGCCACCCTCGAGTGGGCTTAGAAAAGATGGTTTTGCCACTATCTAGTGGGCTTAAAACTCACAGTCAATGCATTGTTCCAATTTAGATAACCCGACCTTCACCCACAGGCATTCATGCAGTTATAACACATAAGCACGTAGCCTCATGGTAAGCATGCTATCATGGCAGACACTCACACGCATGCAAGGATGCTAAAGCATAAAAGCTTACCTAGTACTCCAAGCTAAAATAGAAACTAGTTAGTAATCAAATGCATGATCCTAGTTCATGTTAGCAATTAGGACAGGCTCGGCTAACCTAAAGATGGCATATGAAATGCAACAGATAACATGTATTCAACTTGGAATTGAAATACCATGCAGTTAGTATGATGCGCCAAGCCCGGTGCATGCAATACAGATGAATGGATGCACGCATGCATAACATAAGGTATGCTAATTGAAATATGCCCTAATACTACCCATTGAAAGTAGGTAAGTAAAAAGGAGAGAGAAGTGGGGGTTGGGAGACATACACACACTCACACACACTTATTACACAATTGCCCTCGCTTGGAGGGTCCGAAAGAATAATACAGACCGAATAACGAACCAACTATCCTAGCTAATTAATTATTACAAAACTTCTAATTAATTAACAAATTAATTACAAAAACAGCCTAAATATGAAGCTAAAAGAGACTGTCGCAGCTCTGTCTCGGGATGCGTAGATGATGCATGCTTGATTTGCCTTGCTCGGAAGCCCGCTGCCATGCCATTGTTGCCTCTGTTTGCACTGTCCTATACCTCTGAGGACTGTGAAAACCCTGGAGATGCCTCTGAATTGCTCCCTGAGCATTGTGAGATGCCACCGACCACGACATAAGATCACCGGCCATTGATAAATGGTCATTGACCAATTTTTGAGCCAACGGCTAACTGTTTTTGGTCGGTTGGCACTGTAGGTAGCCGGTCAGTCAAATCTTCCTGCAGAATCCTGTTTTGACAGCAACAGAGGACAGACAAGGCATGGCATGGAATTTTCAAGCAAATGTGTGCATGTCCACTCTCCCTATCATGTTATGGACTCAAGGGGGTGTGGACCTCGATACTCGGGCCACCAATCACGCATTTTGATGCATGAAGGCCAAATGTACCAAGCTTGCAGGTCAATGTAAATGAATGCAACAAAAACACATGAGTGCTATATGCCCTATCATGTTGAGATCAAAGGCATCGGCGACCGAGGATTGAGACGTGTTTCGTCACTTTGAGTACGAACACATTTCATTCCTCATGCATGGTTTGACACCCCAAACCAAGCAAAATGTAATGCATGTATGCAACGTGGCTCACGTATGTACATGATGCTAAGGTACAAAACATGCCAAATGCAATGTAACCTATCATGCAAGTGTGCAATGTTCCAAGCATGCAATGCTACAATGCAACCTAGATAGGCAACTAGGCAAAGTGATAAGCATGTAATAATGCACTAACTACAAGGATGCAACAATCATACAATGTAATGAGCATGCTACAAGATGCAAATGCATGATCCATGGATCTACACTAAGATGAAGGAACCTCAGCCACACCCCAAAACAGTGGCCAAAAGTACTAAAATGATGATGCCAGTCATGCAAAATAGACATGCAAACCAATAAGCCTAAGGCTAAGGTTTGAAAGGCAAGTTTCAAGAGCACTCACATGATGACAAACATGGATGCTTGACTAACATATTAAGCTCTGAAAATGTATAGAGGATGATGCCAAATCAACCATGTCATGCAAGTAAGGCATGCAACCATGACCAAAACTTGAAGCCAACAAAGGGGTCCAAACCATAGCTATGTCAACCAAACCCCAAAGGGCCAAAATGACTTAAAGCAGTCCTAAGGCACTCCAAAACAAGACTAAAGCATGCATAGATCATGGTCAAGACATGCTAAGAAATGGATGCAAAACAAAGGGGGATTTAGGGCCACAAAGAGGGCACTCTATTACAACCACCCCAACCACACGTGGCATGGACTAACCAATGCAAAATCAAAGTTTTAACATACAAAATAATCCCCCAAAACCCACTGATATGGCAGCCCAAAGACTAAACATGGTATCATACACAATGACCAACTCTTGAGGCACATAACTACAAGACTTTCAAGCATTGAAAGAGAGCCAAATGCAAGTGCACAAGCATGGATTATGGATTGAAATATGGTCTCCTATGATGCCAAATCATGAGAATAAGCTAAGTAAAGCATGCTAATGACCCACACACTCAAGGCTCGCAAGCCAAAATACAAAGGGGCTATACCAAACATGGCAAACATGATCAAATCAATACTCAATAGACCTCAAGCATGATGAAATATGACCAAAAGCTTCACAAAGCTAGGCAAAAACATGCAAGCATGATGGTCTAATGGCAAGATGCATTTCTAGGCAAAATAGAGGATACAAGGTAAGTATATTATGCATGCAAGGGGGCATTAATCCGACCAAAAACAGAGGTATATTATGACCAAATATCACCCAAAAACCTTTGAAATGGAGCCAAAAACAATTAAGCATGCATGCTACCCTTATGAGCCAAAAACTTGAACAAATGAGACACAAAGGGAGAGGGGTGTCCCTCCCCTATGAAAGACCTCAAAACCTCTTCTTCACCACTAAAAATCCTCTGGATTTCAGTGGTGAGAAGGCCAATGCACAAAGGTTCCCAAAGCTCGACAAAGAAAGCACAAAAAGGGCCAAACAAGGCCTAAGAGGGGGAGGTCGACCCCCAACACCAAAATGACCTTAATGAAGTATCTTAAACACAAAAAAATAGAACTTTTATATGTTATACACAAAGCTCAAAACAGCATACAAAGGGGGTTAAAATCTAGTGCAAAAATGGGGAATATAAAGCAATGGTGTTACCCTTGGAGAACACTTCAAGAACAGCAAGTCCAGCCCCCTTCTTCTGATCATAACCAGCTCAAAACTCCAAGAACAAACTCTCAAGACCTCAATAACCCAAGTATGGTGTAATACTAGGTGCCTTAGTGCAAAACTAAGAACAAAACACCCTTTTAATCCCTCTAACACACACAAATGAAGAGAGAGAGGGAGATATAGAGAGAGAGTAATGTATATATGCTATATAACTTTGATTTTGCTGAACCTCCTCAAAGGAGGAGGGAGGCCTCCTTATATAGACAAGGCAAAGGCCTAAGCTTCCAAGAGAAGCTAAACAAAAGGGGTCAAGGCTTCTTAAAGAAGCTAAGGCAAAGGGGCAAGGCTTCTTGAGGAAGCTGAGATAGGGGTCCAAGCTTCTTGAGGAAGCTAAGACAAAGGTCCAAGCTTCCTTAAGAAGCTAGACCAAAAGGGTGCAAAGGGTATAAATTCCTCCATACACGTGTATGGAGGACAGGTCCGTGCACTCCAGCTGGCGTGCATAATGCCTTAAAAAGCCAAAAAGGTGGTACCGGTCAGAAAAAGAGTCCATCGGCCAAATAAATGGTCGGCCGACCACATAAAGTGCCGACTGGCAAGAAGACACGGCTGGTGACCTCAAGCCATGGCCGGTGAGGCGTGGGGATTGCCAACAAGACATTCTCTACCTTCCAAAGCAAAAACCAACAAGTGTTTGATCCAACCAAGCACAAGACAACCGAGTTGAGAGATCCTAAGGCGAGGCGCGTAGCCGAGACCTCCGGGAACTCAAAACGAACACGAACATAGATGATCACTAAGTGTTCAAACGGTGACGTCCAGGTCTTGAGGACGGTCAAAAATGGGGTGTCTACAAGACTGTTCTTGATGTTCCTTACACACAGACTCCTTCTGGTTCCGTCACCCAGATTTGTCAGTATTGTCAGAATCGCGGTCTGAATTTTAGTCATTCTCTTCTTCATTGTCCAGTTCGGGATTGTCGTACTTGTCACAAACAAGAGCCTGGTCACTTTGAGCATCACTGTCCTTAGAAACAATCTCGAAATAACCACTCTTCTAGGAACTCAAGAGGGGGTCACTATAAATAAGGGTCTTGGTATAAGCCTGCCTCTCAATCTACTGTTGCTGCCACTGCTGCTGCTGATGATTCCACTCCTCCCATAGATCTATCTGCTCCATATTATTCTCAAAATGATATGAAGGCCATGTTTCAACAGGCACATTCTAGTACCTTTCATAACATTGCCTTGTCCGTCACCCCAAGTAGCTCTTCTTGGTTCTTTGATTCTGTATGTTGTAATCATATGACATTAGATTCCACAGCTTTTTTCTCTTTTACTTCTTCTAGTACCTTACCTATTATTCATACTGCTGATGGCATTCATATGTCTGTTAGTCATATTGGTAGTGTCTCTACCTCCACTGTGTCTCTCTCTAATGCTTATCATATTCCTGCCCTCACCCTAAATCTTATTTCTGGTTTGTGAACTTGGTTTAACTGTTCTCTTCTCCTCCTCTGGTTGTCAGGTTCAGGATCCGCGAACAGGACAGACTATTGGGATAGGGCGTAAAACTGGACGTCTGTTTGAGCTCATAAATCTCATCTATCAATTTCTACACCTACTCCTCAGCATGTCGCATCCACTCCTTCTCTTGATCTTTGGCATTCTAGATTAGGGCATGTTTCTTTTAGTTAGCTACGTACTTTAGTATCTAGTGGCAATTTAAGCTCTGTTTCTTCTAATTATCATAATGATTGTCAATCTTGTCAACTTGCTAAATAGCTAGCTTTGTCTTTTAATATAAGTGATTCAGTTTCAAACTCTCCATTTGTTTAGTTCATTCTATGTTTCGGGACCTTCTCCCAATACCATAATGGGAGGCTCTAGATACTTTGTCAGTTTTGTGGATGATTATTCCCGATTCACTTGGATTTATATTTTAAAACAACGTTCGGAGTTACCTCAAACCTATTGTGATTTTGTTAAAATGATTAAAACTCAATTTGGTTATTCTATCAAAGTCTTCCAATCTGACAATGCTCAAGAATATAAAGAGACTAGTTTTTTTAAAACTTCTTCATGAGTATGGTAACCTTCCCCATCACTCTTGTCCTCACACCTCCCAGCAAAATGGTCATGCTGAACGCAAGCATAGGCACATTCTTGATACAGTCAGAGCTCTTCTCATCTCTTCTTATTGTCCTGAGCGTTTTTGGGGTGAAGCTGCCCTTACAGCTATTTACACTATTAACCGTATCCCCTCTCCTATCATTAACAATGAAACCCCTTATGAATGTCTCCATGGTACATCTCCTTCCTACACAGACTCCGAGTCTTTGGGTGTGCTTGTTTTGTTCTCCTTCCTCCCCATGAACGCAACAAGTTATAACCCCGGTCTCGATTGTGTTGTTTCTTAGGCTGTGGTATAGAACATAAAGGGTTTTGATGTTGGGATCCTATCTCTCACCATCTTCGTATCTCTCATCATGTCATTTTTTAGGAACATCAAATGTTTTCCTCTCTCTCCAAATTCTCTCTTCCTTCAACTTTCACTATCTCATGTTTTATTGATCCTTCCGTTGATCTTTTTCCTGATGATGCTCCTACAGATGCCTTTCCATCCAGTGGTTCTCCGACTATTCCTGATGCTCTTGTTCTGCCTGCTGATCCTGTTCTGTTACCATCTTCTGAGAGTACTGATATTACCTATTCTTCAATGTCTCCTCTCACTTCTAGCAGTGACTCTCCTGAAGCTCCTTTTGTTGTCCTTCTTTCAAAACGGGTCTCTAGACATCCAGGTTATTTACAAGATTATCATTGTTTTTCTACCATTTTAAGTCACCATGAACCTCATACCTATCATGAAGCTTGCACTAATCCTCTTTGGCAGCAAGCAATGGCAGATCAGTTATAGGCTTTACATAAGACCCATACATGGGATATGGTTGCTCTTCCTCTTGGCAAAACTCCTATTGGTTGTAAATGGGTCTATAAAATCAAAACTCATTCTGATGGTACAATTGAACGTTACAAAGCCCATCTGGTTGCTAAAGGCTTCACTTAGAAGTATGGTATTGATTATGAGGAGACCTTTGCTCCTGTTGCTCCTCTTACATCTGTTCGTAGTATACTTGATGTTGCTACCTCACGTCAATGGGGTTTATCACAGATGGATGTCAAGAATACATTTCTCAATGATGACCTGACTGAAGAAGTTTACATGCAACCTCCTCCAGGCTATGAGCAGCCCCTAGATACTGTTTGTCGCTTTCGTCGTGCTCTCTATAGCCTTAAGCAGGCTCCTCGTGCTTGGTTTCCAAGTTCAATACTACCATTACTCAGTTTGGGTTCTCTTCAAGTTCCTATGATTCTGCTCTTTTCATTCACAAGACGCCTCGTGGCATTACTCTTCTTTTGTTTTATGTTGATGATATGATTATTACTGGTGATGATCTTGATGGCATTCATGAGCTGAAACATTTTCTCAACTCTACTTTTGAGATGAAAGATCTAGGTTCTCTTGGTTATTTTCTTGGTCTTGAGATTTCTTCTGCTCCAAGTGGCTTGTATCTCACTCAAGCCAAATATGCATCTGATCTCTTATCTCGTGTTGGTCTCACGGATAGTAAGACTGCTCCTACCCTGCTTGAATACAATGCCCGTCTTACCTCTTTAGAGGGCACTCTCTTTTCTGATGCCACTCTATATCGACAATTAGTGGGTAGTCTGGTCTATTTGTCTGTTACTCGGCCTGATATCTTTCATGCAGTTCATATTGTTAGTCAGTTTTTGTCTGCTCCACAATCTACTCATTGTGCTGTCGTTCTTCGTATTCTTCGCTATGTGAAAGGAACTTTGTTTCATGGACTTCATTACTCTACTCACACTCTGCTTGAGTTATGTGCATATTCTGATGCTGACTGGGCCGATAATAGCACTGATCGTCACTCTATTACTGGTTATTGTTTCTTTCTTGGAAGTACATTGATTTCTTGGCGAAGTAAGAAGCAAACTGTTGTCTCCAGGTCCAGTACTGAGGTGGAATATCGTGCTCTTGCTGACACCACTCAGGAATTTTTATGGCTTCATTGGTTACTTAAAGACATGGGTGTACTTTATCCCACTGCTACTACTCTTCATTGTGATAATCGTAGTGCCATTCAGATTGCTCACATTGATGTTTTTCATAATTGCACCAAACACATCGAGATTGACTGTCATTTTATTCATCAGCATGTCAATAGTGGCATTATCCAACTCTAGTCTGTTTCTTCCGCTGCTCAAGTTACTGATCTGTTTACTAAAACTCATCTTCCTGGTCATTTTCATGAGTTACTTTCCAAACTCCAGTTGGTCTCTTTGAAACCATCTTGAGTTTGAGGGGGGCTGTTAGTAATATATATTAGATTAGGATTACATTATATTTACATTATATAATAGGATTAGGATTATATTACAGAATAGTAGGATTAGGATTCTCTTTCTCCTTCTTGCCTATATATATGGGCCTTTATTGTATTGTATGATATACACATAGTATTATTCAATATACTTTTCTATTTGTCTAATTGTATTAACACTGTCATAAGTGAAGTTCATTTCTATGTGGTTTTCTGTCCAAAGTTCAGTTGTATAACACGTTTGTTCTGTGTATCTTTTGCAGCATATGCAATTGAACAACAAACTTCAGCTTCAGTAAGGATTTGAAGGCATTCCTAAATTTTGTATTTACAACTATGGTTTAAAATATTTGTTGATTTTTTCTCCTTTCCCCCTCTTTGTTTCCATGTAGTTTCCTTTGACCCCAAATCAACTTTCTAAAATTATAAAAAAGACCCCACAATTGTGTCGAGAGTCATCTCCAAACATAGGACACAAGTCTGTGAAGTGTTTCCCATTTGCCCTATGTGACAACCCCGTCATGTATAATATTTTATATTTGGTTAATTAAGGAGATTTGGGATTTTAATTAGTCGTTATCCTAATTTAGTTTGGGATTTATGATAATTGTAGAATCTGATTCGTATATGATTCTATTAAAGATTTATTTTGCAATTAGAAATTAAGGGTCCAAATGGCTTAAGGACGTGAAATTAAGAAGTTGAATCAATTTAATTTTTAATTACGGACCCATTTGGGAGTTTAATTAAATATTTGATTCAGTTTAGTAGAATTGAGATTCGATTACTTAGGTCTGAATTGGAGTTAATTAGGTTAATTAAATTATGAGGATTGAGAATTGTGATTATTACGAATTAAATTTATTTATGGGGTGTCCAATTTGAATATGTAATTTATTGACGGAAATTTGGAGTCTGATTAGAAATTGAAAGCCTAAATGGTTTGAGAAATCAAATTTGATGATGACAATAAGTTTAATTTAATATTTGGAGCCTTTTGGGAGTTTGATTAAAAAAAAAAAATCTGATTCAGATTAATAAATTTAAATATTATTAATTGGGCTCTAAAGGAAGTCAGATTAGACTAATTAAATTAAGTGGGATTTGGGATTAGTCGTGATTGATTTAATTATGTGTTAATCAAGATTTATTAAGACTAAGTGTTGCTTAGTTAAATTAATTTTGATCATACAGTAAATTGTAGAATAATCTAGAATTGGGTGTGTTTGTGGGTGTGTGTGTGTGTTGAGAAAATCTGGATGTGAAAAGAAGGCTGTGTGTGTGTTTATTCATTGTTTATACGTTGTATTAGATAGAGCCCATTGAATTCATTCTTTGACATTCAGGAAAAGAGCTTGAGCCGTAGAGAGAGAGAGAGAGAGAGAGAGAGAGAGAGAGAGAGAGAGAGAGAAAAGGAAGGAACTCAAGGCTTGAGAATTCAAGGAAGAACAAAGGAGAAGAGGGTTTTGTGGGATACCAAAAGTCAAGCAAAAAATTGTGAAAAAATCATCATAAGGTAAGAAATTTCATCCTTGTTTTAGTATAGTTAATATAATCTAGACATAAATTGATTCAAGATGGATTTTTAGAGGATTAAAAATGAAAATTTGAAGATTAATTATTTAAATTGGGTTTTACATATTTTGAGTTTAAGATGATGAAATTTTTCTATTTTAGATCTATTATGATTTGGGTTTGATTGCTGAGTTTTATACTCTCAATTAGTTTCTATGAGTGTTTTACATGTAGAAAAATGATCAATTTGATGGTTGTTTTTGAGATTAAGATTTGGGTTAATCTGGGGTTTGAATGTGATGTAAAAATTGGGAATTTTGGTGTTAGGAAATTTATATGTTGAAATTGACTTGATAAATGGTAGATTGGGTATCTCTATGTTCTATGGAGGAATTTTATAAATGATTGAAGTGGTTTTACTTAAGTTGTTGAGTTTATGAAAATGTTGATTTTTGACTTTTGTAGTTAATTGATGGTGGTATTGTGCATATAAATTGATTGGATATTTAAAAAGTTTATTAACTCAAAAAAATGTACAAAGGATGGGTGTTGTGGAGATTGGATAAGAAGTTTGTTTGGGTGACTTGAAGTTGGAGGAGTTCTTTAGCTTGTCATTCCATAGCATGTCTTATTTAGGATAAATTTTGTAGATGTTGTAATTTTCATTGAAAGCTTTTCCTTAATTTTAGATCCTTTTTACCAATTGTTAGGATTGGAGGGAGGCGTCTCTACACCTCTTGGGAATTAATTCGTAGAGTTTCAATCTATGCTTTTACTAATTTGGAGGTGAGTATACTTACCATGAAAATTTACCTTATCTCTATCTTTAATACAAAGTTTGAAAATATTTTTGAATCAAAGGAAGTAACACATTTCATCATGATATATGTATAAGAAGAAAATCTATAAATTTATTGAGGTCAAATGTTGAGTTTAAATAAATATATGATTTCATTTGTATAATGAAGCACTAATTTTTTATGAGAATTTATTCAAGTTGAGTCCTTCAAAGTTTATGATGATGATGATTAAATGACAATGAAACGTCATGCGAGAGTATTTATTTTTATTGGTCATGTAACCGAATATAGCCTTTGGGGCCACAAGGGCCGAAATGCATAAGGGGTCCTGGGGATCGAAATGTTTTAAGGACCATAAGGGTCGTTGTACATAAGGGGTCCTGGGGACCGAAACATTGAAATGAGAATTGAAGTGCTACCATGGCATGAGTTATGTTCCTATGGTTATGTTTTGAGTAACGGTACCGTCACCACCTAAGTCGCGAGGTAACGCGACCCTAAGGCTATGTAGTGGTTCATATGATGGACATGAAATCTTAATGTATTAAAAAGTTGTATTTTTGTTTACTCTCCTTATTCAAATGTATTTTTCCTGCATTATGAGATTCTTTGGAAAAAAAAATCTTGATAATGGTTTATGCAAAATTTTCTCATTTTTATAAATTTCAGTTCAATTAAACTCGTGTTTATTATCTTATTTTGAACCCAATTGCAAGGAGCAAGCTTTATAACTCCATGGGATTGGTATACTCATTGGGCTCTAGCTCATTCTTTTTTTTAATTATTTTTTTTTTTCAGATTCCTAGACTTTTGTGTGGCTCGCCTCAACTTGGAAGATTAGAGTTTCTGGAGGATCAATTGTGAACATCTGGTAGTTGAGGTTTTGCTTAGGGTCACTCTTGGATGTAGTTTTATCCTTTGTTTTATGTAGGTTGATTGTAAATTTTTGCTTGTGAAGTTGGACGTGTTGATGGATTCACGAATAGTATGTTTTATTTTGGGGGTAGTGGTGCATGGGAACTATCTTAGTAGCATGAGGATATTTTTTGTCTTTGAATGGATCATCTCATATATGTTGGCCAATCGAAGGGTCTTATGCACTATTGGTGATGTGATATAAGAATTATACAGGTGATTATTGTGTACAAGTGTTATAGCGTTGAAGTACACCCTCTTGGTGGGGGTTGCCTTGCCGAGTTTGGGTCGTGACACCCTGCAAAAACATATTAATTAAAAAAACAACATCCTCAGTGGCATGCCCGACATGAGGACATGCGTGCTGGTGCGTGTGTTAGTGTTCGGTACATGTCGGACATGGACACAACACCCATTTTGAAGTGTCCATGCTTCCTTGTTTTGGGTGTAGGATCTTCCTTAATATCATTTGGCACGTGTGTTTTTTGTCATAATTTGTAGATTTTTTGAGATGGGCATTCCAAATATTGAGGTTACTGTAAAAAGTTTCTAAGCCAAGAAAATCAATTCCTGAGGTGCCGTTTGGTAACACTTACGTTTTCAGTTTTCTATTTATATTTACAAAAATTTTAAAAAACTCAAATAAAAACTTGTTTGGTAAATTTTTTATTCATAGATCAGTGGTCTCAGTTTATAAATTTGGCCAAAAAATGTAAACTCAAAAAATGTGTTTCCGTTTTGATTTTTGAGTTTTGAGTTTTTTTTTTTTTTTTACCACCCAGCACTAGCCACCACCCGCCACCATTTTCCACCATCGTCTTCTGCCACCACCACCCACCCCCCATAACCACCTGCCACCACCATTCACCACCCACCTGCCACCACCACCCACCCACCTGCCACCTGTCATCCACCCGCCACCACCTACCACTGCCCGCCACCACCACCACCACCACCCACTCGCTACCACCCATCACCCGCCACAGTCATCCACCCAGCCACCAACACCACCACCATCCATCTACCCGTCACCACCCCCCGCCATCCGCCACCCACCTGCCACCACCACCACCCACCACCCGCCATCCGCCACCCACCTGCCACCACCACCCGCCATCGTTACCCACCCACCCACCCACCATCATCACCCGCCACCTACCCACTACCACCACCCACCTGTCACCACCCATCACCATCCGCCAGCCACTCGCCACCATCCGCCGCCACCACCACCACCACCACCCACTCACTATCACTCACCACCCGCCACTGTCACCCACCCACCATCACCACCCGCCACCTACCCGCCACCACCCACCCTCACCTGCCATCCGTCACCTTCCTGCCACCACCATTACCACCACCACCCACCATCCGCCACTCACCTACCACCCGCCACCACCACCGCCACCACCACCACCCACTCGCTACCACCCACTACCACCCACCACCACCGCCACCACCACCCACTCACTACCACCAATCAACCGCCACTGTCACCCACCCACCGCCACCACTTTCCACCACCGTCTTCTACCGCCACTTGCTACCACTTGTCATTTCTCACTCTTTTTTATATTTTTAAATTTTTTTAAACATTTTGTCAATTACCAAACGCGTTTGCAGTTTATGTTTTTCTAAAAATAAACAAAAAATAAACAATAACAAGTTTATAAAATTTTTATAAATATAAACTGAAAACGTAAACGTTACCAAACAGACCCTCAAGTGATTGCAATGTGAACCCATAATAAAGAGGGATCCAGGTTCATTACTGGAATTATGGAGGATAAGAAACTGAAATTGCTCAAGGGCAACATAAAAAATGGAACAAGGGCTATGGTTTTCGGTGCAACAAATATTTTTTACTGTCTCTAAGTTTGATGCAATTTGTTTTTCCTGTGTACATGGTAGAAAGCCAGAGTTGGCTGTAGAAGGGAAAAAGTCCTATCAACTAGAGCGTTTTTTTCCCCCGATCCAAAGAAAGCTTCCTTGATTCTATATTCCTTCATATATATAACGCAGTACAATTATAACTACCCACAACTCCATGTGGTTACCCTGCACTTGGAAGAAGTAGAAAAAGGAATAGACATAGTGATACTTTGATTACTATGGAGCCCACAAAGGGGTTGTAGATACTGTTGTACAAACATCAGATGTGGGATATTTCACACGCAAACTTGTTGAATTCAAGTAGAAATAAGGGTTACTTTTTGATAGCAGCCAAGGCAAGAATGCCACGAATGGTGGTCATTTTAGTCGAAAATGTTCCCCTATCAGTAAATGAGTTCGACTCAATATTCTTGAAGGAATCATTTGGCTACTAATCTAGCTTTGTATCTCTCTACCGGGAGGACCTATCTGACCTTTGATTCTCTTTTTTCTTTCTTTTCTTGTTCCATCATGCAATAAGCAAGCTAGTCCTTCATTCTTTGCTCAAGTAAGTGAGGAAAAGCCCCTTTCTTTTCAGTCATAGTTCTTATATTTACAAGACATCAAATAAAGAAAAAATCTAATTACCACCTATTTCCAAAACAACTTTCTAGTTCCAAGAGCATGCAATCAAAAAGTCATATGAGACTTATAGATTGACATTACTTTAGTAAAAAGTTCAAACAAAGGCCTAGATAGATGGCTCGAAAACATTAATAATTTCAGATTTGGAATCAGTAGGAAGAATAGGCAAAAACAGGCTTGCTCCAAAGCTGATGCTATCCATTCTCTTCTTGAACACTTATTTTCCATTTCTTGAGAGGGAAACAACATCCTTTTTTAACCCTAGGATTTTTCTTTTTAGTATATTCTTCATCACAAATTTTAGCCATTAGCATTTAGTTCTTCTTCTGCAAACTTAGTAATACTTTTATCACAAACTAAGCTTTGTAATGCTGGTTAATTTTGATTGTGGGCATCTGAAATCATGTTTGATATATATATTGATAAGTCTGAAATCATGTTTAATATGATTTTTCTCATGGTCTTGTTTTTTTGTTTGGTCTGGATTTTAAAAGAAATTCGGTTAAGGAACTTGAGAATGAAATGTGACTTGGTTTTTGTAGTGTTGCTTCCCTAGTCCTTTAATCCTGTAGAGAGAGAGAGAGAGTAATTTGAGCTCACTTCTCTTCTTTTTTTTTTTTTCTTTTTTGCAGGCTTTCATGTGCTTACTGATGTGCCGAAACCATATCGCAAAGCAAATGTATGTATCTATTAGAGTGATTGGCTAAGTTTTGTCATCATGATATTTTTTTTTTGGTCAATGTGTGGGCATCATAGATCATGATCAACTTTAGAATCTATTTCAGGGCACTAGGATTGGTGGTATGGTTGCAGTCTCTGAATATATGAAAGGTGTCACTGATAAGAGTGAAAAATCATGTGAAGTGAAATTTGGGAGCTACTGTTTATGGCGTCAAGAACATAAGGAAAAGATAAAAGAACATTTGGTGAAGAAATTGAAGGACTGACTTTATGTGGCTCGAGCTTACTATCCTAGTATCGCAAAGCTTCCAGCACATGACAAATTGTCCCGTTAATTGAAGCAAAATATTCAAGAGTTTGAACGAGTTCTCAGTGAAACTGACACAGATGCAGATCTTCCACAGCAGTAAGTGACAATCACTCTATGAAATTACCTAATTGTCCATTTATTGATCTAAGCTTACTAAACTCTTGCTTGTTAGTAATGTGACTACTTATTTCCTATAAGTCTTCCTGATGAGTACCATATTAATTGGGCATGCTCCCTAAAACTATTAAGTTTCTCTCATGCTGCACATTGTGCATTTTCTTGTTACTCGAACTTGATATCTCTATTTCAAGCCTTAAAGAAGTGATTGTAATTTTCATGTATATACACAAAAAGCATATTTATTTGTTGTCCTGTCCTTGCCATAGTGAGTTCAATTTACCATGTTGACATATCTATATCATGTCATGTTCATGTATCGGGTCTGTGCTTCTTAGATCCCATCCATGTCATATGAATCGACATGGTTTATATTTAAAAAGCTTCCAGCCACTTGTGAAGTGCCACCTCAGCTTCTGGTCCTCACCATTCTTTCAAATCCTAATTTGCAATATTAATTCTTCTCTTATGCATATTAATTCCTCTGAACCCGAAATTTGGTTGCTTTCAGTCATTGACATAGGTTTCCTTTAATGGTTCAGGAAAGTGGAAATCAAGTTTTTCATGTGCTGATAGATGGACAGAATTACTTTGCCATGAAGCTATGGTTTTCAGAAATACTTACAAGGAAGCTACAATTCAAGTATTGAACAATGATGATCTTAATCTGAATGACCATGATAAGGCAACTCCATTACATCTATCATTGGCTGAGGAATTTCGTATTTCCATTCACAGCATTGATAAACTATCTAGAACTCAAATTAGAACAGAATAGATATATATTTTTTCTCAATCACAATATCTCCTTCCTAAAATATTCTGAACCTTGAAGAAAGTTGTGGTTTTGGATGACGATGTTATTGTCCAACGAGATTTGTCTGCCCTATAGAGCCTTGACATGGAGCGAAAAGTGAATGGTGTTGTGCAGTTCTGTGCAGTGAGATTGGGTCAGCTGAAAAATTATTTGGGTGAGAATATTTTTGATGGAAACTCTTATGCTTAGATGTCTGGATTGAATATTGTTGATCTAGCTAGGTGGAAGGAGTGAGATCTTACATAAATGTTTCGGAGGTTAGTACAAGAGGTGAGTTGCAGTTCTTTTTAGCCTGTCTTCTCTCATATATAAAACCAAACTGAGGTCCTATTAAATGGGGTCGGCTACATAAATCCTTCTTCTCTACGCGGCCCTGTCAAAGGCTATTTCGTTAGTCAAATTAAGTAGATTCATATCTCTATTTACAACACTAGCCAACATTAATGTAGGCCTAACATGTCCCCTAACACTCTCATCTGCTGTTACAACATCGCATCTCTTCACTACTGCCTCTGTTGGTCTTCGTTGAATATGACCAAACCATCTCAATCGATTCTCTCTCAACTTATCTTCTATCGGTGCTACTCCTACCCATTCCCGAATACACTCATTCCCAATTCTGTCTTGTCTAGTCTTTCCATACATCTACCTTAGCATGCTCATCTCAGCCACATTTATCTTATCTACATGTTATTTCTTGGTTGCCCAACACTCCGTCCCATACAACATCGCTGGTCTGATAGCCGTTCTATAAAACTTACCTTTTAGTCTAGTGGGTATTCATTTATCGCACAGTACCCTTGTAGACACCCCATTTTTGACCGACCTTAAAACTCAGATGTCATCGATTGAGCGCTCGGTGATTGTGCATGTTGTGCTCGTTCTGAGGTTTCCGGAGTTTTGGCCGAGAGCCTTGCCTCCGGGCCTCTGAACTCTTTGTGGTTTGGCTCGGTTTGTGGACCAAGCCTTGTTTCTCTTCCCTGAAGGAAGGGAGTGGTCTGTAAACCACCTCTCTGTGGTCGTAGACCACTTTTTGCGCTTGGAGACTAGTTTTCGATTTTCAGAGCCTTCGGCCATGTGCCTTGTCTCGGGACCGCTTAACGTTCTCCGTTTTGCTTGGTTTTTGAACCATGCCTTCTTGCCCCTACCTAGAGGGACACTGTGGTCCAAGAGACCACTTTTGGTGCCGGTAGACTAGTTTTTGAGGTTTCCGGCTGCGCGTTTTGCCTCCTAAACTTTCGTCTTGCATCCGTTTTGGTTTGTTTTTGGTAGAAAACTTGTTTTCCTTGTTTGGAAGGTGATACAAGTGTGGAAGACCAGTATTTCCCCTTGGAGACCACTTTTGTTCCCGCCAGCCGATTTTCTGGTACTGGTTTTCTTGGTCTTTGGGCCACCTATTATGGTCGGCCACCACACCACCACCTTGCTTTCAGTGTGTAGAACACCTTTGCACAGTGGCCGATCACTTCAACTGGTCAGCCACTTTCCAGCTCATTCCTGGAGACATTTTCTTCTAGCTGGCACAGTTGGAAGTCACTAAAACCATCCTCCATACACGTGTATGGAGGGATGGCCTTGGACCCTTAGCTTCCTCAAAAGGATTACACTTTTGTTCTCTATATAAGAGAACCTCCTCCTCCCTCCTCTAGGTTCACAAAAATTGCCTTGAGAGATATAGATACACCCTTGTATCTATCTTGCCCTTTACTTCAGTTTTGTGCTTCAAAAGTGTAGTTTTGTCATACTTTAACACACAAACACACACTCAAACACCATCCTTTGGTTGCTGAGGTGCTTAGGAGCTGGTTTTGGTGTTGTTGGTTTGGTTTGAGCTTGAAAAACCTGCTAGAGTTATGGTTTTGAAGGTGGTCTTCAAGGGTGAGCCTTTAACTTCTTAAACCCCTATTTTTGCTTAAGCTTTTAGCCTTACTTGCATATTGTTTTAAGCTTAATTCTAAACTACAAAAAGTTCTAATTTTGTATGCTTAAGATCTTTATTTAAGGTCACTTTTGTGTTGGGGGTTGTTTACCCCCTCCTAGGCCTTGTTTGGACTTGCTTTTGTGCCTTCCTTTTAAGCCTTTGGGACTACCTTGTTTTGGTCTTCTCACCACTAAAACTCAGAGGAATTTTAGTGGTGGGAAGGGTGTTTTTAGGTCCCAAAAAGGAGAGGGTCATCCCCTCTCCTTGTATCTTAAATACTTGCTTCTTTTGGCTCATGTTTGAGCATGTTTGTTAAGCTTATGTTAGCCATATCTTAGCTTGTATTTGGGCTTATTTTAACATGACATGCCACTTTTTTTACTTGGTTGTGTCACTCCATGCATGCCTAATACACTTGTAGTGTATTTCTCATAAACTAGCTTTGTGTGCTTTATGAAGTAGCATATCATTTTAGCTTGTTTTGTTTCCATTTCAGCATGTTTTTGGTGATTTTTTTCATGTCATACCTCTGTTAGGGTTTGGTTTGGTCACTTGTTGCATGCCTTATGCACTTGTAGTGCAATTCCATGAAATAGCCTAACATGCATCATGCTTTAACATGTCATTCTAGCATGCTTTAGGCTTAACTTCAAGAAGCTTTTGTCTATGTTTTAGCATGCTCTAGCTCTAATTTGTGTTGTTTTTTCCATGCATGACTTGCTTTGTATAGCCATGATTCAATCTAGCTTGTTAGCTTTGTGTATCAAGTCCACTAGCATGCATTACTTAGACTATTTGAATGATTTGGCATCATTTGTAATGTGATTTCCGTCCATGTTTCATGTTCATGCACTTACATTTATCATTCATTCAATGCATTGGAGGGTTTGCCCCATTATGCCTTAACATGAATCATTGCGTATGTCTTCATGCCTAAGCTTGCGACCTATCATTTCAATGTGTTTTTGGGGTTATTTTGCCATGATATAACTCTAATTTTTATTGGTTAAGTCATCTTATGCTTGGTCTCAATAGGTGTAGTGTAATCCACCTTATTTGCCTTCTATGCATCCATGTTTTGGCCCTTCATGTTGGCTTATTTTGGCTTCCTTCCATACATATTTTAGACTCATTTTGACGTGTTCTAGGACTGTTTTCGGTTGCCTTTACCATATGCTTCATGCTTTGTATAGCTGTAGTGCAATGGGCCATGCTAGCCTTATGTTTTGATGCTTCTTGCATACTATCTTTGAGCTATTTAGATGATTTGGTATCATTTAATACTTCATTTCAAAGCATGTAGCATTTCCATGTTCCCATTTCATTCACCCTTTGAGTGCCTCTAAGGGTTGTGCATTTGTTGCCTTGTTTTGGCCTAGTGTGTATGCTTGCATGCCTAGGTCTTTGAGCCCCCATCTTAGCATGTTTTGGTCTTTGTTTAGACCTAATTTAGCTTTGTCCATGATTGGTTCAATCATTTGTGCCATGTATTACATGCCCTTTGTGTAGTCCCTTTAATGGCTTTGTGCCTTAGGCCCTCTCGCATGCTTTACTTGTGTTGTTTGAATGATTTGGCATCATTTCACACTTGATTTCAGAGCCTTTAGTGTTGTCACACTTACATATTTATTGCTTCTTCATCATGCTTCAGAGTTGTGTTCTTAGGCCTAGTTGATGGGCCAATACTTGTGCATGTTTGCCTTGCCCTTTTGTGCCTTTATTCTAGCATTATGGCCTCTGTTTTGGACATGGCTGAGGTCTATCCATTTCGGTTTAAGTCCATTGAGCATTGTGTATGCCATGTAGTTAATCACATTGAGTATGCCATGTTGTTCTTAGCATTGCGCATTATGTATGCCATGTAGTTCATCGCATTGAGTATGCCACATTGTTTGCATGCTTAGGTTACATTGCATTGAGTATGCCATGTTATTACATTGTATTGCTGCATTGTGTATGCCATGTTCTTTGCATTGCGTGTGCTATGATACCATTTGCATTGTGTATGCTAGTTGCATTGCATGTTTGTATGCTTAAGCTGCATTGCATGTTTGCATGCTTTACTTATGTTGCATTTTGTTTGGAATAGGTATTAGTCCAAACACGAGAAACGAAGGACGTTTCATACTTGAAGTGATGAAACGTGCCTCAATTCTCGGTTGCCGACGCTCTTGATCACACATGATAGAGTTCTAGGCATTATGTGTTTATGTGTGCATTCATTTCATATTAAATTGTGCAACTTCGCCTCTCGGCCATCATGCATTGAAATGCGCAATTGGTGGCTCGAGGGTCGAGAACCACACTCCCTTGAACTCATGAAATGATAGGGAGGGTGGTTGTGCACACATATCTTGCAAATACATTGCCATGCCCTTTCTTGCTCTCTGTTGCAGCAAATTGCAGTCTGGCAGCAACAACTGGTCGGCCAGCCAGAAAAACTAGCTGGCGGACCACTTTTTCTGGTCTACAACAAAGATAGGTGGTCGGCCATGGCTGGTGGCTTCCCTAGGTGGTCGGCTACCCTCCCTCAAGTTCCCAAGGTGGAGTTGAAGCCTTCTGGAGCTTGGTGCAAGGTTCTGAGAACAAATGAAAATAGAGGCAAATCGGGGCATCGCATTGGATTTCCGAACGAGGCGACCGGGCATGCATGCACTCCTCTTCCCGAGGACCTCTGTTTAATGCTTTCCTTAGCTAGTTTATTCTTTGGTTCTGTACGTTAAGTAGTTAATGCGTTTAGCTGCTTATTTGTGTTGTAATAGCTAATAAGTTAACTTGTTAGTTAATTAGCTTGTTTTGTAATAATTAGTTAACTAGGATTAGTTAATTAGTTGGGTTGTAATAAGTAGTTTAATTAGCTTGGATTAGCTAGTTAACTTCTTACTCGGTCCCTCCGTCAAGAGGGCCAAATGTTGTAATAAGTATGCATGTGTGTGATGCATGTCTTCCAACCCCCATTTCTTTCTCCCATTTACTTAACCGCTTACAATGGTTAGTTTTAGGGCATATTTTGTTTAGCATACCTTATGCTTGCATGCGTGCATCATTCATCTGTATTGCATGCACCGGGCTCGGTGCATCATGCTAACTGCATTGTATTTTCAATATATTTACTTGAATACGTGTTCAACACCATGTTACCAAGTTGCATTTCACATGACATGATTAGAATAGCCGAGCCTATTTTAGTTGCATTCTCGCATGCGTTGCATTAGCCATCTTAACATGAACTAGGATCATGCAAGATTTCTAACTAGTTCTCTATTTTGACTCGGAGTACACTGTGAGTGTTTACGCTTTAGCATACTGCATGTGTGTTATTGATTACCATGAAAGCATGCTTGCCATGAGGCTAATTGCTTATTTGATATAACTGCCTGAATGCCTGTTGGTGAAGGTTTGATTACTTGAATTGGAACAATTCATTGAGTCCCGAATTTAGCCTACTTGCGAGTAGCAAACTTCAAACCATTTTCAAAAATGAACATGCAATGTTTTGTTCCAAATTAGGCGATCTAGTCTATACTTGTATGCTGTGTGCATCACGTAGTAAGATTAGCTAATTAATCGAAATAAGAGCACATGTGTCTTCAATAACAAAATATCATTTTAGTAAAGGCCGATCTTTGATCGGGGGAGCGGGGGTGCTCATTGCATGACCTTCCCCTCTCGTACCCAAGTTCTCCAGCCGAGGCAACTTTGGTGATGACGGACACGTGGCCTTAGGCACGAGTCAGGGTTTCCTAAATTCTCTCAAAATAAAATATTTAGGTGGTGACTCTGTATCTGGAAAAGTAGTCCATGTTTAGCACTTCTTTATAAAAATCAGTTTTCCAAAACGATTTGCCGGATTTGGACTCTTTGGTGATTTATCGGTCTTGCATTGCACTTTGCGAGATTAGATTTAGAACCGTGACATTGAGTCCGAACTGTAGTAGCTCAGAACAAAACGAGAATTCGCACCCTTGTAGGCGCGGATATCGGAGAGTTCCTGAGGCGTGTCTACCATTTCTGGCGACTCTGCTGGGGATTTAGAGAACTTTACTCGAACTCATGATATCTTGTTTTGATTACACTCATGTGTCTCTTTGCATTGCATTTGCATTGGTGCGCCTAAGACACCGTGTTTGCTGTATGCTATTCTTGAACGGTTTGCCGGTGTAGACACCCCATTTTTGACCGTCCTCAAGACTTGGATGTCACCGTTTGAACACTCGGTGATTATCCATGTTTGTGTTCGTTTGGAGTTCCCGGAGGTCTCGGCTACGCACCTTGCCTCAGGATCTCTGAATTTGACTGTTTAGTGTCTGGTTTCACACCAAACACTTGTGTTTTGCCTTGGAAGGGGAGGGAATGCCTTGTGAGACATCCCCACACACCACCGGCAGTGGCTAGGGGTCACCGGCTAGTTTTTGCTTCCATCGGCAATCTTTTCTGCCGGTCGGCAAATTTTGTTGCCGGTCGGCACTCTTTTTTGTCAAAATAACATTTTTGGGCAGCCGACCACTGTTCATCTACTTTATGTAGATATTTTGTGCCAACTGTGATAGCTGGCACCAACTCTGCCTCCCTCCATACACGTGTATGGAGGGATCTCCCTCTAAGCAAGCTTGTTGTATAAGCTTTGCAAGAGGGAGTTCTATAAGAGGACAAGCCTCCTCTTGGCTCTAGGTTAGAAAGTTTGAAGGCAAAAACCAGAGCTTCCATAGATAGATACACCCTATCTCTATATCTCCCTCTCTCTCCTCCTTTGTGTGTGTTTCTTGGCCTAAAAGTGTGATTTTACCTTACTTTTGCACCATTACACACACTATTACACCTATCTCCGAGTTTGAGGGACTTGGGAGGTTGATTCTTGAGTTTTTGGACTGATTTTGATCAAAAGAAGAGGGCTGGACCATTTGTTCTTCAAAGGATCTTCAAGGGTGAGCACTTTACTTTAGATTCCCCAAACTTGCAATAGTTTTTTACCTATCTTGCTTGCTGATTTAGCTTTTGTGCATAACATAAAAAAAGCTTACATTTTCATGCTTTAGAACTTTCATTAAGGTTGTTTTGTGGTTTGAGTGCAAACTCACCTTGTTAGGCTTTATTTGGCCCCTTTTGTGCTTCCCTTGTGAGGCCTTGTTTGCTTGAGTGTGTTGGTCTTTTCACCACTAAAAACCAGTTGATTTTCAGTAATAAGGAAGGTGGTTTGAAGTCTTGCATAGGGGAGGGACACCCCTCTCCCTTTATTGTCTTATTTCCTTGCATTTTGGCTTAAAGGGTAACATGCATGCTTGCTTGATTTTTGCCTTATTTCAGAACTTTTTAGGTGTTTTTAGGTCATATGTAATCTCTGTTTTTGGTCGGATTTATATCTCTTTGCATGCTTAAAGTACTTGCTTTGCATTGCTCCTTTTGGCCTAGAAAGGCACCTTGTGTTTAGGCCATGATTCTTGCATGTGTAGGCTTAGTTTCATGAAGGTTTTGGCATTGTCTTACCATGTTTAAGGTCTGTTGGCCCTTCATTTCAGCCATGCTTGCATAGTTTGATGTCGTCTCTTTATGTTTTAGCTTGTAAGCTTTGAGCATTTTGACCTCTAGCATGCATAACTATGATCATCCTCATGATTTGGCATCATTTAGGACCCCATTTCAGTCCATAAATCATGCTTGCATGCTTGCGTTTGTGACCTCTTCCATGCCTCGAGGGTGTGCCCTTTTATGCCTGGATATGAGCCTTGGTGCACACACCTCTTTGGAGCCACTTTAGCTGCCATATTAGGACGGTTTGGAGTCCTATTTTGCCTGTAAAAATTCTGTTTTTTTACTTGTCTAAATCATGCCATGATTGGTCTTGTTGTTGGAAGTGAAGTGGCCCTTTTTGTGCCTTAGCCTTGGGACCATTGGATTGCTTGTTGGCATAGGTTTTTGTCCACCCTTTTAGGCACTTTTGGCCGCTGTTTTGGGGTGGATTAAGTTCTGCCCCTTTTATGGTTTGAGGCCCCCTTGCATGCTTGTCTTATGACCATTGCATGATTGCTTCGTTAAGTGTTGTAATATTTTGGTCCCATTGCTTGAATTGTTCGTATTCGCATTGCATTTCGCATGCCTAGCATTGCATACTTGCCATACTAGTTACATAACATTTGGCATGCTTTGCATTTCCATCTCATTGTTGCATTTTGAGCCATGTTTGCATAACATGCATTGCACTACTTGGTTTGGGGTGTCAAACCAAGTGTTGAAGGTTAAGGGGCGTTCATACCATAAGTGATGTAACGTGCCTTAACTTTCGGTCGCCGGGGCCTTTGACTTTGACATGATAAGGCTTTGGTCCTCATTTGTATGTTGCATGCATCTTTACATCAAGTGGCAAACTTGATCCCTTGGGCTATCATGCACCATTGATGGCCCGAGGATCGAAGGCCATGCTTCCTTGAATTCAAAGCATGATAGGAAGCATGACCATGCTTACATGTGCCTGAAATCCCATGCCATACTGTCTGTCCTCTGTTTGCTGTCAAAACTGTCTTCTGCAGGAGGTTTTTGCCGACCGGCATAATTCTGCGCCGGCCGGCAATCTGTTTACAGCCGATAGATCCAAAAACGGCCGGTGGAAGTTGTCCATTGCCGGTGGGAATTTCCTCTAGCCGGTGGTACTCTGCAGTATGCAAGGAACCTGTCCTAGGGCTTTGGAAATTTTCAGAGAAGCAGGGCAGTATAAATAGAGGTGGCAGTGATGTGGTACGGGTTTTTCAGGCGAGCCGGGTTTCGAGCATGCATCATTCGCACATCCCGAGGCTGAGGCTGCGGCCATCCCTTTCCTTTCTTTTTGCATTCTTCCCATTAAGTAAATTAGAAATTCTGTAATAATTTTATTTGCTTATTATTTGGACTGTAATATTTATTTGTGTCCTCCGAACGAGGGCAAATCTGTAATAAGTGTGGGTGAGTGTGTGTATGTCTTCCAATCCCCACTTCTTTCTTCCCTTTTATTTACCTGCTTATGATGGTAGATTAGGGCATTTTTGAAATTAGCATACCTTATGCTATGCATGCGTGCATTCATGCATTTGTATTGCATGCATTAGGCTCGGTACATCATGCTAACTGCATTTGTATTTCAAATTCCAAATTGAATAACGTGAATCAATTGGTTGCATTTCACATGCCATATTTAGGTTAGCCGAGCCTACTCTAATTGCATCTTGCATGTGTGGCATTAGTCAACTTGACATGGACTAGGACACGCATGTTTGCTAACTAGTTTATTATTTTGGCACGGAGTACGATGTAAGTATTTATGTTTTAGCATCCCGCATGCATGTGAGTGTTGCCATGACAGTATGCTTGCCATGCGGCTAAATGCTTATATGATAAATTGTTTGAATGCCTGTGGGTGAAGGTTAGATTGTTTGAGTTAGAGAAACTCGCTGAAATCCGTATTTTAGCCTACTTGCGAGTAGCAAATTCCAGAGTGTTTTCTAAAACAAACGGATATGCAATGCTTATTTCCAAATTAGGCAATCTAGTCTATACTTGTTTGCTGCGCGCATAACATAGTAATTCTAGGCTAACAATTGAAATAAGAACACATAATGTTTTCAAAAACGGGTATCACGGTTAGTAGAGGCCGATCTTCGGATCGGGCGAGAGGGGGTGCTCATAGCTGACCTTCCCCAATCGTACCCTAGCTCCCGAGCCGAGAAACTCCGGTGATGACGGACATGTGGCCTTCGGCACCGAGTCAGGGTTTCCTAAATTCCCCCATAAAAAAAATATTTAGGTGGCGACTCTGTATCTGGCAAAGCAGTCCATGTTTGGCACTTCTTTTCAAAAAAATCTGTTTCTCAAAACGATTTGCCAGATTTGGACTCTTTGGTTCAAGATTAAGAACCGTGACACAAAATCGAGTCCGAACTGTAACGGGGCCCCACGCGGGCGCGTCTACAGCCGGAGGCTCGCTTTGAGAAGCATGCCATAAGGCTAACTAGTTGGGGGCTCTGCCACAACGGGAACACAAACCTCGATTTTTACCGGGGCACCCTTTTTGACCATTCGACCTAGCACATATCGGAATCCATAGTGACTATTCCAAACTAGGACAGGCTACTTACCCGATTGTAGGTTGTTTGAAACCGCTATGTGCGTAGTGAAACCCTAGTTCTTAACGAAACTAGGACAGGGAAACCCTACCCCTCCATAGGGGTGTATTGGCTCTCATTTGTTTGCTATGTCCTTTTAGAGTGTGCCTCTACAGGAATGCATGTATCAGTTTGCAAGTCTAGGTATCAGGCTTGAGGGCAGCAGTATTTGGGGAATCAATTTTATCTGTGGGTACCAGATTTGGATATCAGATTTGGGGCAGCAATTTGGGCACAGTAAACAGTGTTTGAGAACAGTGCATTCAGCTTACAAGTGCCAACTGTGTGTTGTCTTTATTTAAGCCGTTATGCTGTCCATTTTTCTAGTTGTATGTTTCCTTATTATGCTTTATTTATCTTTTTGCAAGGTAGTTTAGCACAATTGCATCCGACCAAGCAGATATTCCCCAAGAACACTGGGTTAGAGGTCGAAGACTTAATCGATCCAGGGATCTGATAAACGGACAAGCAGTGTTTCTTTCTTTACCCCCGGTTACTAGGCATAGGTCGAAAAGGCGCAGTGTATCAGTACAGAGGTTTCCAGATCAGGGGTCCTTAAGGAATCGGGCTTAGATTTCTGAGTCCACTGTAGAGACAGATATACCGGTTGTTCAGTCGGATCAGGATAATATGGCAAGAATGGAAGAAATGATGCGTCACCTTCAGGAGAGTATGCAAGCCATGCAACAGGATGCTGGCCGTCAAGCAGAAGTAGCTGCACGCCAAGCTGAGGTCATGGCCCAACAGGTAGAGTTAATTGCCAGGCTACAGCAGCAGACCGGAGCATCTGCTTCGCACCCAACTCCACGCCCACCAAGAGTTCCCATACTCGGGGAGACCGCTAACGTCCAAGAAAATACGGATGTTCCAACAGGGCCAGCTCCGCCCCCAATCCTACCCCAACTGTCTAAAGCGCCCACCAATCTAGTGGATTCACCATTTAAGTTCGAGGTGGATCCAATGGCGTTAAAAGTGAGCAAGCTAGAAAAGCTTTTCCAGAAGTCTCAAGGCGTGAAATCCATTCCAGATATAGAGGATGGATATACCGACTCGGCTGTGATGCTGCCGAACCGGTTTAAAATGCCGCACATTGACCGCTTTGATGGGTCTGGAGATCCTATTGTGCACCTGCAGCTATGTTTAGACATCTTAAGGCCAATGGGCCTCACCAGACTACAGAAGCTTTCCTTGTTTGGCTGGACCCTGTCGGGTGTAGCGGCCATTTGGTATGCAAAACTAGAGGACTCCGTTAAGAGAATTTGAGAGGAGATGGCTGAGGCCGTCATAGCTCAATACTCCTACAATACATAGATCGAGGTCACAACTCGTGATCTCGAGACCACCAGGCAAGAACCGAATGAGAGTTTCTCCGATTTTGTGACCCGCTGGAGGACTAAAGCCTCGATGATGACCATCAGGCCCGTTGACAAAGATCGGATTCGGATGGTTGTGCGCAACCTCCAGCCCAAGCTCATGCAGAAGTTGATCATGCTCCCCTTACCCACATTTGCAGACTTACATAAGATTGGGGTGCAGATCGAGGATGCAATGAAACAGGGTCTGATTGACCATGACAGAGAGCAGCCCAAGAGGGCATTCAACCGCAGTACGAATGCAGGCACAAGCAGTGCTGTAGCTGCCAGATCTTCAGATGTGGGAATGGTCACCACCACCCCTCCCAAAACCCTTGCAGCTACACCCTTTACTGGTATGTCCGGAAGTAGCTCACAAACAGCCAGATATGCCCCCAGAGGCCAAAGAACCTTCACCCCACTATACATGCCTTTGTCCAAGGCTTTAGGGGTTTTGATCAAGAAAGGGCACTTGAAGCCCCTAGAGCCGCGGCCCTTACTAGAAAAACTTCCTCCTTCCCATAACCCGGCAAAGTATTGTTCCTATCACCAACAACATGGTCACGAAACCAACTAGTGCTTTTGATTGCGTCATGAGATTCAGGATCTCATCGACAACAGGGTGATTATGCCTCCGGAAAAGCCGAATATCACAACCAACCCTCTCCCACCACATAACCAAGCTTCACCTCCCAAACGCATCAACTTCTCGCAAACTGGGGTTGTGTCATATGACCCTAGCATATATATTACCCCTTTCCACCTACCCAAGCCGGAGGTGTTCATTCCTGACAGTACTGACTTGCGCATGTTAGACATCTCCCAAACCCAACCTGAACTGGTGGTGGTGACCATCAAAGATAGAATTGGGATCACTATTGAGCCAGATGAGAATGATCAGTCAGAGCCTGAGGGGTCTGCAAGCTTTGAGTACAACCCGAGCGGTTATATTACTTCAACGGATCAGTCTAGATCGAGAGTAGAGCTCCCTATTGGGGCAGTGATCTACGTAGTTCAAGAGGATGGACCTAATCAAGGGATAGATGACCTAACGGATCTGGAAGAGGACATTACGAATCTCTAATTCTCTGAAGAACAAGATTCAGGGGACGTAACTGTCAACTTGTTTGACATAGAAGGGTCTGCAGAAGTTACTGGGTGGCTTAGTGACGAGTCGGATGTTATTGAGCTGTCTCAGCCAGAACAGGGTCCGTTAGAAACGGAGACATCAACAGTGGCCGGAATGGTCAGAAATCAGAATGGACTGCCGGAGAGCACCGGTGTTTAAAATTTTGCTCGAGATCAGAACAGTTTGAGTACAGAAGATGCTGAGTAGCAGGCTGCGCTGAAACAGCTTGAGCAGGAAAAGATCGAAGATCTGGAGAGGGCTAAAACGGCCAAAGCCCCTGTGGGGACAGAATATGCTGTGAGCACAGGAACGAAATGTACCCTGGGCACAAGAACAGTTGTAACAGAACCAGGTAGCTGCTTGTCGATGGCCGATGGCATGTGGTGGGAAGATGACGACCTATGTCTTGCCCACACTGACGAAGACTGGGGGAACAACCAGCCGGATGATACCTGGTATGTTGGAGAGGTGGACCACATGACCAGAAGTGGGCGGTACTTCAAGCCCCCACACCTAGATCAACCAGAGGCGTCCGAAAAAGACACAGAGGCAGAGAGGCAGAAAGAAAAGTTACTCGATGAGGAGGCTGTGCTGAAACAGCTCAAGAAAATCCAAGCAGACATCTCCATTTGGGGACTGCTCATGGCCTCAAGAGTTCATAGACAGGTCGTCCTTTCTGCAATGGACAGGGCCAAACTATCAATTGACACCACGCCTGAACAGCTGGTAGGGTTAGTCTTTTCGGGGGGAGCTTCCCCGATGTTAACCTTCACTGACAATGAGCTGCCACCTGAGGGCGCAAACCATAACAAACCTCTCTACATCTCTGTGGAATGTAGAGATAAATGGGTACCTGTAGTTCTTGTCGATATAGGATCCATCATTAATGTGTGCTCGTCGAGGACAGCATATGCAATCGGGTTGAAGCCCGCAGACTTTTTACCCACTACCTAGGTGATAAGGGCATATGACAATACCAACACAGAAATGATGGAGACTGTGCAGATTCAGACTCAGGTCGGTCCAAGACATCAGGATATTAACTTTCATGTGTTGAACGTTCCCGCGACCTTCAATCTACTCCTAGGGCGGTCGTGGCTGCACCAAGTAAAGGCAGTCTCTTCCACCCTGCATCAAATGTTGAAATACCCCCACGGGAAGGGGGTGGCCATTGTTTTTGGGAGTTCTTCAATCCATCCGCCGCCAGAGGTGTCTACGCTAGTTCTAGAGATCAAACATGGCGCGGAGGATATGTTTTTGTCAGGATTTACCCTAGTCGAGGCTCGGGTTGTACAGAATATACTGGCTATTGATGAGGGGTTATATGTCAGTGCACAATCTATGTACCTTATGAACAAGCTCCAGCACATCCTCGGGATGGGATTAGGTAGAAGTGGCCGGAAAGGCGTTGCAACATCGGCCGAAGTGCCGCATAACCCATATACCTTTGGTTTAGGTTATCTGCCTACCATAGAGGACTGGACCAGGAAAAACAAAGAGATGGCTGGAAGAGCCAGAGCAAAGCAGGCCGGGAAGTGTTATGAGTTGATGCATCGGCCTATCCAAGGTACCCTAAACGGACGATTTGTCCGGGAGGGGGAGGACTTCTCGTTCTGCTGCTTCCCAGAGCCATGGCTAAATACAGAAAGGCGGCGCCTGCCGGGGTTTGAGATTTTCTCTGACTTGCAATTGTCCGGGGATGATGTTGCTGAGGAGCAAACAGACCCACCAGCTGAGGTTGAGCAGTGCAGGGAGGAAGATTCCGAGAGTGCAAAGATTGAAATGGGGGTAGCACGGCTTGTCTATTTTCAGATCCTCCAATCGTACATGAGTGCTTGGGGGATAACTTCTCGGTGTCCATGATCGAGAATGAAACGACTACGAGCCCATCTTCAAACATTCTGGATGCAATACGATGAGGGATTCTTATCGAGCAGCACCGGGTCAGGTAGTGAGCCAAAATCTGATTCCACTGAGTTCGTAGAGTTGAAATCAGGTTCTAGCTCGTCTGAGTCTGAGTCCGGTATTCTTGGGGGTGACAACCCGGATGCCACAGTCCTGTCTAGGTCGTCTTTTTCCTTTTCCTTTGAGTCTGTTGTAACAGAGGAATCAGGCGACTTGGAAGTGATTAATGAGAATTGTGCGGCTGTGGCCTTCAAGTACTTTTTTGTGCCTTTGATTTATTGCATTAATCAGGACTTTCAAAATTTCGATGAAAACGACGAGGAAGAAATTCCTTCGGTTTTGAAATATTTGCTTGATCAAGAGCAGGAGAGGTTTGTAAAACCCTTGGTTGATGAAATCACCCAAATTAACGTTGGTACTGAAAAGGACTCGCGGCTGGTCCAGATCGGGTCCACGTTGTCTACGGAGGAGCGCGAGCACTTAGTCGCTTTGTTAACAGATTTCAAAGACGTTTTCGCGTGGTCCTACGAAGACATGCCTGGAATCAATCCTGAGATTGTACAGCACCGGATCCCCCTTGACCCAGAGGCCCGACCTGTTAAGAAGAAACTCCGAAGGATCCGCCCTGACTGGGCTCTCAAGATCAAAGAAGAGGTCACCAAGCAAATTGACGCAGGGTTCCTGCTGGTATCTGAATACCCAACTTGGTTGGCCAATATAGTTCCAGTGCCGAAGAAGGACGGCAGAATTCGGGTATGTGTGGATTTTAGGGATTTGAACAAAGCCAGTCTGAAGGACGACTTTCCTCTGCCGCATATCGATGAATTAGTGGACTTCACTGCAGGTCATGCGTTGCTCTCATTCATAGATGGGTTTTCAGGCTACAATCAGATTCTGATGGCACCCAAAGACTGGGAGAAGACTGCTTTCACCACCCCGTGGGGAACCTATTGTTATAGGGTGATGTCGTTTGGGCTAAAAAATGCTGGGGCAACGTATCAACAGGCTGCGACCATAATATTGCATGACATGATCCATAAAGAGGTGGAGATGTATGTGGACGACATGATTGTCAAGTCCAAGGAAAGGGAGGGCCACTACACCGCCTTGCAGAAGTTCTTTCAACGGATCAGAGAGTATCGGCTACGGCTGAATCCTCAGAAGTATACGTTTGGTGTTACAGCAAGGAAAATACTGGAGTTCTTGATCACACAGAGAGGTATCGAGGTCGATCCTTCCAAAATCAAGGTCATCTTAGAAATGCCACCACCAGGGACTAAAAAGGAGGTGCGAGGCTTTCTGGGTAAAGTGCAATTCATAAGACGGTTTATTTCAAAATTAACCTTACCTTGTGAACCACTCTTTGGTCTCCTGAAGAAAAGAAAGAAGTTCCAATGGGACGGCCGATGCCATGCTACTTTTGAATAGATTAAGCAATATTTACAAAACCCACCTGTGTTGTCACCGCCTGAGCCGGGAAAACCGTTGATTCTGTATTTTTCAGTGACTGAAACTACAATGGGCTGCATGCTTGCACAGTAGTCTGAGTACAAAGTGGAGAAAGCTATCTACTACCTGAGTAAGAAGATGTTGGATTACGAGACCCGTTACACTCCGCTGGAGAAGGCTTGTTTGGCCTTGGTATGGGCTACCAGGAAGCTACGGCACTACCTGTTAGCTCACTCTGTAATACTAGTTTCGAGATTAGATCCCATCAAATATCTCTTCGAGAAACCAGCACTTACGGGTAGGCTAGCTCGTTGGTTGCTTCTGCTTTCCGAATTCAATCTAAAATACATGACGCACAAGTTGGTGAAAAGGAGAGCGGTAGAGGAGTTCCTAGCTGATCACCTAGTCGAAGAGGATAAAGCAGTTGAGTACCTATTCCCAGATGAGGCCATTTTGCATGTCGAAGATGAAACTGGGACGATGTACTTTGACAGAGCGTCAAACCAATATGGGTATGGGATAGGGGTGTTGCTGGTAGCACTCGACAAATCCCGCATACCTCTAGCATTCAAACTCCGGTTCAGAGTGTCGAACAACGAGGCAGAATATAAGGCATGTATTGCTGGACTAGAAGCCGCCATAAAACTAGGGGCAAAACGGTTAGATGTCATCGGGGACTCGAACCTTGTTGTATCTCAAGCTAAAGGAGATTGGAAAGTTAAAGAAGAAAAGATGAGAATCTATCACCAGACCTTGGACGTGCTAATTCCTTGGTTTGAGAAGCTGAATTTCGCCCATCTGTTAAGAGAGAACAACAAGTTCACAGATTCACTACCAACTGTATCTTCTATGATAGACATCCCTTTCGGAGTCCGGATGCGTCCGATCATCATCGAACATAAATTCGTGCCGGCCTACGAGCTGATTGCAGCCATAGATGAGGTACAAGATGAGAACCCTTGGTATTACAATGTCTGGAACTTCTTGGAAAGAGAGGCGTATCCACCAGGGGCAAATGCCAAAGATAAGAGGGCAATTCAAAGAATGGCTGCTCAGTTCATCGTCTGTAGGGGTAAACTGTACAAGAGAGGTCATCTCGGGATACATAAACTGTGTGTTGATGCTGAAGAATCCAAGCGCCTGATGGAGGCCATCCATGGAGGGGAGTGCGGGGCGCACATGAACGAGGTGATGCTAGCCCGGAAGATCCTTAGACAGGGTTATTACTGGTCCACCATGGAGGAGGATTGTATTGGCTTTGTCTGGCGATGCCACAATTGTCAGATCCATGCAAATCGCATGAACATTCCCCCATCGAAGCTGTACAACATGACTTTGCCATGGCCATTTTTAGTCTGGGGGATTGATATGATTGGGGCTGTCACTCCAAAGGGGTCCCATGTGCATGAGTACATTCTGGTAGCGATAGACCACTTCACGAAGTGGGTTGAGGCCCAATCTTACACGGTGTTGAAGGCATCGCATGTCACCAAGTTCATCAAGAACAACATCATCTGTCGCTATGGGGTCCCAAACGAGATTATTTCAAATAATGGTTCCCATTTCAAGAAGGAGGTGGTTGACTTGTTGGAGAAGTACAACGTGGTTTTTCATAAGTTGTCTACATATCGGCCGCAGACCAACGGAGCAGTTGAGGCCGCCAACAAGAACATCAAACACATTCTACAGAAGATGGTGGAAACCTACTGGGATTGGCCAAATAAGTTGCCATTCGCTCTGTGGGGCTACCGAACTTCAATCCGAACTTCTACCGGGGCGACTCCGTATTTCTTGGTTTACGGGATGGAGGCAGGTCTTCCTATCGAAGTTGAGGTCCCGTCATTACGCGTATTGGCTGAGTGTCAGATAGCTGAGGCAGATTGGTAGCAAAGCAGGTTCGAAAAACTCATGCTCTTTGATGAAAGAAGGCTGAAAGCACTATATCACGTTCAGGGTTATCAACGAAGAATTGCCAGGGCTTTCAACAGGAAGGTTAAGTCCAGGAAAATGAAGGAAGGGGATCTAGTGCTCAAAGACAACTGAGCTCCCATCCACGACCCTAGGGGCAAGTTCAGACCCAATTGGACTGGCCCTTACATTATCAAGTCTATCTGGTCGGGCGGAGCTGTTGTTCTGATAGACCTAGATGGCCTAGAGTTCTCCCAACCGATCAACCTAGACAAGTTGAAGAAATACTATCCCTGACTGGCTCGCTAGGCTGAAAACCCGAAAGGGCGACCTAGGCAAAAGTTAGAGCATGAAAAATTTGAAATTACAAAAACTGAGCTCGCAAGGTTGAAAACCCAGAAAGGACGGCCTTGGCAAAAGTTAGAGCGCAAAAGGAGAGTGTTAATACACGAGTGAACCCGAGCCGAACTACGTAAGGCTTGATTTCCATCTTTGGGATACGTAGGAAACTTCATTCTGAAGTCCAGCCATAAACACTTCCCTGATCAACTTTGTCCGTGTGATCATATTGGTCATCTTTGTCTATTCTGCATTCAAAAGCTCGGTTGTGATCTCCAGTGCAGTGCTATTCAGACTAGGGGCAACTTTCTAGTTGCTGGGATCCGGGGTTGTACATCTCAGTGATAGATCTCGGGCGTGTCCAGTTGTGATCCATATCGAAAATGGTTTTGAAAAGTTTTAATAAAAGTTGATTTTGCTCAATTTAATCTTTTTACGACTTCGATCATTTTTAAACCAAATGGAAAATTGTCAATACCCACAACCTTCAATTTCATTGATTTTGGTACAGAGTTCTCCTACTCTTGAATACAAATTGAAGTTGTTTTTTATTACATTCATAAAGAAAAATTGAAAGTACTGATAAAGCAATAAATTCGGGGCATGGATAAGTCTGGTGTTCCTGCGCCCCCTTCCAGAGCTGGTCGAAGCCTCTGATGCCAAAGTAGGCCCAACCTGCACCTCTTCGTCAAGCCAAGCTATGCATTCATCAGAGAGAGTATAATTAAAAGTGGGAGCAGGGGCTTGGAGCTCTCTCGTCTTCCATGCTGTGGCATACCGAGCTAGATGTGCGCCTCGGACTGGAAATACAGCAGGATACTCTATCCCTTCCTCCGGGCGAGTCTGATCATGTCCGAACTGGCGTCGGAATCGGCGCGGGAAGTAAAGGACACAGTCTGTCAAGCAGATCAACTAAATCCCAAGCTGGCGAGTCATGTTGTGGCTCATCGCCAACAAATTAAGCCAAGGGCAGTGCCAAGCAATGTCAAGGGCGGACAGACTGCACATCCACTTATACCACCATCCCTCATCAGGGGCATTGACTAGACGTCGTCGGAAGAAATAGCCGCGAGCTGAATATGCTGGGCATGAGTCCACGACCTTCAATTTATCCATCAACCATATCTGGGGAGGGATAAAAGTGAGAGATTAAAGAATAGAGAGGTGTACGTTGAGAGGAAAAGTGAGAAACAGGTTTTGAGAGGAAAAACCGAGCCTGAGGGCCGAGTGATGTGAGGAATATACGTGAGTTGGGGTGTGAAACATTACCTGCAGCAGTAGTGGACTCCCCGCGAATCTAGTCCTCTCTTGGCGATAAAAAGCGTCCAAACCCATCAACGTCTCAGCTAGTGTCATGGCGATACAGCTCTTACCCTCTTTCAAGCCCTCGGTAACCTCAATTAAATGAGCGCTAAACACTCCAGAGCCTGGGGCAAGCAAGAAATGTGACAACATGCACAAGCAAAGCACATGTCACTAGAAACCCTGCCAGTCATGGTCGCCACGGTCGCCGGCATCAGAGAACCGATGAACCAAGCTCAGAATGTCCAGCACCCCGTCACAAATCAATAACCGAGCGTCATGCAAAGTAAGCCTGCACATTTGTCCTAAGGCTTGGACGTGGCCGAAGTGGAACTGGGCATATCTCTTGTCCGCCAAAGTTAAAGGCATGTGTTACCGGATTCCAAAACCTTGCTGTGGCATTAAGGAACGGAAAATGTAGCGGGGTGTGACTCAACGTGAATAGTGCATTTATGCCGAAGCCCCGGAAGTTCAGCTTTTTCGAGCCATCTAAGTTGGCGATCCAATTTGTAAGATTTTGGATGAGAAACGCCTCCATTTTGGTGCAAAACTGAGTTGGAATGAGGGAACCACGAAGCTGGAACCTTTATAAAGGATAAGGCATTGTTTGAAGGACAAGTGTCACAAAACTAGAGGTCCCTAGACCAACTAGTCGGCCGACCACTTTTTCTGGTCGGCCAGCCAGTTTTTCTGGTCGGTCAGCTACTTAACTGGTCTGCAGAACAAGAAACTGGTCGGCAGGCTCCTATGGTGGTCGGCCATGAGCAAAAAGGGCTCTGCAGCCTTTTCCTTGTCTCAAGAAGAGAGTCTTTAGCTTTCCTGTGTACTGAGAGTGCTGAAGGTCTGAGTTTACCTATGTTTCGGATGCATTATGTGGCTTAGTTTGCCTAAAATGCATTTGCTTATCGAGTTGTTGCTCTTTTCTTATCGAGTTGTTGCTTATTTGTTTATCGAGTTGTCGCTCATTTGTTTATCGAGTTGTTGTTCATTTGTTTATCGAGTTGTTACTCTTTACTCTTCGAGTTGTTACTCTTTACTCTTCGAGTTGTAAACTTATTAAGTCTTGTTGTCACTTATTGAGTTGAGTTGTTTAGTTTGTTGTGTTGGTTCATTACTTGACTTGGCAATACACAATGTTCAATTTCCATTCAATCTCATTTTTTTTGGGTGCAAAATGATGCGATGCGATCCTTAGAATACAAATACAACACTTTTTGAACAAAAAGCTATTTTCATTCCATCATGATTCCTTTTTACAACATTTTACAATAGGGTACAAGTTTTGAAGAAAATAAAACTGCCTAAGCTGTACAATGTGCTACAACTACATGTAAAAAGAAAAATAAAGAAGGAACATCTGCATCAGTGCTATCAAGCTCAAGACCGACAGGCTCTCTTCATCCTCTTCGGCCGAGCAGCCTCTGCACCACCACCATTTGAATCGGAGCCACCATTCTCGGAATCCTACTCGGCGTCACCTCCGTCCTCAGAACCGGAATCGGAATCATCATCCCTACCTGCAGATGTCTCTGACAGTGGATGCGCTGACTCCTCCTCCTCGCTAGACTCCTCTTCCTATCTAGCAGGTGCTCTACGGCCGCGAGTCGAGGCCCCTCTCCTAGTTGCTCGGGAAGGCCTGGATGGCCCGGGTGGTACAGGTGCGACCTGAAAAGACAATTTGAATACATCAGCCAAAGTATGTACATCAAATGTAAGAATGGTGCATAGAATGAGTGCATGCAGATATAGTGTGTGAATGTGTTGTGACAGATGTGCTCTACAGATGTAGTGAATCAGTATAGTGAAATGTTCAGGTTTTCGTATGTCATCAGAAGTATGATAAATGCAAAGAAACTGGAAAATACCGGAATACTGTAGGAGTGCAGCAACGTCTCCCTCTGCAAGACCATCCTCTCAAGTGAGGCCACCACTCCGAGCAACCGCTCAGTGTACTCTCTGGGAGGCTGCAGATGCAAGTTCAATTCATCAGTGAATGAATGAATGTCTAAATATCTGAGGGATAAATAAAAATAAAAAAATAAAAAAAACTGTGGAGCATACTGGTGATGACTCAAGGTCGCTGACATATCAATGATTGGGCAATGGAGGCTCCAACGGAATCTAGTAAGATGCCTGTCGACGCACCGTCGGGCTTTGCTTCTACAGTTCACACTCAAATGTCACGGTTCTAAATCTAATCCCGCAAAGTGCAATGCAAGACCGATAAATCACCAAAGAGTCCAAATCCGGCAAATCGTTTTGGAAAACTGATTTTTAAGAAAGAAGTGCCAAACATGGACTGCTTTACCAGATACAGAGACGCCACCTAAATATTTTATTTTGAGAAATTTAGGAAATCCTGACTCGTTGCCTAAGGCCACGTGTCCGTCATCACCAGCGTTGCCTCGGCTTAGGAACTTGGATACGATTGGGGAAGGTCATCTATGAGCACCCCCGCTCGCCCAATCGAAGATCGGCCTGTACTAAGCATGATATTTTGTTTTGAAAACATATGCGTTCTTATTCCGGTTATTAGCCTAAAATTACTATGTGATGCGCACAACACACAAGTATAGACTAGATCACCTAAGTTGGAACAAATCATCTCATGTTTGTTTGTTTGAAAATGGTTTGAAGGTGTTTCTCGCAAGTAAGCTAAGACGTAGATTTGCCACCCTCAAGTGGGCTTAGAAAACATGATTTTGCCACCTCAAGTGGGTTTAAAACTCGTATTTTGATGAATTGTTCCAATTCAAGTAATCCAACCTTCACCCACAGGCATTCAGGCAGTTATATCATATAGTTAGCCTCATGGCAAGCATGCGGTCACGTTAACACTCACACTCATCTAAGATGCTAAAGCATAAAAGCTTACCTAGTACTCCGAGCCAAAACAATAGCTAGTTAGTAATCAATGCATAATCCTAGCTATGTTAAGATACTCAATGCAACACATACAAAAATGCAACTAGAATAGGCTCGGCTATCTAAGAACGGCATGTGAAATGCGACAACTCGAAACACATATTCAAGTTGGAATTGAAATGCTATGCAGTTAGTATGATGCGCCGAGCCCGGTGCATGCAATATAGATGAATGATGCAAACATGCGAGCATAAGGATGCTAATTGAAACATGACCTAAAACTAACCATTGAAAGCAGGTAAGTAAAAGGGAGAAAGACGTGGGGTTGGAAGACATTCACACACTCACGCACGCTTATTACAAAATTCTCCCTCTCGACGAAGGGTCCAAATAAATAATACAAATCAACTAATTAACTAACTAACAAGCTAATTAATTAATTACACAACCAAATCAAAATAAATAACTATTCTAAGTTATTAAAACATTGAAATGGCCTCGAGACGAGGGATAAATGCATGAGTGGATGGCTTCGCTTGGAAATCCATCGCCATGCTCCATGTTGCCTCTATTTGCACTGCTCTGTACCTCTAAAAATGGTGCCAACTTCTGTGACACTTCTGAACCACCTTGTGGGCATGCTGAGAGGCCATCAGCCAAAAGACAGGGCCATCGGCCATGGGAAATTGGTCATCGACCAAATATAAGGATATCGGCCAAATAATGTTAGCCGACCGGCACTGAGTATAGCCGATCGGCCATCTCTTCCCGCTAAATGCTTCTTTTGCTGCAACAGAGGATAGCTAGAGCATGGCAATACATTTGCAAGACAATGTTTGCAGCTACACCCCTTATCATGTTTGAGACTCAAAGGAGTGTAGTTCTCGACCCTCGGACCACCAATCACGCATTTCAATGCATAATGGACAAAGGAGCCAAGTGTGCAATTTGATATCAAATGAAATGCACAAAAACACACAAGGGGTCCCAACCTCTATCATGCTTGATCAAGAGGCAAGGCAATACACACACAATGCGATGCAACCTAAGCATGCAAGCAAACATGCAAACAACTCAAGCATGCAACAACATGCAACAATATCATGCAATGCAACTAATATGCAATAGACATACAACCTATGCATGTAAAGATGCATGGCATAGGTATGTGACAACAATACCAACAATAAGCATGAGACAACATGTAATCCAACAAGTGTGCAAGATGGATGAATATGCAACAACATATCAATTAGCAAGCATGTAACAACATGTAATGTGCCAAGTATGCAACAAGCATGCAACAACATGCAAGGCAAGCATGCAACAACATGCGAAGATGGACTTAAACTAAAATGGACAGCTCTCAAACACACCCAAATCAGTGGCCAATAGTGCCGAAATGATGACTTGAAAAGTAAGGAAATGCATGCTCATGCGTTGGCCCATGACTTAAGTATAATAGCACAACTCTCAAATATGATGAAAAGGTGACAAATGTGAGAATGTAGCAATGAAGTAAGCTCTGAAATTACATTCCAAAGGATTCTAATTCATGCATATATGACAAATAAAGCATGCTAGTGGACTCAAAGCTTAAAACTAACCAAGGGACTTGCACCATGGCCATAACAAGCAAGCCCCAAAGGGCCAAGGTGACTTAAAGCAGTCCCAAGGTAGGCCAAAACAAGGCTAGAAATATGCTTGAACAGGGTTAACTCATGCTAGAATGGAAGGCACAAAACATGACGCATACAAGGCCAATGAGGAGGATTGCACTACACCTACCAAAACCAAGCATGGGATGACTGTACCAACAAAAATCAGAGTCATGGCATGTCAAAATAACACAAAAAATGCACTGATACCAAGTCAACACATGCTAGAATAACAAACTCACCCATTAGGCATGCAAGACTAGTAAAGAGGACTTACACTACAAGCGTAAGAAGCAAATGAGGGATGCTCTAACCAAGTAAAAACAGAGCTATATCATGGCAAAATAGGACCAAATACACACTGAAATGGTGACCCAAAAGCCTAGGCAAGACGGCATACACAATGACCCATTCTTAACGCATAAAACACCAACTCTTCAAAGCATTGAAAGAGTGGAAAATGTGAGGGCATGGAAATGAAACATGCTCTGAAATATCATTCCAAATGATGCTAAATCATGCAAATAGCCTAAGCAATGCATGCTGGTGGCTTGAAAACTCAAGGCTAGTGAGCTAAAATGCACTATGGCTATACAAAGCATTGCATGCATGACCAAAATAACATAAATCAGACCTAGAGCATGCTAAAACATGACCAAAATCTTCTCAAAGTCAAGCCAAAATCATTCTAGAATGATAGTCAAAAACATGATGCATGTTAGGCTAGTGTGCAAATTTACACGACAAGTGTATGGAGCATGCAATCAACAACCAAACCAGCTTAAAACAGAGTTAGAGAAGGCCCAAAAAGTCCCAAAAACATGCTTGAAAAGAGCTAACATAAGCCACAAAAAGATGCTACTTTATATAGCTAACAAGGCATGGCATGGAGAGACAAGGAGGGGAGGCTATCCCCTCCCATTTAGGACCTCAAAACATTTTTACCACTGAAATCCAAGTGGTTCTAGGGCCACGAAAAGTTGTTTTGAAAGGCCTTAGATGATGGCTCAAAAGCTATACAAGCTAAGAAACAAAAGGGAGAGACAACCCCCTAGCCAAACAAGGCTTAAACCAACACTTTTAGGACTGAAAAACAGAGATTTTCTCAGTTCAAAACCAAGCCAAAATCAGTTTAAAAGGGTGGCAAAATAAGCATGAAAAGTTGGCCAAGAGAGAGTACAAAATGAGCTTAAAAGAGAGAGAGGCTTACCCTTAAAGCACAGCTGCAAAACAGGTCCAAACTCTGAGCTAAAACTAGCTTTTGGAGCTCAAAATGATCCTCAAAGAACCTCAGCCCAATGGTGGTTGAGTTTGATCAAGGATGCCTAGGCAAAGGTGAGGTACATCTTCAAGTATACCTCTTGCATGCACACAAGGTCAAGAGGGAGAGCAAGCTTTAGTGAAAAGCTAAACTTTTGCTCTGAAATTTCTAGAGAGAGAGAACTTTTCTAGAGAGAGAGGCTCCTAAAACTTGTTCAAGAAGTTCCCCCTTGGAAAATGGGAGATATATCATCATATATAGCAAAAGCAAGACTCAAGGTCGAAAATATCTGATTTGGGACAGGTGGCACAAGCTGGAAACAGTTGGAGGATAAATATCTATCAATTCTGGGCTTTCCGGACACTTATGGTTAACCGACCATCTTTGGTGCCGATCGGCCACCATTTTTGGCCGATAAGGTTCACTTTTGGCCGACTCATAGCTGCTGAGGTCAAATTGTGGCCGATGGACCTCCATAGAGGCCGATGGAAAAAATCAACCCTAGTCCCTGACTTGAAGCAAGCCTAATTCCTTCATCTGGACTCCTTTTACAGGTCATTCTTGAACCTAAACTGTAGCCCCGGAAGTCTTCTTTCCAAATTTGGAAGCCTCACCTCAAACTTCCAAGTGTGCTAAGAGATATCCCTCTTTTAGTGAAGGTTGCTCAGTTTCAGTCCAACTGGAATGATGCCCAACTTCAACCAATCATATCTCCCCCATCCGGACACGGCTTTAGGAGATTCTTAAGTGAACAATGAAGCCCTGGAAGTAAGATTTCCAACGGTGGTGGCCTCATAGTTGAAATCCAAGTATTCCAAAGGATAGGCCTGATTTAGGGAGGGCTGCTCGAGTCTCTCTTAGCGATTCATACCCAACTTCTTCCTCAGCTAGGTTTCTTCCCTCTTCTCCTCTTTTCTTCAACTCCAAACCCCTAAACAAGGTGTTTTGAAGGATTTTTCAAAGATTTCAACTCCCTTTCATTCATTTCCACTTTGTCCTTGCTCGGTTTACCGAAAAGCGCAACGTTTGACAAAATGGGAGCCTCAGAACATCATAGAAACTTTATTTCAAAAATATTTTGAAAAATAGGGTTTTAAGGTCTAAAATCTTTTGATCAAGATGGGGTGTGAGGTTTGGATTTGACTCTCTCCTTGCCGAAGAAATCGAACTTTTGCTCTGCACATCTTTCACCATCAAGTAAGCCATTAGTAGAGCCTAAGTCTTAAGGTCGGTCAAAAATGGGGTGTCTATAGTTGCCCCTCTTTGACAGAACTCGAAAGTCATAAGATGACGGGAGTGAATGTCAAAGCCTAGAGACGACCCATTTTTCACAAGGCCAAAGACTTAGACAAGCATATAAGATAACAAAGATATGCGCCCGCAGGCTGGGGCAAGATGCAAATGACATGCACAATGCCGAACATAACTTATGATCATGCCAAGAGAGCTGTGATGAAGCAATTATGCAAAATAAATGCAACATTTTAAGCGAATGCTATACAAGCAAATAAACACGAACCAAACTACATCTCATGTAGAAAGAATGTAAGAAAATTATGCAATCTTAGTGAGCATGTGCGATAGATACACAAAGCGAGCGTGTGATAGATACACAAAGCGAGCGTGTGGTAGATACACAAAGTGAATGTGTGTGATAGATACACAAAATGAGCGTGTGATAGATACACAAAGTGAACATGTGATAGATACACAAAGTGAACATGTGTGATAGATACACAAAATGAGCGTGTGATAGATACACAAAGTGAACATGTGATAGATACATGAAATGAGCGTGTGATAGATACACAAAGTGAACATGTGATAGATACATGAAATGAGCTTGTGATAGATACACAAAGTGAACATGTGATAGATACATGAAGCGAACGTATGATAGATACACAAAATGAGCGTGCGATAGATACACAAAGTGAACATGTGATAGACACATGAAGCGAACGGAGTGTGATAGATACACTTAGCAAACAAAGTGTGATAGATACACTAAGCAAACATGTGGTAGGTGAATGAAGTGTGATAGATACACTAAGAGTGAACACAAAGTGTGATAGATGCACTAAGTGAACAAAGTGTGATGGATACACAAAAGGTGAACACAAAGTGTGATAGATGCACTAAGTGAACAAAGTGTGATGGATACACAAAAGGTGAACACGAAGTGTGATAGGTGCACTAAGTGAACAAGTATGATAAATACACTAAAGGTAAACACGAAGTGTGATTGTAGACACCCCATTTTTGACCGTCCTCAAGACTTGGACGTCACTGTTTGAACACTCGGTGATTATCCATGTTTGTGTTCGTTTGGAGTTCCCGGAGGTCTCGGCTCGCGCGCCATGCCTCAGGATCCCCGAATTCGACCGTTTAGTGTCTGGTTTTGCACCAAACACTTGCATCTTGCCTTTGAGAGGCAGGGTGGGGCTTGTAGACCATCCCCACCCATCACCGGCAGTGGCTAGATGCCACCGGCTAGTTTTTGCTGCCACCGGCAATATAGTTTGCCGGCCGGCACTCTTTGTTGCCGGTCGGCACTATTTGTTGCCGACCGGCACTCTTTTTGGCCAAGATGGAATTTTTGGCCGGCCGATTGCTGTTCATCTGCTTTTACAGATATTTTTAGACAGCTGTATTGCTTTTGCTCCCCTCCAAACACGTGTATGGAGGGATCTCCCTCTTGCAAAGCTTGTCTTGTAAGCTTTACAAGAGGCATATAAAGAGAGCTTTTAGACATTTTTGGGAGCAAAAGACAGCCATTGTTGAGCTCTTGTTCTAGGGTTTGGGTGAGATACATTTTCTATCTCTCTTTCCCTCCCATTTGTTCACTAGGTGCTTTGTGTCTTACTATTCCACACAAACACCTAGTGTTTCACCTTCCTCTTGAAACTAGGGTTCTAAGGGCTTGTTCTTGAGTTTCTTGACTGGTTTGGAGCCAAAGGAGGCCATTGGAGCATCATTTGTGAAGGAGGCTTCAAGGGTGAGATTCTAGTCTTTTTTTTCCCATTCTTGCATTAATTTTATACCTATCTTAGAGCATGTTTGGTTTGTTTTTCATGCTTATATATCTATAATATAACATGATTTTAAGTTGGTTTTGGAACTCCATGCATGTTTAGCATAGTTGCCATGTAATGCCTTGTTTATGCCTTAATGTGCCTTAGGTTGTTAGCCTTTGTTGGAGCATGTTTTTGGCTTAGTCTTGTGAAGATTATGTGCTTATCTTGACATGTTTTAGCTCTGTCCATAGTCGTTTGGGTTGATCTTTGCATGCTTGACATAGCTCCTTTGTATTTGGGCTTGTTGGCCTTGAGTATGTGCATGTGTAGCATGATATCTTTGCATTGTTTTGGTGATTTGGGGTCACTTTATATGTTATTTCAGTCCCATTTCCATGCTTGCTTGATTGCCTTGCATGCATCTTTAATGCCTCATAAGCATGTGTTGCATGCCCCATGTTTCGGCTATTGTGTATGCCTTTGTATTTGGGCCACTTAGATGCCATCTAAGGAGTCCTTTGGCCTTGTTTTAACATGCTAAAAATCTGTTTTTAGTTGTTTAATGCATGCCATGTTTGGTCTTGCTAAGTGTAGTTCAATCCCCCATTGGTTTGCTTTGAACACTTGGACTATTTGTTGCATGTTTTGGCTTGATTTTGTTGCTTGGTTTGGCACCATCCTAACATGATTTCAAGGCTTATAATGCATACTAATTGTTCATGTTTGTCCCTTTCAAGTGTGCTTGAATGTTGCTTGATTTGTGCTTAAGTGTTGGTCCTTATGTGCATGTGTGTGTGTGTGCCATTTAGTCCTCACTCTTTAGCACTTTTGGCCACTGTTTTAGGTCTATTTTAGAGCTGCCTAATTCATGTATAAGTCCATCTTTCCATTTATTTGCATTGCCATATGTATGCTTGTATGCTTGCATAAATGCTTTGCCATGCCATGTTGCATCCTTAGCTTGTATGCCTAGGTTGCATTGCATCTTGCATGCATTCCTTGTTCCTTGACTTGGTGATAGGAATTGGGCCTTATTTGGTTTGTTTGGTTTGCATGCATTTGAAATCAAAGTTGCATACTTGGTTCCTTGGGCCATCATGCATGGAAATGCGTGATAGGTGGTCCGAGAATCGAGACACATGCCCCTTTGAGTCATTACAATGATAAGGGACATGGTTGGTGCATACATGCCTTGAATTGTGTTGCCATGCTTTGTTTTGCCCTCTGTTGCTGTGAGTTGCAGGTTCTGCAGGAATACTCTGCCGACCGGCAGTGTAATGTGCCGACCGGCACCATTTTCTCTGCCGACAGATTCAATTTTGTGCCGATGGCCATACCACACTGCCGGTGGCAATTTCAATCAGCCGGTGGTGATCCTCTCTGTCCAAGGGATCAGTCCTGAGGCTTTGGCAGCCTCCAGAGGAGGAAAGGAAGGAAAACAGAGGCAGCCCATGCATGGTGGCACGCTTCCCGAGGTGTTTTCCTGTTTTAATTAATTTATTTAATTCGTTAATTAAATTAGTTAATTTGTAATATTAATTAGCTTGCGTAGTTAATTAATTTGTAATATTTATTCGGTCCCTCCGAGTGAGGGTAAATCTGTAATAAGTGTGTGTGGGTGGTGTGTATGTCTTCCAACCCCACTTCTTTCTTCCCTTTTATTTACCTGCTTACGGTGGTAGATTAGGGCATGTTTAAATTCAGCATACCTTATGCTATGCATGCGTGCATTCATGCATTTTGTATTACATGCATTAGGCTCGGTACATCATGCTAATTGCATTCGTACTTCAAATCAAAAAAATTGAATATGTGATAATTGTGCATTTTCACATGACATGTCTAGGATTAGCCGAGCCTATCTTAGCGACATTTTGCATGTGTTCCATTAGCCATTTTTAACATGGACTTGGATCATGCATGTTTGCTAACAAGTTCTTTGTTTTGGCACGGAGTACTATGTAAGTATTTCCGCTTTAGCATATCACATGAGTGTGAATATTGCCATGACAGCATGCTTAACATGTGGCTAGATGCTTATGTGTTAAACTGTTTTGAATGCCTGTGGGTGAAGGTTGGGTTGTTTGAGTTGGAAAAACTCGTTGAAATCCGTATTTTAGCCTACTTGCGAGTAGCAAATTCCAAAGCATTTTCAAACCGAACGGATATGCAATGTTTATTTCCAAATTAGGCAATCTAGTCTATACTTGTTTGCTGTGCGCATAACATAGTAATTCTAGGCTAATAATTGGTTTTAAAACACATAAAGTTTTCAAAAACGGACATCACGGTTAGTAGAGGCCGGTCTTCGGACCGGGCGAAAGGGGGTGCTCATAGCTGACCTTCCCCGATCGTACCCAAGCTCCCGAGCCGAGACAACTCCGGTGATGACGGACATGTGGCCTTCGGCACCGAGTCAGGGTTTCCTAAATTTCCCCATTTTAAAATATTTAGGTGGCGACTCTGTATCTGGCAAAGCAGTCCATGTTTGGCACTACTTTTTCAAAAATCTGTTTCTCAAAACGATTTGCCAGATTTGGACTCTTTGGTTCAGATTAAGAACCGTAACACAAATCGAGTCCGAACTGTAGCTTAGCGAGGTCCCTCGCGGACTTGTTACAGTTTCTGGCGACTCTGCTGGGGAATTTAGAGAGCTTGACTCGAACTCGTGATATCCTATGTTGATTTCATTTATGTGTCACTTTGCATTGCATGTGCATTGGTGCGCCTAGGAACACAGTGTTTGCCATCTGCCATTCTTGAACGGTTTGCCGGAGGCTTGTCTTGTCAAGGCATGTCCATAAGGCTGACCGGCTATGGGCTCTGACAGCATGGGAACACAAACCCTGGTTTACCGGGGCACCCTTTTTGACCATCCGACCTAGTGCATATTCAGATCCGTAGTGACCATTCCAAACTAGGACAGGTTGCTTACCCGTTTATAGGTTGTTTGAAACCGCTGCGTGCATAGTGAAACCCTAGCTCCTGACAAAATAGGACAGGGAAACCCTACCCCAACATAGGGGTGTTTTGTTCTCTTTACTTGCTATGTGCTTTTAGAGTGTATCTCTACAGGAACGCATATACCAGTTTGCGAGTTTGAGTATCGGGCCCGAAGGCGCCAGAATCAGTATTGTTGAGAATCAGTTATCAGGAATCAGTTATCCGCGGGTATCAGATTCAGTATTTTGGGAATAGAAATCTGGGAACAGTGATCAGCAGTAGGGTACAGTTGTTTGGCTACACCCGTGTTTGATCAGTTTGGGCTGAAATGCTGTCTATTTTTCTTTCAGTTCAGAGAGTTGCAGAGTTGATACAGAACAGCCAGTGTCTCCCCTTTGCTGAGGCAAGATTTATGGCGACACAAAGTTCAGAAGAAATTGTGGTTATGACAGCTGCATTGGAGCAGGGAACCGCTCCGCAGAGTGAGGCCAACATCAGTATGTCATACCCGCCTAGGTCACCCGTTGTGCACCCGGTTTGGGCTCCCCAGTTATACCAGGCTCGTGAGCCCACCACCTTCGAATTAATGGGGATGATAGGCGATCTCCAAAGGTCTGTGGCAGACCTCGCCTATGGAATATCGACTTCACCTCCAGCGGTGCCATATGCCGGGAATTTTGTACCACAGGAGCCCCCGCTACTGGGGCGGATTGTGATAGAGCTCAGCCAGCCAGAGGTGGCTTCCGGCTATAGCCACGACATGCCAGCACCAACCCCGACCCTTGATCAGGCTGAGGCTAGAGGAAAAGACAAGGCAAAGATAGATGCCGACCCCATTGAGCAACTGCTGTGGGCAGTCGAGGCTCTGAAAGTCAGAGGGATGAACAAGCAACAAACGTCTGCAATAGTGACCAAAGCTGTGGATGATGCTTTCCCCACTCCGATCAAAGGCAGTTCAAGCCAGGCAGAAAACCGGGATGGGCCCCGTCATGCCCAGACAGTTCCTGTAGTTCCCAACCCTGCACCGGGAAAGGTTCAAAAGGCCAAGGCAGCGCCAGCTGATCCTTTCGCCAGCGCATCTGGCAAGAATCCTCAAACTGCAAAGTACCTGCCCCGAGGGCGCAGGGTCTTTCACGACCTCCACATGCCTTTGTCTAGGGCATTGCTAATATTGGCGAAGAATGGGCATCTTAAGCCTTTGGAGCCCCGGCCACTCCTGAAGAATCTCCCCGCCACTCATGATGCTACCTTGTACTGCGCGTACCACCAACAGTCCGGTCACAGCACCGATGGATGTTCCCGCCGTCGTCATGAAGTGCAGGATTTGATTGATAACAAGGTTATCCTACCACCCACCTCGGGCAAGCCCGTCACCACTCAGTTGTTGGATTTCGAGGGCTCAGATACTGCGAGTATGTGAAGTGAAACGCCTGCGGGCAACATTTGGTGTGTTTTTGAAGCGTCTGGCACGCATTTTTGAGCATCGGTGAAACCGAGTTTTGTAAATCCTGACTTGGATATCGAGTCAGTCTTTTGTTTTGAGTCTGTCTCTTTGTCTTGAGTCAGTCTTTTGCTTAAGGGTGTAGACACCCCATTTTTGACCGACCTTGAGACTCAGTCGTCACCAGTTGAGCGCTTGGTGATAGTGCATAATGTGCTCGTTCAGAAGTTTCAGAGTCTTAGCCGTGAGCCCTGCCTCCGAATTTCCGAACCCTCTTTTGTGCCTTGCCTCGGTTTGCGAACCAGACTCAGTTTTCTCTGTTTCTTTTCCTGAGGGGAGGGAGAGGTCCCGTAGACCATCTCTCAGTGGCCGTGGGCTACATTTTGTGGCCGCAGGCCATTTTGCCCATTTCGGAGTCCGGTTTTCGGTTTTTCGGGACCGTTGGCCGTGTGCCTCGGTTCGGGACCGCCTAACCACCTCTGTTTGTTCTGATTTTTGGCATACATCTTATTTTCTCCCTTTTGAGGGACACTGGGGTCTGAGAAACCCACTTCGTGGCCGAACGCCACTTTCAGTGTTTAACGGGCAGTTTCCGGGACCCCGAACTGCGTGTTTTGGCCCCCGAACGTTCGTTTTGCATCAGTTTTTGTTCATTTTTGGCAGGTACCTCTGTTTCATCACTAGGAAGGTCATGGAAGGGTGGGAGGCTAGTAATTGTTTCAACAACCAATTTTTTACTCCTCCGGCACCCTCCGACGCCCGTTTTTCGCACTTCCGGGCCAATGTTGAACACCTTGGAGCCATTTTCTTCAAACCCAAACCACATATTTGTGATGTACACACTTGGGAGGATCCTAAAAAGTGGTGGCCGGCCATTAATTCAATTTGACCCTTTTGAACCCCTCCTTCCGGGCTAATGTTGAACACCTTGGGGCCATTTTCTTGAACTTTGAACCACATATTTGTGATGTACACACATGGGAGGACCCTAAAAGTTTATGGCCGGCCATTAATTCCTTTTGACCCTTTTGAACCCCTCCTAAAATTGGCTTGTTCTCTCTCCTGTTTTAGAATTTCCAAATTCGAACCACAGGGTTGTGAAGAGGAGACCTGGGAGGCCACCAATATGTGGTGGCTGGCCACTAATTATACTTGACCCTTTTGACCCCTAGCTGGCCGGCTAAGGGGGGTGGCTGGCCGGCCACCTGCAACAAAAGTAAGGGGCCGGCCTGCTTCCTCTCAACTTGCACTTTACAGCTGTGCAGCTGTTTCCCCCAGAAAATATCCCAATCCGGGGGATATTTTGTGGGGGAAAGCTTACCTCCTTTTTGCCCCACCTTTACACCCTCTTTTTGTCCATATAACCAGCTGGTGGCATCACATTTGGGGGTTAGAAAATTTGTTCTTCAAGCCTCAAGATCCATATCTCCCTCCATCCTTCTCATTTTCCTAAAAAACCTTAAGTCCTACATCTTATTTTCTTCATCACCACCAAGCTCTACCACCACCACTTCATTTCTAGCAACAAGGAGGGCTTCTCAAAGGCTAAAGGAGCTGCAAATTGCTCCAAGAAGCAACAAAAGACTTGTCTCCAAGGGTGAGTTACCATTTTCTCTTTTTTGAGCTTTTCTTTGCAATATTTCTTAGCCTCTCCTCCTTATACATTCAAGCTCTGGCCCTAACTGAAATGGGCCCTATTTTGAGCTCATTTTCACTTTTTATTAAGGGCTCAACCCTGTTTGAGCCCTCCATGATGCACTTGCTTCATTGATCCTCTCATATGTCATAATCTTGCATGCTATTTTTGGCCCATGGGTAATCTGTTTTTGAGCATGTTGTAATCTGTGAATGTGCTTATTTTGGGCCCTTCTTCAACATTGTTGAAGGGCCCCTCACCATTTGATGCCTCCATGTTATACTTCCCTTTATATCCCTTATTTGGCCCCATTTTTGCATAAATTGGTAGCCCCCTTTGCTTTTGTTTTTGGCCATTTTACAGTTCTGAAAAAGTGCTTATTTTGGTCCATTATTCATGTTTCGTTTAGGTCCTTTCATGGTTTGGGGCCTCCATAGGTCACTTCATGTTATATCTCTCTTTTATTCCCCATTCTTGCATGTTTAGTTAGCCTACCATGCTTTTGTTTTTGGCCATTTTACAGTTCTGGAAAAGTGCTTATTTTGGTCCATTCTACATGTTTTATTAAGGGTCTTTGGCTGTTTGGTGATTATTTTGTATACTTCATGTTATAGCACCTTTTTAGCCCCAATCTTGTGCTCATTTTTTTAGCATGTTTGTATACTGATTTTGAGGCTGCCATATACTGTAAATATTCATATTTTTGGTCCCTCTTCAGTGTTGTAGAAGGAAAATTTTCAGTTTGGGTTTTGCTTATATCACTTGCTTCATTACCCCTCTTTTGGCCCCTATTCTTGCATGCCATTTTTGCCATACCTATGCTTGCTGTTTGGCCATGTTTATAACTGTGAAAGTGCCTTTTTTGGGACTTCCTAGCTTCTGTCTTTGCATTGCATGTCCATATTGTGCATGTTTGGCATAGCTATAGGTCATTTCGGGTGCCTAAATTCGCATTTCGGGACAATTCCATGCATTTCATGTCATTTCGCCTCATTTCGGGACTGTTTTCCCCCATATTTTACTGCTGAAATTCCATTAGAATGATTGCTATCATTTCCATGTCATTTCATCACATTCTGCCACCGCCTCGGTTTGCGTGCCCGTGTGCACGCATTTCGAGGCACCCCTTTTTTTTTATCCGACGGCATCCTATGTGAGTGTGGTTGAGGCTCACTCATGTTGGTATAAGCCCATATCATGTTTTCATGTCATTTGCATCGCATTCTATCATTGCCTCGGTTTGCGTGCCCATGTGCACGCATTTCGAGGCACCTCATTTTTATCCGTCGGCATCCTATGTGAGTGTGGCTGAGGCTCACTCATGTTGGTATAAGCCCATATCATGTTTCCATGACATTACATCGCATTTTGCCACCGCCTCGGTTTGCGTGCCCGTGTGCACGCATTTCGAGGCACCCCATTTTTATCTGCCGGCATCCTATGTGAGTGTGGCTGAGGCTTATTCATGTTGGCATAAGCCCATATCATGTTTTCATGTCATTTCATTGCATTCCGCCATCGCCTCGGTTTGCGTGCCCATGCGCACGCATTTCAAGGCGTCTCATTTTCATTGCATTGCGTATGTCATTGCCTCGGTTTGCATGCCCGTGCGCACGTATTTTGAGGCACCTCATTTTTATTGCATTCTGTCATCGCCACGATTTGCGTGCCCGTGCGCACGCATTTCAAGGCATCTCATTTTCATAGCGTTCTATCATTGCCTCGGTTTACGTGCCCGTGTGCACGCATTTCGAGGCACCTCATTTTCACGCATTTCGAGGCATCTCATTTTCATTGCATTCTGTCATCGCCTCGGTTTGTGTGCCCGTGCGCACGCAGTTCAAGGCGTCTCATTTTCAGTGCATTCTGTCATTTTCTCGATTTGCGTGCCCGTGTGCACGCATTTCGAGGCATCTCATTTTCACATCATAGTGCATACTAGGTTGTATTTTAGATCACGTTCTGTATTTTCTCGATTTGCGTGCCCGTGTGCACGCATTTCGAGGCATTTCATTTCCATAGCATTGTATATGTTAGGATTGTATCTTAGTTGCATTTCATGCATATCATGCATATTGCATCATGTCCGGAATAAGAGTTAGCCCGGGCACGGGAAACGAGGTACATTTCGTACTTCGAGTGACGGAATGTGTCTCAATTCCCCAGTCACCGACACTCCGGATTATCCATGATGGAGTTAGGTTTTAGCTGTAGTTTCATGCGCATTCATCCTATATTGAGTTGTGCATTTCGACTCCTCGACCATCATGCCTCGGTATGCGTGATTGGTGGCACGAGGTTCGAGACATGCATATATCTGTGCAAATACATTGCTATGCCCCTTTCCTGCTCTCTGTTGCAGCAAAATCAGGAATCAGCAACTTTTTGGGGCTTGGCACGCATTTCAAGAACAGGTGTAAACAGAGGCTAATTGGGGCATTCTGGTGGATTCCTGCGCAAGGCAACCCGGACATGCATCATCCATCAGAAGCAAGGCAGTCCCTGGCTTGCACGCCAGTTTTTATTTGCTTTCTTAGTTAATTCAGTAATTAATTAGGATTTTGTAATATTTTGGACTGTAATGTTCTTTTATTCGGGACTGTAATATTTGGACTGTATATTTATTCGGACCCTTTGCGCGAGGGCACAACTGTAATAAGTGTGCGTGAGTGTGATGTATGTCTTCCAACCCCACGTCTTTCTCCCTTTTATTTATCCGCTTATGATGGTTAGATTAAGGCATATTTAAATTAGCATACAGTATGACAGCATGTTTGCATTCATTCATCTGTATTGCATGCACCGGGCTCGGCGCATCATACTAATTGCATTGTACTTTCAATTCCAAATTGAATACATGTTAGTTGTAACATTCCATATGCCATCTTAGAAATGCCAAGCCTACTATAGTTACATTTTGCATGTGTTGCATTAGGCATTTTTGTATACTTAGGATTCATGCATGATTTCTAATGTAGTTTCTGTTTTTGGCTTGGAGTACTCGGTAAGTTTTATGCTTTAGCATCCTTGCATGCGTGTGAGTGAATGCCATGATAGCATGCTTACCATGAGGCTATGTGCTTATCTAATATATCTGCCTGAATGCCTGTGGGTGAAGGTTGGGTTATCTGAATTGGAATAAATCATCAAATGTTTCAAGCCTACCTGCGGGTAGCAAACCATTTTCAAAAACAAACATGAAATGTTTCGTTCCAATTCAGGCGACCCGGTCTATATTCGTATGCTGTGCGCATCACATAGTAACCTAGGCTAATAAACCGGAATAAGAACTCGCAATGTTTTCAAAAAATTGATATCATGGTTAGTAGAGGCCGGTCTATGATCGGGCGAGCGGGGATGCTCACGAAGTGACCTTCCCCAATCGTACCCAAGTTCCCGAGCCGAGGCAACTTTGGTGATGACGGACACGTGGCCTTTTGGCACCGAGTCAGGGTTTCCTAAATTTCCCAAAATAAAATATTTAGGTGGCGACTCTGTATCTGGCAAAGCAGTCCATGTTTGGCACTTCTTTCAAAAATCTGTTTTCTTAAAAACAATGTGACGGATTTGGACTCTTTGGTTCAGACTTAGAACCGTGACAATTTTAGAGTCCTGAGCTGTAGTGACCCCAAATGAACAGAACGGGACTTCATCCTCCCGGGGCGTTCGGGGACGTCTACAAAGGGTCTGTCTTGTTGTATCGAGTCAGTCCCCGTTGTATATAATACCTGGTGATTCTGGGGTTGTTGTCCCGAACACCGTTTTGTTTTGTAATTATCTGTTTTTGTTTTGAGTCTGTTTCTGCCGAGGGGCCAGTTATACCAACAAATCTGAATGAAACAGCTGTTGCTATCTCAAACTTCATGCTTGCTTTCAGCATAAGTGCCAGAGAATTTGATTGGGCTGACAGTACATCTCGCCTGCTCTCCTGTGCGCCAAACTCATTGCATTAACCTAAGATTTTCAAAAAACAAACCTTTTGAACACTGCGGTGATAAAAACGAAGAGGAAGGAATTCCTCGGGTTTTGTAAAATTTTGATCATTTTGAGAGAAAGAGAGGCGTGCTAAGCCTTTTTATGAATAAAGCCATGCTTGTCGGCGCGAGTACTGAGAAGGATCCTGGCCTGATCCAGATTGGTTCCACACTATCTTCGGCGCGAGCGATTTGTCGCTTTCTTAAAAGCTTTCAAAAACAAATGTTTTACACGGCCCTGCGAAGACCTGTGTGGAATCGCTCTTGAGATTGCACAGCCTAGGATCGCTCTCAGCCTCAAGATTCAACCCGTTCAAACTTTGAACCCGTTCAGAATGTTCAGAAAGTTCAACGGACAAACGCCGTGAAAGGTCTGTATGGCCAGTTTCGAAGTAGCCCTCGAGTAAGAGGCACCAAAAGTCAAGTCAGAAGGAGTGGATCTCGCCAAAAGAAGCTCGTTGAGCAACCGTGAAGGGTTCTTCTGCAAATCAGTGCAACAGCCGTTCTCCTGGACACAGAGAGGCTTCAATTCCAAGAAAAAAAAAACCATTTGGCATGGACTCGCTACACTTTTACCCTTTGAGAGGCTCGCTGGGCCGAAAACCCGGAAGGGCGACCCAGGCAAAAGTTAGAGCAAGAGAAAAAAGAAAAAGACAAAAAAAAGAAAAAAAAAAGAAAAGCAGAAAAAAGAAAAAGCAACAAAAAAAGAAGAAATAGAAAATGAAAAGAAGCTCGCAAGGTCGAAAACCCGCATTGGGCGCCTTGGCGAAAGTGAGAGCCAAACAAAGTGAAGGTTAAAATACCCGAGTGTACCTTAACCGGAACTACGTAAGGCTTGATTCCCATGTTTGGGATACGTAGGCAACTTCATCATGAAGTCCAGCCCCCAACGCTTTCATAAGCGTCTCAGTCCATGCAATGGTTTCGATTTCATCCCCAAAGTCCAGTGGCCAATATCCTCCAAAGGCGACTGTGTCCATATATTTGTTGTGACCGTCTTCGTTATCTCTGTGTCCAAGAGCTCGACCACCGCCAATGAAGACTGTCTGCGGATTGCTGCGGCACCATCCAAACAACTGGCAACTTTCCGTTGCCACGAGCCACTGTGACCCGCCTTCCAAACTAAGGGCAACTTTCCGTTGCCTCCCACCCCCCTTCAAACCAGGGGCAATTTTCCATTGCCTCCGATCCGAGGTTGCGCATCTCGAAGGGTAAGTTCTGTGCTTGTTGAGCATCAGCTGTTTGAAAAATAGTTTTTGAAAATTTTTACTGAGGTTGACTATCCTCTCGAAAACTATTCCATTTTCCAAAATCGGACCATTGTCTTGGACCCAAAAAGGAAAACTTTCAGTGCTTGCAACCTGACTTGCATGATTTTCAAATCAAAAGTCAAACAAGTATGTTAATCTAACTCTCATATTGGTCAAAATTGTTTTAGTAGAAAACAAAATAAAAAATGGTTAAAATGATGAACTAGGGACACAGTCGAGCCAGGCGTTCTGTCTTTCCCCCGTCATCGACGTACTTGCCAGAAGAGCGCTCTACCCGCCAGAAGAAATAGCTGTGAGCTAACGGCATCGGGCGTGAACCCACACCTTTCTATTTATCCGTCAATCACCCCAGGGAGGGATGAAAAATGAGAGATATGAAGAATAGAGAGGTGTAAGTTGAGAGAAAAGTGAGGAAAAGGGTTTTGAGAGAAAATCCGAGCTTGAGAGTCGAGTGATGTGAGGATCACAAATGAGAAAGGGTGGGAAACAATACCCAGATTGAACTGGCTCCTCGTGGTCCGAGGTCTCCCATCTTCGTTTACGCGTCTGTGTGCCGTGTCTCTTTCATTTGACGGTCTCGTCTTTTGTTTTGAGTCTCTCCCGAGCGTGTCTCGTTGTGTTTAGGTCGTGTACCTCTTTGTTTGAGTCCTCCCCGCTGTGTTCAGTGGTAGGCTCGATATCCCGGTTTAAAAAAAAAACCTCATTCGATTTCAAAAATCGTTTATGCTCAGAATGCTGTGCCATTCTCTACATTTGAACGCATTTGGACTCCAACCGGTTCCATCTTTGAGGTCCGTCCTGTTAGATTGGGCTGTTTGTTTGAGAATTGCCGTGTGCAGAATGAAACGAATGCTGTGTTATGGGCTGTGTGCAGATTAATCCCCAGTAAAGCAAGGGCTGTGTGTCCAGAATCAGGCAGTGGGTTGCTTGGGTTATTTTGCTGTTGGCTGTTTAGTTATCTGATTATTATAGTGCAAGTGTTTAATTTTCAGACAACCAATCAGTTCCATTTACATTGAGGTGTAACATGATGAGATGCAATGCAATATATGAGATATGTAAATGTAACACTTTTTTAAGCAAAAATCTGTTCATTTCATAATCTTTTTCAAATGTACAAGTTTTGGAAACAAAATCTGCCTGCGGCAGTACAAGGTAATCTATCTACCAACAAAAAGAAAAGTACAAGAAAGAAGAAAGATAACAAAAATCTGCATCTCTGTCGAGCACTCCGAGGGCTGTCAGTCCGTCCTGGTCCTCTTCCTGGACGAGGGTCCAAGAGCATCATCAGCATCGTCGTCAGAGCCCGAGCTAGAACCGCCTCCGGTCTCCTCCGACGACGACTCGGACTCCGCCTCGGCCTCCGCCTCTGACTCCTCGTCGTCGTCATCATCCGGGACTGGAGCTCGCGAGCTACTCCCGACGTGAGTACGCCCTCCCCTGGTACGGGGAAATATCCTGCCCTCCTCATCTCTCCTCCGAGCAGGGACAGAAGGTCTAGCTGGAGCACCTCCTGCCATGGGAATCTGGAAAGGAGGCTGAAAAGTACACGAAAAGGAAATGCATCAGTATACTGTAGGCAGTTTATCAGTGTAGGGATGCCGTGAGCAGTTTATCAGTGCAGAATGCAGTGTGTGAGTACAGTGTATGAATGCCGTGAGCAGTTTAACAGTGCAGAATGCAGTGTATGAGCACAGTGTAAGAACGCCGTGAGCAGTTTATCAGTACAGAGTACGGTACAGAATGCAGTGTATGCAGTGTGTCAGATGCTGTGAGATCAGTGTATCGGGTGTTGTGCCGTGCATCAGATTATGCAAATCAGTGTATGAATGGTTTGAGGCCAGTGTCAGAAGGACATACCGGTATGCTGTAGACGGCTAGGAGATCAAATGTCCGCTGGAGCATCCCCATCATCGAGGCATTCATCGCCAACGACTGACGGGTGTACCCAGAAGAGGCCTGCAAAAGTATCAGACGCATCAATATTCTGTGGAATATCAAGTAAACTGAGATGAATGACTGTACAAAAATGCAGTAATACGTACCGGAGGTAAGTCGGGGACATCAATGAACTCGTGACCAGCCGGTGGAGGGGCGAAGGGGATCTGATAGGTCAACCCACCCTGCCCCTGGAAAGTCAGTACAGCAGGCAGGGCAGGCCAGCCAGCTCCCCCTCCTCCCTGCACTCCGCCCCTACCACGGACCCGGGCCCTCTTCGAAGATCCAGCCCCTACTCCCGCTCCGGCCCCAGCCGCCGATGCTACAGGCCTGGCCCCCTCTGCTCGACGGCCGCTCAAGGTACGCATCAGGTACGTCCGCACGTACTCCGGGTAGTCGCCGGTGCCTCGGAAGCCGGCCTCCTCCCAGCCGATGGAGTAATCATCCAGCTGCTCAGTGGTGAGCCCCTCGGTCTCCCTCATCTCTGCAGGAGGGTGAGCCGGGACTATCTGCTCAGGTAACCCGCGGGTCTGGCGTAGAAAACGCTCCCCCAGGTACCAAGCCCGACAGACCGGGCCCTCAAGCAGAATCCGGAAACGCGAGGTCTCCTCAGCACCAGGGAACCGACCCCACATCGCCGACGGCAAGGAAGCCCATGGCCGCCAAGTGATCTGAAAGTGACAGACAGTTTGTTATCTACTGTTATTGAAACATGCAGTGGGAAAGCGAAGCTAAATGAACTAAAAGAAAAGCATACCTCGGTCGGGGTGATGGTGTCAAAATATCGGCGGAAGAAGCCGAATGTCTCCCGTGGTCGCCGGGTGCATCTCCCGTCGAAGCGACTCGAGAACGGGACAGCCGGAGGAGGCTCCGCGACTGGTACGGGTGCAAGCCTAGGGAAGTAGGCGTAAACCCACAACTGCAAAACAGATGTCAGTATGACTATCAGAAAAAGCAGAATATACAGAATGAAGCAAAAATGGCAGAGCCGTGTGTTGTGCAGTGTATTGTGTACAGTGTACAGTGTGAGCAGTGTACAGTCAGTGTAAAGCAGAATGTATGTGTGTGCCGTGTGTACAGTATACAGCAAGTATAGAGCAGACCACAGTGTGTGCAGTGTACTGAGTACAGAAAGTACGAGACAGGATTGAAAAAGTGGAGAAGAAATGTACCTCCCAAGCCCGCCAGTAACCTCCAAGTAGCTGGCCGCTGCCGCGAGAAGCCGAGCTCATATATCCGTACAGGGTGGCCAGAGCAGCGCCGCCCTAGTCATAGTGCAGAATATCCCGGACGTCCACCAGTGCGCTGAGAAGGCAGAGAGGCACGGTGTTCGCCCGGTCGGCGAAGATGGTAGTCCCGAACAGGAACATGAGGAAGCCGCGAGCATACCTCTCCTCGTCCTCTGGGGTCATCTGCACCTCCTCCAAAACGGGCTGAACCCTGAACTGTGTCTCGAACCAGGAGTACCGCACGAAGCCTGGACGAGCTAGTGGTGGGGCCTCCCCCAGTAAATGGACCTGAGCGGCGGTCCACTCATCCATGTCGGTGTCGAAGGGGATCGGATAACCCCCTACCCCGATGCCTGTGAGCATCGAGAAGTCATAAGGGGTCATCGTCATGTCCCCTACAGCAGAAAAGTGGAAAGAATCGGTGGTGTCCCACCACCTCTCCGCCAGAGCAGCAACAAGAGGTCTGCATGTGGACAACCTAGAGAGCCCTCGGCAGAAGGTGCCGAAGCCCGCTCGGTCCACGATGCGCTGGACCGCATCAGGGAGCTCATCATACCATTCCCGTGCACCAGTATTCCCATACCCGCGAATGGTATGGGAACCCTCCTGCAAACAGAAAATGACAATTGCAAGACAACATTCAAAATGCAGTTTTGAAAGGACAGATATGGCATGTATGCAAGTTTGTCAGATTCAGGAAAATACCAGGTGCCGGTGTGCTTACAGTAAAATACGTGTGCTGTGTCAGCATGTTTGGGTGTTTCAGAACAGATGTAGCATATGTGCAAATCTAACAGATTCAGACAAATACTGGGTACCAGTGTGTGTGCAGTAGAATACAGTGAGTACAGTGTGTTTGAGTGATTCAGGGCTAGTGCAGTGTGTGTGCATGTGTCAGTCTCAAGCAGATATCAGTTGTATGTATGTTTACAGTCAACTACGGTCTACGGCATATCAGATTTCAGCAGTTAGAGAATACGACTAACTATGGCAGTTTTGTATCCTACATTGCAGAAAGTAAAGCAGAAGATGAAAAGTTACCTCGGAAGTGCTGAAAGACAGATGGGAGGTAGGCACGCGTAGTAGTAGCTCAGGCGCCACATACCTCTCAAAGCTCCGGAACTGACGCAGGCCGTCTGGGGGCAGAACGTGGATCGCCGGCCGGTAGGTCGCCGGGTCGAACGGGCGCTCGCTCAGTGGTAAGAGCTCGACCCCGGGATCCATCTCGTGGTCCGGGGGAGTCCCGCCACGTGGAATGTCGTCCGCCATGAAGAGAGTGGTGTGAAAATGGCCCGAAAAAGGAAAACCGAGTCGGAATACGAAGAGTCAACCGGAAAGTCAACTCCCGAGAAGGTCGGAAATGGCCGGGAAGGCCGGAATGTGAAAGGGCACGGAAATGAAGAGGAAAGTGAGGGGAACAAACCCCGAAAAGGCGAGAACGCCAAACGAGGTGTAACAGCGCCCGCGGAGGGGGGCCTCGTTGCTACAGTTCGGACTCCCGATTTTTGTTGTCGCGGTTCTTAATCTGAACCAAAGAGTCCAAATCTGGCAAATCGTTTTGAGAAACAGATTTTTGAAAAAGTAGTGCCAAACATGGACTGCTTTGCCAGATACAGAGTCACCACCTAAATATTTTTAAAATGGGAAATTTAGGAAACCCTGACTCGGTGCCGAAGGCCACATGTCCGTCATCACCGGAGTTGTCTCGGCTCGGGAGCTTGGGTACGATCGGGGAAGGTCAGCTATGAGCACCCCCTTTCGCCCGGTCTGAAGACCGGCCTCTACTAACCGTGATATCCAGTTTTGAAAACGTTATGTGTTCTTATTCCAATTATTAGCCTAGAATTACTATGTTATGCGCGCAGCAAACAAGTATAGACTAGATTGCCTAATTTGGAAATAAACATTGCATATCCGTTTGTTTTGAAAATGCTTTGGAATTTGCTACTCGCAAGTAGGCTAAAATGCGGATTTCAACGAGTCTTTCCAACTCAAACAATCCGGCCTTCACCCACAGGCATTCAAAACAGTTTAACACATAAGCATCTAGCCACATGTTAAGCATGCTGTCATGGCAACATTCACACTCATGCGATATGCTAAAGCGGAAATACTTACATAGTACTCCATGCCAAAACAAAGAACTTGTTAGCAAACATGCATGATCCAAGTCCATGTGAAGTGCCTAATGCATCGCATACAAAATGTTACTAGAATAGGCTCGGCTGTCCTAAACATGTTATGTGAAAATGCACGATTATCACGTATTCAGTTTGGGAGTTGAAGTATTGATGCAGTTAGCGTGGTGTACCGAGCCTAATGCATGCAATACAAATGCATGGATGCACACATGCATAGCATAAGGTATGCTAAATTAAACGTTCCCTAATCTACCATCGTAAGCAGGTAAATAAAAGGGAAGAAAGACGTGAGGTTGGAAGACATACACACACTCACGCACACTTATTACAGGTTTGCCCTCGCTCGGAGGGACCGAATAAATATTACAAATTAATTAACTACGCAAGCTAATTAATATTACAAATTAACTAATTTAATTAACAAATTAAATTAATTAATTAAAGCAGGAAAACGCCTCGGGAAGCGCGCCACCATGCGCAAGCTGCCTCTGTTTTCCTTCCTTTCCTCCTCTGGAGGCTGTCAAAGCCTCAGGACTGACCCCTTGGACAGAGAGGATCACCACCGGCTGATTGAGATTGCCGCCGGCAGTGTGGTATGTCCATCGGCACAAAATTGAATCTGTCGGCAGAGAAAAGGTTGCCGGCCGGCACCTTACACTGCCGGTCGGCAAATAAAGTCTGCTGGACCTGCAACTCACAGCAACAGAGGGCAAAACAAGGCATGGCAGCACAATTCAAAGCATGTATGCACCAACCATGTCTCTTATCATTGTAATGACTCAAAGGGACATGTGCCTCGGTTCTCGGACCACCAATCACGCATTTCCATGCATGATGGCCCAAAGAACCAAGTATGCAACTTTGGTTTCAAATGCAATGCAAACCAATCAAACAAAACTCCCAATCCCTATCACCCAAGTCAAGGGACAAGGAATGCATGCAAGATGCAATGCAACCTAGGCATACAAGCTAGGAATGCAACATGGCATGGCAAGGCACTTATACATGAATTAGGCAACTCTAAAATAGGCCTAAAACAGTGGCCATAATGACCAAAACAAGAAGCCAAAACACATGCACACTTACACATGATGGAAGGCCTACACTTGGGCACAATTTAAACAACCCTCAAGCACACTTAAAAGGGATAAACAAGAGCAATTATCATGCAACATAAGCATTGAAATCATGTCATAAAATGATGCCAAATCATGTTAAACAAGACAAGCAAATGCATGCAAGCATGGTCTAAGTACTTAAGGCAAGTCATGAAGCTTTGAAGCATGTTTATCACAACAAACATGGCATGCATTAAGCAACCTAAAACAGGTTTTTAGCACCTAACATAAGGCCCAAAAGACCACTTAGATGGCATCTAGATGGCTCAAAAACAAAGGCATGCGAAGGCACCAAAACATGGAGCATTGCAACACATGCTTTCAAAGCATTAAAGAGGCATGCGAGGCAATCAAACAAGCATGGAAATGGGACTGAAATGGCATATAGAATGATCCCAAATCACCAAAATAATGCAAAGATGGCATGCTACACATGCACATACTCAAGGCCAACAAGCCCAAATACAAAGGAGCTATATAATGAATGCTAAAATCAACCCAAATACTTATGGACAGACCTAGAACATGGCAAAATAAGCACATAATCTTCACAAGACTAAGCCTAAAACATGCTCCAACAAAGGCTAACAACCTAAGGCACATTAAGGCATAAACAAGGCATTACATGGCAACTATGCTAAACATGCATGGAGTTCCAAAACCGTCTTGAAATCATGTTATATTATGGATATATAAGCATGAAAAACAGCCTAAACATGCTCAACACACACTCAAACATAAGCTTCCTTTAGAGGCCAAAACATGCCCTTTTCAAGGACAACAAGGAGAGGGGGTGGCCCTCTCCTTCTTGGGACTTCAAAGAATCATCTTCACCACTGAAATCCCTCAAGATTTCAATGGTGAAGAGACCTCAACACCAAAATCCCGGAGCTAACACAAAATGGCTCAAAATGAGGCCTTTTGAGGCCTAAGGGTGGTCAACAACCCTCAAACAACAAAACACTCTTAATAAACAATAAAGAGGGCCTAAAAACAGAACTTTTTTATGTTATACAATAAGCACAAAAACAGCTCTAAGATAGGTATAAAATTAATGCAAGAATGGGGAAAAAAAAGGACTAGAATCTCACCCTTGAAGACCCCTTTACAAATGGTGCTCCAATGGCCTCCTTGAGCTTGAATCCAACACCAAAATCTCAAAACACACTCTTTAGAACCTCAGCTCCAAGAGGAAGGTGAAACACTAGGTGTTTGTGTGCAATAGTGAGACACAAAACACCTAGTGTACAAATAAGAGGGAAAGAGAGATAGAGAGTGTATATCTAACCCTAACCCTAGAAAAACCAGAGCTTGGTCTGTATTTTCCTCCCTCAAAAATGTCTAAAAGCCTCTTTCTTGCCTTAGAGAGAGACTCTCTCTATATGCCTCTTGTAAAGCTTACAAGACAAGCTTTGCAAGAGGGAGATCCCTCCATACACGTGTATGGAGGGGAGCAAAAGCAATACAGCTGTCTAAAAATATCTGCAAAAGCAGATGAACAGCAATCGGCCGGCCAAAAATGCCATCTTGGCCAAAAAAAGTGCCGGTCGGCAACAAATAGTGCTGACCGGCAACAAAGAGTGCCGGCCGGCAAACTATATTGCCGGTGGCAGCAAAAACCAGCCGGTGGCATCTAGCCACTGCCGGTGGTGGGTGGGGATGGTCTACAAGCCCCACCCTGCCTTTCAAAGGCAAGATGCAAGTGTTTGGTGCAAAACCAGACACTAAACGGTCGAGTTCGGGGATCCTGAGGCAAGGCGCGCGAGCCGAGACCTCCGGGAACTCCAAACGAACACAAACAAGGATAATCACCGAGTGTTCAAACGGTGACGTCCAAGTCTTGAGGACGGTCAAAAATGGGGTGTCTACACGAGGCACCGAAACGAGAATGTGATCGGTCGAAAACGTCCGAAACGCGAAGAGAAACGCGAATCCGACGACGAAACGGGCATAGAACGCGAAGAAACGGAGAAACGGGGAAGACAAAAAGCTCTAGAGAGAGAGAGCAAGGGATTTCGGCGTGGAGGAAATGAGGAAATAGGGCTTGAAGCCCTATTTTATAACACCCAAGGTGAAAAGTCAAAACTGCCCCGCATCAGCAACTGTTTGCCGGTCGGCAACGTTTTGTGCCGGCCGGCACTTTTTTGTGCCGATGGAATTGTTTTTGTGCCGATGGCCAACCGGTGGCCTCATCTTTCGGCCGGTGGGGTTCCCACGGCCTTGTTTAGGCCATATGAGAAGTTCGTGGTCTTCATAGCTCAAGAAAGTGCAAGAAAGTGCATCTCCGACATTCAACCGGCCTCCGTTTTGACTTCGGGCCGTGTCTCTAGTGCGTGGCACTCGAATTCATGCAAGGTGTATCCTTTTTGTATCCTTTTTTTAAATTCAAAAGTTGCCCCATGTGTGTTTCACGAGTTCATCACACTACTTCGGTGCATTACATTGCGCTGTCATGCGCCACACATTGGCATTGTTATGCACGTGTTACATGCGGTGCAACACGCACCCCTTTGCATTATCGTGCACATTTCTCATGCATCATCATTGCATTTCCATTCCATGCATTGTCATGCATTCTGGAATACGGGCGTTGTTGCGCATTTAAGCCCATTTACATTCCGTGTGGCATGCATGTCGCACTTAGCATTGCACTGTTTTGTGCATTTCAAACCTTGCGCTGTTCTGCGCATCGCACTGTTTTGTGCATTTCAAACCGTCGCACTGTTTTGTGCATTTCAAACTATCACACTGTTTTGTGCATTTCAAACCATCGCACTGTTTTGTGCATTTCAAACCGTCACACTGTTTTGTGTATTATATTTCACTCGCGCTATCTTGCGCACCTCGCTTGTACTTGTAGGTACATTGCATTGTTTTGAACACAAACCGGCTTCGCGTAGCGTATAAGTCCAATTGTCAAAATCTTCTTTCATATCATTTTTGCATCTTATGAGGCATGCGTGGCTCATTTTTATCATCTTACATTCCGTATAGCATGCACGTCGCACTTGCATCATGTGCATCTCAAAAAACAAAAAAACAAAAAAAACAATCATAGTGCATTGTCATGCATTTGCATTGTAGTTTGCATGCATTCATTGCATCGCATTCCGCCTATGGCTTGCTCCTTTCCAGGTTGAGCTTGGTCTGGTATGTGCCCTTACTTTTCATGTTAAAACACAGTTCTGCATGTGTATCGCGCCGATTCCACGCTGATATGTTGGTTGAGGGTTGCGGCATCTTTTCTGTGTTACACATGGCTCGTATGTGTACATGCCTTTCCTAGGCAAGATTTGGTTTGGCTTGCGTGCCATATCCATTGTAAACATCCATCCCATTGCATATTTGTAGATATTGCATTATAGATTGCATGCATTCATTGCATCGCCTTCCGCCTATGGCTTGGGCCTTTCCAGGTTGAGCTTGGTCTGGTATGTGCCCTTACTTTTCATGTTAAAGCACAGTTCTGCATGTGTATCGCGCCAATTCCACGCTGATATGTTGGTTGAGGGTTGCGGCACCTTTTCTGTGTTACACATGGCTCGTATGTGTACATGCCTTTCCTAGGCAAAATTTGGTTTGGCTTGCGTGCCATATCCATTGTATCCATATCCATTTCATTGCATATTTGTAGATATTGCATTGTAGATTGCATGAATTCATTGCATCGCCTTCCGTCTATGGCTTGCGCCTTTCCAGGTTGAGCTTGGTCCGGTATGTGCCCTTACTTTTCATGTTAAAACACAGTTCTGCATGTGTATCGCGCCGATTCCACGCTGATATGTTGGTTGAGGGTTGCGGCACCTTTTCTGTGTTACACATGGCCTGTATGCGTACATACCTTTCCTAGGAAAGATTTGGTTTGGCCTGCGTGCCATATCCATTGCCATCTTCCTAGCATATCCATATATATTACATTGTAGTGTAATTTTTGCATCCGGCATTAGAATCGTAGTCCTTTCTCCAGCGGGTCGTTTCCCCACTTGTGTCATTCCACCCAATACTTGTTCTTGTGTCTGTCTATAATGCTCATAGTTCAGTTGACCGTTCTATGGTAGACAGACTTGTTATCTCCATCAATCTATTTGACATAGGTATGGTTTCGAACCGCTCGTGATTGGATCGTGATTCAATTGCTTTGCATGTAGCTTGCATTGTTTCAATTACATTGCATCTTCATTTGCATTGTTTATACATTATTTTGTATATATTGCATTTCGTTTTGCATCCATTTTGCATTGTCATGCATGTTGCTAACAATATTGTACCTGTTAAGTTTGTTTTCTTTGCAGGCACGACATTGTATGTACGGTTCATTTGAGGCTGGTGCAACCAGACGAACCGCACAGGTATTGTATCCTCCGAGTGAGAAGTATTGAGAATTGCTTAATTCTCTTACATCCTTCCTACATTGTAGTGTAGTTTGGTGTATGCTAGCTTAAAATTGTCGCATGTTTGCTTCATTACAGCTTTCTTTGCATAATCATAAGTTATGCTCGGCTTCGTGCATTGTCTTGCATTTTGCCCCTGCCTTCGGGCGCATATCTTATTTGTCTTGTATGTTTGTCTGAGTCTTCGGCCTTGTCAAAAATGGGTCGTCTCTGGGCTTTGACATTCACTCCCGTCATTGTTATGACTTTCGAGTTCTGTCAAAGAGGGGCAACTGTAGACACCCCATTTTTGACCGTCCTCAAGACTTGGACGTCACCGTTTGAACACTCGGTGATTATCCATGTTTGTGTTCGTTTAGAGTTCCCGGAGGTCTCGGCTCGCGCGCCATGCCTCAGGATCCCCGAATTCGACCGTGTAGTGTCTGGTTTTGCACCAAACACTTGCATCTTGCCTTTGAGAGGCAGGGTGGGGCTTGTAGACCATCCCCACCCATCACCGGCAGTGGCTAGATGCCACCGGCTGGTTTTTGCTGCCACCGGCAATATAGTTTGCCGGCCGGCACTCTTTGTTGCCGGTCGGCACTATTTGTTGCCGACCGGCACTCTTTTTGGCCAAGATGGCATTTTTGGCTGGCCGATTGCTGTTCATCTGCTTTTACAGATATTTTTAGACAGCTGTATTGCTTTTGCTCCCCTCCATACACGTGTGTGGAGGGATCTCCCTCTTGCAAAGCTTGTCTTGTAAGCTTTACAAGAGGCATATAAAGAGAGCTTTTAGACATTTTTGGGAGCAAAAGACAGCCATTGTTGAGCTCTTGTTCTAGGGTTTGGGTGAGATACATTTTCTATCTCTCTTTCCCTTCCATTTGTTCACTAGGTGCTTTGTGTCTTACTATTGCACACAAACACCTAGTGTTTCACCTTCCTCTTGAAACTAGGGTTCTAAGGGCTTGTTCTTGAGTTTCTTGACTGGTTTGGAGCCAAAGGAGGCCATTGGAGCATCATTTGTGAAGGAGGCTTCAAGGGTGAGATTCTAGTCTTTTTTTTTTCCCCATTCTTGCATTAATTTTATACCTATCTTAGAGCTGTTTTTGTGATTATTGTATAACATAAAAAATTTCTGTTTTTAGGCCCTCTTTATTGTTTATTAAGAGTGTTTTGTTGTTTGAGGGTTGTTGACCACCCTTAGGCCTCAAAAGGCCTCATTTTGAGCCATTTTGTGCTAGCTCCGGGATTTTGGTGTTGAGGTCTCTTCACCACTGAAATCTTGATGGATTTCAGTGGTGAAGATGATGCTTTGAAGTCCCAAGAAGGAGAGGGCCACCCCCTCTCCTTGTTGTCCTTGAAAAGGGCATATTTTGGCCTCCTAAGGAAGCCTATGCTTGAGTGTGTATTGAGCATGTTTGGTTTGTTTTTCATGCTTATATATCTATAATATAACATGATTTTAAGTTGGTTTTGGAACTCCATGCATGTTTAGCAGAGTTGCCATGTAATGCCTTGTTTATGCCTTAATGTGCCTTAGGTTGTTAGCCTTTGTTGGAGCATGTTTTTGGCTTAGTCTTGTGAAGATTATGTGCTTATCTTGACATGTTTTAGCTCTGTCCATAGTCGTTTGGGTTGATCTTTGCATGCTTGACATAGCTCCTTTGTATTTGGGCTTGTTGGCCTTGAGTATGTGCATGTGTAGCATGATATCTTTGCATTGTTTTGGTGATTTGGGGTCAGTTTATATGTTATTTCAGTCCCATTTCCATGCTTTCTTGATTGCCTTGCATGCATCTTTAATGCCTCATAAGCATGTGTTGCATGCCCCATGTTTCGGCTATTGTGTATGCCTTTGTATTTGGGCCACTTAGATGCCATCTAAGGAGTCCTTTGGCCTTGTTTTAACATGCTAAAAATCTGTTTTTAGTTGTTTAATGCATGCCATGTTTGGTCTTGCTAAGTGTAGTTCAATCCCCCATTGGTTTGCTTTGAACACTTGGACTATTTGTTGCATGTTTTGGCTTGATTTTGTTGCTTGGTTTGGCACCATCCTAACATGATTTCAAGGCTTATAATGCATACTAATTGTTCATGTTTGTCCTTTTCAAGTGTGCTTGAATGTTGCTTGATTTGTGCTTAAGTGTTGGTCCTTATGTGCATGTGTGTGTGTGTGCCATTTAGTCCTCACTCTTTAGCACTTTTGGCCACTGTTTTAGGTCTATTTTAGAGCTGCCTAATTCATGTGTAAGTCCATCTTTCCATTTATTTGCATTGCCATATGTATGCTTGTATGCTTGCATAAGTGCTTTGCCATGCCATGTTGCATCCTTAGCTTGTATGCCTAGGTTGCATTGCATCTTGCATGCATTCCTTGTTCCTTGACTTGGTGATAGGAATTGGGCCTTATTTGGTTTGTTTGGTTTGCATGCATTTGAAATCAAAGTTGCATACTTGGTTCCTTGGGCCATCATGCATGGAAATGCGTGATAGGTGGTCCGAGAATCGAGGCACATGCCCCTTTGAGTCATTACAATGATAAGGGACATGGTTGGTGCATACATGCCTTGAATTGTGTTGCCATGCTTTGTTTTGCCCTCTGTTGCTGTGAGTTGCAGGTTCTGCAGGAATACTCTGCCGACCGGCAGTGTAATGTGCCGACCGGCACCATTTTCTCTGCCGACAGATTCAATTTTGTGCCGATGGCCATACCACACTGCCGGTGGCAATTTCAATCAGCCGGTGGTGATCCTCTCTGTCCAAGGGATCAGTCCTGAGGCTTTGACAGCCTCCAGAGGAGGAAAGGAAGGAAAACAGATGCAGCCCATGCATGGTGGCACGCTTCCCGAGGCGTTTTCCTGTTTTAATTAATTTATTTAATTCGTTAATTAAATTAGTTAATTTGTAATATTAATTAGCTTGCGTAGTTAATTAATTTGTAATATTTATTCGGTCCCTCCGAGTGAGGGTAAATCTGTAATAAGTGTGTGTGGGTGGTGTGTATGTCTTCCAACCCCACTTCTTTCTTCCCTTTTATTTACCTGCTTACGGTGGTAGATTAGGGCATGTTTAAATTCAGCATACCTTATGCTATGCATGCGTGCATTCATGCATTTTGTATTACATGCATTAGGCTCGGTACATCATGCTAATTGCATTCGTACTTCAAATCAAAAAAATTGAATATGTGATAATTGTGCATTTTCACATGACATGTCTAGGATTAGCCGAGCCTATCTTAGCGACATTTTGCATGTGTTGCATTAGCCATTTTTAACATGGACTTGGATCATGCATGTTTGCTAACAAGTTCTTTGTTTTAGCACGGAGTACTATGTAAGTATTTCCGCTTTAGCATATCACATGAGTGTGAATATTGCCATGACAGCATGCTTAACATGTGGCTAGATGCTTATGTGTTAAACTGTTTTGAATGCCTGTGGGTGAAGGTTGGGTTGTTTGAGTTGGAAAAACTCGTTGAAATCCGTATTTTAGCCTACTTGCGAGTAGCAAATTCCAAAGCATTTTCAAACCGAACGGATATGCAATGTTTATTTCCAAATTAGGCAATCTAGTCTATACTTATTTGCTGTGCGCATAACATAGTAATTCTAGGCTAATAATTGGTTTTAGAACACGTAAAGTTTTCAAAAACGGACATCACGGTTAGTAGAGGCCAGTCTTCGGACCGGGCGAAAGGGGGTGCTCATAGCTGACCTTCCCCGATCGTACCCAAGCTCCTGAGCCGAGACAACTCCGGTGATGACGGACATGTGGCCTTCGGCACCGAGTCAGGGTTTCCTAAATTTCCCCATTTTAAAATATTTAGGTGGCGACTCTGTATCTGGCAAAGCAGTCCATGTTTGGCACTACTTTTTCAAAAATCTGTTTCTCAAAACGATTTGTCAGATTTGGACTCTTTGGTTCAGATTAAGAACCGTGACACAAATCGAGTCCGAACTGTAGCTTAGCGAGGTCCCTCGCGGACTTGTTACAGTGATAGATGCACTAAGTGAACAAGTATGATAGATACACTAAAGGTGAACACGAAGTGTGATAGATGCACTAAGTGAACAAAGTATGATAGATACACTAAATGAATGAAGTGTGGTTGATACACTGAAGGAATAAAGTGTGATTGATACACTAAATGAAGAGAGTGAAGTGTGATTGATACACTAAATGAATGAAGTGTGATTGATACACTAAGTGAGTGAAGTGTGGTTGATACACTGAGTGAATGAAGTGTGATTGATACACTGAGTGAATGAAGTGTGATTGATACACTAAAGCAAATGGAGTGTAATGGATACACTAAAGAAAATGGAGTGTGATGGATACACAAAAGGTGAACACAAAGTGTGATAGATGCACTTAGTGAACAAAGTGTGATGGATACACTAAGGGTGAACACGAAGTGGGATAGATGCACTTAGTGAACAAAGTGTGATGGATACACTAAATGTTAATGTGTGTAATGGATACACAAAGTGTTAATGTGTGTGATAGATACACAAAATGTAAATGTGTGTGATGGATACACAAAGTGTTAATGTGTGTGATAGATACACAAAATGTTAATGAAGTGTGATGGATACACTAAAGGAATGATCTTAAATGGAACTTCTTTGAATAAACCGTACATACAATATCGTGCATGAATGAGAAAGAATCTTGATAGGTACAATGCAATACAATGCATGATGTTTAAGGAAACATAGAGGTGCTTTAGAAAGCACCTCATGAGATGAGTGGCGATGAACCGCTCTACTCTGATGGGGATCCCCCCTTGTGTTCTTCGAACACTTCCCTTGCATTCTTTGAGCTCTTACCTTCGACTCACAGTACAAAGGTTCTGATATGCTGACAAGGATTCTTCACGTAGAACACTTTGGATGCCGCCTTTCTTCCTGACCATATTCACAACTTTCCCTATTCTCCAACGGGGTGGCAGACTAGGTTAGTTCAGTATCCAGAATTGAGGCGCGCACACGCTATCTCAACCTATGGGGCTTCCATATAGATTTCAAGCCGGGGACACACCCCTGGGTATTTAAACCAGACTTTAGTCTCAGAAATCCCGAACCTTTGCATTCTAGGCATCAGCCATTCAAACTCTAGTGTCCACCGTCGCAGTTGGTCTCCTAGGAACTCATTGCAAACACAGCCAAGATAACTTTGGCAGGGAATGGTACTCAGGGAGAACACTTCTGATTGCCATTCTGTCTTGAAGCAAACTTGATCTTGAGCTTGAGGTAGAGGCACACTCATATTTCGGAGCATTGACAAGGCCCTGAAGAGGTACATCCGGAGTACAATCACGGAATTTTTTGAAGTTGAAACACACTCAGATGCTCCAAATTTTCCCTCTTTTCTTTTGCTTTGCAGTCTGGAACCTATATAGCTTCAAATAGGTCCTGGTTTTACTATTCTCACATGACCTAGGTTGAACCCTGCAGTTTTATGAAAGAACAAATCCTGTTTTGCACAAATGTAGAGAACGGCACGGCACTCTGAACACAAAACGATTTTTTTGAAATTGAAATGAGTTCTTAACCGGGTATTGAGCTTACGACTGAACACAGTGCACCAGGACTCAACAAAGGGAAAGACAAGGTAAACAACCTAAACACATCTATTAACACTTGAAACGACTCAAAACAAGAATCGAGACAAACAAAACACAAGACTCAAATGTGCACAGGGAGCTTGTTCCTCTGGATATTGTTTCCCACCCTTTCTCATTTGTGATTCTCACATCACTCGGCCCTTAGGCTCTGTTTTTCTGAAAAAGCCTTTTCTTCACTTTTTCTCTCAGTGCACATCTCTCTATTCTTCAATCTCTCATTTTTTATCCCTCCCCTCGGTGGTTGGTGGATAAACAAGAAGTTGCGGGCTCTTGCCCCTAGCATTCCGCTAGATTCTTCTTCTTCTGCTCACAACAGTGAACTTCTCCCACATAGGGATTCCGGTGCGACCAGATGTGTAGCAGATCTGCAATTGACATCGGTTGACGATGCACTTGGCCAGTTTGGATATGATCAGACATGTCCTAATGAGGGAGTGGAATATCCTGATCCATTCCAATTTGTGCTTCGCACGTGGCTTGAAACCTCGCTGCTTGGAGGATGTGAGAGCTTTCTGCCCTTTTGTTGTTAGCTTCAGTTTACCCTTTTCTGGCAGGTAGAGTCCCCTTTCTGGCAAGTAAAGTGCCCTTTCTGGAAAGTATGTTGACAATGGGGGAAAGACAGAACACCTGACTCAACTGTGCCCCTAGTTCACCATTTTGACCATTTTTTGTTTTGGTTTTCTACTAAAACAATTTTGACCAATATGAGAGTTAGATTAACATACTTGTTCACTTTTCTGATTCAAAATCATGCAAGTTAGGCTATGAGCACTGAAAATTTTCCTTTTGTTAGGGTCCGAGAAATGGTCTAGTTTTGGAAAAATGAAATAATTTTCGAGAAAACTAGCCAACCACAGTAAAAATTCTCAAAAAAACTGTTTTTGCAAACGTCGACTGCTTAACGAGCACGGAACCTACTCTTAAGATGCACAACCTTGGATTCATAATAATGGAAAACTGCCCCTTATCTGAAGGGCACTGCATGGCAACAGAAAGTTGTCCCTTGTTTGAATAGCAACGCGGCACATTGTAGGGCAATGGAGAGTCGCCCATTGTCTGAATGGCACCGCAGCGCATTGTAGTCAATCCTCTGAGTGACAAACACAACCAAACTCTCAGATATATAGAGAAAATTAAGATGATCAAAACCATTGCATGGACACAATCAATTTGGAAGTGTTTATGGCTGGACTTCAGAATGAAGTTGCCTACGTATCCCAAACATGGGAATCAAGCCTTACGTAGTTTGGGTTAAGGTACACTCGGGTATTTAATGTCACACCCCAAATCCGGGCATGACCGGCCGTGGCCCACAGGGACTCGGACCTCGTCTAAATGATGAAATGCAAGATATGTAACTCGAGAAACAGCAGTGTTAAGAGATGTCTGTAGATCTTGTCAGATAAAGATGGATGGTAGAAATTTTCCAGTGGATTTGATTTCTTTAGAGATGAAGGATTTCGACGTGATTTTGGGGATGGATTGGTTAACGAAGCATCATGCCTCTATTGATTGTTTTAGAAAGAGGGTAGTTTTTGTTATGCCAGGGCAACATGAGTTTTTCTTTCAGGGAGATGGAAAAGGGTCTTCTGTTTGTTTTGTTTCTTCCCTTCAGGCTAACCGAATGTTGAGAAAAGGGTGTCATGGTTATTTAGCTTGTGTAGTGAGTACTGAACAACCAGAGCAGAGGTTAGAGGACTTTCCTGTAGTGAGGGAATTTGTTGATGTTTTTCCAGAGGATCTACCTGGTCTTCCTCCAGACCGTGAGGTTGAATTTTCCATTGACTTGAACCCTAATACAACACCTATCTCTAAAGCACCCTATAGAATGGCACCGTTGGAGTTGAGGGAGTTACAAACTCAGTTACAGGAGTTGCTAGACAAAGGTTTTATTAGGCCTAGTGTTTCACCTTGAGGAGCACCTATGCTGTTTGTGAAGAAAAAAGATAGGTCTATGAGATTGTGTATTAATTATAGAGAACCGAACAAAGTCACAGTGAAGAATAGGTATCCTTTGCCACGCATTGATGATCTATTTGACCAGTTACAGGGAGCTCAAGTATTCTCTAAAATTGACTTGAGGTCAGGCTATCACCAGTTGAAGGTAAGGGATGAGGATGTTCCTAAGACTGCTTTTAGAACCCGTTACGGGCATTATGAGTTCTTGGTGATGCCTTTTGGTCTCACAAATGCACCAGCCGCATTTATGGATTTAATGAACAGAGTATTTAAGCCCCAACTGGATAAATTTGTGGTAGTATTTATTGATGACATCCTAATTTATTCGAGAAGTAAGGAGGAGCATGAGCAGCATTTAAGGGTAGTACTGCAGATCCTTAGGGAGAAGAAATTGTATGCAAAATTTAAGAAGTGTGAATTCTGGTTGAGCAGTGTATCCTTTTTGGGTCATGTAGTGAGTAAAGATGGGGTATCTGTGGATAGCACGAAGGTGACAGCAATTGTTGATTGGCCACGACCTACTTCTGTGACGGAGGTACGTAGCTTTCTAGGGCTTGCTAGGTATTACAGACGATTTGTGAAAGGATTTTCCCGTATTGCTTTGCCACTTACCAATCTCTCCAAGAAATGGGTAAAGTTTGAGTGGAATGATGATTGTGAGCGTAGTTTCCAAGAGTTTAAACAAAGGTTGATATCAGCTCCAATCCTTGCCTTACTTATAGGTGGTGGTAGTTTTGTGACTTATAGTGATGCTTCACAATGGGGTTTAGGATGTGTGCTCATGCAGCATGGGAAGATGATTGCTTGTGCGTCATGACAGTTGAAAATACATGAGAGAAACTACCCCACGCACGACTTAGAGTTAGCAGTAGTGATATTCACTCTTAAGATCTGGCGGCATTATTTTTATGGAGAGTCATATGAGATTTACACTAATCATAAGAGTTTGAAGTATATTTTCACACAAAAAGAACTAAATTTGAGGCAAAGAAGATGGCTTGAGTAACTAAAAGATTATGATGTGAATATTTTATGTCATCCGGGGAAGGCATATGTGGTTGCAGATGCCTTGAGTAGGAAGGTCGCAGTTGGAGATGTAGCTGCTTTGTCTATTGAGAGTTGTTTGGTGGAAGACATGAGAAGTTTGAGGCTTGAGGTTGTTACGCCTAGTGATAGGGCTTATTGTAGTCAATTGAAAGTTCAGCCGACCTTGAGAGAACGGATTCGTTTAGCTCAGGAGATTGACCCCCAGTGTGAGCGTATTAAAGGAGAGTTGGCAGAGGGTAAGTATGTAGATTTTGTGGTTAGTGATGTTGGGTTGCTTAGATTCCGTAGCCGAATAATTTGTGTTCCTGTTGGTGGTGATTTGAGGAAAGAGATTATAACGGAGGTACATAGTTCTAGTTATAGCATTCATCTTGGAAGTACTAAGATGTATTGGGATCTTTATGAACATTTTTGATGGAATGGTATAAAAGGAGATATTGCAGAATTTGTGGCTCAGTTTTTGGTGTGTCAACAAGTTAAACTAGAATATTAGAAACCTACGGGGAAACTACAACCCTTACCTATACCAGAGTGGAAGTGGGATCATATTAGCATGGACTTTGTATGTTGGTTCACCTCGTATTAGTAGTAATCACGATGCAGTTTGGGTTGTTGTTGATAGATTAACCAAGTCAGCACATTTTATTGCAGTACAGATGACCTATTCTCTAGCTTGATTTGCACAGTTGTATGTGAAGAAGATTGTTAGATTGCATGGTACACCTGTGTCAATAGTGTCAGATCGGGACACTCGTTTTGTGTCTAAGTTTTAGGGTGCGTTACAGTCAGCTATGGGCACTCAGTTAAATTTTAGTTCAGCTTATCAACCTTTGACAGATGGGGTATCGGAGAAGACTATTCAAATCCTTGAGGATATGTTGAGGGCTTATGCTTTGGAGTGGAGAGGTAATTGGGATGATTATTTGCCGCTCATGGAGTTTGCGTATAATAATAGTTATCATTCTAGTTTGGGAGTAACTCCTTATGAGGCTTTGTATGTGAGGAAGTGTAGGTCTCCTTTGTATTAGTATAAGATTGGTGAGAGGCAAATGTTGGGACCTGATTTGGTGGAGGATGCTACACGGAAAATTATCACCATCAGATAGAGATTATTGACTGCTCAAAGTAGACAAAAAAAAAAAGTAATGCTGATCATCGTAGGAGAAATTTAGAGTTTCATGTTGGGGTTATGGTATTCTTGAAAGTATCACCATGGAAAGGAGTCATCAGGTTTGGAAAGAAAGGAAAGTTGAGTTCTAGATACATTGGACCGTTTGAGGTATATTAGAGAAGGTTATTGAGGTTGTGTATTGTGTTGTTTTAACCCTAGGTTGGCAGGAGTGCATAATGTGTTTCACGTGTCTATGCTGAGGAAATATGTGCATAGTCCGTCGCATGTGATAGATTACGAACCGCTTTAGATTAGAGAAGATTTTTCGTATGAGGAGATGCCTGTTCAGATTTTGTATTCGGAAGAGAAAATGTTGCGTACAAAGACCATTAAATTGGTTAAGGTACTGTAGCGTAATCATCTAGTTGAAGAGGCAACTTGGGAATGCGAGGACGGGATGCGCAAGAAGTGCCCACATCTATTCTCATGATTTACTCAGGTTAGTTTCGAGGACGAAACTTTTTTTTAGGAGGGGAGAATGTGAGAACCCGAATATAAAAATTTAGTAAATAATTAAATAATAATATTACAATCTCAAATATTTTGGTGGTGAATTCTAAGGTGCAAATTAAATATTATTGGAGGATCTTTTAATTAGTTTTTAAACCTAAAATAAATTTATGGTGAAAGTCTTTAATTTAGAGACAAGGTTTATTATAAAAAAAAAAAAAGAGAGAGAGAGAGAGAGAGAGGAGGGTGTGACTTGAACTCTAGACCACAAAGTTAATATATAAGACTCCTACCATTTGAGTTGCATATAACTTATATATATGTTTTGTATATTTATCTATTTATTTGACCTATGTATGCCCACCACTAGTATAAAATAAAATAAACACAAACCCTACTCTATTATTTGTTCACCACATAGGGCAACAACACAGCAGCCACGGGAGAGGGTTTGAGAGAAGGAAAAAAAGAAGAAGATGTTGCAATCAAAGAACTTTTGGGTGTGTTGTGTTGTGTTGTGTGTGATCATCAAAGGTTAGCCCTCCTAGGTTTTCTTCTTTTCTTTCTTTGTTCTTCATCCTCATTCTATAATTATTTTATTCATTCATGGAGAGGTTGTAGGTTTATGTATTGTGTATATAGATATCCTATTAAGAAACTTGAGGAGCTAAATTTATGTGTAAAGATTGGGTGTAATTTTCAGTCCAAAAATTCTGTGCAAAGTCACAAATTTTAAAAATCAAGAAACCATATCAAACGGATGAGTTTTAATCTGAAATTTTTACAGTAGATCAATTATATATTGAATTGCATATCTGAATGTTTTCATAATTTTTGGGAGTCAAAATCCATATAAATTGTGGTATCAGAGCTATAGTTTATCGAGTTACATATCTTGCATTTCATCATTTAGACGAGGTCCGAGTCCCTGTGGGCCACGGCCGGTCATGCCCGGATTTGGGGTGTGACATTTAACCTCTCTTTTTACGCTCTAACTTTTGCCAAGGCCGCCCTTCTGGGTTTTCAACCTTGCGAGCTCTGTTTTTCTTTTCTTTTCAATTCTTTTCATTTCTTTTCTTTTTGCTTCTTTTTTTTCTTGTTTTTCAAACTTTGCATTTTTTCTTTTCTTTTCTTTTTTTTCTTGCTCTAACTTTTGCCTGGGTCGCCCTTCCGGGTTTTCGGCCCAACGAGCCTCTCAAGGGTAAAAGTATAGCTTTGTCCATGTCAAATGGTTTTGGGATCTCGAAGCCATCTAAATCTAGGAGAATGGTTGTTGTTTGCTGATGATGTAGAAGTCCATCCAATGGGGGCTGAATTTGCCCCTAGTGTTGTGGATAGGAACTTAGTTGTCCTTCAACAATACTTTCTTCTTTCCTCCCTTCTGGGATTTGGCATTCTTGCCGATCTTCGTTAGCTTGAGAAACATCCCAATTTTGACTCTTCGAGCAGGCCTAACATTTTTGTCCCTAGTTTGAGGGGTGCTTCTGGTCTAGCTTCGCAAGCTTCCTTTGATCATATCTGACCTTCTTGCCCTTAGTTCATGGGCTGCTTCAAATCTGGCCATACAGGCCTCACATTGTGGTTGACCGTTGAACATTCTGAATCCAAGTTCAAGGTTTGAAAGCAAGGGGTCGGGTCTCAAGGCTGAGAACGATCCTAGGCTGCACAATCTCAAGAGCAATTCCACACAGGTCTTCGGAGAACCACACAAAACATTTTTTGAAATCTTTTAAGAAAGTGACAAATCGCTCGCGCTGAAGACAGTGAGGAACCAATCTGGATCAAGCCAGGATCCTTCTCAGTACTCACACTAACAAGCATGATCTCATTCATTAAGGGCTTAGCACGCCTCTCTTTCTCTCAATTGATCAAATTTTACAAATCCCGAGGAATTCCTTCCCCTTTATTTTCACCACAGTGTTCAAAAGGTTTTGAAAAACTTAGGTCAATGCAAAGACTTGAAGGCACAGAAGAAGTAGGTGAAAATGCCCTGTCATTTCATTCAAACTTATGGCACAACCCACACAAGGCAGAAGCAAACACAAAAGTATGAAAGGCATTGTTGTTTCATTCAGATCTATTGGCACAACTGGCTCTAAGGCAGAAACAGACTCAAAAGAAAATGAAAAGACAAACACAAAACAAAATAGTGATATCCGAGGCAACGCCCCCCGGAATCACTCGACTCCTATGCAGCAGGACTAACTCGATACAACAAGACAGACCTAACTGACAGAGTTCAAAAGAGACTGACTATATACAAAACAACAAAACTAACTGAAAACCTAAGTCAAAAAGTACAAAAACTAACATTCGCAAATGCTCAAAATAGTGTGTGCCATATGCCACATCTGGAGTAAATCGAGCGCCATCTGCAGGTGGTTCATTCTCCCGATCACATAGCATTATCCCCCCACAAGTTCATTGATCGAGTGCCGATAGACTTTGCAAGATTGGTGCAGCGATGACCCTGTTGTCAAACAGATCTTGTACATCATGGCGCAGATGAAAGCAACTGTCAGTGTCATGACCAGTTTGTTGATGGTAGGCACAGTACTTAGTCTGGTCATGCTTTGGAGGAAGAGAATCGGGTAAAGGCCGTTGTTTCAATGGTTTCAGGTGTCCCTTCCTGAGTAAGACCCCCAGAGCCTTTGACACAAGCATATAAAGCGGGGTAAAAACCCTTTTAACTCGGGGTGGGTATTTGGTTGTTTGAGAGCTACTTCCGAACGCACCGGTGAATGGGATGGCTATTTTTGATGTGGTGGTGGTGACCATGCCCACTTCAGAAGATCTTGCAGCTGCATCACCACTGGTGGTCGCATTCGAACTGCGAGAAAATGCCCTCTTGGGCTGTTCCTTCTCCTGGTCAATCAGGCCTTGTTTCATTACGTCCTTGATCTGCACCCCGATCTCATGTAAATCTGCGAAGGTGGGGAGGGGGAGGATGATCATCTTCTGCATGAGCTTGGGCTGGAAGTTACACACAACCATCTGAATCTGATCCTTGTCAACGGGCCTGATGGTCATCATCGAGGCTTTAGCCCTCCAGCGGGTCACAAAATCGAAGAAACTCTCCTTTGGCTCTTGCCGGGTTGTCTCAAGATCACGAGTTGTGACCTCGATCTGAGTGTTATAGGAGTATTGAGCTATGAAGGCCACAGTCATCTCCTCCCAATTCTGTTTCACAGAGTTCTCCAATTTCGCATACCAGATTGCGGCCATCCTAGACATGGTTCGGCCGAATAGTGACAGCTTCTGGGCCGTGGTCAAGCCCGTTGGCCTCAAGATATCAGAAAACAGGTGGAAGTGCACCATTGGGTCTCCAGAGCCATCGAAACGGTCGATATGTGGCATTTTAAACCGGTCCGGCAATGTCACCGCTGAGTTGGTATAACCATCCTCTATATCTGGAATGGAATTCACACCTTGAGCCCTCTTGAATAGCTTCTCGAGCTTACTGACCTTTAGGGCGGTTGGGTCCATCTCAAATTCAAACGATGTATCTATTGAAAAGGCCGGTGCCTTTGAAATCTGTGGTAGAACTGGTGGCAGAACTGGTCCTGTTGGGGCGTCCATATCTTCCTGGACATTTGCAGTCTCCCCAAGTGGTAGAACTCTAGGTAAGGGTGGGGGTGGATGTGAAGTAGATGCTCCAACTTACTATTGTAGCTTGGCAATTAACTCTGCCTGCTGGGCCACTACTTTTGCTTGACGTCCAGCCACTTCTGCCAGGCGGAAAGCATCCTGCTGCATGGCTTGCATAGTCTCCTGGACCTGACGCATCATCTCCTCCATTTCGACTGTAAAGTGTGGATTTGACTGAACAAGTGTGTATCTCCTTTTTGAGGTGGAAGCAGATATCTCAGCCCAATTACGCACAGACGAGGTGGATAATGACCGTTGAACTGGAGACTGTTGAACTGGTGATCTATGCCTGACTAGCCTTTTTACCCTGCCTCTGGCGAAGGAATACTGATTGCCCTTGAACTGAATCTCTGACCTGACAAAGTCTATCAGCACAAGTCCAATGTACCCGAGGGATATTGGAGCCTTCTGAAGCTATGGTTCCAGGACTACCATGCAAAAGGGAAAATAGGCAGCATCTCAGCCCAATTTCACCAAAACAGATATGAGCAAAGCTAAATGACTGTGCTCTCCACTGAATTATGCCCCAAATTCTGCCTGTAAACTGATACCCTCAGGTAAAATTGATTCCCAAATATTGGTGCCCTCAAGCCTGATACCCAGACTTGCAAACTGATACATGCATTTCTGTAGAGGCCAACTCTAAAAGCTCATAATCAAGCAAATAGGAGCCAAAACACCCCTATGGAGGGGTAGGGTTTCCCTGTCCTATTTTGTCAGGAGCTAGAGTTTCACTACGCACACAGCGGTTTTCAAACAACCTACAATCGGGTAAGCAACCTGTCCTAGTTTGGAATAGTCACTATGGATTCTGATATACACTAGGTCGAATGGTCGAAAAGGGTGCCCTGGTAAAAATCGGGGTTTGTGTTCCCGTCGTGGCAGAGCCCGCAACCGATCAACCTTATAGCACGCTTCTCGAAGCAAGCCTTCGGCAAACCGTTCAGGAATATCATACGACAAACATGGTGTCCTAGGCGCACCAATGCAAATGCAATGCAAAGAGACACATAAGTGTAATCAAAACAAGATATCATAAGTTCGAGTCAAGTTCTCTAAATCCCCAGCAGAGTCGCCAGAAACTGTAGACGCGCCCTTAGGCTTTGCTTCTACAGTTTGGACTCAAATGTCACGGTTCTGAATCTAATCTTGCAAAGTACAATGCGAGACCGATAAATTACCAAAGAGTCCAAATCTGGCAAATCGTTTTGGAAAATTGATTTTTAAGAAGAAGTGACAAACATGGACTACTTTGCCAGATACAGAGTCGCCACCTAAATATTTTATTTTGGGGAATTTAGGAAATCCTGACTCATTGCCTAAGGACACGTGTCCGTCATCACCAAAGTTGTCTCGGCTCGGGAACTTGGGTACGATTGGGGAAGGTCATCTATGAGCACCCCCGCTCGCCCGATCGAAGATCGGCCTGTACTAAGCATGATATTTTATTTTGAAAACATATGCGTTCTTATTCCGGTTATTAGCCTAAAATTACTATGTGATGCACACAACACACAAGTATAGACTAGATCGCCTAAGTTAGAACAAATCATCTCATGTTTGTTTGTTTGAAAATGGTTTGAAGGTGCTACTCGCAAGTAGGCTAAGACGTGGATTTGCCACCCTCAAGTGGGCTTAGAAAACATGATTTTGCCACCTCAAGTGGGCTTAAAACTCGCATTTTGATGAATTGTTCCAATTCAAGTAATCCAACCTTCACCCGCAGGCATTCAGGCAGTTATATCATATAAGCAGTTAGCCTCATGGCAAGCATGCGGTCATGTTAACACTCACACTCATGCAAGATGCTAAAGCATAAAAGTTTACCTAGTACTCCGAGCCAAAACAATAGCTAGTTAGTAATCAATGCATGATCCTAGCTATGTTAAGATGCCTAATGCAACACATGCAAAAATGCAACTAGAATAGGCTCGGCTATCGAAAAATGGCATGTGAAATGCGACAACTCGATACACGTATTCAAGTTGGAATTGAAATGCTATGCGGTTAGTATGATGCGCCGAGCCCTGTGCATGCAATACAGATGAATGATGCAAACATGCGAGCATAAAAATGCTAATTGAAACATGACCTAAAACTAACCAATGAAATCAGGTAAGTAAAAGGGAGAAAGACGTGGGGTTGGAAGACATTCAAACACTCACCCACGCTTATTACAAAATTCTCCCTCTCGACGGAGGGTCCGAATAAATAATATAAATCAACTAATTAACTAACTAATAAGCTAATTAATTAATTACACAACCAAATCGAAATAAATAACTATTCTAAGTTATTAAAACATTGAAATGGCCTCGAGACGAGGGATAAATGCATGCTCGGACGGCTTTGCTTGGAAATCCATCGCCATGCTCCATGTTGCCTCTGTTTGCACTGCTCTGTACCTTTGAAAATTGTGCCAACTTCTGCGACACTTCTGAACCACCTTGTGGGCATGCTGAGAGGCCATCGGCCAAAAGACAGGGCCATCGGCCATGGGAAATTGGTCATCGACCAAATATAAGGATATCGGCCAAATAATGTTAGCCGACCGGCACTGAGTATAGCCGATCGGCCATCTCTTCCCGCTAAATGCTTCTTTTGCTGCAACAGAGGGCAGCCAGAGCATGGCAATACATTTGCAAGACAATGTTTGCAGCTACACCCCTTATCATGTTTGAGACTCAAAGGAGTATAGTTCTCGACCTTCGGACCACCAATCACGCATTTCAATGCATGATGGCCAAAGGAGCCAAGTGTGCAATTTGATATCAAATGAAATGCACAAAAACACACAAGGGGCCCCAACCTCTATCATGCTTGATCAAGAGGCAAGGCAATGCACACACAATGCGATGCAACCTAAGCATGCAAGCAAACATGCAAACAACTCAAGCATGCAACAACATGCAACAATATCATACAATGCAACTAATATGCAATAGGCATACAACCTATGCATGTAAAGATGCATGGCATAGGTATGTGACAACAATACCAACAATAAGCATGAGACAACATGTAATCCAACAAGTGTGCAAGATGGATGAATATGCAACAACATATCAATTAGCAAGCATGTAACAACATATAATGTGCCAAGTATGCAACAAGCATGCAACAACATGCAAGGCAATCATGCAACAACATGCGAAGATGGACTTAAACTAAAATGGACAGTTCTCAAACACACCCAAATCAATGGCCAATTGTGCTGAAATGATGATTTGAAAAGTAAGGAAATGCATGCTCATGCATTGGCCCATGACTTAAGCATAATAGCACAACTCTCAAATATGATGAAGAGGTGACAAATGTGAGAATGTAGCAATGAAGTAAGCTCTGAAATTACATTCCAAAGGATTCTAAATCATGCATATATGACAAATAAAGCATGCTAGTGGACTCAAAGCTTAAAACTAACCAAGGGACTTGCACCATGGTCATAACAAGAAAGCCCCAAAGGGCCAAGGTGACTCAAAGCAGTCCCAAAGTAGGCCAAAACAAGGCTAGAAATATGCTTGAACAGGGTTAACTCATGCTAGAATGGAAGGCACAAAACATAACGCATACAAGGCCAATGAGGAGGATTGCACTACACCTACCAAAACCAAGCATGGGATGACTTTACCAACAAAAATTAGAGTCATGGCATGTCAAAATAACACCAAAAATGCACTGATACCAAATCAACACATGCTAGAATAACAAGCTCACTCATTAGGCATTCAAGACTAGTAAAGAGGACTTACACTACAAGCGTATGAAGCAAATGAGGAATGCTCTAACCAAGTAAAAACAGAGCTATATCATGGAAAAATAGGACCAAAGACACACTGAAATGGTGACCTAAAAGCCTAGGCAAGACGGCATACACAATGACCCATTCTTAACGCATAAAACACCAACTCTTCAAAGCATTGAAAGAGTGGAAAATGTGAGGGCATGGCAATGAAACATGCTCTGAAATATCATTCCAAATGATGCCAAATCATGCAAATAGACTAAGCAATGCATGCTAGTGGCTTGGAAACTCAAGGCTAGTGAGCTAAAATGCACTATGGCTATACAAAGCATGGCATGCATGACCAAAATAATATAAATCAGACCTAGAGCATGCTAAACCATGACCAAAATATTCTCAGAGTCAAGCCAAAATCATGCTAGAATGATAGTCAAAAACATGATGCATGTTAGGCTAGTGTGCAAATTTACACGACAAGTGTATGGAGCATGCAAGCAACAACCAAACCAGCTTAAAATAGAGTTAGAGCAGGCCCAAAAAGTCACAAAAACATGTTTGAAAATAGATAACATAATCCACAAAAAGATGCTACTTTATATAGCTAACAAGGCATGGCATGGAGAGACAAGGAGGGGAGGCTATCCCCTCCCATTTGGGACCTCAAAACAAGCATTTTACCACTAAAAATCCTTTGGATATCAGTGGTCCTAAGGCCATGAAAAGTTTTTTTGAAAGGCCTTAGAAGATGGCTCAAAAGCTATACAAGCTAAGGAACAAAAGGGAGAGACAACCCCCTAGCCAAACAAGGCTTAAACCAACACTTTTAGGACTGAAAAACAGAGATTTTCTCAGTTCAAAACCAAGCCAAAATCAGTTTAGAAGGGTGGCAAAACAAGCATGAAAAGTTGGCCAAGATAGTGTACAAAATGAGCTTAAATGAGAGAGAGGCTTACCCTTGAAGCACAGCTGCAAAATAGGTCCAAACTTTGAGCTAAAACCAGCTTCTGGAGCTCAAAATGATCCTCAAAGAACCTCAGCCCAATGGTGGTTGAGTTTGCTCAAGGATTCCTAGGCAAAGGTGAGGTATATCTTCAAGTATACCTCTTGCATGCACACAAGGTCAAGAGGGAGAGCAAGCTTGAGTGAAAAGCTGAACTTTTGCTCTGAAATTTCTAGAGCAAGAGAACTTTTCTAGAGAGAGAGGCTCCTAAAACTTGTTCAAGAAGTTCCTCCTTGCAAAATGGGAGATATATCATCATATATAGCAAAAACAAGACTCAAGGTCGAAAATATCTGATTTGGGACAGGTGGCACAAGCTAGAAACAGTTAGAGGATAAATATCTATCAATTCTGGGCTTTCTGGACACTTCTGGCCGACCAACCATCTTTGGTGCCGACCGGCCATCATTTTTGGCCGATAAGGTTCACTTTTGGCCGACTCATAGATGTTGAGGTCAAATTGTGGCCGATGGACCTCTATAGAGGCCGATGGAAAAAATCAGCCCTAGTCTCTGACTTGAAGCAAGCCTAATTCCTTCATTTGGACTCCTTTGCAGGTCATTCTTGAGCCTAAACTGTAGCCCCAGAAGTCTTCTTTCCAAATTTGGAAGCCTCACCTCAAAATTCCAAGTGTGCTAAGAGATATCCCTCTTTTAGTAAAGGTTGCTCAGTTTCGGTCCAACCGGAATGATGCCCAACTTCAACCAATCATATCTCCCCCATCCGAACACGGCTTTAGGAGATTCTTAAGTGAAAAATGAAGCCCTGGAAGTAATCTTTCCAACGGTGGTGGCGTCATAGCTGAAATCCAAGTATTCAAATGGATAAGCCTGATTTAGAGAGGGCTGCTCGACTCTCTCTTAACGATTCATACCCAACTTCTTCCTCAACTAGGTTTCTTCCCTCTTCTCCTCTTTTCTTCAACTCCAAACCCCTAAACAAGGTGTTTTGAAGGAGTTTTCAAAGATTTTAACTCTCTTTCATTCATTTCCACTTTGTCCTTGCTCGGTTTACCAAAAAGCGCAACATTTGACAAAATTCGAGCCTCGGAACATCGTAGAAACTTTATTTCAAAAATATTTTGAAAAATAGGGTTTTAAGGTCTAAAATCTTTTGATCAAGATGGCGTGTGAGGTTTGGATTTGACTCTCTCCTTGCAAAAGAAATCAAACTTTTGCTCTGCACATCTTTCACCATCAAGTAAGCCATTAGTAGAGCCTAAGTCTTAAGGTTGGTCAAAAATGGGGTGTCTAAAACGCCCCATACTCCCAGCCTGTCAGCTCAGTCAGAAGATCGGGCCACCCAGCATACTGGTAAATCGAGGGCATCCTTCTAGCCCTGCCCCTCGATATGCTAGCCCTGCTAGTGGAAAGGATATCTGTAGCTCGAGCGCGACTCGATGATGGAACGTCAGCAGCTCTCCTCGTAGGGGTACGGACACCTGTCAATGGGGGCATCAAGTATGTATGGCGATATGTCGCGTACTCCCCCTCCTCCAGGAAAAGAACTACGTCAGAACCCAACATAAGGTCATCGACCTCCTTAGGAGTGAGCTTCTCTATGGACCGCATGTCTAGTGGAGGCGGTGAGGGGATCTCCTGCTCGGCGTTGCCCATTGTCTGACGCATGAAGCAATCCCCAAGAAAGCAGGCTCTGCCGACTGGTCCCTCAAACAAAATCCTGTACTGGGAGGCGTCCCATGCCCCAGGGAACTGGAACCGAGCATACCCTGATATGGCTATCCATGGCTGCCAAGTGATCTACGGATAGCAAGTGCATAAACTGGTTAGATGTCATAAATATGCAGGATGAATCAAAGCTGAAAGCATGAAGAACTGAGAGTTCTGGTTTACCTCGGTCGGCCGCATTGTGTCAAAGAACTGCCTGAGGTATGGCAGAGTCTCCCCAGGCCTGGGTCGGCAACGACCCTTAAATCTGCGTGAATAGAGGATCTCAAGAGGTGTCATAACCTCCAGCTCAGAGGCGAGCATCAGGAAGTATGCGTAAACCAACAGCTGTGAAAGGCAAGACAGTGGCGGTCAGAATACAGAATGTATAGAAAACGCAGAATGCTGAGTGCAAAATGCAAATACAGAATGTATAAAAAACGCAGAATGCTGAGTGCAGAATGCGAATACAGAATGTATAGAAAACTCAGAATGCTGAGTACAGAATGTCGAGTGTAGAATGCTGTTGTAGACGCACCCTCAAGGGCTTCATGCTACAGTTTGGACTCAAATGTCACGGTTCTGAATCTAATCCCGCAAAGTGCAATGTGAGACCGATAAATCACCAAAGAGTCCACATCCGGCAAATCGTTTTAGAAAACTGATTTTTAAGAAAGAAGTGCCAAACATGGACTGCTTTTCCAGATACAGAGTCGCCACCTAAATATTTTATTTTGGGGGGAATTGAGGAAACACTGACTCGTGCCTAAGGCCACGTGTCTGTTATCACCAAAGTTGCCTCGGCTCGGGAACTTGGGTACGATAGGGGAAGGTCATCTATGAGCACCCTCGCTCGCCCGATCAAAGATCGGCCTGTACTAAACATGATATTTTGTTTTTGAAAACTTATGCATTCTTATTCTGATTTATTAGCTAGAATTTACTATGTGATGCGCACAACACACAATTATAGACTAGATCGCCTAAATTGAACAAAACATTTCATGTTGGTTTATTTGAAAATGATTTGAAAATGCTACTCACAAGTAGGCTAAGACGTGGATTTGTCACCCTCAAATGGGCTTAGAAAACATGATTTTGCCACTCTCAAGTGGGCTTAAAACTCGCATTTCAATGAATTATTCCAATTCAAGTAATCCAACCTTCACCCATAGGCATTCAGGCAGTTATATCACATAAGCAAATAGCCTCATGGCAAGCATGCTATCATGGCAACACTCACACTCAAGCAAGGATGCTAAAGCATAAACACTCACCGAGTTTTCCAAGCCAAAACAAAAACTAGTTAGTAATCAATGCATGATCCTAGTTCATGTTAAGATGGCTAATGCAACACATACAAAATGTAACTAGAAGTAGGCTCGACTATTCTAAAATGTCATGTGAAATGCAATAATTGATACATGTATTCAACTTGGTATTGAAATACAATGCGATTTGTATGATGCACCGAGCCCGGCGCATGCAAGACAGATGAATGATGCAAACATGCATAACATAAGGATGCTAATTGAAAATGACCCTAAACTAACCATCAAAAGCAGGTAAGTAAAAGGGAGAAAGACGTGGGGTTGGAAGACATTCACACACTCACGCACACTTATTACAAAATTCGCCCTCTCGACGGAGGGTCCGAATAAATAATACAAACCGAATAAATAATCAACTACCCTAGGTAATTAAATATTACAAAACCGTTAACTAATTTAAACAAATTAACTAAGCTATGAAACTAAAGAGGCCGCCGCAGCTCCGCCTCAGAATGATTGAATGATGCATGCTCGATCGCCTCGCTCGGAAACCCGTAGCCATGCCACATGTTGCCTCTGTTTGCACTGTTCTGCACCTCTGAAAATTGTGCAAGTCTCAAGGATGCTTCTGAATCACCTTCTGGGTGCTGTGAGAGGCCATCGACCAAGTGGAAAGTCCATCGATCAAGGGGAACTGGTCATCAACCAATAACGGGGCTCTCGGCCAGACACATTTAGTCGATCGGCATTGAATATGGTCGACCGACCATCTATTCCTGCAGAATGCTCCTGTTACTGCAGTAGAGGACAAACAGAGCATGGCAATGCATTTTCAAGACAATGTTTGCACAACCACCCTCCCTATCATGTTATGAACTCATGGGAGTGTAGTCTTTGACCCTCGGGCTATCAATCACGCATTTCAACGCATGATGGCCAAAGGAGCCAAGGGTGCAAATGAATATGGAATGAATGCACAAAACACATGAAGGCCTCACACTCTATCATGTTGGATCAAGAGCGTCGGCGACTAAGGATTGAGGTACGTTTCGTCACTTCAAGTACGAACGTTTCTCGCTCCTCGTGTTTGGTTTGACACCCCAAACCAAACACAATGCAATGCATGCAAGTATGCCAAATACAATGCAACATGGAAATGTAATGTTATGCAACCTAAGCATGCACAAGGTTAAGGTAACAAGCATGCCAAATGCAATGCATCCTAATCAAGCATGTAACAAAATGCAAACTAGCAAGCATGCAAAATGCAACATAAACGTACAAACATGCAATGTAATAGGCATGCGACAATGGTACCAATAACAAAGATGTGACAACATATAATGCGATAAGCATGCAACGACACACAAACCGCATGATCCATGGCCTTACATTGAAAATGGATAGGCCTCAGCCACACCAAAAACAATGGCCAAAATGCTGATGTGATAGAATGAAATGCACAATGAGCATGCACATGCAATGGTCCAAGAGTTAAGGCATAAGGTCACAACACCCAAACATGAGTGAGGGGTGACAATCATGGTAGTATGGTGACACCATAAGCTCTGAAATTATGTTAAGAGTGATGCCAAATCGAACACATGACACAAGCAAGGCATGCTAATGGACTTCAAGTTCAAAGCTAGCCAAGGTACTTGAACCATGGCCATATCAACCAAGCCCCAAAGGACCAAGGTGACCCAAAACAATCCCAAGGCAATCCAAAACAAGGCTAGAACATGCATGGGATGAGGCCAAAACATGCTAGAACGGTGAGCACAAAACAAGACGCATACAAGGCCAAAAGGGGCAATTACACTACACCTATTACAACCAAACATGGCATGACTTAGGAAACCAAGATTAGGGTTATGGCATGTCAAAGTAAGCCCAAAAACTCACTTAGATGGCATCCCGAAGACCTAAGCATGATGGCATACACAATGGCACATTCATGAGGTATAAAACACAAACCCTTCAAAACAATAAAGGAGTGACAAATGCAAGTATATGAGCATACTATATGGACTGAAATAACATTACAAGTGATTCCAAATCACTAAAATGAGCCAAGTAAAGCATGCTAGTGACTTGGACACTCAAAGCTAGCAAGCTAAAATGCATGGCAGCTATACAAAGCATGGCATATATGGTCAAAACAACTCAAATCAGAGCTTAAGCATGTTATAACAAGACTAAAAGCTTCATGGAGTCGAGCCAAAATCATGCTAGAAACATGGCTTAAAGCATGATGCATGTTAAGGAAAATCATAGGATTACAAGACAAGTACATGAAGCATGCATGGTATGTCTAAACCAAGTCAAAACAGTGATATATCATGGCAAAACAAAGCCTAATATATGCTGAAATGAAGCTAAAACAAGCTAAGCACACATGCTACAAACATAAGCCATTTATGCAAGCTTTCAAGACAACAAGGAGAGGGGATGACCCTCTCCTATTTAGGACACCAAAACCACCTCTCCACCACTGAAAATCCTCTGGATTTCAGTGGTGGAAGGGTCATGCAAAGCTCAAAGCAAGGGCCAAAAGGGATGGCCTAAAACAAGGACTAACAAGGCCTTGGAGGGGGGTAAACAACCCCAAACCTCAAAATGACCTAAACAAAGATCTAAAGCACACAAAATCATAACTTTTATCAGTTATAAACTAAGCTTAAAATAATAAGGAAGAATGGCTAAAAGCTTAAGTAAGAAAAGGGTATCTAAAGCAAGGAACTTACCCATGTAGAACCTCTTCAAGAACAAAGCTCCAGCAAGTTTTCTGAGTTCAAACCAACCCAAGAACTCTGAAATCAACCTCAAGAGACCTCAGCTCCAAGAGGATGGTGTTCTAGTGTGTGTTTGTGTGCAAAAGTAAGACAATACTACACTTTTGAGCACAAAGGAGGATCAAACCAGGGAGTATAGATACAAAACTATATCTAACTCTCCTCCCCTCATCTTTTTGAACCCCTGAGGAGGGAGGAGGAACTCCCTCTTTATAGAAGTTCAATCTAAAGCTTCTAAGAGAAGCTAAACAAAGGGTGTAAATCCTTCCATACACGTGTATGGAGAGGGTTAATTGTGGATGCCAGCTGTGCCAGCTGGCACAAAATATCTGCATAAAGTAGATGAACATAGTTCGGCCAGCAAAAATGGTCGATCGACCAACACAATGGACGGCCGACCAAAAACAGTGCTAATCGGACAACGCACTTGGCCGATGGCAAGAAAAAAGGGCCGGTGGCCTCAAGCCTTGGCCGGTGGGTTGAGGGCATGGTAAAAAAGCTGCCCTCTTCCCTCAGAAGCAAAAACACAAGTGTTTGGTTCACAACTAAGCACAAAACAGACAAGTTGAGAGATCTTGAGGTAAGGCGTGTAGCCGAGACCTCCGAGAACTCAAAACGAACACGAGCATGGAATGATCATCGAGTGTTCAAACGATGACGTCCAAGTCTTGAGGACGGTCAAAAATGGGGTGTCTACAGCTGTGTGCAGCATGCAGTGTACAGATATTGAAAATCAGAAAATGTAGAATGCTGAGTGCAGAATGCCGAGTGCAAAATGCTGTGTGCAACATGCAGTGTACAGATATTGAAAATCAGAAAATGTAGAATGCTGAGTGCAGAATGTTGTGGGCAACATGCAGTGTACAGATATTGAAAATCAGAAAATATAGAATGCTGAGTGCAGAATCCTGTGTGTAGTGTACAGATAATGAAAAGCAGAAATATAAATCAAGAGGGCAGAATGTACCTCCCAGGCTCGCCAGTAGCCACCTACTATGGTCCCTCGCTCACAGGAGGCCGTGCTCATGTACCAATAAAGAGTAGCGAGGCCAGCGCCACCCCAATCAAAGGCCGGACCTGTGATAGGTCTACCAGAGCACTCAGTAAATACAGTCCAACAGTGTTCCCCCTGTCGGAGAACACTGTGGTCCCGAGGAGGAACATCAAAAATCCCAGGGCATACGGCTGTATGGCCTCATAAGTTTTAGGCATAAACCCTCTGTATCGCTCAGCAAACCAGGTGTACCTGACCCTGCCTAATGATCTGTCGGTCGGCAGATGGGCCCCGAGCAGATAGGTCCAAGTTGCCTCTCGCTCACCCATATCGACATCGTATGGAACCGGCCGGCCTGCCACGTCAAGGCCTGTCAGCATAGAGAAGTCGTACGGGGTCATCGTCATGTCCCCGGTGGCTGAGAAATGGAAGGAGTTGGTGGTGTCCCACCATCTCTCTACTAGTGCACCTAAAAGGGTCCTGCTCGCTGGATGACGCGACAACCCCGCACAGAATGGGCCAAACTGTGATAACCCTGTTCCGTATTATGTTAATTGGTCTTTATTATGAATGTGGTTACGTGTCTAATATGATTTTGTGTGCCATTTATGTGAATATATGTGGTTTTAAATTTTTATCTGTTCACCGTAGGAAAATCTGTTTGACTTTCTGCTTTGAAAATTAAATTGAAGGCCTTATCGGCGACCAAACTCGAAATCGACTACGCCATTGTGATTAGCGTAATTTTTAGACCCTATAGTGAAATTTAATTGAAAATTTATTCGGATCAAAATAATTAGATTCAGAACGATTAATTAAGTGCTCCATTATTTAATATTAAAATAATGTGATTAAGATAGGCTATATAAGGGCCATTATATGTTCAATCCTTCTCTTTTATTCAATTTGGCTGATGTTAACTCTAAGAAGAGAGAGAGAGAGGGTCAGCTAGAGAGGGAGAGAGGGAAACAATTGAAGTTTGACCTTGAAGCTTGAATAATTTGAGGACCAACTCAAGATTTAACCATAAATTGGGGAGATTGAGATTCTAGGTGAGTAATTGATTATGAATTCATGAGTTTAATATTGTAATTTTGTGAATTCAGAGTTGAATGGTGATCAAGAACAAGGGTTGTGTTGTATTTGATAAATTTGAAGTCAATAGATGCATGCATGAAAGAAATTGCTATGGATTTCCATGTTTGAGCATAATGTGTGTGATCCTTGTTGAATTTTGATTAAAGTCCATGTATTTGATCATCTCTTCACCAACTAAATTGAGAGTATTGAGTATATCCCACATTCAAGTACGAATCATGGAGGTGTGAGTCTTGAATGTTTGAATTTAGTATGTTTGTGATGAGTTTGGGACAATTTGAGTCATGCATGTAATTGATTCATGAAATTGAGCTTCATAATGTAATGAATTTGGTGTTGGACCATGTTAGTACATGTATATGTGAAGTTTGAGCCATAATATGCAAGATATGTTGATTTGAAAGTTGAATTTGAGCTCAAGAACAATTCTAGATTTTTTAGAATTTGGGATGTCCACTCGAGCGGGGAAGGCGCCGCTCGAGCGGGAAATGTGAGCTCCCAGAACTTTTTGCAGACATGATGTCCGCTCGAGCGGGGAGCAATATGGAATGACCTTCAGCTCGAGCGTCCGACTTCACGCTCGAGCATAAAAGTGAGGAAACCAGTACTTTTGCAGACCTAATGGGTCTGCTCGAGTGGGAAAGTCCACGCTCGAGCGGGGACCCCTGTTTCTGAAATTTGGTAAATATGTTTTGTGTTTCATTTTCCGTTCTCTTTCACTTCTAAGTACTCTTAGGCATGCATTAAGCATTGTAAATGAGTTAAAAGGATAAGAATGAAGCTTAAAAAGGAATATGTAAATTAAGAACGGATTGATTTGTTTGTGACCCATTGTGTTCATGGAATGTGTAGGGTCGAGCTCTAGGGCAAATCATCCAGCCGATCACTGTGCGTAATATCTTATTAAAGATATCAGAAGTATGTTATTTGTCCAATTACTTACTTCTATGTAAGTCTTATAAGTTCGTTAATTCGAATGAAAGTATGAATGGGCCAAAGGCCAGTTTGACATGAATGAAATGATGAATGGGCAAAAGACCAGTTTGACATGAATAAAAGTATGAATGGGCCAAAGGCCATTTTGACATGAATGAATAAATGGACCGAAGGCTAGTTTGACATGAATGAAAGAATGAATGGGACGAAGGCCAGTTTGACATGAATAAAAGAATGAATGGGACGAAGGCCAGTTTGACACGGATAAAAGAATGAATGGGCCAGAGGCCAGTCTGACATGAAAGATAGAATGAATGGGCCAAAGGCCAGTTTCACATGAACGAAAGAATAAATGGGCTGAAGGCCAGTTTGACATGAATGATATGAATGAATGAGCCAGAGGCCGTATGACACGAATGAATTGGGCTCGAGGCCATATGATGTGTTTGGAACCGCAGTCACTTGACCTATATTTATGTATATGCTAGATAGAAATACGAATTGGGCCTAAGGCCGTTTGAAGCACGTTATTCTAAATACCGCTTGTGTAACTTCTTTATTTGATATTATTCACTGGGCTTTCGCTCACACTCATTCATGTGTCTGTAGGTGAGCCAAGGAAGGTCCAAACCCAGCCTCAGTGAAGTTTGTGTGGAACAACCAAGGTTTTATAGAGTCAGCCCTTACGTCTCACGGACGAGACTTGTCTTCACCCTTTTGCTATCTTGTTTTTTTTTTGTCATGTTGGCGAGGACTTTAAATATCGTTTGTATATAGTTTTGATTGGCTGACCTAGACTTGAATGATCCTGTATGTACATAACTTTGTATTAGTACATATTTTGATGTACATATCTTGATGTGAGTTATTAACATGTATATGTGTGGCTTGTTATGACGTGCCATGTAAGCACAGCTCTATGGACATAAGTTTGAAATTGCTTCTATTTGGCTCCTTTACTCTATTGAGTTATGTCTGAAATGGCTTGAGGCCGTAGGTAATCCCTTGATTACTGGCTGGTTATGTCCTTAATCCATAGGGGCGGGTTCGGGTCACGACAGAGTAGTATCAGAGCACGAGTTAATAACTCACACGCTTGTCCAAATGAGTAATAAGCGTCTAGAAAAGATCTAGGATGCATTCATGTGATGAGTATGAATTTGAAAGCATCGAGAATATGCTTAAATGTTCTAATATGAACGATTATGTGCTATAAGTTTGTGATTTGCGTGCATTGTAAATTATTTGAATATGTATGCTCTTTAGTATAATGCAAGTTTAATCAGATGGTGAGAAGAAGAGGTGATGAGATAGAGGAGTCCTCTACTGCCAGAATGGATAGAATGGAAAGATTGAATCAGGAAATGGCAGAAACATTGAGCCAATAACAAGAGTGGCAACAACAGTGGCAGCAACCACATCCTCCACCTCCACCTCCACCTCCGGCACCACCCGTGCCAAATAATTAGAATGATGACTGAATAATAGCTTTCACCAAAGAGTTTAAGAAAATGAAACCACCACAGTTCCATAGGGGATTAGATCCGTTGAAAGCTGAAGCATGGGTCCTCGGCATCGAAAAGTTGTTTGAAGTGTTCTCGTGTTCGGAGACACAAAAAGTACTTCTAGCCACTTTTATGCTAGAAGATGAAGCAAAAAGATGGTGGATGTTAATGCATGAGAATCATAAGGATGTTAACTGGACCAAATTTTTCGAAATTTTCTATGATAAGTACTTCTCACAATGTGTTCGGGACAGGAAAGTATCAGAGTTCATGGAACTTAGGTAACACAGTATGACTGTAGCTGAGTATGAGGCCAAATTCACTGAATTGGCCAGGTTTGCACCACATGTGATTGATACCGATTATAAGAAAGCGAGGCATTTTGAAGGTGGACTTCGAAGTGACATTTTAGAAAGGGTGAATGTCTTGAAGTTGGAAACCTATATTGGGATGCTAGACTGGGCCATAATATGAGAAGCTAACATAGCTAGATAGGCTAAGTCAACAACTGACTGGAAAGGCAACAAAAGGCAAGGCTTCTTCTCAAAGAAGAAATTTTTGAAAAAAAAAAAATGAGCTCCTCAAGTACTTCGAATTCTTCCTGAGATAGATCTCCTGTGTTCAATAGTTGTAGTAAAAGGTATCGTGGGTTTGTTACCATGTGTCAGGAGCCTGTTTCAAATGTGGTAAACAAGGGCATATGGCCCGAGATTGTAATCAGAACAGTGGGAAGATAGCTGCTAGTTCCACTGCATCGATCCCAAAACTGGGAAATACTATCAGATCTACTACCACCAGAGATACCGTGAGGCAAAGGAGAGTCTTCGCGCTTGTTCTGGGCGATACATGGAATGTTAACGCAGTTGTCTCAGGTACTATTTCTATATGTAATCAGGATGCTTTTGTGTTAATTGACTCCGGATCAACCCACTCTTTTGTGACATGTGCATTTGTATCTAGACTAAGTAGACCTCTAGAATTATTGCCATATCTGCTATGTGTATCTGCTCCATCCGAGGAATCTGTGTTATGTGAATCTGTATATCGTTTTTGTGACATGCGTGTTGGGAATGCCATTTTGTATGCGGATTTGCTGCCCCTGAACTTTAGGCACTTTGATATAATTCTGGGCATGGATTGGTTAACCAAATATTATGCCACCATTGATTGTGTAACAAAACAGGTTATGTTTAGACCACCAAAACAGGAAGAAATTATATTTGTGGATAACGGGGTAGTACCTCCACCTTACTTAATATCTGCAATGAAGGCATGTAAACTGATCAGGAAAGGGTGCCAGGGTTATTTGTGTTATGTGTTGTCTGAACAATCTGTAAATGTTGAATTGAATAGTATCCCTATTGTTAGAGAATTTCCAGATGTGTTTCCAAATGAACTACCAAGGGAATTGGTGGACAGGGAGATAGAGTTTACAATTGAGATTATGCCAGGCACCCAGCCTATTTCCAAAACTCCCTACAGAATGGCTACTGCTGAAATGAAAGAACTAAAAAAACAGTTGCAAGACCTACTTGACAAAGGATTTATCCGACCTAGTACTTCACCATGGGGTGCACCGGTGTTATTTGTGAAAAAGAAAGATGGAACCTTGCGCCTGTGTATTGACTATCGAGAACTGAACAAGGTGACAATAAAGAATAAATACCCTTTACCTCATATTGATGACTTTTTTGACTAGTTGCAGGGATCACAGGTGTTCTCCAAGATTGATTTGAGATCTGGGTATCATTAGTTGAAAGTAAAGGCAGAGGATGTTGAGAAAACAGCGTTTAGAACGAGGTATGGTCATTATGAATTTCTTGTTATGCCATTTGGGGTTACTAATGCTCCTGCAGCATTTATGGACTTAATGAACCGAATTTTTAAAACCTACCTTGATGAATTTGTTATTGTTTTTATTGATGACATTTTGATATACTTCAAGAATAGACTTAAACATGAACATCATTTGAAAATTGTCCTGCAAGTACTTAGGGAAAGGAAATTATTTGCTAAACTAAAGAAATGTGAGTTTTGGTGGGATGAAGTTGTTTTCTTAGGGCATGTTATCAACAAAGAGGGGATTTCAATGGACCCACAGAAAATAGAAGCAATTGTGAATTGGCCTACACTAACTAATGTGACAGAAGTCCACAGCTTCATGGGCTTAGCCGGGTATTACAAGAGGTTTGCGAAAGACTTTTCAAGGATAGTTGTACCTCTTACCCAGTTGACACGCAAGGGGCAATCATTTGAATGGAGTGACGAAAGAGAATCTGTCTTTCATGAACTAAAAACGAGACTGACCACTGCACCAGTATTGACATTGCTCACAAGTACGGAAAACTTTGTAATTTTCAATGATGCATCCTATAAAGGTTTGGCTTGTGTACTAATCCAGAACGGAAAGGTTATTGCTTACACCTCCCGACAGTTGAGACCACACGAGAAGAACTACCCAACACATGATTTAGAATTGGCCGCAGTTTTTTTGTTTTCAAAATCTGGCAGCATTATTTATATGGGGCAAAGTGTGAAGTCTACACGGATCACAAAAGTCTGAAATACTTCTTTACATAAAAGGAGTTGAACATGCGACAGAGGAGATGGCTCGAACTGATAAAAGACTATGATCTTGAGATTCAGTATCACCCCGGGAAAGATAATACAGTTGCTGATGCCTTGAGCAGAAAATCAACAGGGAGTCTGGCTTGTTTGCTTACTGAATAGAAAGAAATCTTGCAAGATTTTGAGAGGTCTGAAATTGAAGTGGTGTTGTGTGAACAGGGCAGATTGATAGCCGCTATTTCAGCTGAACCGGCAATCATTGAGAAAATTAAACAGAAACAAAAAGAGGTTGAATTCCTCAAGAAAGTGATTGATGAATTTGAGACAAGTCCAAAATCAAAGTTTAGTGTTGAAAATGAGGTCTTGAGGTTTCAAAACTGAATGTGTGTCCCAGATATTCCGGAACTAAAGAAAAGGGTTTTAGATGAAGCTCATAAATCAGTGTTTGCTATGCATTCGGGTAACAATAAAACGTATCGGGATTTGAAACAAAGCTATTGGTGGCCTAAAATGAAAAAAGAAATTGCAGAATATGTGTCCAAATGTCTTCAATGTCAGCAAGTTAAAGCTGAACATCAGAAACCGGGCGGTCTACTTCAACCTCTCCCTATTCTTGAATGGAAGTGAAAGCATGTGACTATGGATTTTGTTGTTGGTCTACCTCGAACGCCTCGAGGTATGGATTCTATTTGGGTTGTAGTTGATAGACTAACTAAATCTGCACATTTTCTACCAGTTAGAACTACATTTAATGCTTATAGATTGGCTACTATTTATGTTGATGAGATTGTCCGTTTACACAGAGTTCCGGTATCTATTGTGATGGATAGAGATCCGAAATTTGTATCTCGATTGTGGAAGAGTTTGCAGGAAGCTATGGGAACAGAACTGAGATTTAGTACTGCATTCCATCCGCAGACAGATGGGCAATCAGACCGGACCATACAGACGTTAGAAGATATGCTAAGGATGTGTGCCTTGGATTTTCAGGGGAGTTGGGAAGACTATTTGCCACTTGCAGAATTTGCATACAATAACAGCTTCCACTCCAGCATCGATATGGCACCATACGAGACTTTGTATGGTAGAAGGTGTAGATCACAAATTTGTTGGACAAAAGTCGGGGATAGAGCTTTACTTGGGCCTGAAATTGTGCAAGACACTTCTAAGAAGATCAAAACCATTCAGCAAAGGCTCAAAACAGCTCATGCAGATGTTCGGAGAAGACCTCTTGAGTATGAGGTTGGTGACCATGTGTTTATTCGTGTGACTCCAATGAAAGGCCAAGTCAGGTTTGGAAAGAAGGGCAAGTTGTCGCCCCGTTACATTGGGCCGTTTCAAATTCTAGAAAGGCTTGGTCCAGTTGCCTATAGAGTTGCTTTGCCACCGGGGTTTGAGCAAATCCACAATGTGTTTCATGTGTCAATGTTGAGGGGTTATCTGCGAGACCCGTTTCATGTGATTGATTATCACCGGGTAGCTCTTGACGAAAATATGGAGTACGCCGAATGGCCGGAACGAATCGTTGACTGGCAAGTGAAACAATTGAGAAGCAAGTCCATCCCAATGGTGAAAGTGGAATGGAAAGAATACTATGGGACGGATGCCACATGGGAAAGAGAGGATGAAATGCGACTACGCTACCCATATTTATTTATCGACGAAGATAAATTAAGTTTGGATGACCAAACTTCCTAAAGGGGGGAAGACTGTGATAACCCTGTTCCGTATTATGCTAATTGGTCTTTATTATGAATGTGGTTATGTATCTTATATGATTTCGTGTGCCATTTATGTGAATATATGTGGTTTTGAATTTCTATCTGTTCACCGTATGAAAATCTGCTTGACTTTCTGCTTTGGAAATTAAATTGATGGCCTTATCAGCCACCAAACTCGAAATCGACTACGCCATTGTGATTAGCGTAATTTTTAGAGCCTACGGTGAAATTTAATTGAAAATTTATTCGGATCAAAATAATTAGATTCAGAACGATTAATTAAGTGCTCCATTATTTAATATTAAAATAATGTGATTAAGATAGGCTATATAAGGGCCATTATATGTTCAATCCTTCTCTTTTATTCAATTTGGCTGATGTTAACTCTAAGAAGAGAGAGAGAGGGTCGGCTAGAGAGGGAGAGAGGGAAACAATTGAAGTTTGATCTTGAAGCTTGAATAATTTGAGGACCAACTCAAGATTTGACCATAAATTGGGGAGATTGAGTTTCTAGGTGAGTAATTGATTATGAATTCATGAGTTTAATATTGTAATTTTGTGAATTCAAAGTTGAATGGTGATCAAGAACAAGGATTGTGTTGTATTTGATAAATTTGAAGTCAATAGACGCATGCATGAAAGAAATTGCTATGGATTTCCATGTTTAAGCATAATGTGTGTGATCCTTGTTGAATTTTGATTAAAGTCCATGTATTTGATCATCTCTTCACCAACTAAATTGAGAGTATTGAGTATATCCCACATGCAAGTACAAATCATGGTGGTGTGAGTCTTGAATGTTTGAATTTAGTATGTTGGTGATGAGTTTGGGACAATTTGAGTCATCCATGTAATTGATTCATGAAATTGAGCTTCATAATGTAATGAATTTGGTGTTGGACCATGTTAGTACATGTATATGTGAAGTTTGAGCCATAATATGCAAGATATGTTGATTTGAATGTTGAATTTGAGCTCAAGAACAATTCTGGATTTTCCAGAATTTGGGATGTCCGCTCGAGCGGGGAAGGCGCCGCTCGAGCAGGAAGCTATGTAGGATGACCAACAGCTCGAGCGTCCAACTTCACACTCGAGCGTAAAAATGAGGCAACCAGTACTTTTGCAGACCTAATGGGTCTGTTCGAGCAGGAAAGTCCACGCTCGAGCAGGGACCCCTATTTTTGAAATTTTGTAAATATGTTCTGTGTTTCATTTTCCGTTCTCTTTCACTTCTAAGTACTCTTAGGCATGCATTAAGCATTGTAAATGAGTTAAAAGGATAAGAATGAAGCTTAAAGAGGAATATGTGAATTAAGAACGGATTGATTTGTTTGTGACCCATTGTGTTCATGGAATGTGCAGGGTCGAGCTCTAGGGCAAATCATCCAGCCGATCACTGTGAGTAATATCTTATTAAAGATATCTGAAGTACGTTATTTGTCCAATTACTTACTTCTATGTAAGTCTTATAAGTTCGTTAATTCGAATGAAAGTATGAATGGGCCAAAGGCCAGTTTGACATGAATGAAAGTATGGATGAGCCAAAGGTCGATTTGATATGAATGAAAGTATGAATGGGCCAAAGGCCAACTTGACATGAATGAAAGTATGAATGGGCCAAAGGACAGTTTGACATAAATGAAAGAATGAATGGGACGAAGGCCAGTTTGACACGAATGAAAGAATGAATGGGCCAGAGGCCAGTCTGACATGAAAGATAGAATGAATGGGCCAAAGGCCAGTTTGACATGAATGAAAGAATGAATGGGCTGAAGGCCAGTTTGACATGAATGATATGAATGAATGGGCCAAAGGTCATATGACACGAATGAATTGGGCCCGAGGTCGTATGATGTGTTTGGAACCGCAGTCACTTGACCTATATTTATGTATATGCTAGCTAGAAATACGAATTGGGCCCAAGGCCGTTTGAAGCACGTTGTTTTAAACACCGCTTGTGTAACTTCTTTATTTGATATTATTCACTGGGCTTTCGCTCACGCTTATTCATGTGTCTGTAGGTGAGCCAAGGGAGGTCCAAACCCAGCCTCAGTGAAGTTTGTGTGGAACAACCAATGTTTCGCAGAGTCAGCCATTACGTCTCACGCAAGAGACTCGTCTTCGCTCTTTTGCTATCTTGTTTTATTTTGTCATGTTGGCGAAGACTTTAAATACCGTTTGTATATAGTTTTGATTGGTTGACCTAGACTTGATTGATCCTATACGTACAGAACTTTGTATTAGTGCATATTTTGATGTATATATCTTGATGTGAGTTATTAACATGTATATGTCTGGTTTGTTATGACGTGCCATGTAAGCATAACTCTATGGACATGATTTTGAAATTGCTTCTGTTTGGCCCCTTTACTCTGTTGAGTTATGTCTGGAATGGTTTGAGGCCGTTGCTAATCCCTTGATTACTGGCCAGTTATGTCCTTAACCCATAGGGGCGGGTTCAAATCATGACATAATGGTATCAAAGCACTCTGTCATGACCCGAACCCGCCCCTATGGGTTAAGGACATAACTGGCCAGTAATCAAGGGATTACTTACGGCCTCAAACCATTCCAGACATAACTCAATAGAGTAAAGAGGATAAACGGAAGCAATTTCAACTTATGTCCATAGAGCTGTGCTTACATGGCACGTCATAACAAACCATACATATACATGTTAATAACTCACATCAAGATATGTACATCAAAATATGTACTAATACAAAGTTATGTACATACAGGATCATTCAAGTCTAGGTTAGCCAAACAAAACTATATACAAACGGTATTTAAAGTCCTCGCCAACATGACAAAATAAAACAAGATAGCAAAAGGGCGAAGACAAGTCTCGTGCGTGAGACGTAATGGCTGACTCTGTTAAACCTTGGTTATTCCACACAAACTTCACTAAGGCTGGGTTTGGACCTCCCTTGGCTCACCTACAGACACATGAATGAGCGTGAGCGAAAGCCCAGTGAATAATATCAAATAAAGAAGTTACACAAGCGATATTTAGAACAACGTGCTTCAAATGACCTTGGGCCCAATTCGTATTTCTATCTAGCATATACATAAATATAGGTCAAGTGACTGCGGTTCCAAACACATCATACGGCCTCGAGCCCAATTCATTCGTGTCATACGGCCTCTGGTCCATTCATTCATATCATTCATGTCAAACTGGCCTTCGGTCCATTCATTCCTTCATTCATGTCAAACTGGCCTTTGGCCCATTCATTCTATCTTTCATGTTAAACTGGCCTCTGGCCCATTCATTCTTTCATTCGTGTCAAACTGGCCTTCGACCCATTCATTCTTTCATTCATGTCAAACTGGCCTTTAGCCCATTCATACTTTCATTCATGTCAAACTGGCCTTTAGCCGATTCATACTTTCATTCGAATTAACAAACTTATAAGACTTACATAGAAGTAAGTAATTAGACAAATAACATACTTCAGATATCTTTAATAAGATATTACTCACAGTGATCGGCTGGATGATTTGCCCTGGAGCTTGACCCTACACATTCCACGAACACAACTGGTCACAAACAAATCAATCCGTTCTTAATTCACATATTCCTCTTCAGGCTTCATTCTTATCCTTTTAACTCATTTACAATGCTTAATGCATGCCTAAGAGTACTTAGAAGTGAAAGAGAACGGAAAATGAAACACATAACATATTTACAAAATTTCAGAAACAGGGGCCCCCGCTCGAGCATGGACTTTCCCGCTCAAGCGGACCGATTAGGTCTACAAAAGTACTGGTTACCTCACTTTTACGCTCGAGCTGAAGGTCATCCTACATAGCTCTCCCCTCAAGCGTGAACTTCCCCGCTCGAGCAGACATCATGTCTGCAAAAAGTTCTGGGAGCTCGCATTTCCCGCTCGAGCGGCGCCTTCCCCGCTCGAGCAAACATCCCAAATTCTGGAAAATCCAGAATTGTTCTTGAGCTCAAATTCAACATTCAAATCAACATATCTTGCATATTATGGCTCAAACTACACATATACATGTACTAACATGGTCCAACACCAAATTCGTTACATTATGAAGCTCAATTTCATGAATAAATTACATGCATGACTCAAATTGTCCCAAACTCATCACCAACATACTAAATTCAAACATTCAAGACTCACACCTCCATGATTTGTACTTGCATGTGGGATATACTTAATACTCTCAATTTAGTTGGTGAAGAGATGATCAAATACATGGACTTTAATCAAAATTCAACAAGGATCACACACATTATGTTCAAACATGGAAATCCATAGCAATTTCTTTCATGCACGCATCTATTGACTTCAAATTTATCAAATAAAACACAATCCTTGTTCTTGATCACCATTCAACTTTGAATTCACAAAATTACAATATTAAACTCATGAATTCATAATCAATTACTCACCTAGAAGCTCAATCTCCCCAATTTATGGTCAAATCTTGAGTTGGTCCTCAAATTATTCAAGCTTCAAGATCAAACTTCAATTGTTTCCCTCTCTCCCTCTCTAGCTAACCCTTTCTCTCTCTTCTTAGAGTTAACATCAGCCAAATTGAATAAAAGAGAAAGATTGAACATATAATGGCCCTTATATAGCCCCTCTCAATCACATTATTTTAATATTAAATAATTGAGCACTTAATTAATCGTTCTGAATCTAATTATTTTGATCCGAATAAATTTTCAATTAAATTTCACCGTAGGCTCTAAAAATTACGCTAATCACAATGGCGTAGTCGATTTCGGGTTTGGTGGCCGATAAGGCCTTCAATTTAATTTCCAAAGTAGAAAGTCAAATAGATTTTCCTATGGTGAACAGATAGAAATTCAAAACCACATATATTCACATAAATGGCACACAAAATCATGTTAGACACATAACCACATTCATAATAAAGACCAATTAGCATAATACGGAACAAGGTTATCACAGCCCTACCTCATCCACAATATATCGAATGGGATCTGGGAGCTCCACGTACCACTCCCTCGCGATGATAAACCCGTAACCTCGTGTGAAACGGGAAGATACTTGCGGGTAGAATGAACAGATGTAATCAGTTTCAAAAGAAACAGAATGTTGTGTTATGAACTGTGTGTTCAGATTGAGCAGTGTTATATGCCGTGTGCAGAATAAACAGAATGCTGTGTTATGAACTGTGTGTTCAAATTGAACAATGTACTATGTTATGAGCCGTGTGCAGAATAAACAGAATGCTGTGTTATGGATTGTGTGTTCAGATTGAACAGTGTACTACGCCGTGTGTAGAATAAACAGAATGTTGTGTTATGGACTGTGTGTTCAGATTGAACAGTGTACTCTGTTATGAGCCGTGTGAAGAATAAACAGAATGCTGTGTTATGGACTGTGTGTTCAGATTTAATAGTGTACTATGTTATGAGCCGTGTGCAGAATAAACAAAAGCTGCGTTATGAACTGTGTGTTCAGATTGAGCAAAAAAAATTGCATTATGAACTGCGGGTTTAGATTGAGCAAAAAGTGCGTTATGAACTGTGTTCAGATTGAGCAAAAATAACTACGTTATGAACTGTGTGTTCAGATTGAGCAGTGAAATGAGCTGCATGCCCAAATGTGCTGCATGCCCAAAATGTGCTGTGTGTCTAAAATGAGCTATGTGCCCAAATGTGCTGTGTGCCCAAAATGAGCTATGTGCCCAAATGTGCTATGTGCCCAAAATAAGCTATGTGCCCAAAATGTGCTACATGCCCGAAATGAGCTGTGTGCCCAAAATGTGCTACATGCCCAAAATGAGTTGTGTGCCCGAAATGTGCTGCGTGCCCAAAAGAGCTGCGTGCCAAACGAACAAAGTGTTGCATAGTGAGCTGCATGCCAAATGAATGGAATACTATTTCGTAAGCTGCGTGCCAAGTGAGCAAAGTGTTATGTTGAAAGTTGTGTGCCCATATGAACAAAATGTTGTGTGCGAATCGTGTTCAAGAATGAGCAGAAATGTTGTGTATGTAAATGTGTTCAGAACGAGCATGCAAAGTACATTGCAGAAAATACAAAGATGAAGTACGCACCTCTCGCGCATGATGAGATAGGTGAGACTCCGGCTCCCGTAGTAGTAGGTCTGCGGGTGCTCGGGGCGCAAAGTTTGTAAAATAGTGAAAGGTGCTAGGAGGAAGGATGTGCTCCTACAGGTGGTACTCCTCTGGGTCGAAAGGCCGTATCCTTGGCGGCAACGGCATAATGTCAGGCTCATCCTCTACCCGTGCAGAACCTCTTCCGTGGCAAATGTGACCAGCCATCTGACAAAAGATGCGAAAATGAGCAAAAATGAGCGAAATGAGCCAAAATTGCAAAAAGTCTACAAAAGTCAACTCTCGGGAAGAGAAAAAGTCAACAAAAGTCAACGCCCAGGAAAAGATGCCAAACTTCGAGACAAACTTACCTCAAGTGGTGAATATGGAGAAAGAAGCTCCAAAAACAAATTCTAATCGGTTCAAAATGTAGAGAATTGAAAGTTTTCGCGAAACAACTTCGCGTGGGGCATTGGAAAACGTGTATAAAGTGCAGATCTGAGAGGAAAAAGAGTCTAGGGAGGAAGACAAATGTACTTCGGCCTTGGAGGTGTGATAAAAAGTGATTTGGAGTTGTGTACTTAAAGATCCGGCCTTAAAAGGACAAAACTGCCCCTGTTTTCATAAACTGGTCGGCCGACCAGTTTTTCTAGCTAGCCGACCACTTTGGTGGTCAACAACTGGTCGTCCATGGTTCTGGGTGGTCGGTCACCCTCCTGGATGATCCTCAGGTCTCCATTGTTCTCTCTGTGTGTTTTGGTGATGATTGAAGTCCTCGGCCCTCGAGAAAGTATAAGGAAAGTACACTTTCGGCTCAGAAATGTCCCCGCGGGAACTCCAAATTTAAGTCTTCGATGCGTGGCTCATCGTTACTCGTCAAGAGCAAGGTGTATCCTTTTTAAGTGCGTCGTGACCCCTGAGAGGTAAATCGGAGGTTCCGGTTGAATTAATCTCGTTAAGGCTTATGCTTCTTTAATCGACTTTTGGTTTCAAACATGCTTTTGAGGTTGCACTAAAATGCATTTATTATGCTCATTTCTCTCGCATTATCACCCACGCTTTGGTTGCTTTGTTATGCACCCATATTTTGCCTACATTGTCACGCACACTCCACTTGCATTGTTATGCACCCCTTTCACCCACGTTGTTACGCACACTTAGGTTGCATTGTTTTGCACACCACTTTCCTTGCATTGTCATGCACACTTCTCGCATTGTTATGCACACTACTCGTTGCATTGTTATGCACTCTACTTGCATTGTCACGCATGTTTTACTCGCATTATTATGCTCACTTTGGTTGCTTTGTTATGCACCCATACTTTGCTTACGTTGTCACGCACTTTTCACTTGCATTGCTATGCACCTTTCCATCAGCATTGTGTATGCATGCATTTATCTCGCATTGGAATTGCATCTTGATGTAATGTTGAGTATGTGCTTCTAACAATATTGTGCCTGTTAAGTTTCTTTCTTTTGCAGACACGATATTGTATGTACGGTTCATTTAAGGCTGGTGTGACCAGATGGTATTGTATTTACTCCGCGTGAGACAGCGAGAATTGTATAATTCTCTTACATCCTTTCTGCATGTAATGTAGTTTGGTTCATATTTATTCACTTGCTTAAACTGTTGCATTCATTGTGTATAATTGCTTCATTACATCTTTTTCGCATGATCATAAGTTATGCTCGGCTTTGTGCATGTCATTTACATTTTGCCCCAGCCTAGGGATGCATCTCTTTGTTATCTTGCCTGTTTGTTTAAGTCTTTGGCCTCGTCAAAAATGGGTCGTCTCTAGGCTTTGACACTCACTCCCGTCACTTCTCGACTTCCGAGTTCTATCAAAGAGGAGCAACTGTAGACACCCCATTTTTGACCGACCTTAAGACTCAGACGTCATCGATTGAGTGCTCGGTGATTGTGCATGTTGTGCTCGTTCTGAGGTTTCCGGAGTTTTGGCCGAGAGCCTTGCCTCCGGGCCTCTGAACTCTTTGTGCTTTGGCTCGGTTTGTGGACTAAGCCCTGTTTCTCTTCCCTGAAGGGAGGGAGTGATCTATAAACCACCTCTCTATGGTCGTAGACCCCTTTTCATGGTCGTAGACCACTTTTTGCGCTTGGAGACTAGTTTCCGATTTTCGGAGCCTTCGGTCGTATGCCTTGTCTCGGGACTGCTTAACGTTCTCTGTTTGGCTTGGTTTTTGAACCATGCCTTGTTGCCCCTGCCTAGAGGGACACTGTGGTCCGGGAGACCACTTTTGTGGTCGTAGACCACTTTTGGGGCCGGTAGACTAGTTTTCGAGGCTTCCAGCTACGCGCTTTGCCTCTCAAACTTTCATCTTGCATCCGTTTTGGTTTGTTTTTTGTACAAACCTTGTTTTCCTTGCTTGGAAGGTCATACAAGGGTGGGAGACCAGTATTTCCCCTTGGAGACCATTTTTCTTCCCGCCAACCGGTTTTCTGGTCAGACAACTGGTTTTCTTAGTCTTTGGGCCACCTTTTCTAGTCGGCCACCACACCACCACCTTGCTTTTAGTGTGTAGACCACCTTTGCACAGTGGCTGACCACTTTTTCTTCTGGCCAGCCACTTCAACTGGTCGGCCACTTTCTAGCTCATTCTTGGAGATATTTTCTTCCAGCTGGCACAGCTGGAAGTCACTGAAACCATCCTCTATACGCATATGAAGGGATGGCCTTGGACCCTTAGCTTCCTCAAGAAGCTTACACTTTTGTTCTCTATATAAAAGAACCTCCTCCTCCCTCCTCTAGGTTCAGAAAAATTGCCTTGAGAGATATAGATACACCCTTGTATCTATCTTGCCCTTTACTTCATTTTTATGCTTCAAAAGTGTAGTTTTGCCATACTTTAACACACAAACACACACTCAAACACCATCATTTGGTTGCTGAGGTGCTTAAGAGCTGGTTTTGGTGTTGTTGGTTTGGTTTGAGCTTGAAAAACCTGCTAGAGTTATGGTTTTGAAAGTGGTCTTCAAGGGTGAGCCTTTAACTCCTTAAACCCCCATTCTTGCTTAAGCTTGTAGCCTTACTTTCATATTGTTTTAAGCTTAACTCTAAACTACAAAAAGTTCTGATTTTGTATGCTTAAGATCTTTGTTTAAGGTCACTTTTGTGTTGGGGGTTGTTTACCCCCTCCTAGGCCTTGTTTTGCCTTGCTTTTGTGCCTTCTTTTTAAGCCTTTGGGACTACCTTGTTTCAGCCTTCTCACCACTGAAGCTCAAAGGAATTTCAGTGGTGGGAAGGGTGTTTTTAGGTCCCAAAAAGGAGAGGGTCATCCCCTCTCCTTGTGTCTTAAATACTTGCTTCTTTTGCCTCATGAAAGCATGTTTGTTAAGCTTATGTTGGCCATATCTTAGCTTGTATTTGGGCTTATTTTAGCATGGCATGCCACTGTCTTTACTTGGTTTTGTCACTCTATGCATGCCTAATACACTTGTAGTGTATTTCTCATAAACTAGCTTTGTTTGCTTTATGAAGTAACATATCATTTTAGCTTGTTTTGTTTCCATTTCAGCATGTTTTTGGTGATGCTTTTCCATGTCATACCTCTGTTAGGGTTTGGTTTGGTCACCTGTTGCATGCCTCATGCACTTGTAGTGCAATTTCATGAAATAGCCTAACATGCATCATGCGTTAACATGTCATTCTAGCATGCTGTAGGCTTAACTTCAAAAAGCTTTTGTCCATGTTTTAGCATGCTCTAGCTCTGATTTGTGTTGTTTTGGCCATGCATGACTTGCTTTGTATAGCCATGGTTCAATCTAGCTTGTTAGCTTTGTGTATCAAGTCCACTAGCATGCATTTCTTAGACTATTTGAATGATTTGGCATCATTTGTAATGTGATTTCAGTCCATGTTTCATGTTCATGCACTTATATTTATCATTCATTCAATGCGTTGGAGGATTTGCCCCATTATGCCTTAACATGAATCATTGCGTATGCCTTCATGCCTAAGCTTGCGAGCTATCATTTTTGGGGTTATTTTGCCATGATATAACTCTGATTTTTATTGGTTAAGTCATCCCATACTTGGTCTTAATAGGTGTAGTGTAATCCACCTTATTTGCCTTGTGTGCATCCATGTTTTGGCTCTTCATGTTGGCTTATTTTGGCTTCCTTCCATACATGTTTTAGACTCATTTTGACATGTTCTAGGACTGTTTGGGGTTGCCTTTGCCATATGCTTCATGCTTTGTATAGCTGTAGTGCAATGGGCCTTGCTAGCCTTGTGTTTTGATGCTTCTTGCATACCATCTTTGAGCTATTTAGATGATTTGGCATCATTTAATATTTCATTCCAGAGCATGTAGCATTGCCATGTTCCCATTTTGTTCACCCTTTGAGTGCCTCTAAGGGTTGTGCATTGGTTGCCTTGTTTTGGCCTAGTGTGTATGTTTGCATGCCTAGGTCTTTGAGCCCCATCTTAGCATGTTTTGGTCTTTGTTTAGACCTAATTTAGCTCTGTCCATGATTGGTTCAATCATTTGTGCCATGTATTGCATGCCCTTTGTGTAGTCCCTTTAATGGCTTTGTGTCTTAGGCCCTCTCGCATGCTTTACTTGTGTTGTTTGAATGATTTGGCATTATTTCACACTTGATTTTAGAGCCTTTAGTGTTGTCACACTTACATATTTATTGCTTCTTCATCATGCTTGAGAGTTGTGTTCTTAGGCCTAGTTGATGGGCCAATACTTGTGCATGTTTGCCTTGCCCTTTTGTGCCTTTATTCTAGCATTATGACCTCTGTTTTGGACATGGCTGAGATCTATCCATATCGGTTTAAGTCCATTGAACATTGTGTATGCCATGTAGTTCATCGTATTGAGTATGCCATATTGTTTGCATGCTTAGGTTACATTGCATTGAGTATGCCATGTTATTACATTGTATTGTTGCATTGTGTATGCCATGTTCATTGCATTGCATATGCTATGATACCATTTGCATTGTGTATGCTAGTTGTATTGCATGTTTGCATGCTTAAGTTGCATTGCATGTTTGCATGCTTTACTTATGTTGTATTTTGTTTGGAATAGGTGTTAGTCCAAACACGAGAAACGAGGGACGTTTCATACTTGAAGTGATGAAACGTGCCTCAATTCTTGGTCCACGACGCTCTTGATCACACATGATAGAGTTCTAGGCATTATGTGTTTATGTGTGCATTCATTTCATATTGAATTGTGCAACTTCGCCTCTCGGCCATCATGCATTGAAATGCGCGATTGGTGGCTCGAGGGTCGAGAACCACACTCCCTTGAGCTCATGAAATGATAGGGAGGGTGGTTGTGCACACATATCTTGCAAATACATTGCCATGCCCTTTCTTGCTCTCTGTTGCAGCAAATTGCAGTCTGGCAGCAACAACTGGTCAGCCAGCCAGAAAAACTAGCTGGCGGACCACTTTTTCTGGTCTACAACAAAGATAGGTGATCGGCCATGGCTGGTGGCATCCCTAGGTGGTCGGCCACCCTCCCTCAAGTTCCCAAGGTGGAGTTGAAGCCTTCTGGAGCTTGGTGCAAGGTTCTAAGAACAAATGAAAACATAGGCAAATCGGGGCATCGCATTGGATTTCTGAACGAGGCGACTGGGCATGCATGCACTCCTCTTCCCGAGGACCTCTGTTTACTGCTTTCCTTAGCTAGTTTATGCTTTGGTTCTGTACGTTAAGTAGTTAATGCGTTTAGCTGCTTATTTGTGTTGTAATAGCTAGTTAGTTAACTTGTTAGTTAATTAGCTTGTTTTGTAATACTTAGTTAACTAGGATTAGTTAATTAGTTAGCTTGTAATAAGTAGTTTAATTAGCTTAGATTAGCTAGTTAGCTTCTTATTCGGTCCCTCCGTCAAGAGGGCCAAATATTGTAATAAGCGTGCGTGTGTGTGATGCATATCTTCCAACCCCCATTTCTTTCTCCATTTTACTTAACCGCTTACAATAGTTAGTTTTAGGGCATATTTTGTTTAGCATACCTTATGCTTGCATGCGTGCATCATTCATCTATATTGTATGCACCGGACTCGGCGCATCATACTAACTGCATTGTATTTTCAATACATTTACTTGAATACGTGTTCAACAACATGTTACCAAGTTACATTTCACATGACATGATTAGAATAGCCGAGCCTATTTTAGTTGCATTCTCGCATATGTTGCATTAGCCGTCTTAACATGAACTAGGATCATGCATGATTTCTAACTAGTTCTCTGTTTTGGCTCGAAGTACACTGTGAGTGTTTATGCTTTAGCATACTCGTGTGTGTTATTGATTACCATGAAAGCATGCTTGCCATGAGGTTAATTGCTTATTTGATATAACTGCATGAATGCCTGTGAGTGAAGGTTGGATTACTTGAATTGGAACAATTCATTGAATCTCGAATTTAGCCTACTTGCGAGTAGCAAACTTCAAACCATTTTCACAAACGAACATGCAATGTTTTGTTCCAAATTAGGCGATCTAGTCTATACTTGTATGCTGTGTGCATCATGTAGTAAGATTAGCTAATTAACCGGAATAAGAGCACATGTGTCTTCAAAAACAAAATATCATGTTAGTAAAGGCCGATCTTTGATCGGGTGAGCAGGGGTGCTCATTGCATGACCTTCCCCTCTCGTATCCAAGTTTCCTAGCCGAGGCAACTTTGGCGATGACAAACACGTCGCCTTAGGCACGAGTCAGGGTTTCCTAAATTCTCCCAAAATAAAATATTTAGGTGGCGACTCTGTATTTGGCAAAGCAGTCCATGTTTGGCACTTCTTCATAAAAATCAGTTTTCCAAAGCGATTTGCCGGATTTGGACTCTTTGGTGATTTATTGGTCTTGCATTGCACTTTGTGAGATTAGATTCAAAACCGTGACATTGAGTCCGAACTGTAGTAGCTCAGAACAAAAGAAGAATTCGCGCCCTTGCAAGCGCAGATATCGAAGAGTTCCTGGGGCGCATCTAGAACCCTAGACGCACTTCTCCACTTATACCATCCCGCCTTAATCCTATGGGCCACATCCGCATCAATCTCCCCCACTGTTGTGATAATTGATCCTAAATAACGAAAATGTTCACTCTTAGACAGTTCTTGGTTCTCAATCTTCACTTCTCATCTGTTTTCATTCTTACTGTTACTAAATTTACACTTCATGTACTATGTCTTAGTTCTGCTTTCTCGGAATCCTTTAGATTCAAGAGCTTTTCTCCAAATCTTCAATTTTGTGTTAACTCCTTCTCTAGTCCCATCCACTCTGCAAAAAGCATACACCATGGCATGTCATCCTGAATATTTTTCGTCAACTCATCCATAACTAAATCAAAAAGATAAGGACTTAAGATAGATTCTTGGTGTAACTCTACAATGATAGAAAATTCATTTGTTGCTCCAGCAGGCGATCTAATAGGAGTCACCACCCCTTCATACATGTCCCTAATTACATTAATGTAACTTTTTGTCACCCATTTCTTCTCTAACACCCACCATATTATATCCCGGGGCACTCTATCATATGCTTTCTCAAGGTCGATAAACACCATATGAATGTCTCTTTTCTTTTCTCTTCTCTATACTTTTTTATTACTCTCCTCAAAAGATAAATCGCCTCCATTGTTGACCTGCCAAACATAAACCCAATTTGATTCTTTGATACCTCTGTTATATCTTGCAATCGGCGTTCCATCACCCTCTCCCACACTTTCATTATATGACACATGAACTTGATTCCTCTGTAGTTGTTACAATTCTAGACATCTCATTTATTCTTATAGCACTAAAATACTCTTCCTCCACTCATCTGGCATGTTCCTAGTCAACAAAATTTTGTTAAACAACCTAGTCAACCAAGCAACCCCCTTTTTACCCAAACACTTCCAAGCTTCAATAAGGATATCATCGGATCCTAAAGCCTTATTTAATTTCATCTTCTTAAGTGCAATCTCCACTTTAAAGTTCCTAATCCTGCGATAAAACCTATAGTCTTGGTTTATCGCATTACTGGTTGTTTCTTCCCCTATTGCCGTACTTCCATTTTTCTCATTTGATAGTTTCTCAAAATAATTCTTTCATCTTTCCTTAATCTCTTCATCCTTCACCAATACCTTAGAATCCTCACTCTTGATGCACTTAACTTGATTAAAATTTCTTGTTTTCCTCTCCTGTATCTTAGTAAGTTTGTATACCCTCTTCTCTCCCTCTTTATTGTCTAGTTTAGTGTGTAGGTCATCATAAACTTTCAACTTAGCCTCTCTCACTACTTTTTTGACCTCCTTATTAGCCAATTTATAGCTCTTAAGGTTTTCCTCAGTTCTATCCTTCTACCACTTTTTAAAGAACTCTTTTTTTGCCTTAACTACCACTTAAACCTCTTTCCTCTACCACCAAGTTTCCCGAGAGCTGGGTCCCGTCCCTTTCGACTCTCCAAGCACTTCCCTTAAGATTCTCCTCATACAATTGGCCATCGAGTTCCACATAGTGTTAGTATCATCTTCCAAGTCCCAAGTACCTTCATTGTCCATTATATTCTTAAATAATTCTAGTTTATCCCCTTTTAGGTCCCACCATCTCATCCTACGACGCCCACCACCCTTTCTAACTTGGTATTTCCCTCTAAAACATAAATCTAGTACCAAAATCTTATGTTGAGAGGTCAGAATTTCTCCAAGAATCACCTTAGAATCATTGCATTTTAGGCGGTCCACTTTTCTCACTAAGAAGTAATCTATTTGGCTCTTAACTGACCCACTCTTAAAGGTTATCAAATGCTCCTCCCTCTTCTTATACATAGTATTGGCCACCATAAGGTCAGAAGCCAATGTAAAATCTCTAATATTTTCTCCAGCCTCATTTCTGTCACCAAAACTGTATCCACCATGCACCCTTTCAGAGCCTAGTTTATCTATGCCTACATGGCCATTAAAATCTCCAGCTATAACCAGGTTCTTTCCTACAGGTATCTTCTGTAAGATCTCATCCAGTTGCTCCCAAATATCCCTCTTAGTTTGATCATCTAATCCTACATAAGGGGTGTATGCAATAATAAAGTTCACTATATTCCCTCCAATAACTAGTTTAACTAAAATAATCAGATCCCCTTTCCTAATGACCGCCACTATATTCTCCACAAGACCCTTGGCAATTATGATTCCTACCCCATTCCTGCGTCTATCCTTACCACTATAATACAGTTTAAAACCGGTATCCTCAATTTCCCTAGCTTTCTCACCCGTCCATTTAGTTTCTTATACACAAGCTATACTAACTCTCCTCCTAATCATAGCATCTACCAATTCCATCGTCTTACCAGTTAAGATTCCTATATTCCAAGTAGCTACCTTAAACCTGTAGTCTTGGACTAGCTTCTTTACCCACGCTTGACTAGAAAAACGCGAGAACCTTTGCCCATTTTTCACCGCACCCAGGCGTCAATGCGGCACCCCATGCTCACTTTTCGAAACACCCAGAGGTAGGCACAACGCATCACTTGAGGGGAACGACATAGCATTTAAACGATTCAAAGTAGGATTTATTGTCATAAGGGATCCGAGGAGCTTTTTTACGTGTTGGCTGTCGGCTACCTAACACACAACCCTCCTCCTTAACCTGGGCTTGGGACTAGCGGAGTTGTTAACAACCCCGGCGGAGTTCTTCTCTCATATATATATTTTAATTAATTTTTTTAACTGCAGTTGTGCTGGGATTTTTTTTGAGGTTTGAAAGCTATTTTAAATAATATTTCTTCTTTGTCCTTTTGTGTGTGTGTGTGCGCGTGTGTGTGTGTATGTGTGTGTGTTTGTGTGTGAGAGAGCTCAAATTGGCTATATTGAGTTTATAGAATAGTCACCAATCTGAGTTGGACTTGTATTTTATTATGTGTGGCCTTAGAATATAGGAATCCTTGTAAGACCATGAAGGAGCTTGTTTTTGTCACAAGACATGGTAACATAGGGTATTTTGTTTGTTTTTTGTCACAAAACATTTACTGCCTTTTCTAGTTAATCTTGTTTCTTAGTTGAAGGAAAGTTGCTCTTTTAGAAGATGTATTTTTTTGGTTTTTAGTGTAATAATCATTACAATTATACCACTTTGTTAAATATTCCATAAATGAAACTGTTTATAGCATAAGCCAATGGCCCTATAGGGTCAGCCAATTTAGTTTTCTGACCTTTTTCTGTTATTCCTCTTGACATGTGAACACCGGGCTGTTGGAAAATTGGTTTTTATATGGCTTATTTTGGGCCAACTTTGAGCCCAAAATGGAGCGGGCCCCAAATGTCTTTTGGGGTGGGTCCGAAAAGGTGAAGTGTTCCTTGCCGCGTGGCAAGTCACACGATGAAGACGGTTCGTCAAAACCATTTATGAGTGAATGGGAACTTGACGTCGTTTTCAGGTTCGTAGAATTGAACATTTAAGTTTTAAATGTGGGTTTCCTTGTGTGGCTTGTCCCACATTGAAACTTTAAGAGAGTTTTGTTGAGTATATAAGCTCTAGCCTACAACACTTGGGTTGGGCCCCAAAAGGCACCCCAAGTTTGTAGAAGGAAGAAGTTATGGACAAAGTAAACCTTAGCCCAAACCACCACACACGCGCGCCGCCACCGCAGTTTGTCCGGCCGAGCCGAGCCGGGTGTGGGTCGGGTCAGTTCTTGTATTAATTTTTTGGACAAAAATTCTTTTGAATTTTTTTCAAAAATTAATTGCGGGAAAATTTAATTAAATTCAAATTTGAATTTAATTTGTGTCCTAAATTCTTTCCTTATTAGGTCCATGACAAAACAGGTTCAAAAAGTCCATAACAGATTCAGTTTTGAGCAGTTTCTAAACAGATGACTAACTGCTGCAGTTATCTATTGAAACAGTGCCTGATCTGTTTGAAATTCAAACTATACTTGTATAGTTTGAAAATGCACCTGTTCAGGTTGTTTTCATACATGTTCGGACAGCATTTTGTGCCTATAAATACTTGACACTTCTAACAGTCTTGTGTATCCGAAAATCAGTCTGAAGATCCCATCTTGTGCTGTTCAACTTTTATCTTTGGTGCATTATTCTTCATATTAGTTTTAGAATAAATTTCAGAGAGTTAGAACACATATTTGGTTCGCCGTTCAATTTGTTTTGGAGTGCTACTACAAATTGGTTAAGATCATTGTATCTTGGGAGATAGACGCCATATAACCGTAAGCACCGTAACGGGGCGAATCTGTCTTTAGGACAGAGTGTCACACACTAGACTTGGTCTTTTATTTTTCATTTGGTTCGACAAAATAAATTCAGTAAGTTTTATTTTATTTTATTTTGAATTAGTTTCTATTTATTTTATTTACACAGAAGATTATTCCGACAATCTTAAGACAAAATCGAATTATTCCATTTACAGAATTTTTCGTTTGTTTCCCTTTCTCTTTCTTATTTTAAGAAAATTATTTTCTGTGAATTTACAAAACAATATTCTGGTTAGAAAAACAAATAGTGATTATATGCTATTTGACAGATAGTAATAATATACTGTCTATTTTCTTTGACAACTAGTAGTAATATATTGGTGTCATTAACAATTCAGAATATTTATTTGTGGAATTTTATCAGAAATTAATTTTGATTTTTAGAAATTATTTTCTGAGTGTTCATTAATTAAAATTCTATTTCAGTATGTTAATTATTGAAGTGTTATAGAAATTTAATTTTCTGTGTGAAATTAATTTGGTTAAATAAAATGTTATTTTATTTCCAAATTAATTGGAAAAATAAAAGTTATATTCTTGTTTCTTTTATTTTTACAGAATTTAATTATGTGAATTTGGATTAATTTTCTGTATAGTATAAAATTATAATTATAATTTAGAATTTATGGCTACTGAAACTGGTCAAACTAATGTTCAAACCAGTACTGGTATGGTAATTGCCATCACGCCAACCCCTCCTTATGTTGGGACTGTACCAGTGAATCATGGTGAAAAATCAGAGAAGTTCTTAAGAACAGTTTTTAAAAATGGCAAAAGAAAATGCTATCTAAAGGAGGGGAAACTAAGAAGTATAAATTTAATGGCAACTGTTAAATCTGTGACAAAGAGGGACATCAGGCCAAAGATTGCTGTAGAAAAGGCAAAAGCAAAAGAAGAACAAGTAAGAAATCTGCTCAAGCCCATATGACCGAAGTGGACAATATTTCCAATGGTGTAGATGACATCAATCTTTCTACAGTTGTTTCCGAGGCAAATCTTGTTAGAAATCCTAAAGAACGATGGGTGGAGACTGGTGCTACACGCCATATCTGTGCCGACAAAAAGATGTTCACATCTTATTCTATAGTGGACAATGGTGAACAACTTTTTATGGGCAACTCCTCAACTTCCAAAGTTGAAGGACAAGGGAAGATTGTTCTCAAGATGACATCTGGAAAGGAACTCACTCTTAACAATGTGCTGCATGTACTGGACATTCGCAAGAATCTTGTTTTCGAATCTTTGTTGAGTAAGAATGGGTTTAGGCTAGTATTTGAGAGTGATAAATTTGTACTTACTAGAATAGGATGTTGTTGACGTCCCCGAACGCCCTGGGAAAATTCCGTTTTGTTCATTGGGCTTACTACAGTTCGAACTCAATGTTACGGTTCTTAATCAGATCTCACAAAGTGCAATGCGAGATTGATAAATCACCAAAGAGTCCAAATCTAGCAAATCGTTTTGAAAAACTGATTTTTAGAAAGAAGTGCCAAACATGGACTGCTTTGCCAGATACATAGTCGCCACCTAAATGTTTTATTTTGGGGGAATTTAGGAAAGCCTGACTCGTTGCCTAAGGCCACGTGTCCGTCATCACCAAAGTTGCCTCGGCTCGGGAACTTGGGTACGATTGGGGAAGGTCATGCAATGAGCACCCCCGCTCGCCCGATCAAAGATCGGCCACTACTAAACATGATATCTTGTTTTTGAAAACACATGCGTTCTTATTCTGGTTTATTAGCCTAGAATTACTATGTGATGCGAACAGCATACAAGTATAGACTGAATCGCCTAAATTGGAACAAAACATCTCATGTTTGTTTTTAAAAGCGGTTTGCTACTTGCAAGTAGGCTAAAATGCGGATTTTGCCACCCTCAAGTGGGCTTAAAAAACATGGTGATTAGCCACTCTCAAGTGGGCTTAAAACTCGCAATCAATGAATTGTTCCAATTCAAGTAATCCAACCTTCACCCAAAGACATTCAAGCAGTTATGTCACATAAGCAAATAGCCTCATGGTAAGCATGCTATCATGGCAGTCACTTACACTCATGCAAGGATGCTAAAGCATAAACACTTACCGAGTACTCCGAGCCAAAACAGAAACTAGTTAGTAATCAATGCATGATCCTAGTTTATGTTAAGATGGCTAATACAACACAGGCAAAAAAGCAACTAGAAATAGGCTCGGCTATTCTAAGATAGCATATGAGATACTACAGATAACATGTATTCAACTTTGGAATTGAAATACAATGTAGTTAGTATGATGCGCCGAGCCCGGTGCATACAAGACAGATGAATGAATGCAAACATGCGAACATAAGGACGCTAATTGAAACATGCTCTAAAACTAACCATCGTAAGCTGGTAAATAAAGGGAGAAAGAAATGGGGGTTGGAAGACATGCATCATACACACGCACACTTATTACAAAATTTGTCCTCTCGACGGAGGGTCCGAATGAATAATACAGAGCCAACTAACTAATCTAGGCTAATCTAATTAAACTAGTTATTACACAACCAGAATGAATAACAAATTACAGCTAATTATTACATAACCCTATCAATTGACAAATTAACTAAGTAAGCAGTTGAACTAGCATGGAAACTACATAGAATGGGCTGCATCAGCTCTGCTTTAGATGACAAAAGATGCATGCATGCTCGAATCACCTTGCCGGTAAATCCATCGCAATGCCCTGTAGACGCGCCCGCGGAGGGGGGGACCTCGCTGCTACAGTTCGGACTCGATTTGTGTCACGGTTCTTAATCTGAACCAAAGAGTCCAAATCTGGCAAATCGTTTTGAGAAACAGATTTTTGAAAAAGTAGTGCCAAACATGGACTGCTTTGCCAGATACAGAGTCGCCACCTAAATATTTTTTATGGGGGAATTTAGGAAACCCTGACTCGGTGCCGAAGGCCACATGTCCGTCATCACCGGAGTTGTCTCGGCTCGGGAGCTTGGGTACGATCGGGGAAGGTCAGCTATGAGCACCCCCTTTCGCCCGATCCGAAGACCGGCCTCTACTAACCGTGATATCCTTTTTTGAAAACTTTACGTGTTCTTATTCCATTTATTAGCCCAGAATTACTATGTTATGCGCACAGCAAACAAGTATAGACTAGATTGCCTAATTTGGAAATAAACATTGCATATCCGTTTGGTTTGAAAATGCTTTGGAAATAAACAAGTATAGGCTAAAATACGGATTTCAACGAGTTTTTCCAACTCAAACAATCCAACCTTCACCCACAGGCATTCAAGCAGTTATAACACATAAGCATCTAGTCACATGTTAAACATGCTGTCATGGCAACATTCACACTCATGCGATATGCTAAAGCGGGAATACTTACATAGTACTCCGTGCCAAAACAAAGAACTTGTTAGCAAACATGCATGATCCAAGTCCATGTTAAGTGCCTAATGCATCGCATACAAAGTGTTGCTAAGATAGGCTCGGCTAACCTAGACATGTCATGTGAAAATGCACAATTAACACATATTCAGTTTGGAATTTGAAAATACATATGCAGTTAGCATGATGTACCGAGCTCAATGCATGTAATACAAATGCATGGATGCACGCATGCATAGCATAAGGTATGCTAAATTAAACGTGCCCTAATACTAACCATTAAAGCGGGTAAGTAAAAGGGAAGAAAGACGTGAGGTTGGAAGACATACACACACTCACGCACACTTATTACAGATTTGCCCTCGCTCGGAGGGACCAAAATAATAATACAAATTAATTAACTACACCAGCTAATTAATATTACAAATTAACTAATTTAATTAACAAATTGAATAAATTAAATAAAGCGGGAAAACGCCTCGGGAAGCGCGCCACCATGCGCAAGCTGCCTCTGTTTTCCTTCCTTTCCTCCTCTGGAGGCTATCAAAGCCTCAGGACTGCATCCTTGGACAGAGGGGATCATCACCGGCTGATTGAAATTTCCACCGGCAGTGTAGTATGGCCATCGGCACAAAATAGGGTCTGTCGGCAGAGAAAATTGTGCCGGTCGGCACATTACACTGCCGGTCGGCAGAGTATTCCTACAGAACCTGCAACTCACAGCAACAGAGGGCAAAACAAGGCATGGCAGCACAATTCAAAGCATGTATGCACCAACCATGTCTCTTATCATTGTAATGACTCAAAGGGACATGTGCCTCGGTTCTCGGACCACCAATCACGCATTTCCATGCATGATGGCCCAAGGAACCAAGCATGCAACTTTGGTTTCAAATGCATGCAAACCAATCAAACAAATTAGGCCCAATTCCTATCACCAATTCAAGGAACAAGGCATGCATGCAAAATGCAATGCAACCTAGGCATACAAGCTAGGAATGCAACATGACATGGCAAGGCACTTATGCAATCATGCAAGCATACATATGGCAATGCAAATGGATAACGAGATGGACTTATACATGAATTAGGCAACTCTAAAAAGGCCTAAAACAGTAGCCATAAGTGCTAAAGAGTGAGGGCTAAATGGCATACACACACACATGCACATAAGGGCCAACACTTAAGCACAAAACGAGCAATATTCAAGCACACTTGAAAGGAGGAATCATGGACTAATTAGCATGCAACATAAGTATTGAAATCATGTTAGGATGGTGCCAAACCAAGCAACAAAATCAAGCCAAAACATGCAACGAATAGTCCAAGTGTTCAAAGCAAATCAATAAGGCATTGAACTACACTTAACATGACCAAACATGGCATGCATTAAACAACTAAAAACAGATTTTTAGCATGTTAAAACAAGGCCAAAGGACTCCTTAGATGGCATCTAAGTGGCCCAAATACAAAGGCATACACCATGGCCGAAACATGGAGCATTGCAACACATGCTTTCAAAGCATTAAAGAGACATGAAAGGCAATCCAACAAGCATGGAAATGGGACTGAAATAGCATGTAGGATGATTCCAAATCATCAAAACAATGCAAAGATGGCATGCTACACATGCACATACTCAAGGCCAACAAGCCCAAATACAAAGGAGCTATATAATGCATGCAAAGATCAACCCAAACGACTATGGATAGAGCTAAAACATGGCAAGATAAGCACATAATCTTCACAAGACTAAGCCTAAAACATGCTCCAACAAAGGCTAACAACCTAAGGCACATTAAGGCATAAACAAGGCATTACATGGCAACTATGCTAAGCATGCATGGAGTTCCAAAACCAACTTGAAATCATGTTATATCATGGATATATAAGCATGAAAAACAAACCAAATATGCTCAACACACACTCAAGCATAGGCTTCCTTAAGAGGCCAAAATAGGTCCTTTTCAAGGACAACAAGGAGAGGGGGTGGCCCTCTCCTTCTTGGGACTTCAAAGCATCATCTTCACCACTGAAATCCCTCAAGATTTCAGTGGTGAAGAGACCTCAACACCAAAATCCCGGAGCTAGCACAAAATGGCTCAAAATGAGGCCTTTTGAGGCCTAAGGGTGGTCAACAACCCTCAAACAACAAAACACTCTTAATAAACAACAAAGAGGGCTTAAAAACAGAACTTTTTTATGTTATACAATAATCACAAAAACAGCTCTAAGACAGGTGAAAAATCAATGCAAAAATGGGGGAAAAAGGGACTAGTTTCTCACCCTTGTAGTCCTCTTCAACAATGGTGCTCCAATGGCCTCCTTTGGCTTGAATCCAACACCAAAGCTTCAAAACACACTCTTTAGAACCTCAGCTCCAAGAGGAAGGTGAAACACTAGGTGTTTGTGTGCAATAGTGAGACACAAAACACCTAGTGTACAAAATGACAGGAAAAGAGAGATAGGTGAGTGTATCTAACCCTAACCCTAGGAAAAACCAGAGCTCTCCTCTGTCTTCTCTCCTCAAAAATGTCTAAAGCCTCTTTTTTGCCTTAGAGAGAGCTCCTCTCTATATGCCTCTTGTAAAGCTTACAAGACAAGCTTTGCAAGAGGGAGATCCCTCCATACACGTGTATGGAGGGGAGCAAAAGCAATACAGCTGTCTAAAAATATCTGCAAAAGCAGATGAACAGCAATCGGCCGGCAAAAAATGCCATCTTGGCCAAAAAGAGTGCCGACCGGCACAAAACAGTGCTGACCGGCAACAAAGAGTGCCGGCCGGCAAAATATATTGCCGGTGGCAGCAAGAACCAGCCGGTGGCATCTAGCCACTGCCGGTGATGGGTAGGGATGGTCTACAAGCCCTACCCTGCCTCTCAAAGGAAAGATGCAAGTGTTTGGTGCAAAACCAGACACTAAAAGGTCAAGTTCGGAGATCCTGAGACAAGGCGCGCGAGCCGAGGCCACCGGGAACTCCAAACGAACACAAACATGGATAATCACCGAGTGTTCAAACGGTGACGTCCAAGTCTTGAGGACGGTCAAAAATGGGGTGTCTACATGCCCCGACTCGCCTTTGTTTGCAATTGATCTCACAAACTTGCACAAAGCTCCAGAGAGATGAAACTCCACCCTAGGAATCTGTGGGAAGGCTGCCGACCAGCTATTGGCCTTGGAGACCACCTGTCAACCACCTTTTGTGGTGAAAACCAGAAAAAGTGGTCGGCCTGCCACTAAATCTGGTCAGCCGACCAGTTTCTTCTCCTGGTTTTTGGTTTTCTGCAACAGAGGGCAAGAGAGAGGCATGGCAAAGTATTTTGTAACAAATGTATGCACAACTATCCTCCCTATCATTACATGAGCTCAAGGGAGAATAGCTCTCGACCCTCGGGCCACCAATCACGCATCTCGATGCATGATGGTCGAGGAGCCGAATTGCACGACTCAATGTGAAATAAATGCACATACAAGCACCTAATGCCAACAACTCCGTCATGGGTAATCAAGAGTGTCGGCGACCGGGAATCGAGGCACGTTTCATCACTTCAAGTATGAAACGTCCCTCATTTCCCGTGTTTGGGCTAACTCCTATCCCAAACACAATGCAAGAAACAATGCATGCACAAATGCAACTCTAGTATGCAATCTTAATGCAATGCAACTAACTCATGCAAATATGCAAGGGATATCATGCAAACATGCAACTAGTATACACAATGCTATGAACTAACAATGGCATACTCAATACACATGGCACTTAGCATACACAATGCACGTGGAAACTAACACACATAATGAAATGAACAAGGCATACGCAATGCAATGATCAATCATGTGACAACATGGCATACTCAATGTTATGAACTACAATAGCATACTCAATGCAAAATGGACTTAAACCGAGATGGATAGGCCTCAGCCATGTCCAAATAAGTGGCCAAAGATGATGAAATCAAGGCAACAACACACATGCAAGCATGCACAATGCAAGGGCTCCAAGCCTAAGGCACAAGATAAAACTTGTGATATCCCTGTTCCGTAATATGTTAATTGGTCCTTAATATGAGTATGATTATGCGTTTAATATGATTTTGTTTGTCATTATGTGAAAATATGTGGTTTTGAATTTCTATCTGTTCACCGTAGGAATATCTGTTTGATAATCTGCTTTGGAATTTAAATTGAAGGCCTTATCGGCCACAGAACCCAAAATTGATTACGCCATGTTGATCAGCGTAATTTTTAGAGCCTACGGTGGGATTTAATTGAGAATTGATTTGGATCAAAATAATTAGATTCAAAACGAATAGTTAAGTACCCAATTATTTGTTATTGATATTTTTTTATTAGTGGGACTTACCTTAAAGGCACTATACACTCAAAATCTCTCCTTCTTATCATTTGGCTGATTTTTGGCTCCAAGAGAGGGAGGGGGGTCGGCTTTAGAGAGAGAGAAAGGGAGAGAATTGTGCAATTTAGCTCAAAGCTTGGTGATCTTGAAGATTATTCAAGAATTTGCTATTGATTGGAAAAATTGAGCCTCTAGGTAAGCAATTGATTCTTGAATTCATGAGTGTAATGTGTAATCTTGTGTGTTCAAAGTTGATTAATGGTCAAGAACAAGAATTGAAATGAAATTGAGTTGATCATGTTGAATTGAAGGTCAATGTTGCATGCATGTATGTAGTTGCTTTGAATTTGCGTATTTGAGCACCAAATGCATGATTTATGTGAGTTTTTAGTTGAAGATTATGTTCTTGACAACCTCTTCATCATATAAGTTGAGAATGAGAATAATATACCACATGCATGTGCAAATTACAAGGGTGTAAGTGTTGAATGCATGAAATTGTTAAATTGGTAATGAGTTTGGTGGAAAATGAGCCATGCATGTGTTTGAGTCATGAAATTGAGCTCCATGTTGATGTGTTTTAGTGTTGGTACCATGTTAATACAAGTATATGAGAAATTGGAGCCATAATATGCAAGGAATATGGTTGGAATGTCGAATTTGAGCTCAAGAACACATTCTGGAAAACCTAGAATTTTGATGTCCGCTCGAGCGGGGGAACCGCCGCTCGAGCGGGGATTTCGAGCTCCCAGCATTTCCTTGCAGACATGGTGTCCGCTCAAGCGGATAAGTTCACGCTCGAACGGGGATCTATGTAGGATGAACTTCCGCTCGAGTGTCCGAGTTCACGCTTGAGCGTAAAAATGATACATCCAATACTTTTTGCAGACATGGCGTCCGCTAGAGCGGGGAAGTTCACGCTCGAGCGAGGAGCCATGTAGAGAGGCCTTCCGCTCGAGCGCCAGAGTGCACGATCGAGCGTAAATTCGACATATCCAGTACTTTTGCAGGCCTCAAGGGGCCGCTCGAGCGGGGAAGTCCACACTCGAGCGGGGACCCTGTTTCTAAAAATTTTGTATGATCGTTCTGTGTTTCGTTTTCCGTTCTTTTTCACTTGCAAGCACTCTTAGGCATGCATTAAGCATTGTAATTGAGTTAAAGAGATAAGAATGAAGCCTAAAGAGGAATATGTGAATTAAAGAACGGATTAAATCGTTTGTGACCCATATATGTTATATGATGTGTAGGGTCAAGCTCCAGGGCAAATCCACAAGCCGATCACTGTGAGTAATATCGATATTTGAAATTTGTCATTTGTCCAATTGCTTATTTCTTTATAAGCCTTATGAGTCTGCCAGTTTGAATTATGGACAAATGTTTGATATGAATGAATAGATGGGCAAAAGGCCGTTTTGACATGAATGGATGGGCCAAAGGCCGTTTTGACATGAACGAATGGGCCGAAGGCCGTTTTGACAGAAATGGATGAGCCGAAGGCCATTTTGACATGAATAGATGGGCCGAAGGCCGTTTTGACATGAACGAATGGGCCGAAGGCCGTTTTGACAGGAATGGATGGGCCGAAGGCCATTTTGACATGAATGGATGGGCCAAAGGCCATTTTAACATGAATGGATGGGCCAGAGGCCGTTTTGACATGAATGAATGGGCCGGAGGCCGTTTGACATGAATGGATGGGCCAGAGGCCATTTTGACATAAATGAGTGGGCCAGAGGCCATTTTGACAGGAATGAAAGATAAATGGGCCAAAGGCCAGTATGTTTGAAACCACAGTCACTTGACTTAAATTGCGCCCAAGGCCGTTCGAAGTATGTTGTTCTACATATTGTTTATATCTTCTTATTTGATATTATTCACTGGGCTATCGCTCACGCTCATTCATGTGTTTGTAGGTGAGCCAAGAGAGGTCCAGACCCAGCCCCAGTGAAGTCTGTGTGGAACAACCGAGTTTTGCAGAGTTAGCCCTCACGTCTCACCCATGAGACCCGTCCTCGCTCTTTTGTTGTCTTACTTATTTTGTCATATTGGTGAGGACTTTGTGTATACCTGTATATAGTTTTGATGGGTTGACTTAGACTTATATGATCCTGTCTGTACAGAACTTTATGGTACTCTTTTCCGTTGTGAGTTATTAATGTTTATATGTTTGGTTTATTTGATGTGCCATGTAAGCACAGCTCTATGGACAAAGTTTTAAATTTTGCTTCCGTTTGGCCCTTTCACTCTGATGAGTTATGTTTGTTTTGCTTTAAGGCCGTAGGTAATCTCGCGATTACTGGCCGGTTATGGCCTTAACCCATAGGGGCGGGTTCGGGTCATGACACAACTCTCCAAGAGCATTGAAAAGGTTAAACATGGAATGCAATGGCATATGTTCCAGCTCTGAAATGGCATACAAAATGGCTCTGAATCATGCAAACAATTCATGCAATGCATTTTGAAAGACTCAAGCACCAAAACTAGTGAAGTGCATCATACTAGAGGTATGCAATGCAATGTCCAAATGACCAAACCAACCCCAAACAGACCCTATGCAGGCCAAAATAGTAGCAAAAATAAGTTGGGATGATGGCTTGAAAGGCACAAAAATGAAGCTCATGCAATGGCTCACAAATAGGGCATACAAGCACAACTCTCAAATACATTGAAGGAGTGATAAACATGAGAATATGGCAACCTTATATGCTCTGAAATATCATGCTCAATGATGCCAAAACATGAAAAACACCTCAAGTTAAGCATGCAAGGGACCTCAAAACTCGAAACTAGTCAAAACTATTACACTACAACCATGCCTGGCAAGCATCATTCGACCAAGGGATCTCAAAACAAAGCTAGGGCAACCAAAAATATGAACAAAATCATGTTGGAGCATGGCCAAAATATGCTAGCATAGTGAGCCAAAACATCATGCATTCTAAGCTAGTGAACATGATTTGCACTACAAGCATATGAAACATGTGAGAGGCTACCAAACCAGCTAAAAATTGAGTCATGGCATGCCAAATGATGCCCAAAAATCCACTGAAACATAGTTAAAACATGCTAGAATGGCATGCTCCTATGATAGGCCAAAAGGGGGTTACTCTACACATGCAAGAGGCAAACTCAAGGTGACCAAACCTGTAATAACCTGACCCTTGTATGTGTTTCTGGCATAATGTGAGGAATGTGAGGCATCTATATTCTTGGAGGATTCGGAGGATTCTACCTCCGCCTGGCTAGGTAAAAAATAAAAAAAAATAATAATGAAAGGAATGTGAGGCATGTAGATGGGATTAGATCAACGGAATTGCATAGTAGAAGTGTGGTAAGAATTCGAGTTGAATGGTAAGACAATTTATATGTCCATGATTAAGTGAAATGTGTGTTATTGATTGTTATTGTTGGATTAATAGATATCTGCGGGAAATGATAATAATATGATTGTGCTTTCTAGCACCTGTTTAGGTGGACTGCTTACATCTTAAATATTGATAACTGACTGCAAGAATTAAATCCTGCTTATGTATATTCACGACTTAAGATTGAGAAATCATTTCTGTAATATATTTCTGTGAAAAAAAAAAATGCCAATGTTGGACCTTGCCAATGAGTCCTCTACTGCTTAGTTGGAAGTTATAATGCGAACTATTTTGCATGACATTGTGAATGTTGTTAGAAACAAATGGTGATGGGGGGGTCTTCCATGTTGATGATGGGTTAACGAGAATCTACCTCCTCTTGCATGTTTATATAAATTTGTATAATCCACACTACTTGGTTCTGCATTGATGTACTATCATGTTGAATTTATCTTACCAAGAATTCTAACTCTGATATTAGTTGGTTAAGTCACTTTATCGTTATACTGTTGAATTTTTAGCTATTATGGAACCCAAAGGGATGTGGTTACTGTATACTTAATGGAATTATGACCCTATAAACGGATCTGATAAAACCTACGTATGAGGAATAATTGGATACCTTGTTTAAGTTAATTGATTGGGCCAGTTGACTAGTCTATAATTTTTGTAGGGTTGTTTGTTAACCCACTATAATTATAAATTGTGAGTATGAAACCATATGGTGGATCTTGTATCCTACAGTAAGGAAAGGAAGGAAGAATTATTTGCACAGTTGAACACCGAGATGATTAAAAAGAGGTCAAATTAATTTGTGCTGTAACAAGAAGAAATACTTGTTAAAGAAAGATGTTACACCTTATGGTTACAACTGATTAGGCAAGCATGATTTTAAATTTGATTTTTGGCTTTGTTTTTGAGTGATTCCCCTTTGCACGAAATGATGGTCGTTCTATTTGTACCTACTGCTCAGACTTGAATTCATGGCAGTGTAACTAAGTGTTTATAATAATATGTCTGTATGAATTTGTAAAACTGTATGATGCTCGCTTTGGTATTATCAAAACTGTTTGATTTGGAGTATGATTCTTTCTGTAATACTATACTTAAAAGTAATGTTATGAGAAATCAACGATGTGTATCTGTTATACTGACCTTGTCAAGGACTATTATATTATTTTATTTTGAACCAATATAATGGTATAATTTTAATATGCTTTTAGAACTAGGGGAATACTACAAACAAATTATGAAGTTAGGGGCTACGAACTTAAGTGATTTAATTGGGACTATTGAAATAGAAGTATACTTTGTCTAATAGGCAAAACCTTGTTGGTAGGCTCTAATGTCTGATTTCATTATGCGTAATATGATTTGAATCTACCCATATCATGAATTTCTTTTAAAAATACATATAACCTTACTTGATGATTTACTTTGAGTGAATTGTTATGCACGAGTTACCCAAGGAATTACTTAACTGAACAAGTTTGAACATGTACCTTCTAATGAGAATTGAGTATGAACTATTAATGCTGCGTGAATCTGGTAATGAGCATAGTAGAGCACGTTTTGTCATTGTGAATGAGATTAACGTATACTATGAGAATATATGAAGTATGTGCTTGAAAGAATGGTTTTATCGTGTTTTATACTTCGGACTTTATAAATTATGCGTTTAAGGGAATGCTAACTATTATGTTTCCGTGTTTGAAAATGGCATATTTTTACACTTGAATATTGATGCTATGAAACTCATTGTCGAGAAAATAGTATGACTATAAACCCTACCTATAGGAGATCTTATGCTTTGAGTATGCTGCAATGGACTCTTGTAGTTTCATCATGTGCAACACATGATCCTATGAATTTAACATAAGGAGTTGTTTTTCTTTATTTCTACACACCTGAAATAGACATCGAAATGACTAGTTGGATAAAACTATGAGATCCCTATTATGTTGAGAACTTTTGAACAACTGTGGTAATATCGGGTTAACCTGTGAATTGTTCGAACTGAGGAATTATGTGAGCATCTATAACAGTAGTGTACAATAGTGTGAGACTGAGATTTCTAATCTATTACATGGTAAAATAAGTTTGAGGGACCAAACTTATTTAAGGGGGAGAAAATGTAATAACCCGACCCTTGTATGTGTTTCTGGCATAATTTAGTCCCTTGTTCTGTGCATTTAAATGATTAATGTGAAATCTCTCGAGAAATTTAGTTTAAGCACATGGCTCTTATAAATTGAAACCTCTATCTGTTTGGTAAGGAAAGCATCTATCACAATTATAATGATTGAATCAGAAATTGGAAGCCTTAGAGGCTTAATTACCTGAAATTGATTTTACATCTGAGATCAGCATAATTTTTAAGTAATAATAAGAATTTTTGTAGAAATTTGATTAGGGATGATTAAACTGATTAAATTTTGTCTTTACTCACTTTTAGTGTAACGACCCCAAAATTCGTATTAAATATTACCTTTACGGCCTTACGGGTTAATGCATTTTAATTTAATGATATGTGTTTAAATTAAAGAATTAACTGTTGAGCCACAACTTTAAAATTCAAATTATCGACCTTTACGGGTTCAGAAATCACAATTGAGGACTTGGATGTGTTAATTGAAATTTTTAGAACTATTTGGGAAACTTAATTGGAAATCTAATTTGTTAGATTCGTTAATGTACGTTTGGGTGGTTAACTTGGTACTGCAAATTGAAGGCCTTAGATGCTTCAGAAACCAGAACATGGGGCATATTTATTATCATCATAATTTTTAGAGTCATCTGGAAAGTTTAATTTAAATTTAATTTTGCGCGATTCGTAAGGCCACGTTTGGCTCTCCCTTGTGTTAAGCTTAAGTATGTGATATATACATATATGGATAGGTCATGTGAGTTGGGGGTTTTATCATTTTGAAGTCAAATAAAATATCTAAGGGAGACGAAGAGAGAGAACCGTGAAAGAGAGATAGAGAGGGAAAAAGGATCATCCATGGAAGCTTGGAAAATTGAAGAGATTAAATGGGAAAAACAAGGAATTAAGTTAAGGTATGTGGCTTCAACTATTATCTTTGTAAATAATGCATATACTACATGAAATCAATGATGGATTTGGGAAAAATTAATACGCAAATGAACAAGTGTGTTGGGTTATGAATGAAATGAGTTAAGCTCAAGGAATTGAACCTTGATTTCTTTAAATTTGCTTGATTTGGGTTCAATCTTACGAATGATTCATGGAATACCAAGTTATGGTGTGAAGATCAACCATGTGTAAGATGTATTTGTATGATTTTGGGGTATATATTATAAAAGCTTGATTATATAGAAGATGAGACTTGAATTTCTATTTTTGAGGCAAAGATTGATTTGTTTAAAATGGAATTGCACTTGATTGATGTTAGTTTATCATGTTCTGAGATAATTTTACATGTTTTTGAGTGATTTATGTTAAGAACCAAGTTTAAAAATGGAAAAAGCAAGTGTTGGAGAAAAAAGAGCCATTTTTGGACAGCAAACTGCCCAGAGCCGCACGTGCGGCTCTGTTTCCCACACGTGTGGGAGACAGCTTTGTCTAGCCAACTTTGAATAAGTATATCTTTTTCCTCGGGACTCCGTTTTGAGTGATTCTTGAGCCTAAAATCAATCTCCGGAAGTCTAATTTCCAATAGCGGTGGTCTCACTCCCAAATTATATATACATAAATAGTTATGCCCAAATTAGTGACAACTGTTCACTTTTTGTCAACAAGTTTTGTACCATTTCTTCACCTAAACCATTTCCCATCAACTTCTCCTGTTTTCTGAGACATGGATTATAACTTATTAAGGAATAATGAGCTTGGTACTGCCATGGATAATTGATCGAATGATCAAAGAGAATAAGTAAAGGATCGAGTATAATCTCATATTATGTGTTGTGCACTGTGCTGTAGGTCGAAACGAGGACACCGTCCCATTGCTACCGGGAGCCGATCACTGTGAGTAGCAGTACAGAAATGTATATTTTATTTACTGTTGATAATTATTGTCACTAACACTCTGTTCTTCGTAAGTGGTACACAAACATGTATAACGATTGGAAATCAGTGTGAACTTATATGAACATTGAAAGATTTGCGCACATCGGTATGACTTTGGAATCCTTTTGGTTTGTCAATAACAAATATTAACCCTCTATTATTTATCAGCATACTACGCTACTTCTTAAAGAATAAATGGAACTTATGTTCATCCTTGAACAATGGTATCTGTATGAATCCAAGATTATTTTGTTGTGTTACGTATGGACCCGAGGTCGTTTAGAATCTACAACCTGAATGCAAAGGTTTAACGTCATTATGTAACCCACGTTAGAATTTAAATTGTTCTTTCTTTGTTAAGCGTACTGTAATGACATGATATAGCAAGAAATGCTCTATTTTATGATATGTTACGTTTTGAATTAATGAATGATTGTCCATATATATATATATATATATATAAGTATTCATGGCATCCTTAGCACAAGGCTCTTACCCGGGGGTAAGAATACCATGGTCTTATGGCCCTTGCTCGGGGTAATAATACCGTGGTTCAAGTATATGAATTTGTTCTGTTTATCTGTGCCAGTTATGCTATGCTCTGACATGATATGGATGGTTCGGTCTTTAAGACCTAATGATTTCTGGTATGAAACAAAGTGCTGTACGGAACTAAGTGCTGCAATGCGAGCCACCTCTAGAATCCGTACGAGCCACCTCTTGAGTCCATACATATGTGAACTGGGCTTAAAGCCGATGTGAAAGTTATGAGGCCTATGGCCGTTTAGTGAAAGTTATAAGGCTTATAGCCGTTCGGTAACATCTGTGAGGCCTATGGCCAATTTGTGACATCTGGGCCTGTAGCCATTCTGTATGATCTGTTAGTATGAAACAAAGTGCTGCACAGAACTAAGTGCTGCTATGCGAGTCACCTCTAGAATCCGTCCGAGCCAACTCTTGAGTTCATACATGCATGAAAAGGGCTTAATGTCGTTCTGTTTAAGGGCTGAAAACCATAGGCCTAAGGCCATTCTGAAAATAATTACAGGATAAAGCTAACTATATGTCCTCCGCCTTTATACATGCACATTGTAATTCAAGTTAATTGTTAAATTGTTACGTACTACTATTCACTGAGTTTGGCTCACTTTATGTTATGTCTATTTCTGTAGGCACTCCACCTGGAGGTCAATCTCAACCCAAGGCATCCGTTCCTCTTTTGTCAACCTCAGGGTGTCCAGGCACTTAGATGAAGGCAACTCATTTTACGGAGTTTTGCTAAACTTTTGATTTTATACCCTGATTGTCTGTCTAAAAAGGAAGTGTGTATAATCCTTTTACCTTTCAATGCTTTTGTTATACGCCCAATCTTGAGGGCTGGTTCTGTATATGTATGTGTATAAGCATATAGCTAAATTCTCAGATGCACGTCACTGTATGTTTATTTGCCTTATGTACCGTTAGTGATCCTGGCATGGTAGTTATAGCTCAATGGAGATGGTTTTCTGTTATTTTAAAATATTAATGCTTCCGTTCAGGCCCCATATCTCATATATATATCAAGTTAAATGTCCGTTTCTGAAATGGTCATGCTCAAACTTTTAGGGGCGGGTTTGGGGCGTGACAAAACCAACCCTGGACAAAGTCTAGGCAGGCCCCAAAAGTCACCAAAAAGGGCCTGAACCAAGCCTTGGAAGTATGAAAATATATGCTCCTTTGATAGGCCAAAAATGCAAGTAAATGAAGCAAGAAGAGAGGGGGTCACCCCTCTCTGATTTAGGGCCTCAAAACTACATGCCAACCACAGAAAATCTACTGGATTTCAGTGGCTAAAAGGGCAAGCAAATATTAAATCAAAGGCCTTATGGCATAGCACAAAACAAGGCCAAATAAAGCATGCAAGAGGGTAGAAGACCCTTAACACCAAAAGGGCCTTAAACAAACATGTTAAGTACGCAAAAATAAAGCTTTTTTCAGTTGAAAGTTAGGCCAAAATAAGCATGTAAATATGGCTAAGAGTGTAGTCAAAATAGAGCTTAAAAAGGGAAAAAAAGAGGGTTACCCTTGAAGCACTGCAAAACCAGCCCAAAATTTGAGCCAAGACCAGCTTTTGAAGCTCAAAATGATCCTCAAAGAACCTCAGCCCAATGGTGGTTAACTTTGATGAAGGATGCCTAGGCAAACTAGAAGCATTTCTTCACTTTCAAGCACTTCTATGCACAAAATGGGAAAGGGAGTGGAGTATATAGAGAGAAGGGCAGAGATTCAGCCCTAGAAGTTGTAGAGAGAGAGAGACCTTTTAGAGTGAGAAGCTCCCATGCTTCTCCAAGAAGATGTCCTTTGAAAATGAGAGATATAGCCTCATATATAGCAAAAATGAGAGTTGGCTTGAAAATATCTGTTTATGGGACAGCTGGAGGTTGTGGAAGACAGCTGGAGGATAAATATCTGAGTTTGAGACCTGTAAACCACTTTTCTAGTCGACTGACCACTTTTATGGTCGGCCGACCACTTTTTCAGGAGAAAGTGGTCGGCCAGCCACCTTTTCTGGTCGGCCAGCTAGTTTTTCTGGTCGGTAGGAAAATTCTGCTTTTTAGGTCCAATTTCAAATAGCCATAACTTCTTTTTAGGTTATTCTTGTGTCCAAATTGAAGCCCCGGAAGATAGCTTTCCAATGGCACCAGCCCTGTATCAAAATTCCAACTGTGCAAAACGTTATGCCTGTTTTGGTGAAGCCGCACAATTTTGGTCCTACCCGAATTCATGCCGAACTTCTCCCAAACTAGTTTTCTTCTCTCCTTTCCTCTTTTCTTCAACTTCAAACCCCTAAACAAAGTGTTTTGAAAGATTTTCAAAGGTTTCATCTCTCTTTCCTTCATTTCTACTTTGTCTTTGCTCGGTTTACCGAAAAGCGCAACATTTAACGAAATGTGAGCGTCGGAACATCGTAGGAACTTTATTTTCAAAACATTTTGAAAGAGAGGGTTTCTGTCATGCCCCAAACTCGCCCCTAAAAGTTTGGGCATGACCCACTCAAAAACGGACACTTAACCTGGTATACATTACATACGGGGACTGAACGGAAGCATTAAGTATAATAAGATAACATGAAATAAAAAGAACTATATCCATTGAGCAACCACTATCATGCTAGGATCACCATCAGTGCATCAAATGATAAATATTTACATACACATATACAAACCCCGCCCCTTGTTGGGCGTATAACAAAACATTGAAAACTTAACATATAATAGACAAGCAGAGTGCAAGCTAAAACTTAGCAAAATTCCAAAGAAATGATCAGGCTTCACCCAAATGCCTGGATACACAAAGATTGGTGAAAGGTAGGCGAGCATCGAGGGTTAAGGCTGACTTCCATACTTGCTACCTACAGAAACAAATAACATACAGAGTGAGACAATCTTACTGAATAATAGTACTTAAACAATTCAATGCTTAACTTGAATTATGATACGTATCAATGCTTATATAAATAAAGAGAGCATATGATTAATTTGATTCTGTCTTATGTCCAGAATGGTCTTGTCGGTTCACAATTTCACAGATTGGCCCTCGGTACAATGGTTCACACATTCACACATTAGCCCTCGGCCTAACAGATTCTTAACTTCACAAATTGGCCCTCGGCCTCATAGGTTCATAACTTCACAAATATTCATAATTTCACAAATTGGCCCTTAAACAGAACGGCATTAAGCCCAGTATGGCATATAGCCCTTTTCATGTACGTATGAACTCAAGAGGTGTCTCGTACGGATTCTAGAGGTGGCTCCCACCAAAGTGTAGCACTTAGCTCCGTACAGCACTTTGTTCCATACTAACAGATCAGACAGAATGGCCATAGGCCTCATAACTTTCACAGAACGGCCATAAGCCTCATAACTTTCACATCGGCTCTAAGCCCAGTTTACATATGTATCGACTCAAGAGGTGGCTAGTATGGATTCTAGAGGTAGCCCCCACCAAAGTGTAGCACTTAGTTTTGTACAGCACTTTGCTCCATACTAGATATCATCAGAACAGATTAACTCCAGCATCATACAGAAATTACATACATTCTTTCCATTATTCACATGAATTAGCATCGGTAATATAGGTTTAACAGAACGTTACTAATAATTGTTAGCCCCAAACTCGCCCCTAAAAGTTTGGGCATGACCCACTAAAAAACGGACACTTAACCTGGAATACATTACATACGGGGCCTGAACGGAAGCATTAAGTATAATAAGATAACATAAAATAAAAAGAACTATATCCATTGAGCGACCACTATCATGCCAGGATCACCAACAGTGCATCAAATGATAAATATTTACATACACATATACAAACCCCGCCCCTTGTTGGGCGTATAACAAAAACATTGAAAACTTAACATATAATAGACAAGCAGAGTGCAAGCTAAAACTTAGCAAAATTCCAAAGAAATGATCAGGCTTCACCCAAATGCCTGGATACACAAAGGTTGGTGAAAGGTAGGCGAGCATCGAGGGTTAAGGCTGACCTCCAGCCTCGCTACCTACAGAAACAAATAACATACAGAGTGAGACAATCTTAGTGAATAATAGTACTTAAACAATTCAATGCTTAACTTGAATTAAGATACGTATCAATGCTTATATAAATAAAGAGAGCATATGATTAATTTGATTATGTCTTAAGTCCAGAATGGTCTTGTCGGTTCACAATTTCACAGATTGGCCCTCGGCCCAATGGTTCACACATTCACACATTAGCCCTCGGCCTAACAGATTCTTAACTTCACAAATTGGCCCTCAGCCTCATAGGTTCATAACTTCACAAATATTCATAATTTCACAAATTGGCCCTTAAACAGAACGGCATTAAGCCCAGTATGGCATATAGCCCTTTTCATGTACGTATGAACTCAAAAGGTGGCTCGTACGGATTCTAGAGGTGGCTCCCACCAAAGTGTAGCACTTAGCTCCGTACAGCACTTTGTTCCATACTAACAGATCAGACAGAATGGCCATAGGCCTCATAACTTTCACAGAACGGCCATAGGCCTCATAACTTTCACATCGGCTTTAAGCCCAGTTTACATATGTATGGACTCAAGAGGTGGCTCGTACGGATTCTAGAGGTGGCTCCCACCAAAGTGTAGCACTTAGTTTCATACAGCACTTTGCTCCATACTAGAAATCATCAGAATAGATTAACTCCAGCATCATGCAGAAATTACATACATTCTTCTCATTATTCACATGAATTAGCATCGGTAATATAGGTTTAACAGAACGTTACTGATAATTGTTAGCCCCAAACTCGCCCCTAAAAGTTTGGGCATGACCCACTAAAAAACGGACACTTAACCTGGTATACATTACATACGGGGCCTGAAAAGAAGCATTAACTATAATAAGATAACATGAAATAAAAAGAACTATATCCATTGAGCGACCACTATCATGCCAGGATCACCAATAGTGCATCAAATGATAAATATTTATATACACATATACAAACCCCGCCCTTTGTTGGGCGTATAACAAAAACATTGAAAACTTAACATATAATAGACAAGCAGAGTGCAAGCTAAAACTTAGCAAAATTCCAAAGAAATGATCAGGCTTCACCCAAATGCCTGGATACACAAAGATTGGTGAAAGGTAGGCGACCATCGAGGGTTAAGGCTGACCTCCAGCCTCGCTACCTACAGAAACAAATAACATACAGAGTGAGACAATCTTAGTGAATAATAGTACTTAAACAATTCAATGCTTAACTTGAATTAAGATACGTATCAATGCTTATATAAATAAAGAGAGCATATGATTAATTTGATTATGTCTTAAGTCCAGAATGGTCTTGTCGGTTCACAATTTCACAGATTGGCCCTCGGCCCAATGGTTCACACATTCACACATTAGCCCTCAGCCTAACAGATTCTTAACTTCACAAATTGGCCCTCAGCCTCATAGGTTCATAACTTCACAAATATTCATAATTTCACAAATTGGCCCTTAAACAGAACGGCATTAAGCCCAGTATGGCATATAGCCCTTTTCATGTACGTATGAACTCAAAAGGTGGCTCGTACGGATTCTAGAGGTGGCTCCCACCAAAGTGTAGCACTTAGCTCCGTACAACACTTTGTTCCATACTAACAGATCAGACAGAATGGCCATAGGCCTCATAACTTTCACAGAACGGCCATAGGCCTCATAACTTTCACAAAACGGCCATAGGCCTCATAACTTTCACATCGGCTTTAAGCCCAATTTACATATGTATGGACTCAAAAGGTGGCTTGTACGTATTCTAGAGGTGGCTCCCACCAAAGTGTAGCACTTAGTTCCGTAAAGCACTTTGCTCCATACCAGAAATCATCAGAATAGATTAACTCCAGCGTCATACAGAAATTACATACATTCTTCCCATTATTCACATGAATTACCATCGGTAATATAGGTTTAATAGAACGTTACTGATAATTGTTAGCAAAAGGTAACACATTCCAGAGATACGGAGATACCATAGGTCCCATAAATAATGTACATACATTTCATTTATTCGTTGTGAATCAATATAGCTAGCTTGCAGATAATAGAGTATCCATAACATTTAGTAATGGAAGACGCATGTATCATGACAGTATGGTCAATAGAGACAAAATAATTCATATCAGAACGTGGGTCATATAACGGTGGTAGACCTTTGTGTTCATATTATAGGTCCTGAATAACCTTAGATTCATGTATAATACAACCGAATAATCTTCGATTCACACAAGTACCATCCTTTCTGGATGAACATAAGTTCCATTTATTTCTTAAGAATGACGTAGTTTGCTTATCGATAACAAAGCGTTAACGTTCGTTAGTGACCGAGCAGAAAGGTTCCAAAGTCATACCGATGTATGCAAATCTTCCAGCATTTATACAAGTTCACACTGATTCTCAACCGACATAAATGTTAATGTAATCATTTACACAGAACAGAGCGGTAGTAACCATAGTCATTAACGGTAAGTAAAATGTACATTTGTCGTACTATTACTCACAGTGCGTGGATGGAGCGATAATCCCTCCCGGTAGGTGCCCTACATATGCATGCCATCCAAGAATTAGTTCGCTTCATTTTTAAATTATTTCCTAACTTGTTTTACTTCGAATAAGTTTACAAACATCAAAAAGCATCAAATACTGATTTCAAACATATCAGAGGGTCAAGCACGTAAAACGGAGCAGACAAGGTTTCCCGACATGGGCCGCACGTGCAGCCGTCCCCACCGCACGTGCGGACATGTACCGCACGTGCAGTCCTTCCTCACCGCACGAGCGGCCATAGGCAGAATGCAAAATCTCATTTTTTTCTCTTGCCCGCACGTGCGGCCATGACCTCCGCACGTGCGGCCGAGCCCCTGTTTTGGCAGTCTGAAACTCACACAAAACCCAACTTAGAGAATACATAGCAAGGCTCAAAATAGATCAATTTAACACAAGTTTAAAGCTCAAAATCACATGAAAAATCAATCATAAATCAACTTAGATTCTTAATCACTTTGAATTCATGATTCACAATCCAATTCCATGGAGTTTCCAACTTCCTTCCATAAATATACATACACTTAGCCATTTGTTTACATAGATGATCTCAAATGACTATTTAAAGAAATAAAATGTAAATCCTCACAAAATGGGTCAAAATAATTCCAAATCCATCAAACATAAGAGACATCACTCCAATTAATCACTTAATACATGTTTGACCCATATTATAAACCCTAACTTACATAACATGGAGGAATTACTTTTCAAATCAAAGAGAGGGATCAATTAGAATAGATTAAACATACCTTGAGTTGAATTCTCTATAAACCCTCTTAATTTCTTTCCTAATTCCTTCCTTGTGGGACTCTCTTCTCACTCTCAAATTTCTTCTCCTCTCACTCTCTCTAGGATAATTTCTAAGTCAAATGGTAAAGAGGACATAGATAGATATAATAGGTGAATAAGACAAAAATCAATCGTTTAATCATTCCAAATTGAAATTTCACAGAAATTCATATTATGACTTAAAAATTATGCTGATCCCAAATGTAAAATCAATTTCAGATAATTAAGTCTCTAAGGCTTCCAATTTCTAAGTCAAACATTATAATTGTGACAGATTTTTCTCTTATTAAACAAATATGCATCCATACCCATAAGATTCACTGAATTAAATTCAATTTCACATAAAATTTCACCATAGGCATTTAAATGCTCAAAATAAGGGATTGAAAATATTCCAGAAACAGATACGAGGGTCGGGTTATTACAGTTTCAAGGTCTAAAATCTTTTGATCAAGATTGTTTTGGTCCAAAAGGGGTATGAAGTTGAGATTTGACTCTCTCCTTGCCGAAGAAACTGAACCTTTGCCCTGCGCACCTTCATCACCGAGTAAACCATTAGTAGTGCCCAAGTCTTAAGGGCGGTCAAAAATGGGGTGTCTACAGATGTATGTAGGAAAATATTACATGTCTGATGGCCTTTTCAAATTAAATGTAATGACCGTTGTACCCTCAGTTATTAATAAAAATACATCTTCGTCTTACTTGCTTGAGTCTTCAAATTTATGGCATGGTAGACTAGGACATGTTTATTATGGATCTTTGCGTAGATTAATTAATATGGAATGTTTACCTAAATTTGACATTGATTCAAATCATAAATGTGAAATTTGCGTTGAGGCAAAATTATCCAAAACTCCTTTTCATTCAATTGAAAGAAGTACAGAACCACTTGAATTAATTCATAGTGACATTTGTGATTTTAAATCAATTCAAACTAGAGGTGGGAAAAAATATTTTATCACTTTTATAGATGACTATACTAGATATAGTTATGTTTGTTTAATTCGAACCACGGATGAAGCTTTGGAAACTTTCATTCAATATAAGAATGAAGTTGAAAATTAACTTGGTAAGAAAATCAAAAAACTAAGAAGTGATAGAGGTGGTGAATATGAATCACCTTTTGGTGAATTTTGTAAAGAACATGGAATAATTCATCAAACCACCGCTTCTCACTCACCTCAACAAAATGGAATTGCTGAAAGAAAAAATAGGACTTTAAAAGAAATGATGAATGCCATATTAATAAGTTCTGGATTACCTCAGAACTTGTGCGGGGAAGCAATACTTTCTACTAATTATATTTTAAATAAAATACCCCGAAAGAAAGTGAATCAAACACCTTATGAAATGTGGCATGGGAGAGTATCATCCTACAAATACTTAAAAGTGTGGGGGTGTTTGGTTAAAGTGGCTATTCCTAATCCTAAAAAGACTAAGATAGGTCCTAAGACCATTGATTGCATTTTCATTGGTTATGCCAAGAATAGTAATGCATATCGGTTTTTGATTTATAAATCAGAATATACCGAAATGTATGTAAATACTATTATTGAGTCTCGGAATGCATCTTTCTTTAAACATGTGTTTCCGAATAAGATTGGACAAGAGACTAGTAACAATAAAAGATCTCATGATGCTATTACTAGTCAGGATCAAGAACATGATCAAGAACAAGAGTTAGATCAAAATGAGGAAGAAGAACTTAGGCGTAGTAAACGTGCTAGAACCTCAAAATCTTTTGGTCCAGATTTTCTAACATATTTGTTAGAAAATGAACCTTTAACTTTTAAAGAGACTATGTCCAGTCCTGAGGCTCCTTTATGGAAAGAAGCTATCAATAGTAAAGTTGAATCCATATTGCAAAATCACACTTGGGAATTGGTGGATTTGCCACCAAGTTGTAAACCTCTTGGGTACAAGTGGATTTTCAAAAGAAAATTGAAAGCGGATGGATCAATTGACAAATACAAGGCAAGACTTGTGGTCAAAGGTTTTAGACAAAAAGAAGGCCTTGATTACTTTGACACATACTCACCGGTTACTAGAATAACATCTATTAGAATGCTAATCGTCATTACATCTCTATACAATCTAGAAATTCATCAAATGGATGTGAAAAACGCTGTAACAAGCCCGCGGGGGACCTCGCTACAGTTCGGACTCGATTCGTGTTACGGTTCTAAGTCTGAACCAAAGAGTCCAAATCCGGCAAATCGTTTTGAGAAAATAAATTTTTGAAAGAAGTGCCAAACATGGACTGCTTTGCCAGATACAAAGTCGCCACCTAAATATTTTGTTAATGGGAAATTTAGGAAACCCTGACTCGATGCCAAAGGCCACGTGTCCGTCATCACCAAAGTTGCCTCGGCTCGGGAACTTGGATACGATTAAGGAAGGTCACTTCGTGAGCACCCCCGCTCGCCCGATCAAAGATCGGCCTCTACTAGCCATGATATCTATTTTTGAAAACATTGTGAGTTCTTATTCCGGTTATTAGCCTAGGTTACTATGTGATGCGCACAGCATACAAGTATAGACTGGATCGCCTGAATTGGAACAAAACATTTCATGTTCGCTTTTTGAAAATGGTTTGCTACCCGCAGGAAGGCTTAAAATGCAGATTTTGCCACCCGCAGGTGGGCTTAGAAAAGATGGCCTTGCCACTATCTAGTGGGCTTAAAACAAACAGTTGATGATTTATTCCAATCCAAGTAACCCAACCTTCACCCACAGGCATTCAGGCAGTTATATCACATAAGCATATTGCCTCATGGTAAGCATGCTATCATGGCATTCACTCACACGTATGCAAGGATGCTAAAGCATAAAACTTACCGAGTACTCCAAGCCAAAATAGAAACTACATTAGAAATCATACATGATCCTAAGTATACAAAAATGCCTAATGCAATACGTGCAAAATTGCAAACTATAGTAGGCTCGGCTATTCTAAACATGGCATATGGAATGCTACAGCTAACATGTATTCAATTTGGAATTGAAAATACAATGCAGTTAGTATGATGCGCCGAGCCCGGTGTATGCAAAACAGGTGAATGATGCAAACATGCTGTCATACTGTATGCTAATTGAAATATGCCCTAATCTAACCATCATAAGCGGATAAATAAAAGGGAGAAAAACGTGGGGTTGGAAGACATACAACACACACACGCACACTTATTACAATTATGCCCTCGCGCAGAGGGTCTGAATAAATATACAGTCCCGAATGAAAGAATATTACAGTCCGAATAATATACAAATTCCTAATTAATTAATGAATTAACTAAGAAAGTAAATAAAACTGGCGTGCAAGCCCGGGATTGCCTTGCTTCTGATGAATGATGTACATTTAGGCTGTCTTGCGCGGAAATCCACCGGGATGCCCCAATTAGCCTCTGTTTAGCAGTTATCCTTGGAAAACGCGCCAAGCTCCGAAAAGTTGCTGATTCTTCATTTTGCTGCAACAGAGAGCAAGAAAGGGGCATAGCAATGTATTTTCACAGATATATGCATGCCTCGATCCTCGTGCCACCAATCACGCATACCAAGGCATGATGGCCGAGGAGTCGAAATGCACAATTCAATATAGGATGAATGCACATGAAAACACAGCTAAAACCTAACTCCATCATGGATAATCCGGAGTGTCGGTGACTAGGGAATTGAGATACATTCCGTCACTCGGAGTACGGAATGCACCTCGTTTCCCATGCCCGGGCTAACTCCTATTCCGAACATGATGCAATATGCATGACATGCATGAAATGCAACTAAGATACAATTCTAACATACACAATGTTATGAAATGAGATGCCTCAAAATGCGTGCATGCGGGCACGCAAACTGAGAAAATGCATGAATGCGATCTAAGATATAACCTAGTATGCACTATGCTGTGAAAATGAGATGCCTCGAAATACGTGCACACGGGCACGCAAATCGAGAAAATGACATACACAATGCAAATGATATGAAATGCGATATGGGCTTACACTAACATGAGAGAGCCTCAGCCACACTCACATAAGAGGCCGATGGATGAAAATGAAGTGCCTCGAAATGCATGCACACGGGCACGCAAACCGAGGCGATAACATACGCAATGCAATGGCATGGAAATGGCATATAAAATGCAACATGGACTTATACTAACATGAGAGAGCCTTAGCCGCACTTACATAAGAGGCCGATGGATGAAAATGAAGTGCCTCGAAATACGTGCCCACGGGCACGCAAACCGAGGCGATGACATACGCAATGCAATGGCATGGAAATGGCATATAGAATGCAACATGGACTTATACTAACATGAGAGAGCCTCAGCCGCACCCACATAAGAGGCCGATGGATGAAAATGAAGTGCCTCAAAATGCGTGCCCACGGACACGCAAATCGAGGCAATGACATACGCAATGCAATGGCATGGAAATGGCATATAAAATGCAACATGGACTTATACTAACATGAGAGAGCCTCAGCCGCACTCACATAAGAGGCCGATGGATGAAAATAAAGTGCCTCAAAATGCGTGCACACGGGCACGCAAACCGAGGCGATGACATACGCAATGCAATGGCATGAAAATGGCATATAAAATGCAACATGGACTTATACTAACATGAGAGAGCCTCAGCCGCACTCACATAAGAGGCCGATGAATGAAAATGAAGTGCCTCGAAATGCGTGCCCACTGGCACGCAAATCGAGGCAATGACATACGCAATGCAAATGACATGAAAATGTGATATGGGCTTATACCATCATGAGAGAACCTCAGCCACACTCACATAGGATGCCGGTGGATGAAAATGAAGTGCCTCGAAATGCGTACCCACGGGCACGCAAACCGAGGCAATGACATACGCAATGCAATATGGCAAAAATGATATGCAAACATGCTAATGGAATTTCAGCAATGAAAAGTGGGGGAAAACAGCCCCGAAATGAGGCGAAAACACACCCGATGCATGGAATCTCTCCCGAAATGCAAAATTAAGCACATAGAATGAACTATAGCTATATGAAGCATGCATAATTGGTACATGGAATGAAAAGACAGAAGCAAGGCAGCCCCAAAATAGGCATTTCACCAGTACAAATCATGGCCAAACAGCAAACAAGGATAGGGCAACAATGGCATGCAAAAATAGGGGCCAAGAGAGGGCAATGAAACAAGTGGTATATGCAAAGCCCAAATTGAAAAATTCCCTTCTACAACATTGAAGAGGGACCAAAAATAGGCACATTTACAGAACTATAAAAACCCTAAAAACAAATATAGATATGGCTAAGCTCTTATGCAAGGAAATGGGCCAAAAGGTGGCCAAAGAGGCAAGTGGTATATGCACAGCCCAAACTGAAAAATTCCCTTCTACAACATTGAAGAGGGACCAAAAATATGCATATTTGCAGAACTGTAGAAACCCCAAAACAGTATACAAACATGCTAGAAATGCAATGCAAAATGAGGCTCAAAGGTGGCTATAACACAAAGTCTACAAAATATTCCACAAACGGCCAAAGACCCTTAATGAAATATGAAGAATGGGCCAAAATAAGACTATTTTTAGTACTGTAAAAAGGCCAAAAACCGAAGCATGATAGGCTGCCAAAACATGCAAAAATGGGGACCAAAGAGGGAATATAAAGGCAAGTGTAGCATGGAGGTCCCGAACAGTGTTGAGCCCTTCTTCAATGTTGAAGAGGGGCTCAAAATAAGCCTGTTTTTAGTTCTGTGAAATGCCCCAAAATGAAAGCATAATGGGCTGCCAAAGCATGCAAAAAAATGACATTCAAGGAGGATATTGAAGCAAGTGCAACATGGGGGGCTCAAACAGGGTTGAGCCCTTAATGAAACATGAAAATGAGCTCAAAAAAATTCCCTTTTCAATTTTGGTCGGAGCTCAAATATACAAGAAAGAGAGGCTAAGAAATGTTGCAAAAATGAGCTAGAAAAGAGGGAAAGTGAACTTACCCTTGAAGACTTGACTTTGGTTGCCTCTTGGCTTGAGTTTGTGGCTCCTTAGGCCTTGGAGAACACCTTCAATCTTCTGGAATGGAGGATGGAAGGGTGGGGGGTGGTGGTGTAGAAGGAATGGTGGTGTAGGACTTGGAAGTTTTTCAAGGAAATGAGAGAGATGAAGAGGGATTCTTGTATTCAAGCTTGAAGAGCAAATTTTCTAACCCCTATCACCAATGCCACCTGCTGGTTATATGGACAAAAAAGAGGGAGCAAAGGGAGGCAAAAGGTGGGGGAAAAGTAGGCAAGTTTTCCCCCACAAAATATCCCCCAGATTGGGATATTTTCTGGGGGAAACAGCTATACAGCTGTAAAGTGCAAATTGAGAGGATCATAGCCGGCCAGTTTAAAAGGGAGAAAAAGGTCAACCACCAGATAAGTGGCCGGCCGGCCAGAAAAAGTGGCCGGCCGGCTAGGTCAAAGGGAAAAAAGTGGCCGGCCACCCCATAGGATGAAGCCCCAGAAGTTAGCTTTCCAATGGCGCAAACCTTGCATTAAAATTCCTCCTGTATAAAAAGTTATGCCCTTTTCCGTGAAGCCGTGCAGATTCGGTCCAACCAGACTTCAACCAACCACATCTCCCCCCCCCCCGGACTTGGACTTGGGAGATTCTTGAGTGCAAAATGAAGCCCCGGAAGTAAGCTTTCCAATGGTGGTGGCCTCATATCTTAATTCCTCTTGTGCAAAGAGTTACGCCCGTTTCGGTGAAGCCGCGCAGATTTTTCTCCTTCCCGGATTCATGCTGAACCACTTTTGACCAAAAAGAAGTTGGCTTTTCAGCAAAATTGCTGGCCTCCTACCCTCCTACAAGCTTTCTAACAGTGAAAATAAGGTCTCCACCAAAAATGAGCCCAAACCGATGCAAAATGAAGGTTCGGGGGCCGAAACGCGCAGCCCGAGGCCCCGAAAACTGGCTGTTAGGCACCGGGAGTGGTGTTTGACCACGAAGTGGGTCTCTCAGACCTCAGTGTCCCTCAAAAGGGAGTAAATAAGATGCATGCCAAAAATCAGAGCAATAGGAGATGGTTAAGCGGTCCCGAACCGAGGCACACAGCCTAACGGCTCCGAAAACCGGGAACCGGGCTCCGAAATGGGAAAAATGGCCTACAGCCACAAAATGTAGCCCACGGCCACTGAGAGATGGTCTACGGGACCTCTTCCTCCCCTCAAGAAAAGAAACAGAGAAAATCGAGCCTGGTTCGCAAACCGAGGCAAAGCACAAAAAAGTCCGGAAGTCCGGAGGCAAGGCTCGCAGCCGAGACTCTAAAACTTCTAGACGAGCACGATATGCAGTATCACCAAGCGCTCAACTGGTGATGTCTGAGTCTTAAGGTCGGTCAAAAATGGGGTGTCTACAAACGCTTTTTTAAATGGTGAGTTAGATGAAGAAATTTATATGGAACAACCAGAAGGTTTTTCAGTTCCGGGAAAAGAAAAGAAAGTGTGTAAATTGGTTAAATCATTATATGATTTAAAACAAGCACCAAAGCAATGGCATGAGAAATTTGACAAGGCAATGATGTCAAATGGATTTAAAATTAATGAGTGTGACAAATGTGTTTATATTAAAAATACAGACAAAGGTTATGTCATTCTATATCTTTATGTAGATGATATGCTCATCATAGGTAGTAATAATGACATGATTAAAATTACCAAAAAAATGTTGAATAAACATTTTGACATGAAAGACATGGGCATTGCTGATGTAATTCTTGGTATAAAAATTACCAAAACATCAGAAGGATATGTTTTGTCACAATCTCATTATATTGAGAAAATACTTGACAAATTCAGCAAAGATGATGATCATCTTGCTAGAACACCTGTAGATGTTAATTTGTTTCTATCTAAGAATGTACAGGAAAGTATTTCTCAATTAGAGTATGCTCAAATTGTTGGAAGCTTAATGTACTTGATGAACTGCACTCACCCGGATATTGCTTATGCAGTAAGTAAATTAAGTAGATATACGAGTAATCCGAGAGTAGAACACTGGAAAGCAATTATAAGGGTTCTAAGATATCTCCGATTTACTCGTAACATTGGGCTTAATTATATTAGATATCCAGCAGTACTTGAAGGATACTGTGATGCAAATTGGATATCGGATATTAGAGACTCAAAGTCCACCAGTGGGTATGTTTTTACTCTTAGTGGGGCGGCTGTATCTTGAAAATCTTCCAAACAGACTTGCATTGCTAGGTCTACTATGGAATCTGAATTCATAGCTTTAGACAAAGCTGGGAAAGAAGCAGAATGGCTTCGCCACTTCCTTGAAGATATTCCAATATGGCCAAAACCGATGCCTGCTATATGCATACATTATGATAGTCAATCAGCAATTGGCAGAGCACAGAGTCATATATATAACGGTAAGTCATGACACATTCGTCGTTGACATAGCACCGTGCGACAACTACTCTCCAATGGAATTATGTCCATTGAATATGTGAAGTCTAAAGACAACATAGCGAATCCACTAACCAAAGGGTTAGCACGAGAGCTAGTTGAGAATTCATCGAGGGGAATGGGACTAAAGCCTATTAAATAAGAGTTACCACAACGGCAACCCAACCTAGTTAACTGGAAATCCCAAGATCTAGGTTCAAAGAGACAACGAGTTGTAAATGACTCAGAAGGATCACTAGGGAGTCCAACTCCTACCCATTTCTATGATGAAATAGTGATGTCTGCAGCGGTTTAGGTTAAGTAATACTTTTAATGATTCTTATATCTAGATAAACCTAGTGAAGTATGGCAGGATACTCTTCATAAGAATCACCTATGTGAGTGTGAACTGGGCCGGTTCTATGAGATTTGTGAAGGGCTACAATTCTCTAGAGCACTCATGAAAGACCAGGTTGTTCAGGACCAAAATGAACACAATAGTGAGAGTTAAACAGTGTCTAGGGATATACTGTGTGAGTTCTATTATCTTATTTTACACAAACGGCTGACCAGTTCAAGACATCATGTTCACTGGTTAGCTAGTAAATCCGATAGTGTCTCACAAGGAAAGGCTCAAAGCCAAAAGCTACCTATTCTATATAGAATATTTCTAATTTCTGCACTCTCTGTAATTAGATCATGTTGTTGCATTTTCTCTCCGTCAAATTCCTTTCATGTGGGGGATTGTTGGAAAATTAGTTTTTATATGGCTTATTTTAGGCCAACTTTGAGCCCAAAATTGAGTGGGCCCCAAACGTCTTTTGGGGTAGACCCGAAAAGGTGAAGTGTTCCTTGCCGCGTGGCAAGTCACACGGTGAAGACGGTTCGTCACAACTATTTATGAGTGAATGGGAACTTGACATCGTTTTCGGGTTCGTGAAATTGAACATTTAAGTTTTAAATGTGGATTTCCTTGTATAGCTTGTCCCACATTGAAACTTTAAGAGAGTTTTGTTGAGTATATAAGCTCTAGCCTACAACACTTGGGTTAGACCCCAAGGGGCACCCCAAGTTTGTAGAAGGGAGGAGTTATGGACAAAGTGAACCTTAGCCCAAACCACCACACACGCGCGCGCCGCCGTGCCGTGCCGAGTGTGGGTGTGGGTCGGGTCGGTTCTTGTATTAATTTTTTGGACAAAAATTCTTTTGAATTTTTTCAAAAATTAATTGCGGGAAAATTTAATTAAATTCAAATTTGAATTTAATTTGTGTCCTAAATTCTTTCCTTATTTGGTCCATGACAAAACAAGTTCAGAAAGTCCATAACAGATTCAGTTTTGAGCAGTTACAGATTCGGTTTTGAGTAATTTCTGAACAGATGAATAACTGCTGCAGTTATCTGTTGAAACAATGCCGGATCTGTTAGAAATTCAAACTATACATGTACAGTTTGAAAATGCACCTATTCAGGTTGTCTTCATACCTGTTCGGACAGCATTTTGTGCCTATAAATACTTGACACTTCTAGCAGTCTTGTGTATCCGAAAATCAGTCTGAAGATCCCATCTTGTGCTGTCCAACTTTTGTCTTTGATGCATTGTTCTTCATATTAGTTTTAGAATAAATTTCAGAGAGTTAGAACACAGGTTTGGTTCGCCGTTCAATTTGTTTTGGAGTGCTACTACAAATTGGTTAAGATCATTGTATCCTAAGAGATAAACGCCACATAACCGTAAGCACCGTAGCGGGGTGAATCTGTCTTAAGGACAGGGTGTCATACACTTGACTTGGTCTTTTGTTTTTCATTTGGTTCGACAAAATAAATTCAGTAAGTTTTATTTTATTTTTGTTTGAATTAGTTTCTATTTATTTTATTTACACAGAAGATTGTTCCAACATGGGCAGCATCTGAGCACAGGAGTGAAATTCTTTCAAGCTGCTACAGAGCGTGCGAGCTTGCTTTGCCTTTCAAGACCTAGTTCATGCTCTTGATGATATCCGGGCGTTGTCGGGGCTGGGTCATGATTATGGTCTGGATATCGAAGCCATTAAGAAGGCTGCAGTGTTGCATTTTAATGGGAATATGAAACCTTGGATTGAACTGGGCATTCCAAACTATTGAGGTTAATGGAAGGAGTTTTTAAGCAGAGAAATTCAATTCCCGAGTGATTGCAATGTGAATGCATAAAGAGGGATTGTGGTTCATTACTGGAATTATGGAGGATCCAAGCTGCAAAATTCTGGGAGCAAAAGAATTTTTCCTGAGCTGGTTGGTTACTGGGGTAATGGATTCACTGCAGGAATTTTGGCCATTAGCGACGTTTAAAAAACGCCACTATAAGCCATAAAAACGCCGTTAAAGGATAAAGTGGCGTTTATAACTTTCGTCGCAGATACGGCCGCCGTCTTTAGTTTATGACGTTTATTAAACGTCACTAATGACTTTAGCCGGCGCTTTTTAAAACGTCCTAAATGCTTATACATCCGTAACGTGAAATCCGTCACGGTTAAACGCTGACGTCATATGACGACATTTAGTGACGTTTTTCAAAAACGCCATCTTTTCTCCTTATTATTTAAAAAAAAATTCCACTACTAATTATGGGGGAAAAAACAATATAAGTAACTTTCATTTATGAAAATAATGCTTCTCAAAAAGAAAAAAAAAACAAAAAAAATTAGCAAAATACGGATTTAATTGTCAAATTGCACTATTAGCTAAATAAGATCAAATCTGAAAGTTAAGGATTCTTATATAGAAGCGCATAAACAAAAATAACCAAACAAGTTTAATTCCTCTTCCAAATGACTACAATTTTACATTTGAGAAACACAAGAACATTGTAACATTTCCTAGCTGTTTATATTTAACCACAAACCATACCCCAAAAAAATGTTAATAAAACCATTAAAATATTAGAAAACTCATTCATGGGCCAATGCTTATTTCAAGGAACAGCTGGCCAATGCTCCTACAAAAAAACACTGGAATCAGTCAAAAAAATAGAGAAGCTAACCTAAAAATAATAAATAAAAAGTTAGCAAATTATAATTATTGCCAATAATAAAGCTAGCAAAAAATAGGTTTAAAACTCTTCACCTCCACCACCTGCAAACACCCATATTCAAAAAAACTTCACGTTCATCACATAAATATATTTACTCATAAGAGTGAAGGACCATCATAATCTGTATGAAGTTCAGGCTGGCATTCAGGAGGAAGTTGCCTTCTAGCTAAAATTTCTTCATCTGGAGAGAACATACATGCCTCAGTAGATATCAATTCAAGAAAACAATACAATCTAATTTTTGCCCTTTCAAAATGGGGCATATATCAGAGATCAATTCTTCAAACTAACAAAATAAATATTGATTTATTACTGAAATCTGTTCCTCATTAATGATTTCAACTGGTTCATACTACGATGATCCAAACAAAAATTAATGAGTAGGACAATAAAGAAAGAACAAAGCATATAGAGAATGAGATGAGGGTTTGTATGTGTTTTATGTTGTGTGAACATTTGACAGTCAAGCAGAGCATAAAATGTGTACCTACCTACCTGTCTCCTTCACCCCCAAGGTTTGTGATATTTCAAGAGAGAATGTAATTTGTAAAGCATTCAATTTTATACACTGAGATGAGGGTTTGTATGTTTTGTATATTCCATTTCCTGCAAATACAATTACTGGTATGTTTTCGTGTTCTCAATAATGTAATAAATATATAATATATATAGGTATTTGACTTACTCATGCCTCTGTGGTTTCATGTATGCCAAAAAGGTGGCCATATGTGGCAAGGGTCAAAGGTGAAGGAGAGGGACGGAAAGAGACGGAGAGAGGAATAGAGGTGGCCGATAGTGGTAGTAGGGTCACAGATGACGATGGAAAGAGTAATAAAACAGGTAAGAAAATCACATAATACTTTAAAATAAGCGAATCAACCAGGAAATCATTCAATAAATTTAAAATAAAGTGGAGACGGATGCACGGATGCACGAGGAAGCAGAGAAGGTGCAGAAAACCTCCATTCATTGAAATAAGTGAATCAACCAGTTACACCAATGCACAACCAGATACTTTGTTAAAAATTGAGTAGTATACAATGTCATGAATGCAGAATACATTCCTATGATACAGTCATCGGCAAGAACTCAAGACTCAAAAGTCAAATGAATAAGGACTGTTTGGTATGTAAATAAATGGGATTGAGATGTCCATAAAGAAAATTTCAGGCACATTTCATCTAGTTGTGTATCTATCCTGTATAGTTAGCAGACAATAGCCATAGAATACTAGAGAGTTCAGAATCTCACCATGAATGAGAGAAGGCCAGTAAGTATGCTACATTTAAGACATACAAACCCTAGTCAGCATCAGACGCTAGATTAAATGGTTACAAACAATGACATCTGTTTTTTCATCAATGACAATGTATTACCTTGATACAGACCACATCGGATTCCAACTTTCTGGATGAACTGAAAAATGATAGAAAGGAGATGAAAATAAAATCAGTTTATTAAAAAGAACAGATGATTCCTAGATGATATTTAACGGCACTTACAATCACTCATAGACAAGCAGAGTTTCTTTTGTGTCATAAATCGTCCATTTGGAGTAGTCATACTACAATGGAACCAAATGTAATTTTCAGTTAAAGAAACCTAGTGAAAATGTTAAAAATAAAAATAAACATGAAGCTGCTAAAAAGTATCAAAAAAAATTTTCCCGAAAAATTTAAGCAGACAGAATCCACAACACATGATTCCTGGAGGTTTAAAAGCATGTACCTGCAATTGAGGGTCCAAGAGCAATTATGCAGGCCCCAGTCAAAGTTGCCAGGTCAACTATCTGCAAAACAATTGATCATAGTGTCATCAAAACTTAAAAGACAAACTGAACTTTCTAAAATAGAGCAAACTCTTCCAAAAAGAGTTAGGAAAATGAACCACCAATTGATTTTTCAATTTCCACAAAATAAGGAAACCCATTTAAACTCTGAAGGGCAGGTATTGTACTTGTATTGTTGTCCTTATTGTCATACGAAGCCCATTATTGAAACCTGCCCTTCAGAGTTTAAATGGATTTCAAGGCCTTTCTTTGATCTGCCCTTATTGTCATACGAAGCTCCCAATATCTTCCACCTTGATCCCACACTGGCATGACGGCATCATTGTCTTCCGGCAAATCAGCTGCCCAGTTCGGTATCTCCAATGTGTACGTAATGTCTGTGTGGGAGAGCACCTTACCAAAGCAATAGTTTTCCATATCCTTTCTTGAATTGATTCTCCAAGACCTAAACAAATTAAGGATGTGATCAATTAAATGTATATTCGAAGAATAACTTAAATTAATCCAAAAAGAAAGTATACAAATAATAAACAAAAATGAAATTATAAAACAGAACAGAATAAAACAGGTCCTCCCACCCCACAGCCCTTTAAGAACTTTCAGAGAGAGAGAGAGAGAGAGAGAGAAGCATTACCTTTACTTACTCTTATCTCTGAAACTTGTGTCCAAGCTCAGACAATGAGGTGTTTATATAGAGGAAAGACAAAAAGAGTGGAAGCTACTGTCAATGTCATTGTTTTTTATCAACAAAAGAAGAATTTTTATTAATGAAGATCAAAATACAAGTGCAATCACAATAAAATTTAACAATCCCAACTATGTCAACATCAAAAAGCAAGTGCAATCATATGCCACCACTAAACTGAAATGATTGGTGAGGAACCAATCAAGCAAACAAGACTAAAGAAAACCAACCAAAAGCCAAACAGTCCCCAATCAAAGATACAAGATAGAAAAACAAAAGAAGACCACCAATACCAATGAGTTAATGTTCTTCTTGATTAAGAGCGTTAAGATAATATTATATTATTATCCTAATGAATATTAGACATGAATGGTTGGTTACGGTCGTTCTCATTAATGCAATTAGAGTGACTGAGGATGTGAGACTAGTTTTTGTTTGGGTTGTTGCAATAGTTGTTAGTATAGCTTATTGTCAAAGTTCGTTGCCCGCACTTGTAATTATTTATCCATATAAACTCTGAAGGGCTCTGGTATTACATAACCGAGAACTCATGTTTCAGAATACAGATTAATTTCCACAAAATAAGGAAAATTTAAATAAACCAAACACAATAAATCTACAATTTTGCTAAATAAAGTGCATTTGTCATGATGTTTATATACCTGCTCTACACCTTGGTTACAGGCATATACCAAAGCATCTGCCAGTGTAAGTCTGCTTTCTGCATCAGTGTTGTTGATCATAGTGTCACCAATTGATTTTTCAATTTCCACAATTCTAAAATGGCATGTCTCTATTTTATCCATATAAACTCTGAAGGGCTCTGGTATTACATAATAGAGAACTCATGTTTCAGAATACAGATTAATTTCCACAAAATAAGGAAAATTTAAATAAACCAAACACAATAAATCTACAATTTTGCTAAATAAAGTGCATTTGTCATGATGTTTATATACCTGCCAAAAATAATCACATCGGAAGGCAAACCCACAAGAATGGATTTTGAGAAGCAAGGAGGGAAAATTCTACATATTGTATATTCAACGGCTAGAGGAATACCCATTCCCTAAATACAGCTGTGAGTTGTTGCACAAGACCCATCTATTATCCCTCTTGGGTATCTCCGTCAAAAGTGAGAAACTCTATAATTTTTGCCCTAATTTTTTATATTGTTGTTGAACTTGCATAAATATAAGAAGGAAAAACCACCTCTCATGTGTACCAAACAAGCATCTGAGATATCATTGAATCCCAAGCTTAGTACTTTATTCCGTAGCCCTGCAGAAAACATGACATGAAAAAGGTTACTTTTTGCTGTGAAGATTGTTTCAATGTTTTCCTGGTGCTATTAGAAAGTGGAGTATGTATCCCAATTTAAAAGACAGTCCATTATTCTTAAATCAGGAGGGATACAAAGTAAAGTTTATATATAACCTACCTGAAAACTTTTCACACCCATCGTCAGACAAATTACATCTACTTAGGTTCAAATATAGCAGGGCAGGAATAGCTGCATGTATAGAACAAATGGCAATCAGATTAATACCAAACATGAATAACTTATACTATTATTAATCATAGTATATCACAAGAAATCCTTCATTCATCACCAGCATTTACCACGTTAAGTCAAAAACATTTAAGCAGAAAATCAAAAAAATTAACAATCAACTCCTTTGAAAATCAGAAGTCAGCTTCCAAATAGAAAACATTACTGAGAAAGTAATTTTTTTTCATTTTCTCAATAATCCAATGCATTACACTTCCAAATATTTTTATTGTGCTTTGATCCACAAAATGTTTAAATTTTCAAATGGAAATCCTGGATTTGCAATAAACTGCTAGTCTCCTACAAATCCAAAATCATATCTTTGAGTTACCTTTGTCAAGATATTTTCTTAAGTTTAGACCATAAAACAAATAATACTCATGAAATATTTATTGTTTCATAGCACATACCCTTCTCTCAAAATGCAATATTTATCACAATATCCAGTAACATAACTACAATGGCGATGGCTCAGAGGAGAAGAAAAGGTAAAAGTGAACCTGCAAGAGAGTCCAAGCATACCGCAGTAACAAGGCAACCTTCCATGTTCAATAGAGAGAGCTTGTGCAAACCTGCAATGCACACAGATACCAAATATTTCAGTGAAAAAGTTATAGAATTTGCCATACCAAGAAGAAAATGAAACCAAAACTGACCACGACAAGTTCCTAAGGGAAGCATTATCAAACCATTTAAAGGAAAAAAAAATCAAGGATATTGTTTCGAATGAAAAAATTCAAATCTCAAACAAATATTTTTGAATGACAAATTTCAAACCTTAAACATATATTTTTGAATGAGAAATTTTAGATCTGAAACATATGTTTTTGAATAAGAAATTTCAAATCTCAAAACATATTTTTGAATGAGAAATCTCATATCTGAAACATATGTTATTGAATAAGAAATTTCGAAATCCAGTAGGAAGAGCGAGGAAGATAGTGAGTCATGTGTTTGAGACTAGATCTGATGGAGCAATAGAGGGGGAGAGAGAGAGAGAGAGAGAGAGAGAGAGAGAGGATAAGACCTGAGGGGCGGTAGCGACGGGAGGACCAGACCTTAGGAGGATTACCAGAAACCCAGTATTCATGATCTCGTCTCCTCCTCTTGCTTCGACTCGACCGGTCTCGGTCTCGATCCCTGTCTCGATCCCGATCCATGATCTCGATCCTTTTTCACTCCTCAGTCTCGTAACCTCGCGTTCCTGCAACTCAACCGGTCCATCTTTCTCTGCAAAATCATCAGAATCAGAATCAAGAACAACAAAAAATCGTCTGGAAATTTCAACCAAATCGATTCCAAAATCGATGGATTTAGAATTAAATCTGACCAAGTAATCGTAATCGAACTGGTGAATCTCTCAAGAAGCATGAGAGAGACGGAGAAAACCCTAGATCTAGGACGGAGAGAGCAAACGATAGAGAGAGAATGATAGAGACGGAAAGAGAAATGGGGAGACGGAGCACTGTTATAAAGTGAAACGCGTGTTTAACGGGTGTATTTTAATCTAACGCGTGTGTTTAACGCGTCTTTCACAACGTTTGTCCAAGAAACGATGTCTAAGAAACGTTGTTATAGCCAGCTTTTCTTGTAGTGATTGCAAGGAGGCAATAGCCGTGGTGAAATTTGACACAGGTATTTCTTTCATGAATAAACAGGATGAAAATTGTCTACTTCTGACAAGGCAGGAGGGAGAGTTCTAGTGGTGGTTATTAGTTGCAAGCTTATTTGGACAATTGGTGAGCGGTTGACATGCAATATTTATCTTAGAAGGTGCAGGGAGCCAGAGGAAGAGCCTAGTTCTCTGCTTTAGTTTTTGCTATATGTATAAAAGCAAAGTCGGGGTTATGAATTCCTGTACATGAGAGGGGGTGGTTGCACGGTTTCCCGTAGAATCAAAGGCCATATTGGATAGATGAATGATTGTTTGGTGAGAGAACAAATAGGTTGAGTTCCTTCCGAGTTTTTTTTTTTTTTTTTTTTTTTTTTTTTTTTTTTTTTTTTGGCTTGGCAGTCAGAAAAGTAATATATTGAGTTATCTTTTGAAATTGTATCCTTTCAAACATTTGTGCATAGTGTGACGGAGGGAATCCCTGTTGGCACGGATGCATCCAAGGATATGTATAGTTTAGTAGCCTCATATTCAAAAACTATTTGCGCATAGAAATCAAACGAATTACCAATGCATCTGAACCAACATATGCAGGAGGAATTGAATTCCTCTCTTCCTGGCGTGTTTTTGGATTATTTTATATTCCAAAATTCCTTTAATGGCCTAAAACTACATATTTTTTCGAAAATTCACCTTGATTTTCATACTTGGTTTTAATCATTAATCATCCAACGGTTAGGATTTCATCTTATCCAAATTTAATGGTTCATATTTTTTTAGATACTATACATGAAAACCTATATTGAGCTGCATTTTGATATTCTTTTTCTGTATATAATAAAAAGCTCACCAAAGTGAAGATGATATGACTATTTGTTCCTGGATGAATTTTATCGATTTTTCACCTCTATGTCTATTTTTCCATCTTTACATATATTCACAAATCAAATATAATGTGTAAGATTCACCATGTTCAGCATATGGTGTAGTTCTTTATAATGGTCATGTTCAAATATAATAAGAAAATACCAATGCAAACATGGAGTCCAGGCTGAGAAAAATTGAAAAAATAGTTTCCAAACACAAAAGGCTTCCCCCGATAAACCAATCATGAAGATGAAGATGAGTCCATGCAATCAGAGTGATGCATTGCATTTGCATAGATCCAGGTGACTACCGCATGTCAACAAATTGCATTCGGGATATGCATACATCCGGGTGACTGTCAACTATCAACAAAACATCGAACGTGGGTATGTTTAAGAACACATAAAGTTAGCAAAAGTGGAAAAAAGGAAAAGAAAAATATTATACAGAATAATAAATTTTACAAACTTTTTATTAACTGATGTGTCTACCATAATAAAACTTTAGAAACTAGAACATGACTTATTTTATTAAGGGTATAACTTCTCTCACGTTTAAGGTATAACTAGACTCTGTAACAAAAAAAAGGTATAACTAGACTAAACAGTCCATTTACCCAGATGATAGTACATCAGCATAAATAGCAATCAAAGGTCCAAATTCAAGGAGACCCACTTCAAACGTGAGTTCCTCTCAATATGACATTACTTTTCACTTATTGAGACAACATATATATGCTAACGCTGTATGAGCTTTCCCATTTTGTGCACATGAGCTTTCCTCTCAAATTCAACTGAAGCAAGATAACCAAAGGCCCCAAATCATGGTTGGAACCCACGGCTTTAATCACATGCAGAAGTCCCAAATAAATAAGGAAAACCGTTAATTTCAGCATACGAACATCAAAAAGCTTCCAATGCTTGAGAAAATATGACCCCTAAAATTATTCACAATAATGTGACTACTCCGCATCATTCATTTAAAAATTCAACCACATCTCAATTTAAGGTCATATTGTAAGGATCCCTAACATTTCTCATTAATTAATAAGGGCGTTGAAGCAGTTTAGAGCTACTCAACATTTGATGGGAGATGGTGTTTGTGTAAGTTGTGAAGTGGAAATTAAGGGAAGGGCATTGTGGTCCTCCACCTCCAGGCAGATGCAGTGAGCAAGCAGAGGTCCTTCCAACCAAGCTTGAGGGTGCCGTTTTCCTCAACCAGGGTGTATCCTCCTCCAATTCCATCATTGGATGCAGAAGAGTTATTATTATTATTAGGGAACATTCCAAGTAGGAGGGTGGCTTGGGCTGTTGCTTTTCCAGCTAGTGAGATCCCCTTGAAGCCGCACTGCTGAAGCTTCTCCCTCCAATAGTAACAGCTACAGTCATCCACACTATTGATCCTGGATCTGGGTAGTCCCCCAACTGCCAGAATGTTCCGAATCTCCCTTGATAGCAGTTGTTGCTCCACCACATGCCTCTCTTTGCTCTCCTCCCCGTAACTTGCCCCTAGTGAGTCGAACATTGCTGAGTAATAGTGTATAGCCTCCACAAATCTTTCCAAAAACGACCCTGCATGCCTTAGGTCCTGCTCTACCACTGTCACCACTTTTGGTGCCAATCTGATATTATCATCATGATGATTTAATATCATGTTACACCCGCCCCCGCACACAATTAGGCATGTTAATTAGTGGCCACAACAGAGGAGGATAACAGCACACACGACTAACTTATAAATCAACAAACTCGATAAGCAATAGTAGAACATAGGTACACATATTGATATGTTGGAATCAAAATGACACAACATATAATTTGAAGACAAAATTTGATTATATTGTGACTGCGTATAAGACTTCACTAGTAGTAAAATTCGAACTTTACATAATTTTTTTAAAAGAGATTTATTTTAAAATGATAATTTTAAATTCAAAAGCATGGTTAAATATTTGATGTCTTTATATTTAGTCATTGGATTATAGCACAACAACACAATTTTATTTGTTATATCATTTTTTACTTTTAAACAGAAAGAGATGGGGCTCACATTAAAAAAATATGATTATATACAACATTTATGAAACCCACACATCTATGCTAAAAAAAAAAAAAAAGGGTAAGAAATGTGGTTATAAGTAACATTTTGTGGGTTGTAAAGAAAAAAGAAAAAAAAAACGTGGAAGTAATTGCATTATTACCTCTGGAAAAGCCATAGGGCATTGGTGTCGGAGCCGGTGACATCGTAGAGGGAGTGTTGCAACCAGTGGATAGCAACGGCATCCCTCTTGCTCACATTCAGCCTCTCCGGATCCAAGTTGCCAACTTTGTCTGCAACCGGAGAGAACTCAAAAGGGAGTCCCAGTTTGTGGGCGAAATCGGACAAGTGCTTGCCTGTGGCCTCCAATGAGTCCATGGAGGTGCCCAAGCCAGTGAGGCGAACGAAAGGGGGTCCCCCGGGACGAGATGCCAGGACATGGAAGAGTCCCGGCCATTGCATTCCTTGCATGATGTCGAGGTCTATGATGTGCACCCTGTCCTCCCTCTCCAAAGCTTCCTGTATGGCCTGGTTGGCAGTGAAGTGCGAGAACTTAACCAAGGGGCTGATCCCGTTGAACACTTGGAAGGCCGACACCATCTGCTGGGTCTGGGTCTGGGTCTGGGTCTGGTTACGTGGCACTAGCGTCTCGTATATCCCCAAGTAGGAGTTCACCAGTCTTGCTGACATGGCTTCTGAGAAGTATGCGGCCACCCTCTGCGCTGACGTCCCCACCGGCGTCGACATTTCAGAGATCTCCAGCAGCATCTTATTCGCCTCCTCAAAGTTATCTGCTGCTACGGCATCCGCACACTTGAGAAGTAAGGTCAGGAGATGCAGACCTTCTTCGTCCCTCTTATGCTGCTGCTGACGTCGTATTTCTTCCTTTTTCTTCAGTCTGGTGGTGGTGACGATTGCAGTTGACTGCTCCACTTGACTCGATGAGGAGGAGATGACCGGTGGTGGTGGTGCAATGGAACAAGGGCTGGTCATCGGATTGCAGCAAAGGTGTTGAGTCTGTTGAGCATTTCCTGAGCTGAAGATGGTGTTGGGGGAGGTCATCGTCGCTGGTAGTGTTATCCCCATGTTCAAGTATTGATTCATGGCATGCGAAGTGACAGTATCCGGAAGGTGATAGGACAAGTTGTCAAGGCCGCAGCCAGAGCCTATATAGAGTTTAAACCCGGAAGAACCCTGCTGCACCTGCCCTTGCTGGTTTTGATGGTGGTGGTGGTGTATATGTACTTTACCTGCTGCATTCTTCTCCGCTGCTGCCTCCTTTATGCTCTCCCCCTCCGAGTAATCGGGCAATATTGGAATTGGATCCGTCAAAGGCAGATCTGACAGAGACCAGAGCCTATACTCGAGGAGGGCAGCGAGGTTAGGGTTGCAAGGGTGGATGATCTCTCTCACGTTCTGGATGAGCTGAGGTATCGAGACGTGGTGGTTGTGGTGGTGGTGGTGGTGGTTGGTGGTGCTGTGGATTAGATTCTTTATGATGTCATCGATCCATGCAGTCGCCATGGTGTACTCCATCTCCATGGAAGCACTAGTAGCACTAGTACTAATAATAGGAGGAGGAGGAGGAGGAGGAGGAGGAGGAAGAGGACTACTAGTAGTAGCAGCAATACTAAAGGGTGCAACAACAACTGCGGCAGCAGATAACTGCTGCTGCGCATCCAGAGGAGAGTTGGTGTTTTGAGCTTTTTCAGTTTCATTTTCAGGTGGGAACAAGGGCAGGCCGGAGAAGACACATATGGAAGGGGTAGTCTGGGATTGAGATTGTCGCTGACGATGAGGAGGTGAATGTGGGGGTTCCAATTCCAAGTAGGTGTAGTAGGTCAACCCGGTTGTGGTGGAAAATCCAGACCCTCCTGATGACAACGTCACGCTCGGGTGATTGGCGGAAGAAGGTAGCATGGTGGCGGTGGTGACAGTGGCAATTGCTCTGAGCCAACACACAAGAAATGTTTTAGTGAAGACAAATTTATTGCGGCAGGCTGCGTTTTGAAGTGCAGATTTTTTCAAGAAGTTTTTTATTTTTTATTTTTTATTTTATTGTAAAGCTGCTTCCAGAGGAAACATTTACTCGCATTTTATGGAATGGTTGAATTTTGGATTTTCTACCTTAAAAGCCATGTTGGTTAAAAGAAAATTAAAAGAATACAGTCCATCATATCATTTCTTGGGATAAAATAATCAATTAAATATCAAAAGTCGTGCCCCAATACTAAAAGAATATCCCAAAAAGGTATAGAGGATTTAGGAATGGCTGGTTATGTCTATGAAAAATGGAACATCGACAAATGGTTGTCAAAAAAAATACTGAATAAAATGAAAGATGACGGGTATGTCATGTAGTGCATTTCACTTCATAAGCCAAACTTTAAGTCATACTTTATTGGCTTTTATTTTGATAAAAATAACAATAATTTGGGCAACAATAATTTTAAAATAATTGATTAATACTAGGTATAATTTAGGATCTAAAAGTATATTTTCTTCTTGTCTTAGATTTATTTGATTCACACAAAAGAACACTTTACGTGAATTACAGAATTAATTGAAACACTTATAATTAATCTAAACACTCCATCATGCAAAGGAGAGGAAGAAAAAATCAGTAATTTGCATTGTGGAATGTGTAAAATAATAGAGCACTAGCCACTTTGACAAAGTAGGCCACCACACCAATCACACTAGTAAGTGTGCTTTTTGTACCCCTAGCAATTAAATAGCATTTAATCACCAATAATATAAGATGAAGATCATCGACGGTTTTGTCCGGTATGCTTTTGTCACCCTCCTCACCCCCACTTAAGATGGCACAATTTCATTTGTCTTGGGTTGGACACTAGTGACTGTCAACTCAGCATTATAGGTTACGGGTAATGTTAGGGATATCAAATTTTCTACTAAATAAATGATCAAATGTCTCACATGGGTGTGGGGTCCGTAATTTTGTGGACCCCACACCCATGTGAGACATTTGGTCATTTGTTTGGTAGAAAATTTTGGACCTCTAACATTTTCCTATAGGTTACTGTAGTGGCGCAAAAAATAATACCTTACTAATAATGGGCCAATTTAAATAAAGAGCTCCATCAAGTAAATATCACACCTCTATTTATAAAAGGGAGGCATTGTATGGAATGAAGGTATACCTCATATCTCTGCACCACACAAGTATACTCACTCTCATCTGTTTTTCATCTTCTCTATTTTATTCAAGTTGATAGCTTTATCATTAGAGTGTCTCTAGCCGACAATCCCGATTGGATGGCACCGACTTGCTCATTTTTACAGATCTACAGGGGCAAAGCTTATCTCTTCGTTAAATTTCTACAACCCATGTGAGATGATTTTCTAGATCTCATCAATTAGCATCATCTGTAGGAATCATCTGCAAGAGTTCAATGAAGAGAATAGCAAACATGTTATTAGACTTGACATTCTCTCTCTAAAAGAGGTTTCAACAGCACAGAAGATCAAGGCAAATTGCCGAAGAAATGTTTCGGCAAGCAAAGTCACTCAACTCCCCGGCCAATGAAATTTTGACAAGATACAAGCAAGTTATCGAAGAGGTGCATCGGCAAACCAAAGAACTAAGTAGAGTTGCTAACCAAGTGCTTCGGCAAGCGACAACGCCAAGAGAATCATCACCGCTAACCAAGAGCACGATCTGCCGAGCACAACAATCAAAGGGTCTATCATGCCATTTAGCAATGGCACTGCCGATCAAGAACAAAAAGACCAATGGACAGGATGAGCACCATTATGCCCTCACCGAACATGCATACTCTTTGCCGAGTAGAAATGATGTCGCCAAGTCGACATCGTTATGCTAAGGACGTTAGAAACATTCACTTCAACATTCTCTCCGCCGAAATGAAGTTCCGAAGCATCATTTGCCAAGAGAATTGAACTTTACTTAGCAAACAAAATATATATACCTCTGAGCATACATGCATTCATACAATCATTCATTCATTCAGAAAATGTCACGACTCAAACCCGCATCTATAGGTTTAGCGTCGTAACCGACCAGTAATCAGGGATTACTAAAGGTCTGCTTAACAGTGAATAGTAATAAGGGTTGACGGAAGCCAATAATAATAAAATAAAACCGTTCGATGAGTTGGGGGACTTACATGGAATGAAACAACTTTAAACAAAACATATGAACAAAAACATTTACATAACCTCGGGAATTAAATCTCATTAACAAAATTTAACAAAACAAAAGAACTTATACCAAGACTTCATAACATTAGATCACAATTGCAAAATGGGTGAATGTGAGATCCAGAATATAAAAATAAAGTAAATAATTAAATAATAATAATTTTACAATCTCAAATATTTTGATGGTGAATCCTAAAGTGCAAATTAAATATTTAGAAGGCCTCTTAATTAATTTTAAAACCTAAAATAAATTTATAGTGAAAGTCTTTAATTTAGAGGCAAGATTTATGTATAAACAAAAATAGGAGACCAATTAGTTAGTATATTTTGATCTAGTAATAGTTTTATTTTATTTAAATTAATGGAGAGAGTAAATGAATTAAAACAAAAAGATAATATTTTAGGACCTTTTGTTTAGATACATAATGTAACCCTAAGTTGCCTAATACAATGTAGGGCAGCAGTAGCAGCGCCACGGGAGAGAGAGAATTTGAGAGAAAAAAAAAAGAAAAAAAAAGGTTGCCAACAAGGAAGGACTTTTGGGTGTGTGGTAGGTTTCTAACTTTCTTCTTCTTTTATTTTTGTTCTTTATCCTTATTATATCATTATTTAGTTCATTGATGGAGAAGTCATAGGTTTATGTATTTTGTGTATATCTATATACTGTTAAGAAATTTGAGGGGTTAAATTCATGTATAAAGAATGAGTGTAATTCTTAGTGCAAAAATTCTGCACAGAATCACAAACTTTAAAAATCAAGAAACCATATCAAATGGATGAATTTTAAACTGAAATTTTTACAGTAGATTAATTACACATAGAATTTCATATCTGAATTTTCTCACATCTTTTGGGAGTCAAAATCCATATAAACTAATGCGTTCAAATCTGTCCAGAAAACTGATTTAAAATAGTAAGTTCGGAAGCATCGTTCTCTTTGGGTATAGATCCGAAAATTATCAAATTACTGTCATTAGAACCGGTTACGAGTCTAGTTTTGTACATTTTTGGCTTTGCATTGATTTCTCATGTATACTAAGAGAACCATTAATTTCTTTAAAGTGCTGCAGAAAACAACCTGTTTAGATATAATTAATTGTAGATAATTATTTTGATAAAAAAATCAAGTGAAACCAATTGGGTTTGAAACTTAGGATATATTAGTTGATATCTAGAGGGTCTTGGAATTTTTCGAACAGCGTGGAGTAGGTTTTGTAATTTTCAAAGTTAGCGAATAAATTGAAAAAACTTGTTTAAAATTCTGTTTTATCTTAAAGTTACTTTTAATTAAGTTTCTATTTGAACCCATGTCTTGGGTAATTTTAGACCTTGAAGAACATGAGATTAGGTAATATTTAAAAGTAACGGTGAGTTGGGTTAAGCCGTGTTAGTGCGCTTTAATTTGGGGTTACTTAGTTCTTATTCTTTAATATTTTTAAATTAGTAGTGACGTGTAGTTTTTATACTTAACTCAGGACACTAGTTGGACTTTCATACTCTATTCAAGGATTATATTATTCCGTTTTCAGGTGAGTAGTTGCATGCTACATATTTTTATAAATTTTCACCTACCCTAAACTATTGGAAAACTAAATTGTTGTTTCAGGACTAAACTGTTTTGATAAATTATTATATTATTGATGGAATTAAATTATTTCTGAAACATGTGTAAATTTGGCATACTGTGAACTATTTGTTATGGTCTCATATTTATAATGGTGAGCTACCATGTTTTGTGAAACTGAATTGTATTGATTATCGAGATCATATGTATATTTTAGTCCAGGGAAATTATTTCACTATGTGTGGTGACTCTGGCCACTAGGAAACAGATCCGGGTTGGGCCGTGATGACTCTAGTGCTCAACGATTGTAAGGAAAAGACCTAGGCTAGACTAGGTAACCTTCAATCAAATCGTCTTAGAGAAAAGGCCCAGATTGCCACCCTAAGGATGACTCTTAGTTGGTATTAGATCCAACGGGGCTTATAGCCTTGAGAACTGTGTGGCATGTTACTTGTTATTCTTGGTACCCAGAAAATTATTGGTGTTCATGTTGTAATCTGTTTTAAGTGGAAAATGTCATTTATCATTTTCTTGAGAGACATGAGTATTTTAACTGTTGCACTGTGAAACCTTCTTTTTGAAACAAATTGTCTTTACCAAACTGTATGCCAATCTAGTTTCTATGATATATATATCTTATTTTGGAATTGAACCATGTTTTTAATACTATATTTACTATCCATGTTGCTACTCACTGAGCTATCAGCTGATTTAGTTGTTTATCATTTTCAGGTGTTAGAAGGACTTAGAGTGGACTCATGGCGTAATGGGGACTCAATTGCATGGACTTCTAGGACATTCATTTATTTTGTTTTAGATTGTTATGTCAAGTTTGTGCATATTTCTTTTTATTCTTGTTGAGATTCATTTAGGATTATTTTGATATGTGGAATGTTTATATCCCATAAATTTAGATGGTATTGATTACGGTTGGTTTTTCCGTTTATACTTGTGGCATGTCACTGGATTGAGTTTGGTTATTTATTACTGGACTTTTGTTTAGTTGTTCAATGTGATTATGGATTCGTGTTTAGGCTTACATGTGCCTTGGGCTAAGGCCTTGTGGGCCACGGCCTATCATACCCGGGTTTGGGGTGTGATAGTGAATTCAACACTACCCAAAAGCCTTAGCATGTGACAATTTGGAACCTTGCAGTGAGGCACGGTAGTTGGCTTGACAAAACAGGGTTCAGGTTGACGCCACCTAGTCCTGTCCTGTGCTTGATCACCTACATACATTTATAAAACAGTGAGTTAGAGTCCAGTGAATAATCTCAATGTAAAGTTGTTAAATAGATAAAATCCATAGCTTATCAATTCAAAACACTACCATACAAACCTTCAGAGAACTTTACATAGTTAACACTTAGTGCAGTACATTTCCAAAACATTCTTAACCCCTTGATATAATTCCAAACGAAACGTTCACAACGAAACAAAACAGTTATCATATATGGTCATTAAACCGTTCAAAGTTACATACTGTACGGGGAGCAAATATTCCGGCAAGGCCGTACTCCTTTCTTCCAAGCTCCGTTTCTGTCCGATCACCTGTAAGCAAATAACGGTGAGCTACCCGGCGGTGTGTGGCCGGAAAACCCCTCCGACGATCAAGTTAGAATACACACACCTTAGGATAGAGAGAGAGAGAGGAGTTGTTTGAGTGTAAGAATTTCCTTACAAAGTGTTCCTGTCCCACGTATGGGGGGCGCAGACATGCTTATATACCCTTATGCGCCCCAAATCTACTCCTATTGGTCTCTCGACACGTGGCTCTGTTATCCCATCTGTCAGCACAAATCTTGCTATACATCACCTAACCCAACTGCCAGCCTACTCTGCTGGGAGCACGGCAGCCGGGCAACATTGTCTCGGCTATCAACGGCCACACCGAACATGCCCAAGTGCAGTTGATGTAGTTTCCTACTACCGGGCTTAATTCCAGCCGTGCTCAACTGTATTCCGGCGAAGCTGAGCTGGAGGTTGGTGACGCCGGTCAACCAAAGACCTTCTCGGCCAAGCTCCAAGCACCGGCCTTCCTACCGAGTTAAGGTGCGTGCATTACAACCTTGCAACGCGTGAGCCGGGGAGCCTCATCTAGGCTGTTCCTCCACCTATCCAGCCTTCGTGGAACCGAGATCAGATAACTCGGTTCCACATGGGCTTTGCCATTACTGAGCAATATCACGGCCTGATCTTGGAGCCCAATACCTCGGCCCAAATCTGCTCGGCTAACGTCACGGCCCAATCTCAGATCATAAATCTCCCTCTCAATTGCCCCTTAATTCCGTCCGCAAAAGCGTGACTGGGATTACTTATTTCAACCGGGATAACACTTCCTCGGTCCTCAGAATGCGAAATGGCAACCGGGCTAGTTGACATTCCTGTCTGCAAACTTGCCCGTTATACTCCTCGGTTGACGTCCTCTTCTCCAAAAGCAGCCCGGTTGACTCAACTCTTCAACCTGTCTCTTCAGTTCTGACATCGTCATAAATGGGGACACGTGGCGGGCTGCCATTGGTTCTCGAGCAGCCAACCCGCCGTCTTGCCAAAATTTGAATTTGGGCGGTCTCGTCTCCTCTATAAACATCCCCTCCTCATCTTCCTTGAGCTCTTACCGACTCACTACCATTCCAAGCAACCCAGAGCTCTTGCTTCTCCTCTGCCATTCCTGAACTCGCGCTCGAAGAAGAAGCATCCACTGCTCCATATTGGTAAGCCCTCCAACCCTTGTTATTGTTATTTTCCTTGATATTTCACACAATAGGGCAATAAAACGTAGTTCTTAGGACATAGGCCATAGAAATCGTCCCAAACTTCCCACTGTTCATGGTGTTCTTCATTTTCGCTGATGAACTTCGAAGAACTGGGGCGGACCGGGCTCCAGGTCTTTGTTTGATCCAAAAAACCATCCCGACCAAGCAAATAACCTGTTAGACTTAACCATAGCAAGAACCGGGATAACAAAGGTCTTGGCCGCTCAACTGGGCTAAAATCTGGTCTGCTTGGGCGGCCGAGCTCCTTGATTAGCCTTTACGACCGAGGTGGTTTGGCACCCTAGACGACCGAGCTAAAGTCAAGCTCGCTTTGCGCGACCGCGCTCCCTCTTACACTTGCCCTCCTTTCCCTATAGAGTCCAAGGGGACCACTGACCATTCCTGAGGCTCCCAAAGACCGAGCAGCCACAAATCACCTAACAGTGCCAAACCACAGCCGAGCTAAATTAGCCGGTCGTAAATGGGAAAATTTCGCTTCCTCGTGGATACTCCAGCTGCGTTAGCTGCGTTCAAGGAGGAGTACGGCATCCCGGCCGACGTCCACCTTAAGCTTGCAGAAAAAGAGACCACGCCTTGGGGCAGAACAGAACAATGCCCCTTCACCGTGCTATCCATCGTCGAAGGAGGCCTCCGCTTCCCACTCAACCCACTTATCACTGAGTTCCTCCGCCGCACCGGGCTGGCACCCACACCAGTGTCCACCAACACTTACCGAATTATCAACGGCGTCCATGAATTGAACAACCGGCTAGGCACCAACTTAGGTCTAGCCGAGATATTAAGGCAATACACGATGGGTCACACCGGCGACGACCTAGCCTATTATTTGAAAATCAGACCGGGCAAGGAGAAAATTGTAACCGGCACCCCGGATAAAGACTTGCACGACGACGATTTTTTCTGGGTGTTGGGCAATTACGAAACAGCCGAGGTACCGGGCTGGTTTATAAGCAAGAACTTCGGTTCCTCATGTAAACCGCTCAAACTTGCTCAGTCAGCCTACCTCCTTTATTCTGTAATTAACCAGTTTTCTTGTTTTTTTCGCAGCCATCCAAGCCTTGCAAGCCAACTATCAATTTCCCAACGTAGAGGCAATTCGGACCGTGCTCCGCCATCGCCACCGAGATTGCAACGAGCTGCTCGGTTACACTCCAACCTACAGATACTCTGCTCCCCGCCGGAGTAAAGTTACAGACTTTCTCCGTGCTCCATCACCTCTTCCAGATCCAACTCTGCCAGACGTTCCACTAATCCGGTTGATAGAAGAGCAAGAGATGGCCAAACGAAGCCGAATCAAAAACTTGCTCACCGCAACGTCTGCCGAGGTACCGAACGTCGTCACCCACTCTCTAGCCACCGGTCAGTCAAGGGGCGCCGTGGTCGCCCTAGCTTCTCAAGCTGCCGGGGAGTCAAGCCAAACAATACGCCGAGCTGGCAAAAGAGCTCGCGCGGACCCGTCTGCCGAGCTGATTACCGAACTATCCACTGAGCAACCTACCGTCACAGCTGACCCAACGCCGGCATGGAGACCGCAGCTCAAGCACCGGGGAAAAGAGATCAAGGCAACGGCTTTCGTCAAGGGAGACAAAGAACATCTTCTTGCCTTTGATCTCTCCAAAGCCCTTCTCCTGCCGAGCGACGTGGTTGGCAGTGACCACGTTCCTGACACCCGGCTGGTGAAATCAGCCGTGAAGTCTATGACCAGGGTAAAAGTCTCAACCTTCTACTTCCAATTTTCACTAGTGTTTGCACGGTTTCTTCTTCTCTGATCAAGTTTCCCTTTTGCAGGCCATCCAAAAACAACACTTAGTCATGAAGCGCATCCACCGACTTCGGCAAAAGGCAGCCGACACTGACGGCCAAGTCCAAAGCCTCCAAGCCGAGCTTGGCCGGGCAAAAGCATCTCTCCAAATCGCCAATGCTGACAACAACAGGTTGCACGATCAGCTTGACGAGGCCAAGAAGAAGCGCGATGAGCTCCACGCCGAGCTGGACGCTCTGAAAAAGTCAAGGAAGAAGGACTGCCGAGATGCAAACAACGCCGGCTTCCTAGAAGCCAAGGGAAGCTACAAGAAGCAGGTCTTCGCTACCCAAGACATCTACTTCAAAGTGGGTTGGAAGTCTGCCTGCAAGCATCTCGGTCAGGGTCCTGATACTGACGTCTTTGCCACCCCGCCGCTTGCTTCCCTGCCGGCCTACCTCGTGCCATATGCCAATGACGTCTTCAGTGCATTGCAGGCTGAGGCCGAGGAAGGGCTTGAAGAGGAAGAGGCCGGGGAAGATACTGACGGAGAAGAGAAACCAGAACAGGAGCAGCCCGGCCGAATTGAGCCCGGTGTTGAAGACCGATCTCCAGCAGTGAAATTGGAGACAACTCAGGATGATGAATTCACCAATCTCTCCCCCTTAGCTTAGTTTTTTCTTTTTTCTATTGCTTTTTTTGCTTTGCATATGTAACCGGGCTCTCTGGCCCTCCTTTTGTATTAACTTTCTATCATTGAAAAGCTTTAATTGCATCAAGTGTTTGCACGGTTTTCTCGAACTCTATCTTTAGCAAAACATCTCGGTTTAAATCATGAAGTTGCACAAATCCCCAACTAGCTTGACCGGAGTTAACATCTCGATAAATTTAGTAAAATTGAGGAACTTCTTCAACCAGAATAAACATCTCAGTGGGAACAACAAAGTTGAACAAATCACTAATTCTTTCAACCGGACTAAACCGTCATGGTTGAGCATGCCTGAACTGAACAAAACATCTTGTATAACCGGAATACACCATCTCAGTTTTAATTCTGATAGAATTGAACAAACCATCAACTCCTTCAACCGGAGTAGGGCATCTCAAACCACCAACTCCTTCAACCGGAGTAACTTATCTCGGTTGGGAATACGTAAGTTGAACAAAACATCAACTCTTTCAACCGAAGTAAATCATCTCGGTTGAGAATACTGAAGTTGAACAAAACATCAACTCTTTCAACCGGAGTAGGGCATCTCGGTTGGAATCTTTGAGTTGAACAAACTATCAACTCCTTCAACCGACGTAACTCATCTCGGTTGGGAATACTTAAGTTGAACAAAACATCAACTCTTTCAACCGGAGTAAATCATCTCGGTTGAGAATACTGAAGTTGAACAAAACATCAACTCTTTCAACCGGAGTAAATCATCTCGGTTGAGAATCTCAAGTATTCAAAGCAATCAATCAAAATGCTAAGGCAAAGATGACACTTCTATATATTGACAAAAAGAATTACATTCTGCAGTGTAAGGTAAAAAATTCCTTTGCACAAAAAGAAAACAAAAGCTAGAAATAGTACAGTTTGAGGTTGGCCGCATTCCATGGCCGGGGTATTCCTCTACCATCGAGATCCTCCAAGTAGTATGCCCCCTTGCCCGCCAGACCGGTTATCTTGTAGGGTCCTTCCCAATTTGCCCCTAGTTTGCCTTCACCTGGCACCAGGGTGTCGCCCATAACTTTCCTCAAAACCCAATCGCCTACTTTGAACGGTCTGGAGTGCACCGTTTTATTGTACTTCCTTGAGAGCTCTTGTTAGTAGGCAGCGATGTGGATGAGAGCCTTTTCCCGGCGTTCTTCCACCAGATCCATTTCAAGAGCAATGGCCTCGGTGTTTAGCTCGGGTTTAAAATTTTCATTTCTGAGAGTGGGCATGCCTACTTCCAAAGGTATGACCGCCTCTATGCCATAAGCCAAAGCGAATGGAGTTTCCCTGGTAGAACGCCGCGGGGTAGTTCGGTATGCCCAAAGGACGCTGGGAAGTTCCTCGGCCCACTTTTCCTTGGCCTTCTCAAGTCTTTTCTTCAGTCCGTCAAGAATAGTCTTGTTTGACGCCTCGGCTTGACCGTTGGACTGTGGGTAAGCCGGAGTGGAGTTGTAGAATTCAATCTTCAAATCTTCACAAAACCTTCTGAATAGGCGACCGTCAAACTGGGTGCCATTGTCAGAGATCAAAACTTTAGGGACGCCGAACCGTGTTATCACATTCTGCCAGACAAACCGCTTCACGTCTTTCTCCTTGATTGTTGCCAAAGGCTCGGCCTCAACCCACTTGGTGAAGTAGTCGGTTGCCGCGATGAAGAACTTCCGGTTGCCTGGTGCTGTTGGGAGCGGCCCCACTATGTCTAATCCCCACATTGCAAAAGGCCAAGGGCTGGTTAAGGGAAGAAGTTCTCTAGCCGGCTGACGGATCTGGTGTGCAAACTTCTGGCACTTCTCGCACTTGCGAACATATTTCTGTGCGTCGGCTTGCATGCACGGCCACCAATAGCCTTGCGAAATAGCGCGGTAGGCCAAGGACCTGCCCCCTATGTGACTGCCACAAACGCTTTCGTGGATTTCGTACAAGAAGGCGTCCACGCTACTTGGGTGCACGCACTTCAGATAAGGACCGGTGAAGGACTTTTTATACAACGCTCCAGATGGAGAGAGCCAAAACCGCTCTGATTTCACCCGAACTATGTGCGCTTCTTTCTTGTCTGCTGGCAGAGTCCGATCTCTGAGAAACAGGGTTATAGGGTCCATCTAGGAAGGACCTAGCGCGGCGCAGAATACTTCCGTCCGCCCAGTTTCTTCAATACTGGGTCTCAGTAGGAATTCAATCAAAAGGGGGTTGGAAAATGAGCGGTCGACCATAGAGGCCAGGCCGGCCAGCTCATCTGCCCGGTCATTTTCTTCGCGGCCGATCTGTTGGACCCTGATCGCCTGGAATCGCTTGATGTGGTCCCTGACCAAAGCTTGGTACTTTGTCATTCTGTCGTCCTTTGCTGCATAAATCCCAGCGACTTGGTTAACCACAAGCTGGGAATCACTGTAAACCATTAACTCAGATGCCTGCATCTGAAGCGCACTCTTGAGACCGGCCAAAAGCGCCTCGTACTCGGCCTCATTGTTGGATGCTGGAAAGCCAAGGGTGATAGAGTGTTCAATTGTCAACCCATCTGGTGATATCAAAAGAATACCTAGCCCGGCGCCGTGACGGTTCGAGGCTCCATCAACAAAAAGTTTCCACATCTCCCCCACGAAGAGCTTCCAGCATTCTGAGGGGTCCTGAGAGGCTTGAAGGTTAATAGGGTCACGACTACTCGGCTGTTCGGTTTCAAGTTTTGTGTTGATTGGTTCCAATGCAGTCACCCTTGATGATTCGGCACCGGACTTAGCAAGTTGATCTGCAATGCTCAAGTCCGTAGGCGAATCACCAGGTTGCGGTATTATGCCGGCCGCAGGTTCTGAGCTGTGTGGTTCCATTTCTTCCCCCCTTGGTGATGTGGAACCGGACTGAGCAGGTTGATCGGTGATACTTAACTCCGTCATCGCATTACCGGGTGGTAAAACCGTACAAACTGAGGGTGCTTCAGTGGTGCGCGCAAACTCCGCGTCGCTACCTCCACCAACTGGTTGTATCTCGGGTGGTTTTACATGCACCTCATCATCTGCCGCGGTAATATCGACCGGGCATACCGGATGAGTTCCAGGTGAGAATTCGGCAACGAAGTTGGCCAAAGTCTGGGCTTTGATGGCAGTGCGCGGCTGGAACTTCACATCAAACTGTCCCAACTCGACCGCCCACTTAAGAATCCGACCGGAGAAGTCTGCCCACTCGAATAAAGCTTTGAGGGAAACTCGGTCAAGACGATGACGGTATGTGCATGGAAATAGTGCGCCAGCTTTCTTGAAGCCATCATTAATGCCAAAGCAAGCTTCTCCAACGGCAAGTATCTCGACTCTGCCGGTAGCAAAGTTTTGCTGACATAAAAGATGGGGAGGTGCTTGATTCCTTCAGCCCGGACAAGCACCGCACTGACTGCATGCTACGATACGGCCAAATAAAGATAGAGTTCTTCTCCAGGCTCCGGTGTGACCAACAGTGGGGCTGAAGACAGATACTCCTTGAGCTCGACCAAAGCTCGGTCACATTCTTCATCCCAGGAGAACTTTGATTCTAAGGACTGAAAGAAAGGGCGGCAGCGATCTGATGACCGGCTTATAAATCGATTAAGCGCGGCGGCCATTCCGGCTAGATGCTGTACGTCTTGCGCCGAGGTAGGCTGTTTTAACTCTTGCACGGCTTGGATTTGTATAGGGTCTGCTTCGATACCTTGGTTCGTGACTAGGAATCTCAAAAATTTTCTGGATCCCACGCCGAAGGCACACTTAGACGCATTCAGGCGTAGCTTGTGCTTTTTGAGAATGGCGAACATCTCGGCCAAGTCGGACAAATGATCTGCCTGATGCCGGCTTTTAACCACCATATCATCAATGTAAGCTTCCATCGTCCGGCCCAGCAAAGGAGCAAACATCTTGGTCACCATCCTCTGAAAGGTTGCCCCGGCGTTCTTCAAACCAAAAGGCATGACTCGGTAGCAGAAGAGTCCCCTTGGTGTAGTAAATAAGGTGATTTCTCGGTCGGGGCCATGCATGGCAATCTGATGATAGCCGCGATAGGCATCCAAGAAACTTAGCCTGTTATGTCCAGCCGTCAAATCCACAAGCTGGTCAATTCTAGGCAAAGGAAAGCTATCTTTCGGACAAGCTTGGTTGACGGTTTTGTAATCAACGCAAACCCGCCACTTCCCATTCTTCTTCGGTACCACCACTGTATTTGAGATCCACCGAGGATAGTGCACTTCTTGAATTGCTCGTGCCTCCAGCAAATTCTTGACTTCCTCCGCAACTACCTCGGCGTGATGCAGCGCCGATCTCCTTGTTCGCTGAATGACTAGCTTGGCTCTGGGGAAGACATTGGGATGATGGCAAATAAAACTTGGATCGAGGCCGGGCATGTCGTAAGGCGACCATGCAAAAACTTCGATGTTGGCCATCAAAAACTCAACCATCTTGGTCCGTTCTGTGGCTGTAAGGCTTGAGCCGAGCAAGAAGAACTTATCCGGCTGCTCTGTATCAATTCGCACCTCCACCAATTCCTCAACAGCTTTGTCATCGGCCTTGGTGCCCACATCATCCAAGACACCCTGGTCCTCCGGTCCCTCAATCATTTGAACAAATCCTTTGGCAGCCCGGCTCCCGTTGACTGCCACGAAGCACTGCTTTGACATGACCTGATCGCCCCAAATCTCCTCGATTGCCCCCATAGCCAAGGGGAATCTCATTACTTGGTGAAAAGTCGATGCCACGGCTTGCATAGCGTGAAGCCACCCCCTTCCAAGGATCAAATTATAAGTAGATGGCACCTGTAACACCCAGAACTCCACCTGTTGGACCACGGATCCCGCTTTGACCGGCAGGATAATCTTTCCCAAAGGCCACTCCGATTGTGAGTTGAAACCAACCAATGGCGATGTCGCCGGGGCCAAATCCGTATCTCGGAGCTTGAGCTGTTTGAAAGCGTCGTAGTACATGATCTCAACCGAGCTTCCCTGATCGATCAAGGTCCGTTTGACTTTGAAATCTTTGACGCGAAGTGTAACTACTAAGGCGTCATTGTGCGGTGTCTGAATGCGCTCCAAGTCCCTTGAGGAGAAACTGATCACATCTTTCGCTTCCGTCTTCCCCCTCTTGAGCGCAGGCTGAACTGACAAAACTTCCCTCATGTGCTCTGCCTTCTTGATCATACCACAGAGCTCGTAAACACGCGTCGGTTCCACTATGCTGTGGATGACATTCACAACCCCTTGAGGAGGTACATATCGGTCATCCGGTCCCCGTGGATCAACCGGAACCTGATTTGCCTTAACGCCCTCATCAATGTAAAGATCCAGGTGCCCGGTCGCGACTAGCTCTTCCAAGTGTTGCCTCAATGGCAAACAATCCTCAATCCGGTAGCCTCGCTCCCGATGAAACGTGCAACAATACCGCGGATTGTAGCCCTTTTGTCCATCGCCCAACTTAGCAGGAAACGGGACATACTCTTCGTCTCGGATTTCACTGAGTACGCGATAGATCGGAATCTTGAAGACCGTGGTTATGCCAGTCCTTGCCTTCAACCTTCTGTTTGCCTCCGCTACGTCATCTCGGGGGTAGTCATCCCGATCATTCCGACGTCCTCTACCCCGATTTTTGCGATTCAATCCACGGTCCAATTCCTCTACTCGGTCACTTGAGCGGCTGAACTCTTGCCCAACTGCGTGCACTTTGCCTGCTGTCTTCTTTTCTGTTGCTACCGGAGTTGCTTTCACGGTAGATGCTGATGCATCATCCTCGACTCGGATGTGCTCATTGATGCGCTGCATGAGCTGGCCCATGGACGTCGGTTGGTGCATGGCAAGCGAGTCCCGCAGTCTATGTCCGACCGGGAGACCACGCTTGTATTGTGTGATTACAAGGTTGACCGGGCAATCTAAGATCTCGTTGAAGGTCTCCCAATATCTAGAGTTGTATGCCTTCAATGTGTCGCTCGGTTCCATCTTGACACTCAGTAGGTGATCGACTTCCTTTGGTGTTTTTGTGTTGGTTTTGAAGCGCGTAACAAAGGCTTCGGCCAGCTGATGCCACCTCTCAATACTCCCCTCCGGCAGCCTTTCAAACCACTTCAAGCCTAGTTCGCCCAAACTTGACGGAAAGATGAGGCACATAAGAGCGTCATTCCGCCTATGTCCGGCCATGACCTGTCGAAAATGACTTACATGCATGTAGGGATCGGTTTTTCCGTCGTAAAGCGTGAATTTTGGCTGGTGGAAACCTGCCGGAAGCGGTGTTGTTTCTATTTCCAGGGAGAAAGGGGTGGCACTTAACCTGGCCAAATCTGAATCCACTAGGAGTGGCGCTGCTTGGCGGGGTAGAGGCATTCCGACCTCCTCGCTGGTGTGAACCCCGTAGGACAACCGCTGGAACGCCGGTATCCTCTGAGTTTCGCGCCGGCGAGCCCGCTTCTTTAGGACCACCCGCAAATCCTCCGAATGAGCGGAGTAAGAGTACCTCGACATCGTCACTGGACGTGAGGGCCGGTAAGTGCTATCTTGCGCGCTAGACTTCTCTGCATGCACGTCGGAATCACCAACCTGGTAACTTCTGGTAATAAAAATGGACGGAGTGCGTCGCTGACTCTGACCGCCTGAACGGCGGGACGGGGTGCGCTCACTGTGGTCACCCACTCCAGCTACACCCTTCCCTTTGACATGCCGCTTGAGCTCCTCCATCTCTGCCGCCATCCGCCGGATGACCGCGTCTTGGTCCCTCAACTTGTGTTCCAAACGTCGAGCATGTGATTCTCTCCGCCGCCGATGACCGTCTGGACTTCGTGAATGACCATAACTTCTTCCGCGCTTATCCCGCACATCTCCTGACTGTCCTCCGGTGGGTGTCTCCAAGTCCGCCATTGGAAGGATGGCGGGATGTCCCTCTCTCCTTCGAGTGAATTCCGGGGTGGCTCCGTCGATAGCAGACAACGGAAACTCATCGTTGTTCGCCATGGACGGCGATCAGACGAGCCTGGAAGACAAGTTTTGTTTGTCAAGCTTCCCACAAACAGCGCCAATTATACGGGGAGCAAATATTCCGACAAGCCCGTACTCCTTTCTTCCGAGCTCCGTTTCTGTCCGATCACCTGTAAGCAAATAACGGTGAGCTACCCGGCGGTGTGTGGCCGAAAAATCCCTCCGACGATCAAGTTAGAATACACACACCTTAGGATAGAGAGAGAGAGAGAGGAGTTGTTTGAGTGTAAGAATTTCCTTACAAAGTGTTCCTGTCCCGCGTATGGGGGGAGCAGACATGCTTATATACCCTTCTGCCCCCCAAATCTACTCTCATTGTTCTCTCGACACGTGACTCTGTTATCCCATCTGTCAGCACAAATCTTGCTATACATCACCTAACCCAACTGCCAGCCCACTCTGCTGGGAGCACGGCAGCCGGGCAACATTGTCTCGGCTATCAACGGCCACATCGAACATGCCCAAGTGCAGTTTATGTAGTTTCCTACTACCGGGCTTAATTCCAGCCGTGCTCAACTGTATTCCGGCGAAGCTGAGCTCGAGGTTGGTGACGCCGGTCAGCCAAAGACCTTCTTGTCCAAGCTCCAAGCACCGGCCTTCCTACCAGGTTAAGGTGCGTGCATTACAACCTTGCAATGCGTGAGCCGGGGAGCCATATCTAGGCTGTTCCTCCACCTGTCCGGCCTTCGCGGAACCGAGATCAGATAACTCGGTTCCACGTGGGCTTTGCCATTACCGAGCAATATCACGGCCTGATCTTGGAGCCCAATACCTCGGCCCAAATCTGCTCGGCTAACGTCACGGCCCAATCTCAGATCATAAATCTCCCTCTCACGTACATTTCGTGGTATTAGCAAAACAACCACAATGGATCAATGACATGGGCATAACGACCACTATGGATCGACATATACATAACGATCGTAATGGATCGACAAAGACAAGACAACCTCAATTGGTCGACTTAGGCATAACAACCACAACGAGTTGACGTATACATAATGACCACTATGGATTGACTTAAACATAATGTCACACCCCAAATCCGGGCATGACCGGCCGTGGCCCACAGGGACTTAGCCCAAGGCACACGTAAGCCTAAACACGAATCCAATCATATTGAACAACTGAACAATAGTCCAATAATAAATAACCAAAACTCAATCCAGACATGTCACAATTATAAACGGCAAAATCAACCGTAATCACAAACCATCCAAACTTATGGGATATAAACAACCCACATATAAAAAAAATAATCCTAAATGAACTTCGATAAGAATAAATATAAATATGCACAAGCTTGACATAACACTCTAAACTAAAGGAATGCCCTAGAGGTCCATGCAATTGAGTCACCGCTATGCCATGAGTCCACTCTAAGTCCTTCTAACACCTGGAAGTGATAAAAGCTAAGTCAGCTGATAGCTCAGTGAGTAGCAACATGGATAGTAAATACAGTTTTGAAAACAAGGATAAATTTCAAAATAAGATATATATCACAGAAACTAGATTGGCATACAGTTTGGTAAATACAATCTGTTTCAAAAGAAGGTTCCACAGTTCAACACTTAAAATACTCATGTCTCGCAAGAACATGATAAACAACATTTTCCACTTAAAACAGATTATAACATGAACACCAATAATTTTCTGGGTACCAATAAAAACAAATAATCTGCCACACATTTCTCAGGCTATAAGCCCCGTTGGATCCAATACCGAACTAAGAGTCATCCTCAGGGTGGCACCTGGGCCTTTTCTCAAAGACGATCCGATTGAAGGTCACCTAGTTGTTTTTAAAGGTCTGTTCCTTACAATCGTTGAGCACTAGAGTCATCACGGCCCAACCCGGACTAAATACAGTGGAATAATTTCCCTGGACTAAATACACACATGGTCCCAATAATCAATACACATCAGTTTTGCAAAACATGGTGGTTCATCATTATAAACATGAGACCAAAACAAATAGTTTACAGTATGCCAAGTTCACACATGTTTCAGAAATAATTTGATTCAATTGATAATATAATAATTTATCAAAGCAGTTTAGTCTTGAAACAACAATTTGATTTTCCAACAATTTAGGGTAGGGAAACATTTATAAAAATACGTAGCATGAAACTACTCACCTGAAACGCAATAATATAATCCTCGAATAGAGTATGAAAGTCCAACTAGTGCCCTGAACCAAGTATAAAAACTACACGTCACTACAAATTTAAAAATACTAAAGAATACGAACTAAGTAACCCCAAACTAAAGCGCACTAACACGGCTCAACCCAACTCACCGTTACTCCTAAATATTACCTAAGTTCATATTCCTCAAGGTCTAAAATCACCCAAGACATAGATTCCGATCGAAACTTAACTAAAAATGACTTGGAGATGAAACAGTGTTTTAAACAAGTTTTCCCAATCTATTCGCTAACTTTGAAAATTACAAAACCCACTCCACGTTGTTCGAAAAATTCCAATAACCTCCAGATATGATCTAATATATCCTAAGTTTCAAACCCAATTGGTTTCACTTGATTTGCTTATCAAAATAATTTTTTACAATTTATTATATCCAAACAGGTTATTTTCTGCAGCACTTTAAAGAAATTGATGGTTCTCTTAATATACACGAGCAATCAATGCAAGGCCAAAAACGTGCGAAACTAGACTCGTAACCGGTTCTAATGACACTAATTTGATAATTTTTGGATTTATACCCAAAGAGAACAACACTCCCGAATTTCCTGTTTTGGACTGGTTTTCTGGACAGATTTGAATACCTCAATTTATATGGATTTTGACCCCCAAAAATTATGAACAAAAATCAGATATACAATTCAGTATGTAATTAATCTACTGTAAAAATTTCAATTTAAAATTCATCCATTTGATATGGTTTCTTGATTTTTAAACTCTATGGTTCTGCACAAAATTAATGTTTTACACATGAATGTTTGAACCTTAAACATTATATCTAGACCTATACCAAACAAGGGCACCAGTCCACTGCCAACAAAACACACAAAAGATAATGCCACATCTCTTCCACAATGAGAATCATGCAACCACACAACACTTGTTCTTCCATCATTATTTCCCATGACCCAGGTTTGATAAACTAGAATGTCCTTCACACAAGCCCAAAAATTACTAGATGCTCAATGAATAATCCTTGCGGTTTCATGAACTCAACTATGGAAGATAAAAATAATAATAATAATAATAATAATGATAGAGGTGCAATTAAACAGTTTACTTACCCAAAGTATTGATTACCCAGAGCCGAATGCTAAATTCCTCTTTCTCTCTTTACTGTTCACCACAGCTTTGTTGCCTCTCTCACTAAATCTCACGGCTGCTGCTAGGAACCCAAAGGGCTGTTGTTGTTTTGAAAAGTAACAAGAGAGTTAGGGTTTTGTAGGTTTTGTATATATTTTATTTTATACTAGTGTTGGGCAACATAGGTCAAATAAATATATAAATATACAAAACATATATATAAGTTATATGCAACTCAAATAGTAAGGGTTTTATATATTAACCTTGTGGTCTAGAGTTCAAGTCACACCCTCCTCTCTCTCTGATGGTGATAATTTTAATTTTTTTTTTTTAATAATAAATCTTGCTTCTCAATCAATGACTTTCACCATAAATTTATTTTAGGTTTTAAAAATTAATTAAAAGATCCTCTAATAATATTTAATTTGCACTTAAAGATTCATAAAAAAATATTTGAGATTGTAAAATTATTATTTAATTATTTACTTAATTTTTATATTCGGGTTCTCACACATAACAACCACAATGGGTCGACGTATACATAATGACCACAAGGGATCGACACAAGCATAACAGAGATTTCTGAAAATCAAAGCATGTGTTCATGGGCATCACATTCAATATTCAAATTCAATATTCAAAAGGAAATCTCAGTCATTCTTATCCAAAGCTCACTTTCGGAACATGTCACATCATTCACAATTCAGAGTTTCAAGGCATAACTCAACGACTCTAACATTCTTAATCAAACACTTATCGTATCAAGCATGACATAACATAACATAGGTTTCACAAATTATTAAGCCATTTCAGAGTAATTCATATACGAAAAAATCTTTTCAAAGAGATTACTTACAGTGCTTGGCCGAATGATATTTCTTGTGCAAGTGACCTATACAACACATTTAAGCACAACATCTCAAATTACATTTAATTCGTTCAGTTGATTCAAAGCCTACTCGATTCATTCAGTACTTATTCGTTCGATTATAACTATTCATTCTTTTATTTCTTTTATTTTCATTCATTAATGTGCATCGTGTTCATGAGATACATATGCACATGAAAAACACTTGAAAACCATGCAAACGAAGGCTCAGAAGTCAGAATAATAGAAAGAAAACAAAACCGAGCCTGCCTTGTTGGTAGCACGTGCGGTGGCCTTGGCCGCACTAGTAGCAGGAAAACAGAATGCAATTTTGGCAAAAGAAACTTGGCCGCTCGTGTGGTGGCCTAGGCTGCTCGAGCGATTTAGGTTGAAACGTTGTAACGATCCTAATTTTCTTAAGTCATTATTTATTATTATTATGGTTATTATTATCTCATTTTATTTTTGGCTTTATTAATTGTGTAGGTCACATGAGAATTTAATGTGATATTTAATGAATTTAATGTGGTAATTAATTAATTTAATGTGTTATTTAATTATATATAATTAATCTAAATATTTACATATTTATATTTGTTATATAAAAAAAAAGGTGTTATATATATATATATATATATTTAATCTTATATTTATATTTATATATATTATAATTATGTTGTATTATATAATATAATATATTATAATAGGCACCGTTTGGGAAGGGATTTTGTGGGCTTTTTTTGCTATTTTAGCCACAAAAGACAAAACAAGCTATTTTAGCCACAACAAACAAAACATCACATCCAACCCATAATCATTATACTCTTCTCTCACAAAAAAAGTCAAAAAGCCAAAAAGTCTTTCCCAAGCCAAGCTTTTTAGCCTAGACTAAAATAGCCAAAAAATCTAAAAAGCCAAAAAGTCAATCCACCTCCCAAACCAACCCGTAGAATAGGATTAGGTTTTAATCTAAAGAAATGAAAGGAGAAAACAAAAGTAGAGGCAGCAGCCGTAGGAGAGAGAGAGAGAGAGAGAGAGAGAGAGAGAGAGATTAATCAAAGAAATTGAGAGAGAACAGAGAGAGATGCCGAGTGAGAAAAAGGAAAAGGACGAAAAGGTTAGGGTTTTGTTTTGGCAACTCCATTAGTTCTTTAAATAATTTTTTGATCTTTAAAAAAATATTGTGAGTATAAAACTCACTTCCCTTGATTTATGTTTAATTCATTATTTTTATTTATTTATTTTTATTTATTTAATGTTAGTTTGATTTTGTATTTATATAAAGATGATAGATTGATTTTAATTATTTTAATTAGTTGTGTATGAAAGGTTTAGGGTTTTTAGATAATTGATTGATTTTAATTATTTTGTTTAGTTGTGTATGTAAGGTTTAGGGTTTTTAGTTGATTGATTGATTTTAATTATTTTGATTAGTTGTGTATGCCAGTTTTAGGGTTTTTATATGGATTTATTTTATGGTTGTAATCACACTCATGGTTATGTGAAATTAAAATTAATTAGGAACCCATGGATTGTTGTTTTATTTGAGTGTTGGTGAGAAAGAGTGTATAAAAAAAGTGAGGATTATGAGATTTATTTGAATTTCTTAGGCTTGGCATTGTTATGTTTGTTCTCAAAAGTGAGATGTTTTGTATATGTATATTGTTGCCTCGTTCTCATGAGTAGACGAGTGCTTTGATTTACGCTCATATGTATATGCTAACCATCCGGGGAGTGTGGGTCAAACTCGGGACGATATCCCCGTGCAAGTTTGGCTTCGGAGCAGTGTTAGGTATACGGGAGGCACATGGGATATATGTGTAGGCCGAAAGTGGAGACTGAAGTGGTGGAGTTAAGGTACAAAGAATTTAATCATGAGTTTATTAGTATAATGTGAATTGTATTGATTTGTACATCTTAAAAAATAGTAAACGACCTCGATAAATTATGAAATTTGAGAAGAGACATGTATACGTGATTTTAGGCAACTTTTGTGTTTTAACTTTTTATTAAAAAGATCGATTAGAACTTATAATCGGATAATCTTAGATATTATAGTTTTGATTTATTTTAGCAATGCAGATTTTAGAGGCTGTTTTAATCCATGAAACGAGCTCATTTTTTTTGGTTGCGCGTAAAATGAAGTAAAACATTATTCTTCACACTTTTTCATGTTTTGAACTTTTCCAAAAAGAATCACCTTAGGGCAGTTTTGTTCGTTTTCAGCTTCAGTTTTTTCGATTGAATTCCGTCTAGGTTTTTCTATCAAGTTTTTCTCTCAACCTGTTCAGTTTCTGTTAAATTCGTTCGCTTTGTATTTTAGGAAATTTTATTCTGTACAACTTTCGTTCTTTAAGTTTTGGTCTATTCGAATTATTTAAGCATGAAACAGTGCATTTTTATACTTTCTTAACAAGTTACTTATGATTAAATTATACTAATTTTATTTTGTTACAGGATGGTGGGTCTTACTAACTTTTTATGCAGGGCTGATTCACCATATTTTTATTTCTATTTTGTTTATTTTATAATCAATTTATATTTCGTTGTGTGAGGATAAGAAACTAAATGCCACCGTATATCGAGAAACTACACATACGTCTCGGTGCGGTTGGAACTACTTGTCTTGTCTCATAACAAGAATTAAATGAATTTTTGTTTGGGTCTAGTGGACACATGGGTGTTAAATCTTGTACTCATACCAGTATACCTGTATACTGACCCGTTTTGTCTCTTGGCAACTCGGTTGCGTTCTGTTTGAGCGCAGCCGAGCTTCCTTTGCAGGATTAGTAGAGGCTACGATAGTGATGTGGAATTACTATAGTTGTTGGACTTGTCGTTTGGACTTCTTTTGTTTTCTTGAGCTTAGGGTTGATATTAGCTTATGTATTTATTATTATTTTTTTTTATGACTTTAGTATTGGGATATTTTGGCATGGTTTGTAACCGTACATTATTTAAGTTATTTTGACTATGTGTTGTTACTTTAATATTTGAGGTATTGGTTAGTTATGAAATTATGGTAAATGGTTTGGTTGGCGTTTAGTTTTTTTGTTTCACCCCTAGGATTTGGATAATGGAAAATTATTGGGGTTTAGTTTTAATTTAATATTTAATTGTCCGAATTTTGGAACGGTGACAAATGCAGTTTGAAGTTTTGTTGTAAAATGGCACTTTCTCCTTTGCAAATTCAACTTCAATGTTAAACAAAACAAGGCTCAAAACTCTTCAAAAACATGGTGAATACAATATTTCCAACTTCAACCAAAACTCATAACTTCAAAACAAACTCATTTTCCATCTCAAAGATCAAACTTAAGAATTGAATAGTGAAATCAAAAACTATGCATGTGATAAGTTCCAAACCTTCAAAATTCATGGAAGTTCCCTCTCTTTTGGAAAATTCATGCAAGAAACAAATGATTGAACAAGAAGAATGCCATGAATGCCAAATCTTGAACTATGTCAATTTCTCTCCTTAACCTCATGTGAGTTCTAAACAACAATTTACACCACTCAACTTTTTAATTCAACTTAGATTCAAGGAGGTAAGGATGGATTCTTACCTTAAATGGTTAATTTGGTGAAGATTTGTACAAATCCCCTTCTCTTCTTCTTCTTGAACTCTAGGGTTCCCTCTTTCTCTATTTGTCTCTAGAACTCTTCCCCTCTCTCTCAAATATCTATCTCTACAAATCAAATCCCACTAAGGCTCATATATATGTCCAATTAATTCATTCTAAATTAGATTTTTACAAAACTTCATATTAGACTCTAAAAATCATGCTGATCACAAATATGTACTCTGTTTTGGTTTCTAGCGCCTTTATGGCCCTCAATTTCAGTTTAAAGTTATAATTTCAACAGATCTTCCAACAACCAACAGACATGAATTCAAATCCTTATATCTTACACCATTATACGTGCAATGTCACAATAAACACATAATCAATGAACACATAAGGATGCAATTTGATGACTAATTAATCAGATGCAATTTAATATTAATCTTATGGTTTACTGATTCAGGCAGGTTCAATTTCCATTCTCTATATATCTATTTACAGTATCACATGGCAAACAACACATAACACATAATTAACACATAACCACATAATCATTGCAACTCACATGATTGACTTAATTAACTACGGAGGTGGTTGTTACAGAAAATATTCTTTATCATGCAATCTAACATCTATTTGAACAATATAACTCGGTAATAAAAACTCTCATTCTTTCTACCGCAAACAATGAAAGTTTTTGGGCAATTGTGGTGGCCCAAAAAATACTACCTTATTAACAATAGGCCAACCCAAACAAGGGAGCCCATTAAGTAAATATCACACCCCCATCTATAAAAGGAGGGCATCCCATGGAATGAAGGTATGCCTCATATCTTTGCACCACACCAGCACACTCACTCTCTTCTGTTCTTTATATTCTCTATTTGATTCAAGTTGCTAACTTTATCATCGGGGTGTCTCCGGCCGGCAACCCCGATTAGGTGTCATCGATCATGCTCATCTTTGCAGATCTACAGGGGCAAAGCTCATCTATTCGTTGGATCTCTACAATCCATATGAGTGGATTTTCTGGATCTCACAATTACCTTCCCCAATTACTAGTAATCATATTTCCTCTCCATTTTTTATCCTCATACTCTCAAATACCCAAAACAAATAAAAATAAATTTGTATGAGATTTAAAGTAAAATGTGATTATCAATACTCTTCTTTGTTTAGCGGCCACACCATAGTTATCCCAATACCTCCTAAATTAATAAAGACAAACTTAAAGTGAAATGTTACATAATTTGATATCCTCCAATACAGTTACAACCTTATACTAAGATCAATTGGTAGTATTGACTTCGTAATTCCACTATTGTTTTCCAATTTCTACATGGGCACACCTTTTTCTTCTTCTTTTTAATAAATGAATCCGTAAATTGTATATGTTTACATCTTATGCAAATTTGGAAACCTTGCCTTTTATTTATCTTGTTTCATTTATTTACACTCCGTTTGGATGGAGGAATTTGGTGAAAAAAGAAAAGAAATTATGAGAATAAGAAACCCCTACATTTATTTGGATGGTTAAATAGGTGAGAAATGATGAGAGACGGTCTCACCAAACCCATGTTTTGTTTCTCACCAAAAACGGTGAGACTTGGTGAGAAAGAAATTGGGTTTAATAAAAATTTTCTAAAATACCCAAATAATCCTTATGAAAAACATAACTTATTAATATGGAAGGTTATTTTGATAAAATAAAATACAACACTTTCCTTCTTATTTTTTTTCCTTATTTACTCTATCCAAATAAGATATGTGAGAAATTACATTTTATTCTCTTTTATTCATGCAAAAATAATGATGAGAAATTGTAAACATTTTTTTTCTTTTTTACCTAAGTGAAACTAACAATAATTTCTTTTCTCACTTCAATTCACGATCCAAACGGAGAGTTAATGAGCCCATTATTCTCTCAATATAGTGACACTCTAATGCCTCGACTTCTTTTCTTTGAAGTGAATTGGACAAGACGATGGTGCACGTTGTATGCTATGCCACGTTCTTATTTCTCCATCCTCCTCCTCCTCCTCCTCCTCCTCCTGTCTTTTGTCCCAATTAGGTTGGTTTTGTGGAAGAGAAATTTCCAGCCGCATGCTATTGAGCTTCAACCGGTTGTGTAAATTTATTGTTATGTTCATTCGTTATTGGATAAATTATATTATATTACATTGCTAGCTTTCTAATAATAGACAAATCACAAGACTCTCACACTAAGGTCTTGTTTGCAAATACTAAATAAGTTTACACTTTTTATCTTTTTATTTTTTTGAGTCATATCAATCAATATCTCTTCTTTATTTTTCTATACATCTTTTATAAAAAATCAAAAAATATAATTATTTAAAACATCTCAAACAATTTCTAAATTAGGATTGGATAAGCCGACTTTGCCCTATAATAACTTATATACCCTTGGTTTGGATCCAACTTTTGTTACTTGGTTTGAAATGTTGATTTCAGTGACATAGGTTAAAGATGAAGATATATGTTGGGAAGTGGCTGACATGCATTGATTCATGTCTGCACTTCTCTGTATATTTTTGACTTTATACTGTGAGATGCATCCAATCACTTTTTTCTGTATGTTTGAACACTACCGTTTTGTTGTGTGTGCATTGTCTTGTCTTGTATTACTATTATTATATAATAATACAACAATTATAGAGCTTCCAATGTTTTGGTACGACTTTCCCGTCCTTTTCCTATCGACGCAGATTTGAGACAATCGTTTCCCCTCGTGATTATATTTTAACGTAAAGCATCTTACCACTCTCTCTTCTTCACGTGCCCTGTCCTGTCTTGCCTTCATTTTTAATCACTACTGTTTTAGCATCTTTATTGAAAATATTAAAATTATGAATGAAAAATGTGTTAAAAGAATGTAAAAAAAAAAAAAAAGTAATTATTAATTTAACGAGTGCATGAGTACTCTACCTAACAAATTAAAATGTGTTTAATTAGCAAGAAAATCATTTGAGTGTGTGGCTTTTTTCTTTGTTGTTTCATAATTTGATAGTTGGAAGGGAAGTATGGCAAAACAGGTTCAATAACTAAAAGCATAAAACAGATTATGAAACTGCGAGATAGGAGATTAATAATGTGGTGACATTCCCAAGGGTTTAATTCTAAGGGGGAAGAGACAATCACTTAATATTTTGCAAGGGTGAAGAGGCTAGTTCCAATTGGTATTAATTTAACAATTAATAATTAACTTTTGCCAATAAAAAAAAAAGTTGGAGATATAAACGTATTTTTTTTGTACACTACTTAATTAGTAATACTATGGCAATATTCTTGTTTATTTTGTAAGAGTATTGCTATTAGCTTCCTATCAATTATTTTGAACCCCTATTTCTTTAGACCCCCACTTATAAATTCTAAAACCCTTAAATTTTCTTTTCTCCCCCTAAATAATATCAAAATTATCCTTGTAAAAATATATGCACCTATTTAATTGAATGCACACCTCCACACCCCAAAAAGTCACTCTGTTAAAAACCTAACAAAACATACGAAGGTGATTACTACTTCATCTCCACATACTTGTTCATGACCTGAGAAAATAAATGTTCAGTTACCTATTCCCAAAACAAATAAACAATGCTTGGGCCTGTGTTTCTAAATTTCGGTCATATATTTGAGAGTTCAGTCCCAAAAAAATTACGAACAATTTTTATTGTTTTTGTCATTTTTTTCAAGAAACTTATCCATATAAGGTCAATCGCCTTTGAGTTAAGAACACTATCAAAACTATGAACATCCTCTGAGTTTTTACTGTTATACTCCTCTCATCTCATGGAATAGTGGTTATCGAAAAAACTTTCACTCGTTGTCATTATCGAAGAAATGTAGGTAATCAAATAATTGCCACCGTTATTGCCGAAATATTACTACCAAAGGATTTTCAAAGTTTTGATGGTGGATAGGTTTTGAACATGAGATTTGAGAAATATGGATGCGTGGTAATAGAGGTGGGTGTGTGTGGTTTTAATTGTGAGATGGAGTATCACGACCCGAACCCGCCCCCGTGGGTTAAGGACGTAACCGGCCAGTAATCACGAGATTACCTACGGCCTCAAACTGTTCTAAACGTATTTTAACAGAGTTAATGGGGGCCAAACGGAAGCAAAATTAAAAACTTTGTCCATAGAGCCGTGCTTATATGCACATCAAACAAACCATACTCAGATACGTTAATAACTCACATCAAAAGTACAGTTTCACAAAACTCATTACAGACAGGATCGTCCAAAACGAGTCAACCTATAACAGACTATGTACAGACATGCACTAGGTCCTTGCCAACAAGACAAAACATAGGTACATAGTAAAAGGGCAAGGATGGTCTCATGCGCGAGGCACAAGGCTGACTCTCCCAAAACTCCTGTTGTTCCTAGCAGACTTCACTGGGGCTGGGTTTGGACTTCCCTTGGCTCACCTACAAATACATGAATGAGCGTGAGCGATAGCCCAGTGAATAATATCAAATATAACAGTTACATAACAATATGTAGAACAACATGCTCCAAACGGCCTTGGGCCCAATTCATACTTCTGTTTAACAGCAAAATATATATAACTATACGAAATGCAAGTCAAGTAACTGTAATTCCAAACATTCTGGCCTTTGGCCCATCCGGGTTTCCATTCATGTCAAACGGCCTTCGGCCCATTCATTCATGTCAAACGGCCTTTGGCCCATTCATTCATGTCAAACGGCCTTTGGCCCATTCATTCATGTCAAACGGCCTTTGGCCCATTCATTCATGTCAAACGGCCTTTGGCCCATTCATTCATGTCAAACGGCCTTTGGCCCATTCATTCGTGTCAAACGGCCTTTGGCCCATTCATTCATGTCAAACGGCCTTTGGCCCATTCATTCATTTATTCTTGTCAGACTTTTGTCCACAATCCCAATTAACAACTCATAATATTTATAGGGGAATAACAATTGGACATTGACAAGTTTTCAAATATTGATATTACTCACAGTGATCGGCTTGTGGATGCGCCCTGGAGCTTGACCCTACACATTTCATGAATACAAAAGGGTCACTAACAGTTCAATCCGTTCTTTAATTCACATATTCCTCTTTAGGCTTTGTTCTTATCTCATTATCTCATTTACAATGCTTAACACATGCCTAAGAGTGCTTACAAGTGAAAGAGAACGGAAAACGAATCACAGAATGCATGAACAAAATTCCAGGAAACAGGGTCCCCGCTCGAGCGTATGATTCTCCGCTCGAGCGGACCCTTAAGGCCTGCAAGGTACTGGTTGCACAAAAGATGCGCTCGAGCTGAAGGTCCGTCTACAAAAATCCACGCTCGAGCGTGAAATGTCCCGCTCGAGCGGCCATCCAACTCTGCAAAAATGCTGGGAGCACGATTTTCCCGCTCGAGCGGCCATTACCCCGCTCGAGCGGACCTCAAAAATCTGGGTTTCCCAGATCGTGTTCTTGAGCTCCAAATCAGTTTTCCATCTACATTTCTTGCATGCAATGGTTCAAATTACACATTTACACATGCTAACATGCTACTAATGCAGATTACAACATTAGGAAGCTCAATTACATGAATTATCTACATGCATGTCCCAAATTGTCTCAAACCCATCATCAACATGCTCAAATTCAACATTCAAGACTTATACTCCCATGATTTGTACATGCATGTGGGAGATGCTCATCATTCTCAACTTAGATGGTACAAATGGTGACTACAATATGAGCTTTACCCAAAACTCCACATGAATCATGTGTTTCAAGCTCAAACATGCAAATTCAAAGTAATTCCTTACATGCATGAGTTCTAAGACTTCAATCTCAACAAAAATCAACTCATTACATGTTCTTGATCACAAACAACCCTTGAACTTACAAATTACAAGTAAGAGTTCATGAAATCACTTACCTAAGAGCTTCAACACTCAAGCTCTAGCCAAATCTTGAGCTAGATCTTCAAATTCCCAAGTCTTGAGCCCAAATTACACAAATCTCTCCCTTTTTCTCTCCATGGCCGGCCTCTCTCTCACTCTCAATTGTCTAACTCAGATTTTGAGTTTTAAGAGAGCTAAAGGAGAGTGCAATACAAATATACAACAAGCCCCACTAACAAATATTTTAATATAAACTAATGGGGTACTTAATTTCTCAATTTAATCAGTTTAAATTGACCAGAATCAAATTTCAATTAAATTTCACCGTAGGCCTTAAAAATTATGCCAACCACAATGGCGTAATCAATTTCGGGTTTCGTGGCCGATAAGGCCCTCAATTAAATTTCCAAAACAGACTACTCAAACAGATATTCCTACGATGAACAGATAAAATTTCAAACCACATATTTTCACATAGTGGAACACAAAATCATATCAAAATACATAATCACATCATGTTAAGGACCAATTAACATACTACGGAACAGGGGTGTCACATGGAGTGTCCCAAAATTATTGATGTCATTTTTAGTAGTTTCATGAAGTTATTATTATAATTAAAAAAAGTTGAAAAATGAAAAGTCTAAAACAATTAATGGAGTGCTAATAGAAGCACTATTTTGTAATCTTTGGATGAGGATTAATATGTGAAATTTCATAAAAATGCCCTCGTTCAATTGGCTATAACATAAAATTGGGCAAGTCTCAAACTAATAAAATCTGGCAAGTACAAACTAATAAATGCCTGAAGAACAAATCTGGGCGACTTTATTGTTCCTCCTTTATCTATGTGATTGAAAAAAATAAAACAAACAAAAAATTGAGACAGAGCTTTTAAATTTTTACCCCCCTTCTGTGTTTTTGAGGCTGAAAACAAATCAAGACTTGTATATACAATTCCTAATTAACACAAATAAAAGATTGTAATTACTGGTATAAAACTCACATAATAAAACGAAAAAGACTAAAAAAATTCAAAAAGTCTAAAAAATTGGACCCATAAGAAACAAATTCGCAACACACTATCAATACACAATCCATAGATAAAAAATTGAAGCATCAATCGCCAAACAAAACTCTAATCATTACATGCATATCAACGGAGAAGAGAGAGAAGATTGATTGAGATGAGATGTCGTCATCTCCTTGCCTCCAAGGAAACCCATGGTATATTGTCGCGCTTCTATTTGCCAACGATAAAGAAGTGAAAATACAATAATATGACTGGCAAATGAGATTTTTTTTTTTTTTAATCGATAAAAAAACCTTTATTGATAGAAACAAGCATACATAAAATATGGATAACATTTATCAAGTGAAGGCAAAGAGCAAAAAAAATTACGGAGCTTCCCTTTATCCCAACTAGATTGGCACCAAAAAAAACACCCTATCATATGCTAACTCAAACAAAATGGTTGGTAAGAAACCAAGCTCAAAGAGCCAAAAAAAACCACAACCACCTCAAGAGCAGTCAAACAAAACTAACAACAATCAAGCAAAACAAAACACCTGCAAAAACCAGAATTGCTAAGCACCTCCACCCTACCACATTCAACTCATGAAGACCCAATGCAACTGCTCATGAAGACCCAATGCAACTGCTGACTTGCTTAAAGTTAAAAACATCATCATTAACTGAGAAATTTATACTTCAACAAATGAGATGTAGGGCAAGAGTTGAAGGACAAATTTGTATTTCAACACTAGTCGGCAATTTAATTTTTCAATTTTATGTCCTCCCAGAATAATTTAAGTTGACTCGACTGTGCACTACTACAAAATTATAAATAGACCACACTTTTTATGTGTGATATATTAAGTTTTGTCAAAGCGTGATATTTGATAATATAATTAAAAATGGTCATTTTTAATTACACATTTTAAGTGTCATTAAAAGATGATAAATATTTAGATTATACTTTTTACATGTAATAATAAATATTTAGATCACACTTTTTACGTGTGATGTATAACTAATAAAACATGTGATTAATAATGAGATAAGATCACACGTTATATGCATTTTTCATCACAATTAATCTGTGATAAAATAAAAGGCTCGACATATTTGAAAAATAATCAATATTATTTTCTTACGCATTTGAAGAATGTAATACACAATATATATACTATCCTTTGAATTACAACCACATATTGAATAGAATAACATCATATATTTCATAAATGAAAGTTGAATGTTTAAAAGTATATATAAAGGAATTAATAAAAAAATTTAACCGTGATTACATATATTAAAAAAATGAAAAAACTTGAAACACAAAGCCCTTGAATTCTTTGATCATATTTTGCATCTCTCCTAGTAATTTGTGACCTAAAAAATGAAAACACAAATTAATTGAGAGACAAAATTTGCCTCTTCTTTAGAAATTACGAATGAATTTAAACCAATAAAAAAATAAAACATAACGAAGGAAATTCATGAACATCAAAAGTTACTTGGAATTTCCTGTACAGAGAAAGAGAATGGATTGAACCCATACAAAGGTAGAGAAAGGTTGGAATTTCCACCACTAATTCTTTCAACTTGATGTCAATCTTATCAACCATTCCACTATATCAAAAAACCACCCATTATTAATCCCATCAAAGACTTGGCCACATTGGATCAGACCCTCCTCTCACTCCAAATTAGCCCTCACCATTGGCAAACTCCTGAGTAGACCAATCAAGGAAACTGGTTAGAAGAGATCATTAAGTCTATAACCATGTGTTCACCAACTGTGAAACCAATGAAGGATTGAAAGTTCAGCCTGTGTCACCTATGAAACAAATTAAGGGTCCAACTACGCCACTATCATTAACTTGAAAAAACTTCACTGCGAAAAACTAAGGGAAATAATTTTCACTGATAGCTTGATATTTATCACAAGAATGTAGCATGGTACACCGTACATGCACTACAACAAAATGTACATTCGGCGATTAAAATTGGCGACTAAAAAAATTTAGTCGCCAAAAGTTGTAGAATTGGCAATCAAAATTTTTTTTAGTCGCTAAAAGTAAAATATTTTTAGCTACTAATTTTTTTAGTCGGAGTATATTGATTTTTGGCGACTAAAAAAAATTTAGTCGCTAAAAATACTAGAATTGGCGACAAAAAAAAATTTTAATCACCGTACATTGACTTTTGGCTACTAAAATCATTTTGTCGCCGAATGAAAAATAAAAAAATTATTTTTTTTACCTTTGACGGCCAAAATTTTGATCTCCAAAAGTTTATTTTCAACGACAAAAAAAAAATTTTAGTCACCGTATATTAAGTTTTGGTTACTTAACCATTTAGTCACCAAATGAAAAATAAAAAAATTATTTTTTTACCTTTTGGTCACCGAAAGTTTATTTTCAGTGACAAAAAAGAATTTTAGCCACCAAAAAACTAAAATTTTGGAGGGAGGCATTTCAAATATTTTTGAGGAATTTATAAAATACTTTCAACGACAAAATATTTTAGTCGCTATTACTCCATCTTTGGCTGCAAAATAGTTCGTCGTTATTTATTGTTATTTGGCAACAAAAAATTTAATTAGTCGCTAAAGGTTGCAGTATTTATTTTAGAAGGAAACAAATTATTTTTGGCGCTCGATATATTTACACACTGTTCTGCCTCTCACACACACGCGCGATATACACTTCTGTCTCAGACACTACCAAACCTCACCTCCACTCACCACCAGCGTTCACCACCGACGCTCGCCACCGTCGCACTTCGCTACCACCACCTACAAATCACCATCGCCACATAATCACAAGTATTTTTCTCTCTGTCGCTCTCGGGCTCTCTTCATCTCTGTCACTCTCAGTCTCTCTCCCTCTCTATCAATCTCGCTCTCTCCATCTATGTCCATCTCGGCCTCTTTCTTTCTCTCTCTCTCTCTCTTGGCTCTACTAGTTTCAAGTATATATATTGAACTCAATTTGTTCACGACATTAGCGTTTCTTTGGTGTCAGCAAATGAAGATGGGCTTATGGGCCCAATGGGTAGAAGAGGCACTTTCCAAGTTGGAATCTCTGAAACTCCTCCGTTCTCTCAGACCCATTCACCTCCCCATCAATGAACAATTGAAACCCATTGATACCCAGATGAAGAATGCTTCAAACTACAATGAATTCGAGGTGTTCGACAGTTTGCGGCAATGGGATAGGGCATCTGTTGAAGTAGTGATTGCTGATAGCACATTTCAGAGACGGGTTCGTGAGATTCCGAGTTGTGGTACGGTTAATTTAATTGGATTTCATTTTGTTTTCTTGTGTTTCATCTTTTTGTGGGTTTGTTTTGATTTGAATGAGTTCTAAGTTTTTGAATTCAGCACATTAACATTGTTTTCATTCAATGTTATTTGTGGGAAAATTATATGGTGATGTATGAATTATGGTCTAAATTATGGATCATGTGGTGCCTTGTTATGAGAATTTGTGGTGAACGTGGTTATGAGACTTTATGGTGATATTTTTTATTATTATTATTATGATTCAATTTGATTTTGGTTATGCCTCTTTGTAGTGTTTGTTTATAAACCGAAGAGGTGTTGGTTATGAGCTTTTGTAGTTTTTTGTTATAGACTAAAGTGGTCTTGGTTATTATGAGTCATTAGTGGTGTTTTTGTTTATGAACTAATGTGGTTTTGGTTATGCTCACCAAGTGTATGTAAAAATGTCATAGAGAGGTTTTGAGAACTGGTTTGTGGACTGGGTCACATCTATGGCTTCAAAGAATTGCCCACCATTAGATATTTCAAGTATGTACTGCCCATATCTCAATTCTACAGATATCATTGCCTTAATTTTCCATTCGTCTATGTTACATGCAAATGAAATTCTAGTCTTATTGTATTGAGTTAATATTTATCATGGAAGTCCATGGTAAGCATTCCACCATTGATTTGTTCTCACCAAATTTGCAACCAGTGAAAAAGACTTGTTCTTGAACCAACAGTTTAAGAATAAGAATTGCATGGACAACTATGCATTACTATGATAATTCTTTTTACTTGTTCAGTTGGGACATGTGTAATTGTGCAAGTATGAGGTATGAGGTTTAAGACTTTGATATACATTGATGGTTGCGCATCACTACAAAACGCCATTTTGTAGATTTTTTTTGTTACTTTTACGATTAGATCACATACTATTGCACTAGAATTCTTGTATTACTGCAAGGAAAATGGTGGCATTCGTTGTTAAAGCTCTTTAATTGATTGTGAAGTCTTGAGCTTACCACAGGTCTTTTAATCTAGGCCATTGGGTCAAAAGGATATCTCCAAGAAAAAGGTAGGGGTTCAAGACCCTTTAACTTCTTAATAGAAGTGTTATTATGATAATGTAATCATGTTTTTGATGATACCAACAGGACAAAAGGCCTCAAGATTTAGTTAGTGCTGAAGTCATTGTATTGTAGACCTACTTTGAAGAAATTGATTGTAAATTATGCATTTTGTTTCAATGTTTCATAAATTGCATTTATTAAAATTTATTTTTGTTTATCTTTTTGGAGGATGGGGAAAAATTATACATAATGTTGTTTCTTTAATATATCCTTCTCACAAAGTATTTAATGCCTCTCCAATTACAATAAGGACCCAACTCTAATGCAATGAAAATGATGAATATATAAAAAATTAAGTTCTCCATCAATGCTAAGTTTTATGCAGAGTAATGTTCAATTCTATCAATGTAATTGTTCATTTTTCTAGTCTCATGCCTTTTATTCATGACTTCTTTGTACAAGATATTCGTGCATTTGTTCTGTAACAGGGATGGGAATGTACCTGTTTCTTTTATCCGAAAGTACCTAATGAGGAAACTAGATCTTACAAGCGAAGATGAGGTAAGTGAATCATCTTTCCTATTTTGCAAATACTATAATTTTGTTTATTAATCTAGTAAGATCTTGTACAAAAGAAAATGAATCAAAGTCAGAGGTTGTAAAGTTCTGTTTAATTGCTGAGATGTGTAAAAATCTTTCTTTACCTTAGAAGCATTTGGTTTGGCTATTGTGAATGGCAAGCAGATTATATTTTAATGTGAATAGTTAGTTTGTGTTTGTGTGTGTTTGCAAACAACATAAAGAATTAGAGACAAAGGAAAATTTACAGTTACAAAACATAATTTACATTATTCTACTTTAGATCATAAATTATGATTATTGTAATTGTTCGACATATACAATCTTAATATTAATAACTGGATTCAGACAGATTTAGACTTGTCAATTTAGCTAGAAGACAAAAAAAAAATTCTTTTTTCAAGTGACTAGCAGATATTGCTATTTGCGTGGAGGCAATTCTAGCACTCATATTATTTGCTATTTTCAAGTGACTATGAGACATTTCTTTTTTGACACCAACACTTTTTCTGCAGCAACAATACTTACCATCAATGCACGGTTATGACACTCTTGTTTTGCTACTAACTCAAGCGTCTTAGATCACAATACCTAAAATTAATACCTACAACAAAAAAATGCAATATAAAACTAATACCTAAAATTTAGAGGATGATTAGGTATAAAAAATCTATATTGTTTCTTCTTTTACCATGCCCTGTTAAAACTACCTTTTTGGCAACTGGTGTTGAAATTGCTAGTTCTCTTTAGAATAATGTTGTGCTAGCTGTATCCTTGTTACTTAATAATTTCTCAATTGTTGCTTACTCAAGGCTCCTGTGGTGGGACAGGAGTAATAGTAAATGGTATTGATGATTAGCTAGTTATGCTTATTTGGTGCTTTGGACAACAATTAAATCCTAGAACTTGTTCCACTCATTGCTCTTTGGTGCTGAAATGATGACAATGTGGTTAGAATTTTAGACAGTAACTTATATGAGCTCACCTGATAGAGCTTTTTTATTAGCTATTTTGTTTCTCTTGAAATCCATTTTCTCACAAGGTAAATAAGGCCAGTATGGATGGTACCTCTCCTTACTTCATATATTAATCTTTAGTAGTTTTCAGTATTTTGAACTTTTGTACGTCTCTTACTAGGATTTTAAATGGATCCACACCCCCAGTTAGAATGTGTTTTCACCAACAGAGAGTTTATCAACATAAATCACTTATATTGTTATTTTTTAGATGTTAGCTTAGACTTCATACTTTGATATTCTAGCTAGGGAATCAATCAAATAAGCTCTTTAAAGTTCAAGGAGTTTATGTATGCCTTTATACATCTCTAATTGAAGTCCAAAACCTTCTTTCCATTATTATTCCACAGTGGAAGCTTTATATTTCAAGCTACTTGTATTCCTTATATATCTCTCATCACTGTTCCTTTTGAGCCTTTCTAAAACCCTTTTCACTGAAATTTTTAATTTGATCTTGTGAGAACACATCGCACACTTCTCTTTGGTAGGTAAAATTCTATAAGAGTTGAGTTTTAATGACTAGGGCCAAACATTCCCTTTGCCAACATGCCCGACTGTTGATCTCTCCACTCATGTATCTGAACCTCGCAAGAAAAACTTGTTTTTGCAAAGTTTATACAAAGAGGTGCAGGATAAATCACATATGACAAATGGTAACAATAACGGGAAGCATGCTTTTCATAGTGACATTCAAGATAAGAATATAGCTGAAGCTCTAGAAAATGATATTGGACAGATTTTTCAAACGTTCACTATCGTCCCCAGAGTCTATACGAATATAATGATTTTCATATGATTCTTTGTTTTGTATGGAATTATTATTTTAGATTGGAATATACTTAGTTTGTATGGAATTTGACATTAAAAGTTATTCCTTTTTGAATGATTGGAGGTGAAATGGATACAAATTGTGAAATGATTGATAATATATATTGTTTTGTTTATATACATGGTATAGGTTGCACGGAATACGTACAGATTATGGACAAATTAAAAAAAAAATAATATCATGTTTTTGGCTACTAAATAATTGGTAGCCAAAAAGGAAGTAAATATTTTTAATGACTAAATAGTTAGTAGCTAAAAAAAATAAAATGAAAAAAAAAACTTTTGGCTACTAAAATTTTTGTAACCAAATAAATAAAAAAAAAAAAAGGATTTTAGGTGACTAAATTTTTAGTAGCTAAAAAGAATTACACTTTAGGCGACTAAAACATTTAATAACTAAAAAAAATAAGATGAACAAAAAGACTTTTTGGCTACTAAATAAATTAGTCGTTGTAAATAATGTTAGTTTTGGCGACTAAATGTCTTAGTCGCTAAAAATGCAATATTAATTTTTTTTGAAAGCTTTTGGCAACTGATAGATTAGTCGCTAAGTCAACCTATCAATGACTAAAGTTTTTTTGTCGCCAATACCTTTACTTTTGGCGAATAATTGTTTAGTCGCCAATTTAGGATTTTCGGGGACTAAATTTTTTTTAGTCGCCAATACCTTCCCCGACAATCTTCCCATGACCAAGCCGGTGACCAAGCTATTTAGTCGGGAACACTTTTTGGCAACTAAAATCTGAATTTTGGCGACTAAAAATTTAGTCGCAAAAAGTACAATTTCTTGTAATGATTAATTCATTGAAATACAAGTGTCCACTAAATGAGAAGGAAAAAAGAAAAGGAAAAGAATAAGAGCAAAGACAAGAAGAACAAGCAAGACAAAATAAAGAGCACTCACAGGGGATCTATCAAAGGAGCCAAACTTGAAATATCTTTTGAAGACGAAGGAAAAAAATGATCAAAGAGTTGATGCTCAACTGGCATACCTGCGATTTAAATATTATCCAATCAAAATGCCTCAAAAGCTATATCCCTTGCATAGGTTTTTATTTCCATAGTATATATGTGCTTCCAACACATGTCCAATGAAATACTTGAGGGTCAATAAAGGAATTATAGAATATATGCACGTGTGATAAAACAAAAAATGGAATTAAAAGGTTGATGTTTTCATTTCCATAATATAAGTGCTTCTGACACCAATCCAATGATTTTTTATTTTATTTTATTATCAGTAACAAAGATATTAAAATCGATGTTTATTCATCTAATTTAATATTAAACATTGATAAATTAGTAAACTATCATCAAAATCATTAACAAAAAACCACCAATACAACAAAATAATATTCAGAATAAGAAATAAGTCTAACCTCAAACTTCAAAACCAAACTAACTTGGAGACAAATTAATCCTCAACTAAAATTAATATTGAATAATTAATACAAAATAAAAAAAGTTACCTGACTCAATTTCTTCATATTCTGCAGTAGAGACTTGGACGGGTGCAGGAGGGTTTCCACCATCACAGAAATCATCACTTGTATTTCCCTGGTACATTATCTATTACAAAATAAAAATATTTTAGATATTTAAAACTGAGAAAGCATGTGATATTTCAAATTAATTTTTAGCAATATTAAAATTAGTTTGTCCACCATGAATGCAATATGAACTAGTTCATGGTAACTTTGAGGAAATTGACCAAATGAAATATTTTTTACAAATATTTTTTTTATATATTTTAACCAAACAGCCTACAAATATTTTAAGATAAACTTCAAAGCATCTTCAACATATAAAGAACATATAGCGATCCCGGGTTTACCCTTGTTGTACAGTGATCCGGACATGTGTCCGTGGATGTTGGTAGTGGTTTATTATCTTGTTTGCATCCTCTTTACTTTGTATATTGAGTTATAGGATGTGTTGGGCAGGTTTGTTTCAGGTTGGTTGTGTTTGAGAGCCTAGTGTTGCTACCCAGATTTTTGGCCCTTCGCTCGAGCTAGGAGTTTGTCGCTCGAGCGAGAGTGAGGTTCGTGTCTGGTGGGTCGAGCCAGGGTGGCTTCGCTCGAGCGAGTGTTGCGTCTGGTTCTGGACCTAAGAGTTGCCTTTCTTGGCTCGAGCGAGCTTCCTTCGCTCGAGCGGTCTGGGTTTTTCTTCGCTCGATCGAGAACTTCTTGGCTCGAGCGAGAGTTTCTGTGTCTGGTCGCTCGAGCGACAAAGGCTTCGCTCGAGCGAGCGTGTTTTATATCAGCGGACAGTAACGATTTTGAACTTCAGTTTTTCACTTTTTTTTTGATCAAACCCTAAATCCGAGACCCTCTCTCTCTAAACTTACATTCTCTCTAAGGATTGATCTCTCTAGAGTGTGAATCTACCCTAGGATTTTTGTTAAAAAGATAGAGGGCGTTGAGAGCTTTGATTTAGGCCAAGTTTGGCATCTACTAAATAATACAAAAAGTCAAAAAGTCACTATCCTATTTAAGTCACATCATCTCATTTAAATCACATCACCTCTCTAACACATCACATCAAACCCAACCCATATAAGCCAATAAGTCAAAAAGTACACTTTTTTAGAACATCCCAAACCAACCCTTAATCTGAAAAAGTTTGGATTTGGAGCAAGTTGATCTTCGAGTCTTCATCTCCTTTTTGGCTTAAACTTCGAGGTAGGGATATCCTACTCCTCTCTATGGATTTTGTCTTTAAATTTTGGTATTTTGAGATGTTGGGGTTGGTTTGGTAATTTTGTGAAAGTTTGGGGCTTTTGTGTAATTTTACAAAAGTTGGGGTTTTATTCATAATAAACCTAGATGCATGTTTGGAATAGAGAAATGGAATAAATGTTAAATCATTGATGAAAATGGGACCTAAGGGTTGAAATGTTAATTATGGGAATTGACCTAATTACATTGTTTAATTAATTGGGATAATTAATTGTGAGGAATGAGGAAATGAAATGTTGATTGAATATCCATTGTGCATTTATTTTCTGTTTAGAAATAACTGTTTGGGCTATCGGTGGAGGATAGTCGTGATTGTTGTAGACAATGCATGATGATTAGGCAAACGGAAACTAATCAATGGAATGTGTCATGGAACTTGACGGTTGATAGAATACATTAACTGTATGTATTGGGTGATTGTATATAGAACCATTGTGTTTGTATACGTTATGTGTAGAGGAGGAGATGGGTGATGTACTCCGCGGTTTAGGGGAAGATAGGGGATGTACCTCTAAACCGGATAGTGTTGGGAGAAGATAGGGGATGAACTCCGTAGATACAGCTCATATGCTTGTCTAGAAGTGAAGATAGAGCTTATATGCTTATCTTTATGATGTGTGGATATAGCTCATATGCTTATCTGTGGATATTGTGGTTATACATATCTGTTGTAGAATGTGGATATAGCTTATTTGCTTATCTGAGAATGTGGATATTGTTGTTATACATATCTGTTGAGTATGTGGATAGAGTTTATATGCCTATCTGTTGAAAAAGGGAAAATGAAAGGTAACTTGGGCTCATAAGTCGTATGACATAAATATGTGATTTATGTGAATGTATCAGTGTTGGCCATCTATCAATTGCTAATCTTTTAGTCATTGTTCATGGTTGGTTTAGTATATTTCTACTGGGCTGTGGCTCACCCTATATGGGAATATCATTTTCAGGTGCAGGAAGCATGCTACCTCCAAGGACATAGCTTGGGAGGCTAGAGGCGGACATAATGTTGTCGTTTTACTTTTTGATGTATTACATGTAAATACAAGCCAAGGGCTTAATGTGTATGAGTTAGCACTCTTTGTTGTAACCAAGTGTTAACTTGGAAAGCTGTAAGCCTGTAGGGCATTTGCTTTTGTTGTTAACATGTAATACTTTTTGTAATGAAACCCTGTTAAATGAAAGAATGTGGAACTTTTGAATATCAACGCATGTCTTATTTGTTGGGTTTAATGTTATTATTTTGAGGGCGTTACAGAACAGATTTGTAACAAGTCAAGAAAAGCAATATCTGATGTCATAGCATTATATATTTTTATTCCAGGCTGTTTCAAGTAACACCAAATCAAGTAAACTTTAAAGCAAGTCATCAAGCCACTGGTGTGGCGCAGTGGTCAACCTCAAGCTTCAGCACCGACCAACTACAGTGCTGTCAAACAATCAGAGACCGTCCTCGACAATATGAATTGAACTCAGTGAGGGAGACAAAAGCAGAGAGAGAGAGAGAAAAAAGAAAATAGCAAAGAGAGAGAGAGAGAGAGAGCAAATAGAAAGCAAAAAGAAACTTACCGAATAGGCCAGCAGCGAGGCAATCTAAGAGGAGACGATCGACGGTGACCAATAGGGCTAGCGGTGGCGGCGACAATCGGCGACGGCAGCGATTGGCAACGCTAGTAGCGGCGGAGGCGTTCGGTAAGGTGAGGAGCATCAAGAGGCAGACAGAGTTGAATGAAATGTTTTGGGGATATGAATTAGGTTTGATTGGAGTTCAAAAAAAAAATTAGGTTTGATTGGGAATTGATTGTGTGTGTGAAAATGTATTTACAATTACTTTGAATTAGAATATATATAATCACACTTATTTAAAATATGTGATTAAGAAAATATATTACCTCACTCATTAAATTAAGTGTGATTAAAAAATTATTTTAATTTTTTTAATCACACTTCTAATAAAAGTGAGATATTTTTAATTCTTCTTATAGATCTTTAATCACATATTAATTAGAATATGTGATTAAAAAATATATATATAATCACATTTAATTAAAAAATGACATAAAAATAAATATTATCATACTTAATTAAATCAAGTGTAATTAAAATATTAATTTTTTTTTATCATACTTTTAATATAAATGAAATATTTTTATTTGTCAAAATATAATTTTTGACTATTTAAATAATAGTAGTGAGATTAACAATTCAGTAAAAAATAAGCTAACCAATCAAGCTATATGGCAACCAAGAAGTTGGATTGAATTTTCACTTACAATTCAATCCCACTCGTGAGTCAACCAAACAAACATAGCTATGTTTAGCAAAGGAGCAAATATTGTTCTGTATCATAAATTATTTACGGTATTATTGGTCTTTGTGTAAGAAAAGAATAATGCTTGGGACCTCCTTTTGGGGGTCACCCCTTCACTCCTTTGCCACGTGGCAGGAGGTGATTGGTGGAGTAGGAAAAAAAAGAAAAAGAAAAGGTAACCAATGAGAGATAGAGGGGGTCAAAGGGAGTGGAAGAAAAATGGGGGATGAATCATTACTTGTAAGAAAATTGGTGTGAAACAAATATTGATCCTTATAAAAATTCGGAAAAAAATGCATCTAAGTGAAAATAATTATATTTTTAAGGACACGCAAGCCGAAATGAGTAGTAAGTGTCTCTTATCCTATTATACACATTTTATATTTTATATATTTTTAATTATGTTATTTTTTATTTAATTATGACTAATTTTTTTATTTAATTATAATATTATTTTGAGATATTTGATCATAACCTTTTTTTCGTGTTTGGTTATGACTTCTCTTTTTTTTTTTTAATTATAACTTAAAAAATATAAAATTATATTTTTTAATTCAAAAAGTATGTACCACAGTCTTTCCCACTAGTTTTACTTGCACATCTATCAATGTGTAGTTATTTTGAAATGTTCATATTTAAATGCACTTTTTAATTTTAAAAAATAAAAATAAAACTTATATTACTCATAAAAATACAAACAAAATTAAATTAAAAGACCACCACTTAAGTGGCATTCCACCTAATTATCCACCTCACCTTTCTACTTACCAAACAATCTAACTCATCTTTCCAATAATTTCAAGTTTCATAAATCACAAAGTGACTCTAAACTTTAGTATAATTTTATAATTAAGTTTTTAAGTTTAGAATAATTTTGTAAAATTTAATTTTCACTTGTAAGACATTGTGAGATCCTCAATCTCGGTATCAAAGCCTAGAAATTGAATCTAGAAAAAATTTTAAATATGAAAATTCAATATTTAATACAATATATAATGGATATAAAAAAAATTATACATCTTGATCACGAAAATAGTAAAACTGAAACCACATGACTATTAATAGTCTAATAGATGTGAGTAAAGAAATTTTAAATATTTGCAGAAATCAAAATATCATGATTACTAAAATATCTAAAGGGTTAAGAGAAAAAAAAATTCTCTTAAAAATCAAAAAGAAAGTTTTATTAAAAGATTTGAAAAATTTTCTTATGATTATTGAACAAACTGCAAAAGATAAAAAAGATCGGGATAGTAATGGTACATTCGCACCAAAAAATCCTATAGAAGGAATATCTTCAGAAGATCTTGAAAAAGATTTGAATCTATAAATAGATAATTATGAAAGAAAAATTGCTTAAAAGATCAATAAATGATTCTATTGATCCAGTGGAGTTAAAAGAATAACGCTATCAATCAGAAAGAAAAACCTGAAGTATTCGAATAAACAAAACATTTTGAAATTTCAGTTTTGGAGAAATCTTGATTTTATGAATATGTAATAACCCGACCCTCGCACATGATTTCTGTTATATTCTTAGTCCTCGATTGATACTTTTAAATGCTTACTGTGTAGTTTCGTGAAAAATTATGATTAAGGAAGTGAAATCCATGTCTATGAACGTCTATCTGTCTCACAAGGAAACTATCTGTCACCATTAACACGTTTGAATTAGAAATTGGAAGCCTTAACAGCTTAATTAGCTGAAATTGATTATATATCTGTGATCAGCACAATTTTTAAGTAATATTAAGCATGTTTGCGAAATTTTAATTTTGGAATGATTAAACGATTCATTTTTGTCTTATATGCCTTATTTATGAATATATACTTCTAAGACTTCATGAACCTTGGTCAAAAACAAAAGAAAAAAAAACGTGAATACCATTTTGGGGGAGAAAAGAAGAGAAAGTGAAGAAGAGAAATTGGGGGAGAAGGGGATTCAACAAGAAAGCTTGGCAAAATTGTTAGAGATGTAGGATTGAATTCAAGGTAAGCTCAAATCCTTCTTATTATGGCTACTTGGAGTTTGTAATTTATGTGTATGTTTGATTCATGTCTAATTCATGCTTGATTAATGAGGGTTTCTCTCAATTGGTTGCTTAGGCATCTAGATTGGGTGTGGTATGAAATTTTACTTCAACCTACGGTTTTCTATCATCACTTCATGGAATTATGCATATATCATGTGTTATGTTTCAAGGATATGAAGAACTTGAATCCAAGAATGGAGTTAGAGAGAGAGATGGCTTGTTGAAGCTTCTAATCTTGGTTAATTTATTATACTCAGGGTAGAATCCATGTTATAGTGATGTTAGGTGGGAATATTGCATTAACCTAACATTGGGTTGCATGTAAAGAATGGAGTGAATACCAAGTTGGGACTCGAATGGAGGTTCAGAATTTCAGAATCTGCTCGGTCCGCTCAAGCAGCGGAAAGTCCGCTCGAGCGGGAAAAACCACCTCTCAGCAGTTTTGTGCATTTTACAGTCCGCTCGAGCGGACAAAGTGGCGCTCGAGCAGGAGACTCATTTTCAAGAAAAATTAAATGTTTGTTCAGTTTTGAGTGCTTGCCTCTCTGGTATTTTTAAAATATTTTACAGATGATTTTAAAGTGGTTGTAAATGCATGCAAGGTGTAAGACTCAGGAAATACTTTTTTTAAAAAAAAAGAAACTAATGTAGTAATTGTGTGCAGGGCACATTCCAGAAGGAAGCAACACGCCACCTCAACACTGTGAGTAGTAGTACCTATATAATGTTATGCAATCATGTCAATGTTTCAAGGCATGTAAGGCAATTATGTTAATGTCTCAAGCATGTAATGTATTTATGCATATTTAGGATATGTTAATGTTAAAGCATGTAAAGAAAAGCATTTACAATGGCTATATGCCATTTTCAAGGGCCTCGTGCCACAAGTTTCAAGTGTATTTCAAGGGCCTCGTGCCACAAGTTTTAAGTGTATTTCAAGGGCCTTGTGCCACAAGTTTCAAGCGTATTTCAAGGGCCTCGTGCCACAAGTTTCAAGTGTATTGCAAGGGCCTCGTGCCATATGTTCAAGGGCTTCGTGCCATCATGTTTCAAGGGCTTATAGCCACATGCTCATGTCACAGGATTAGGCCTAGAGCCAGTATGAACTAAACGCAGAATCAGATAAACCAAGTGCATGCTACATCTTTTTATGTATTGATGTATTTAAATTTCAAGATAGACGTCGTTCATTATGTATTACTACTCATTGAGCCCGGCTCACTCTCTATTATGTCCATTTCTGTAGGTCATCAGTCAGGGGGTCAATCCTAACTTGACGCTGTCCCTTTTATCAACCTTTACATGTCCAGGCACCATAACAGGCCATTTGTTTTTGTGAAGCTGCTAAGATATGGGTTTACTTTTGAGAGCCATCTACGGATGTTGTACATAACTTCCATATTCCTTTTGTTATACCCAATTATCGGGCTAGGACTGTAAATCTATATGTTTGTACATGATATCCAAGGATATAGTTTTAAACTTTATCCGCTTTTGACGATATATGTAATGCATGAGATCCTGGCATATCAGAAATAGCTCAATGAAGTATGCTTGTATTATGTTAGATTAATATTTTATGCTTCCGATAAGGCCCCGTACGGTATGTACATTAGTTTTTATGTCCGTTTTTGCATAGGTCATGCCCGAACCTTTAGGGGCAGGTTCTTGGGTTGTGACAGTGGTATCAGAGCACGAGTTGCTATCTCACACACGAATCCATTGAGCAGTAGGGTGTCTAGAAAGGATTTAGGCCTCATGCATGACATCCTAAAAATATAAGACAAGTTCGATGGCAACATTAAGTGCACTCTGATAATGCTAACTATGTCGCACTATGTCAATAGTATTTAATTAATTGTTGTGTAGATCATGGTGAGAACAAGGACAGAAGATGTGGAAGATGCCACCTCAACACGACTGGATAGGATGGAAAGGATGCTTATGGAAATGGTAGAGGCTTTGCGGCAACAACAGCAACAGCCTCACCAACAACTACCGCCACCACTAGTACCCCCACCTGTAGTGCAAGATTTTCACGCTGAAGACCGAACTATCACTCTCACTAAGGAGTTTAAAAAGATGACACCGCCAACTTTCAAAGGAGGAATAGAACCGATGAAAGCTGAGGCCTGGGTATTAGGCATAGAGAAGTTATTTGAAGTCTTTCCCTGCACCGGAGCTCAAAAGGTACAACTAGCTGCCTTTACTCTTGAGGACGAGGCACGGAGGTGGTGGATGCTTACGAGGACAATCCATCCAGGGTTAACATGGGACAGATTTCTGGGGCTGTTTTATGATAAATACTTCCCCCAAAGCATGCGGGACAAAAAGGTGACTGGATTCGAAACTCTCAGACAAGGGAACAAGACTATTGCTGAATATGAGGCCCAATTTGTAGAGTTAGCCTGGTTTGCACCGCATATGGTGGACACGGACTATAAGAAGGCACGAAAATTTGAAGAGGGCTTACGGGGTGCTATCTTGGATCGAGTCAACATGTTAAAGTTGCCTACCTACGTAGATGTGCTGGAGAGGGCTGTTATAGCTGAGGGAAACCTTGCTGCTCAGAACCGGATTGCCGAATGGAAAGGAAAGAGGCAAAATAATCAATGGTCAAAGGGAGCGGCTACTCCACCAAACAAGAAACAAAACTCAGGGACTTCGAATACTTTTGCCCCTAATCAGGGTACGATTCCTGTTTGTTCGGAATGTGGAAAGAGGCATCATGGGATATGCCAATGGAAGTCTGGAGCCTGCTATCAGTGCGGCAAAACGGGTCATTTGATAAAGGATTGCCCACAGAGGAATCAACGAAATGGTAACAGGGCTGCTACTAGCTCAATAGGGTCTACACCAACTACTAACACCAAGGCATCGGTCAAACCTAACAACAATAAAGACATAGCGAGACAAGGCAGAGTGTTTGCATTGGTTCCAGGAGATGTGCAGAATGCAGCAACAGTGGTGTCAGGTACATTTATGGTTCACGGTCATTCTGCTTCTATCTTATTTGACTCTGGCTTTACTCATTCCTTTGTGTCAAAGTTATTTGCACAAAACTTAGATAAAACCGAAGAAACACTATCTTATATGTTATGTGTATCTTCACCTATGGGAGATTCTATGCTTTGTACTTCTGTTTATTGTGGTTGTGAACTCGAGCTTGGGGATGTCCGGGTATACGCCAATCTGTTACCTCTCGACATGACTTATTTTGATATTATTCTGGGAATGGATTGGTTGGGTGAATATGGTGCAACTATAGATTGTCTAACTAAACGAGTCAGTTTCCACCCTCCGGGACAATTAGAGTCTACCTTACAGGGGCATGGTGTAATTTCTCCACCTTATTTGATCTCGGCAGCAAAGGCATGTAAATTAATTCAAAGAGGGTGTCAGGGGTATTTATGTAGTGTTTTGAAGGGGCAAGTAGTGAATGGAACTATTGACATGATCCCAATTGTGTGTGAATTTCCGGACGTCTTTCCTGAAGAATTACCAGGGCAGTTGATAGACCGTGAAATTGAGTTTACCATTGAAGTAGCACCAGGAACTCAACCCATTTCAAAGACTCCGTATAGAATGTCGCCAGTTGAGATGAAGGAATTGAAAATGCAGTTGCAAGATTTATTGGACAAGGGGTTCATCCGTCCGAGTGTGTCTCCATGGGGTGCACCAGTTCTGTTTGTAAAGAAGAAGGATGGAACACTCCGGCTTTGTATTGACTATAGGGAACTTAATAAAGTCACAATCAAGAATAAGTATCCATTACCAAGGATTGATGACCTATTTGACCAGCTGCAGGGGGCACAAGTCTTTTCCAAGATTGATCTACGGTCTGGGTACCATCAATTAAAGGTCAAGGCTGATGATGTTGAGAAGACAGCTTTTCGAACCCGATACGGTCATTATGAATTTTTGGTTATGCCATTTGGAGTTACTAACGCGCCAGCAGCTTTCATGGATTTGATGAACCGCGTTTTTAAGCCCTATTTGGATGAATTTGTGGTGGTCTTTATTGACGATATTCTCATATATTCGAAAAATGCAGATGCTCACGAGAATCATCTTTGTGTGATCCTTCAAACCCTCCGGGAAAAGAAATTGTATGCAAAGCTAAAGAAATGTGAATTCTGGCTACTAGAGGTGGCATTTCTGGGACATATCATCACGAAGGAGGGAGTTTCTGTCGATCCACACAAGATTGAGGCAATCGTAAATTGGCCAACTCCTACTGATGTGACTGAGGTGCGTAGTTTTATGGGGTTAGCCGGTTATTACAGGAGATTTGTTCAAGATTTTTCTAAAATTGTTGTGCCACTTACACAACTAATACGAAAGGGAGTTGCATTCGAATAGTTAGAGGAACGAGAATCTGCTTTCCAGGAATTGAAGACAAGGTTGACAACAGCACCAATTTTGGCCTTACCATCCGGAACAGAAGGATTTGTAATCTGCAGTGATGCTTCGCACAAAGGGCTTGGTTGCGTACTTATGCAAAACGGAAGAGTCATCGCTTATGCATCTAGGCAGCTGAAACTCCATGAGAAGAATTATCCCACGCATGATCTGGAGTTAGCAGCAGTAGTCATTGCTTTAAAGATATGGAGACATTATTTGTACGGTAGCACCTGTGAGGTATACACTGATCATAAAAGTCTCAAGTACCTTTTTTCTCAAAAAGAATTAAATATGCGGCAACGACGGTGGTTGGAACTTCTGAAAGATTATGTCCTACAGATTTACTACCATCCTGGTAAAGCCAACACAGTTGCAGATGCGCTCAGTCGGAAAAATATGGGGATTTTGGCAGATATGGCAAGTATGGTTACAGGACAAAAGGACTTGGCAATTGAATTGGATAAGGTGGAATTGAACCTTGTGTTACATGGTCAAAAAGCCCTGATAGCAGCGATAGTAGCACAACCAACCTTACTTGAAGAGATTAAAGTGCACCAAATGAAAGATGAAACTTTGAGGAAGATACATGATGAGTTCGAAACAAAACCAAAACCGGGATTCGGTGTAGTAGGTTCAGTGCTCAAATTTCAAAACCGACTATGTGTTCTCAATGTGAGGAGTCTTAAACAAAAACTGATGGAAGACGCATATACCTCAAGGTTCTCAATGCATCCAGGGAGTACTAAAATGTACCGAGATTTGAAGCAGAATTTCTGGTGGCCAAGTATGAAGAAGGAGATTGCGGAGTTTGTCTCTAAGTGTTTGCAATGCCAACAAGTAAAAGCGGAGCATCAAAGACCTGCCGGATTATTGCAACCTCTTCCCATCCCAGAATGGAAATGGGAACATTTGACCATGGATTTTGTTATGGGGTTGCCACGGACTCCTCGAGTTATGAATTCAATTTGGGTCATTGTGGACCGATTAACTAAGTCCACCCACTTTTTGCCGGTAAAAACTCAGTATAATGCAGACAAATTAGCAGGAATTTATGTAAATGAAATTGTGAGGCTTCATGGCGTTCCAGTCTCAATTGTGTCAGACAGAGATCCTAAGTTTGTTTCTAGATTCTGGCAAAGTTTACAGGAAGCAATGGGTACAGAATTAAAGTTCAGCACGGCTTTCCACCCTCAGACCGACGGTCAATCCGAGAGGACGATACAGACTCTTGAGGATATGCTCTGAATGTGTGTACTAGATTTTCAGGAAAGTTGGGAAACCCATCTACCGTTGATAGAATTTGCGTATAATAATAGTTACCATTCGAGCATAAACATGGCACCTTATGAAGCTTTGTATGGAAGACCATGCCGTTCTCCCGTGTGCTAGGCTAAAGTTGGAGACAAATCCTTACTAGGGCCTGAAATTGTTCAATTGACCATTGAAAAAGTTCACGTTATTCGGGAAAGGTTGAAAACTGCTCAAAGTAGGCAGAAAAGTTATGCTGATAACCGACGGAGAGATTTGGAATTTGACATGGATAGCTATGTGTAGACGTCCCCGAACGCCCCGGGAGGGTTAAGTCCCGTTCTGTTCATTTGGGGTCGCTACAGCTCGGACTCTTAAATGTCACGGTTCCTAATCTGAACCAAAGAGTCCAAATCCGGCAAATCGTTTTGAGAAACTGATTTTTTGAAAAAGTAGTGCCAAATATGGACTGCTTTGCCAGATACAGAGTCGCCACCTAAATATTTTATTTTGGGAAATTTAGGAAACCCTGACTCGGTGCCAAGAGGCCACGTGTCCGTCATCACCAAAGTTGCCTCGGCTCGGGAACTTGGGTACGTTTGGGGAAGGTCACTTCGTGAGCACCCCCGCTCGCCCGGTCATAGACCGGCCTCTACTAACCATGATATCAATTTTTGAAAATATTGTATGTTCTTATTCCGGTTATTAGCCTAGGTTACTATGTGATGCTCACAGCATACAAGTATAGACTGGATCGCCTGAATTGGAACAAAACATTTCATGCTTGTTTTTGAAAATGATTTGCTACCTGCAGGTAGGCTTGAAACATTTGATGATTTATTCCAATTCAGATAACCCAACCTTCACCCACAGGCATTCAGGCAGGTATATCAGATAAGCACATAGCCTCATGGTAAGCATGCTATTCATGGCAGCACTCACACGCATGCAAGGATGCTAAAGCATAAAGCTTACCGAGTACTCCAAGCCAAAATAGAAACTCATTAGAAATCATGCATGAATCCTAAGTACACAGAAATGCCTAATGCAACGCATGCAAAAATGCAACTATAGCAGGCTCGGCTATTCTAAGATGGTATATGAAATGCTACAGCTATCATGTATTCGATTTGGAATTGAAAGTACAATGCAATTAGTATGATGAGCCGAGCCCGGTGCATGCAATACAGATGAATGAATGTAAACATGCTGTCATACTGTATGCTAATTTAAATATGCCCTAATCTAACCATCGTAAGCTGGTAAATAAAAGGGAAGAAAGACGTGGGGTTGGAAGACATACATCACACTCACGCACACTTATTACAATTATGCCCTCGCAGAGAGGGTCCGAATAAATAATACAGTCCAAATATTACAGACCCGAATAAAAGAATATTACAGTCCAAAATATTACAGAATCCTAATTAATTAACAAATTAACTAAGAAAACAAGTAAAACTGGCGTGCAAGCCAGGGACTGCCTTGCTTCTGATGGATGATGCATGTCCGGATTGTCTTGCGCGGAAATCCACCGGAATGCCCCAATTAGCCTCTGTTTACACCTGTTCTTGAAATTCGTGCTAAGCCCCAAAAAGTTGCTGATTCTTCGTTTTGCTGCAACAGAGAGCAGGAAAGGGGCATAGCAATGTATTTGCACAGATATATGCATGTCTCGATCCTCGTGCCACCAATCACGCATACCGAGGCATGATGGCTGAGGAGTCGAAATGCATAACTCAATATAGAATGAATGCACATGAAACTACAGCTAAAACCTAACTCCATCATGGATAATCCGGAGTGTCGGTGACTGGGGAATTGAGACACATTCCGTCACTCAGAGTACGAAATGTACCTCGTTTCTCGTGCCCGGGCTAACTCTTATTCCGGACATGACGCAATATGCATGATATGCATGAAATGAAACTAAGATACAATCCTAACAATATACAATGCTATGGAAATGAAATGCCTCGAAATGCGTGCACACGGACACGCAAACCGGGAAAATACATGAATGCAATGAAAATGAGACGCCTTGAAATGCGTGCACACGGGCACGCAAACCGAGGCGATGGCATACACAATGCAATGAAAATGAAATGCCTCGAAATGCGTGCACACAGGCACGCAAACCGAGGCAATGGCGAAATGCTATGAAAATTGGGTGCCTCGAAATGCGTGCACACGGGCACACAAACCGAGGCGGTGGCAGAATGCGATGAAATGATATGAAAACATGATATGGACTTATACCAACATGAGTGAGCCTCAGCCACACTCACATAGGATGCCGGTGAATGAAAATGGGGTGCCTCGAAATGCGTGCACACGGGCACGCAAACCGAGGCAATAACGGAATGCGATGGAATGACATGAAAACAATGATAGCAATCATTCTAATGGAATTTCAGCAGTAAAATATGGGGGAAAACGGCCCCGAAATGAGGCGAAATGACATGAAATGCATGGAATTATCCCGAAATGCGAATTTAGGCACCCGAAATGGCCTATAGCTATACCAAACATGCACAATATGGACATGCAATGCAAATACAGAAGCTAGACAGTCCCAAAAAAGGCACTTTCACAGTTATAAACATGGCCAAACAGCAAGCATAGGTATGGCAAAAATAGCATGCAAGAATAGAGGCCAAGAGAGGGGTAATGAAGCAAGTGATATAAGAAAAACCCAAACTGAAAATTTTCCTTCTACAACACTGAAGAGGGACCAAAAATATGAATATTTACAGTATATGGCAGCCTCAAAATCAGTATACAAACATGATAGAAATGTGATGCAAAATAAGGCTCAAAAGTGGCTATAACATGAGGTATACAAAATAATCACCAAACAGCCAAAGACCCTTAATAAAACATGTAGAATGGACCAAAATAAGCACTTTTCCAGAACTGTAAAATGGCAAAAAACAAAAGCATGGTAGGCTAACTAAACATGCAAGAATGGGGAATAAAAGAGAGATATAACATGAAGTGACCTATGGAAGCCCCAAACCATGAAAGGACCTAAATGAAACATGAAGTATGGACCAAAATAAGAACTTTTCCAGAACTGTAAAATGGCCAAAAACAAAAGAATTGTAGGCTTCCATTGCATGCAAGAATGGGGAAGAAAAGAGGAGTATAAAGGTAGGTACAACATGGAAACCCCAAATGGTGTTGAGCCCTTCTTCAATGTTGAAGAGGGGCTCAAAATAATCCTAATATCAGTTTACAACATGCTCGAAAATAAATTGCTCATGGGCCAAAAATAGTATGCAAGATTGTTACATATAAGAGGATCAATGAAGCAAGTGTGTCATGGAGGGCTCAAACAGGGTTGAGCCCTTAATGAAAAGTGAAGATGAGCTCAAAAGAGGGCCCTTTTCAGTTAGGACTGGAGCTTGAAACAAAAAGCAAGTGAGGCTTACAAATGAATCAAGAAAAAGGGTCAAAGTGAAGAAAAGGTTACTCACCCTTGAAGACTCAAACTTTTGTTGCTTCTTGGATGAATTTGCAGCTTCTTTGGCCTTTGAGAAACCTTCCTTGTTACTGGAAATGAGGTGGTGGTGGTAGAGCTTGGTGGTGTAGAAGGAATGATGCTTAAGGACTTAAGGTTTTTCAAAGAATTGAGAAAGATGAAGATGGAGTTGTGTATGGAGGCTTGAAGGAGAATTTTTCTAACCCCAAAATACTACAAGGCTTGCTTGCTATATAGGCCAACAAGGGGGTGTAAAGGTGGGGGAAAAGGAGAGTAATATTCCCCCACGAAATATCCCCCAAATAAAGATCTTTTCTGGGGGATAAAGCCTCATAGCTGTAAAGGGAACAGTGCAAGGAATACAGCCGGCCTGGTACTTTTGTTGCAGGTGGCCGGCCGGCCACACCCCCTAACCGGCCGGCTAGGGGTCAAAAGGTTCAATGAGATTTTCTGGCCGGCCACCAACTGATGGTGTTCTCCTATGTGTGTATAACACAACCATGTGGTTAAAAGTCCAAGAAAGTGGGTCCAAGGGGTTCAACATTAGCCCGGAAGGAGGGGGTCAAAAGGGTCAAGTTGAATTAATGGCCGGCCATGAACTTTTAGGGTCCTCTCATGTGTGTACATCACAAATATGTGGTTCAAAGTTCAAGAAAAATGGTTCAAGGGGTTCAACATTAGCCCGGAAGGAGGGGGTCAAAAGGGTCAAGTTGAATTAATGGCCGGCCATGAACTTTTAGGGTCCTCTCATGTGTGTACATCACAAATATGTGGTTCAAAGTTCAAGAAAAATGGTCCAAGGGGTTCAACATTAGCCCGGAAGTGCGAAAAACGGGCGCCGGAGGGCGTCGAAGGATGTATAACTGGTTGCTGCAACAATTGCTGGCCTCCCACCCTTCAGTGACCTCCCCGATGATAAAACAGAGGTACCTGCCAAAAATGAACGAAAACCGTTGCAAAACGAATGCTCGAGGACCAAAACGCGCAGTTCGGGGTCCCGAAAATGGGCTGTTAAGCACCGAAAGTGGCGTTCGGCCACGAAGTGGGCTTCTCATCTCCCAGTGTCCCTCAAAAGGAAGCAAATAGGAAGTATGCCAAAAATTAGAGCAATAGGAGATGGTTAAGCTGTCCCGAACCGAGGCACACGGCCTGATGGCTCCGAAAATCGGGAACCAGACTCCGAAACGGGCAAAATGGCCTACGGCCACCAAATGTAGCCTACGACCACTAAGAGATGGTCTACAGGACCTCTCCCTTCCCTCAAGAAAAGAAACAGAGAAAACCAAGCCTGGTTCGCAAACCGAGACAAGGCACAGAAGAGGGTTCGGAAGTCCGGAGGCAGGGCTCACGGCCGCAACTCTGAAACTTCTGAACGAGCACATTATGCAACATCACCAAGCGCTCAATCGGTGACGTCTGAGTCTTAAGGTCGGTCAAAAATGGGGTGTCTACACTATGTTTTCGTGAAAGTCACTCCGATGAAAGGGCACCCAAGATTCAGAAAGAAAGGTAAGTTGACACCCCGGTACGTCGGTCCTTTTCAAATTCTGGAAAAAGTGGGTCCGGTAGCTTACCGAGTTGCCCTTCCACCACATATGAGTCAAGTGCATAACGTGTTTCATGTCTCTATGCTTCGTGGGTACCTTTCGGATCCGTCACATGTTATTGACTACCACCAAATTGAGTTGAATGACAAGTTGATTTATGAGGAAAGACCAATTCGCATTTTGGACCGACAAGTAAAACAACTACGAACCCGTGAGATTCCAATGGTAAAAGTTGAGTGGCAAGAACATTACGGAATCGACGCAACATGGGAAAGAGAGGAAGAAAGGCAACATCAATACCCACACCTGTTCCAACCCTAAGGTAACCCAAGTTTGGAGGACCAAACTTATTTAAGGGGGGGAGAGTGTAATAACCCGACCCTCGCACATGATTTCTGTTATATTCTTAGTCCTTGATTGGTACTTTTAAATGCTTACTGTGTAGTTTCGTGAAAAATTATGATTAAGGAAGTGAAATCCATGTCTATGAACGTCTATCTGTCTCACTAGGAAACTATCTGTCACCATTAACACGTTTGAATTAGAAATTGGAAGCCTTAACAGCTTAATTAGCTGAAATTGATTATATATCTGTGATCAGCACAATTTTTAAGTAATATTAAGCATGTTTGCGAAATTTTAATTTTGGAATGATTAAACGATTCATTTTTGTCTTATATGCCTTATTTATGAATATATACTTCTAAGACTTCATGAACCTTGGTCAAAAACAAAAGAAAAAAAAACGTGAATACCATTTTGGGGGAGAAAAGAAGAGAAAGTGAAGAAGAGAAATTGGGGGAGAAGGGGATTCAACAAGAAAGCTTGGCAAAATTGTTAGAGGTGTAGGATTGAATTCAAGGTAAGCTCAAATCCTTCTTATTATGGCTACTTGGAGTTTGTAATTTATGTGTATGTTTGATTCATGTCTAATTCATGCTTGATTAATGAGGGTTTCTCTCAATTGGTTGCTTAGGCATCTAGATTGGGTGTGGTATGAAATTTTACTTCAACCTACGGTTTTCTATTATCACTTCATGGAATTATGCATATATCATGTGTTATGTTTCAAGGATATGAAGAACTTAAATCCAAGAATGGAGTTAGAGAGAGAGATGGCTTGTTGAAGCTTCTAATCTTGGTTAATTTATTATACTCAGGGTAGAATCCATGTTATAGTGATGTTAGGTGGGAATATTGCATTAACCTAACCTTGGGTTGCATGTAAAGAATGGAGTGAATACCAGGTTGGGACTCGAATGGAGGTTCAGAATTTCAGAATCTGCTTGGTCCGCTCGAGCAGCGGAAAGCCCGCTCGAGCGGGAAAAACCACCTCTCAGCAGTTTTGTGCATTTTACAGTCCGCTCGAGCGGACAAAGTGGCGCTCGAGCAGGAGACTCATTTTCAAGAAAAATTAAATGTTTGTTCAGTTTTGAGTGCTTGCCTCTCTGGTATTTTTAAAATATTTTACAGATGATTTTAAAGCGGTTGTAAATGCATGCAAGGTGTAAGACTCAGGAAATACTTTAAAAAAAAAAAGAAACTAATGTAGTAATTGTGTGCAGGGCACATTCCAGAAGGAAACAACACGCCACCTCAACACTGTGAGTAGTAGTACCTATGTAATGTTATGCAATCATGTCAATGTTTCAAGGCATGTAAGGCAATTATGTTAATGTCTCAAGCATGTAATGTATTTATGCATATTTAGGATATGTTAATGTTAAAGCATGTAAAGAAAAGCATTTACAAGGGCTATATGCCATTTTCAAGGGCCTCGTGCCACAAGTTTCAAGTGTATTTTTAAGGGCCTCGTGCCACAAGTTTCAAGTGTATTTCAAGGGCCTCGTGCCACAAGTTTCAAGTGTATTTCAAGGGCCTTGTGCCACAAGTTTCAAGCGTATTTCAAGGGCCTCGTGCCACAAGTTTCAAGTGTATTGCAAGGGCCTCGTGCCATATGTTCAAGGGCTTCGTGCCATCATGTTTCAAGGGCTTATAGCCACATGCTCATGTCACAGGATTAGGCCTAGAGCCAGTATGAACTAAACGCAGAATCAGATAAACCAAGTGCATGCTACATCTTTTTATGTATTGATGTATTTAAATTTCAAGATAGACGTCGTTCATTATGTATTACTACTCATTGAGCCCGGCTCACTCTCTATTATGTCCATTTCTGTAGGTCATCAGTCAGGGGGTCAATCTTAACTTGACGCTGTCCCTTTTATCAACCTTTACATGTCCAGGCACCATAACAGGCCATTTGTTTTTGTGAAGTTGCTAAGATATGGGTTTACTTTTGAGAGCCATCTACGGATGTTGTACATAACTTCCATATTCCTTTTGTTATGCCCAATTATCGGGCTAGGACTGTAAATCTATATGTTTGTACACGATATCCAAGGATATAGTTTTAAACTTTATCCGCTTTTGACGATATATGTAATGCATGAGATCCTGGCATATCAGAAATAGCTCAATGGAGTATGCTTGTATTATGTTAGATTAATATTTTATGCTTCCGATAAGGCCCCGTACGGTATGTACATTAGTTTTTATGTCCGTTTTTGCATAGGTCATGCCCGAACCTTCATAGGCAGGTTCTTGGGTTGTGACAGAATATCTTTGGAGATAATGAAGAAAAATCTTCTAAGAAAGTAATAAATTTAGGAGAAAAAGGACCATTAAAAACTCATATAAAATATGACTTTATTCCTAAAATTGCAAAAAAATGAGTCTGTTACTAAATATGGAATATATCTTGATCTCAACTATGTAACTAACATAGAAGAGATTATAGATAATTGGTCTCAAGCAGTAAGAATTGTAGTAGTTGCACAAGCTATAGATGCAGGAGGTCTGTATACTTTTGTAAAGGCTACTCTAAGAGGTCAAGCTACAAAATTTTGGGATACTCTATCATGATAACATAAAAGCTCAGTGGTTAGCTTTAACTATTGCTGAAAAGAGTATCATGTTTGTGGTAGATAACCTTAAACGAAAATTTTGTCGAACAATCCTTAGCCAATTGGGAATTCAAGAAAAAATAACATTTATAAATCTAACTAAGAAACGAATATGTGATATGTGATATTTTGAAAACTTGTGAATACAAAAAATGATTCTATAAATTAGACCTAAAAGATACTATTCATTGGCAAAAATAATTTATAGCTAAACTTCCTAAACCATAGGATGAACTATCTTAAAAAGAGTTTGAAAGGCTATTAAAAAATAATCATATCTGTGATTCTTTAGGTGGAAGAATAGTTTCTATATGAGAAATTATAAAGAAATATTGTGCAGAAAACAAAGTATAAAAGATATGAAAAATGTATATATGGATTATAGCTATTGCTCAAAGACCGAATATATGGTAGGAAGTTATGGTTGTGACAAAAAATCCAAACCATTGGTTAAGAAGAAGAAATTTGTCAAAAAATAAAAAAAATGTCAGAAAAGAAAATTTAATCCTCATAAAGAAAAACCAAAACCTTTGGATAGATATATTAGAAAAAAATCTAATAAATTCACAAAAGATAAAAAGCCTCCATGTCCAAAAGGAAAATCTCCTGAAGAATGCAAATGTTGGATTTGTGGAGAAAAAAGACATTTCGCAAACAAATGTCCGAACAAACCAAAAAAACATGTTAAAAAATATTATTTTTTGAAGAAAAATATGAGCCAGTATGGGAATACGAAATAGAATCTAACGATGAAGTAGAAGAATTTATGTCAGAAAATGAATCAAAATTTGAATATAGTTTTGATGAAAACGATGAACAAAGCTTAGAGGAAGTTTTAACTGGAACTATTTTTATGATGAAAATAGATTAAGATGATGAGAATGAAATGATCCTTCTTAAGAAAGGAGAAAGTAAATCATTTGAAATTGAACAATTGAAAAATGTCAAAAATTCCAATTAAGTAAATTTATAAAAACTCAATCTTCAAACTTCGAAAATAAACTGAATATAGAAATCTTTGAAGAAAGAATTTCAGTTTTTAATACAGAAAAAAAAAATATATGTACATATACCATTATTTGATATGAATAAGATCAAACAATATCGAAATAAAAAATATAATTACATTCATTTAGGACTTATACAAGTTAGTATATGTCCTTTATTTTCAGGCCGAAAAGACATTCTTGTGTTAACATGTGTCATGGATAATAAATAGCATAACTTTGAAAATTCTTTAATCAGAGGAATTCAAAGTAATTTGTATAATGGACCAATTTGGTTTACTATCAAACCAAATTATTTTTTGGCATTAGAAGATGTTGGTGAAAATACCAGAAAAAAATATATTTTATTGATAAATGATGCAAAGAAAATGAGATACAAATAGATCAGGCTGAGGCACGGATATCTCGTTTTCTTTAAGGAGATCAAGCCCACTGCGGTAGGAAGAATCCAAATACTGATGCAGCAGTCACAAAACTATGGCTTGTCCTCTCCAGGATACAACAGCCCGACCACTTGTCATATGGTTCAGGCCAACTCTGCACAAGATAGTGAACCCAAAGCTCCACCAAGAAAAACACCCTTCTTTGCTAGCAATCTTTCTTGTATAGAAAATAGTAGATGAGAGGAACTATTTATAGGCTACTAGGACCTTGCAGTTGCACCAAAAATAAAGACCATTAAATAAAAGAAAATGGAGAGACTCCATATAATAAAGAGAAAATGGTTACACCAAAATAATGACCATTAACCAAGTTCATAAATTCTATTTAACTTTCATTCATGACCAAGAGGTATGAGAGAAGGATATAATTTAGAAGGATATAATTTAGAAGGATATGACCATTAGCCAAGTTCAAGTCCTTATAATTTAGAAGGATATAATTTTTTTTATAAAATTTAAAACAAAAAAAATTAATAGCGATTAATAATTTGAACACATGTGTTTAACACAAATTATATTTAAACCAATAATATCATGACACATGTGAATATTGAGCTCATTCTAATCGTAGTAATATAATTTGAAGAAGAATTCATAATGGAGAGATTATGACATATGAGAGAAATTACAATAGAGAGATCATGAAATCAATGAGAGAAATTACAATGGAGAGATTATGAAATATTTTTGTTATCTTTCCATTTGAAATCCATAAATTAAGGGATAATTATTATTTTCAGAATAATTAAATAGGTATGAGAGAAGCTGAAAAGGGGGGATAATTATTATTTTCAAAATAATTAAATAGGTATGAGAGAAGTTGAAAAGGGTATCTATGGAAGAAGTCAAAAAGACTTGGGAGAAGTTAATAAGTGTTGAGTTTTTTTATTGGGCATTGATTCAGACCCCCTTAAAACTCCCACCCCCACCACTCCCACGCACACATGGGGGTTGGGGATTGGGAGAGAAGGAAAAAAAAAAAGTTGACCAATAAAAAGCAAAGGGGGTCAAGGAGGTGACCCCTAAAGGGGGTCTCAATCTTTATTCTTTTTTATTTTTTTAAATCAAAAAATTAAGAAATTAAGATTAAGGTATTAGAGCTCCCACAAAACTTGTGAGTTAGAAACCCCTCTTCCTTATATAATATATAGATATAGATAGATAGATAGACAGATAGATAGATAGATAGATAGATAGATAGATAGCTATAGATATAGATATAGATATAGATAGATAGATAGATAGATTGATATATGACACATACCATCTATATGACACAAGGACCAAAGTACCGGGACAACTGCTGCAATTTGCTCTCATCTAAATTAAAGGGATTTAAAAAGTAAAAAAATTATAATATTAAAAAATGTTCACTAAAAAAATATAGATTAAAAATTAAAAATTAATTATTGAAAACTCCATACTAAATAAGGTAATGTTTTCTATTATTTTTGAAAATTAAAAAATTATTATTAATTTTTCCTTTGTTTTTTTTCTTCAAAAAAAAATAGCTACATTAATTATCTCTCTCTCTCTTTTTTTTTTTTTTTTTGTGGAAAGGGGTTTTGACTTGCGATTTTTCTAAAATGGGTGTTCTAGACGGAAAGGGTAGAGTTGGTTCAGACAATAAGAAAAAGTTTTTATTCAAGAGGTGCCTTCACTATGTGCAAGAATAGTCGATTTTGCATAGGGTGCCTTCTTGGATAATAGCTTCAATACTGGCATGCATGAAGGGCTTAAGTGTGAGACATATAAGAGGGGCTTTAGTGCAAAAATAGAAGAAATGGTTTACCGAGTGTCTTCTTGCTTCACGACTTCAATACTTGTGAGAGAGGAGTAGGCTCAAGTACGAGAGAGAAATGAGGGTTTGTAGGAAGTGTCTTCTTGGGTCACAACTTGAGCGTCCGTGCACATGAAAATGTGTGATAAGGGTCAGAGTGTGTCTTTTGGGGTCACGATTTTAGTGTTCCGAAACACAAAACCATAGCATATTAACAAAGAGAAATAATTAGTGATAAAATATTTTTGTCTCCTTAAATACAAGAACAGAGAATTTATTATTTGTGACGAAATATTTTTGTCTTCCACAACATAACCTTATGAGACAAAAAATATATTCGTTGCACAATCAATCAGAATTTATTAGTGACGAAATATTTTCGTCTCTAACAACTTATTCTTCCGAGACAAAAATATATTTGTCGTCTATTTAATAGAAAGATGAAATGACATTATCCGCATGATGGAGTGTTCGACACACCCCTAACCCGCCCTTAGAAGTTTGGGCATGACCTATGCAGAAATGGACACTCAAAGGGGCCTGAACGGAAGCATTAACATCATGATAATATATAAGAAAGTATGACATCCATTGAGCTCCTACTACCATGCCAGGATCACAGACACTGCATAAGACGAATGGAGCTAAAGAGATACACAATTGAGCTAATATGCATATACAGATCCAGCCCCAAGGTTGGGCGTATAACAAAAATATTATGTACATTATCCTAAGCCAATAACTAGAGTACAAGCCATAGTCTAGCAAAACACCACAAAAATATACGGCTTCGACCAAGTGCCTGGCTATGCTAGGCTAACAAAAGTGTGATGGTGTCAGGACTATGACCGACCTCCAGGTTGATTACCTACAGAAACAGACATAACATAGAGTGAGCCAGGCTCAGTGAACAATAGTACATAAATGATTCGATGCTCAAGTTAAATTATAATACATATAATACATTTCAAAGCGTAAGTGAATGCAGAAATCATATGGTTAATCTGATTCTGTACAAATTTTCAGAACAACCTTGCCGGTTCACAACTTCGCAGATTGGCCCTTGGCCTGATGGGTTCACAGATTCACAAATTGGCCCTTGGCCTCATAGGTTCTAGCTTCACAAATTGGCCCTCGGCCTCATAGATTCATAACTTCACAAATTGGCCCTCGGCCTCATAGACTCACAACTTCACAAAATGGCCCTCGGCCTCATAGGTTCATAACTTCACAAATTCTTTCGATGTTTCCATAATGTCACACTTATTCCCAAGTAGCATACATGTTAACATAATTTCTTATGAAGAACATAACGTCAATAACAATAATTATTAACGTGATTAAAGATACACCGATAGAACGATTACTCACTGTGTTGTGACGGGGCACTAGTTCCTCCTAAAGAGTGTCCTACACATACACAAAGATACAAATTTCCCTTTTTTCTTGTTAAATCATCTCTTGACTCGTTTTACTTCGACTGAATTAACGAACATCAAAACAACATCAATTGCAGATTTCGACAACATTAGAGGATCCAACACGTAAAATAGAGCAACCCATGTTTTCCAACTTGGGCCGCACGTGCGGCTGTGAGCCCCGCACATGCGGCAAGGACTCCCGTACATGCGGCAGTGAAGCCCGCACATGCTTTTTAGACAGTAGTTGAATGCCCAAAATTCCTCATTCCCCGCACGTGCGGCCATGACTCCCATACGTGCGGCTGGGGTTCTCGCACGTGCGGCGATTCTGCTCAAAACAGTCTGAAAATTCCTTCAAAATTTCATTTTTTTTGTAGGTATGTTTAGAGCCTCAAACCTAATAATAAAAATCTAGTATAAGGTCCCAAATTCATGTGAATAGGGATCAAAATACATACATCAATTGAGTATAAGTTAGATCATTAATCTTAAATTCATTAACACACCCACTCTCATGAGATTTCTACATATAGACACATATACACAAAGCCTTGCCACATAATTAAGTTCAAGCAAGTCAATTGAAGGATAGAGTGTAGCTTCTCATAAATACTTGAAATTGAGTCAAAACATTCAAAAGTAAGGTTATCTTGCCAATTCCTTCTTACACACACATAGCACCACAATCCAACCCTTAAGTGACATGATTATGAGGATATCTCACACAAATTAGGAAAGAAGAGTTGTAGGAATCAATTAAGATAAACATCTACATACCTTAAGCTTTCCTAACCTTCTTGATGCTTTTCTCCTACTACCTTTCAACTCTTCTCTCCCCTAATCTTTCTCTCAGGAGCTATTTTTCAACTGAAGCTTCTAAGTCAATGTTAGGCATAACTATATATATATATATATATATAAGGTGAGTAAAACAAAAATCAACCATTTTAATCATCCCAAATCAAATTTCTACGAACTTGCTTATTATTACCTAAAAATTATGCCGATTCCAAATATAAAATCAGTTTCGGATTACCAAGCCTCTAAGGCCCTCAATTTCTGATTTAACATTCTAATTGTGACAGATACTTTCCTTACCAAACAGATACAGGTTCAATTCATAAGATATATGTGCTTAAACTTAATTTCTCAGGAAGTTTTCACCTTAAGCATTTTGAAAGCACAGAATAAGAGACTAAAAATATATCAGAATCACATATGAGGGTCAGGTTATTACAGTGTTTATTGGTGACGAAATATTTTCGTCTTCCATAACTTATCCTTCCCAGACAAAAATATATTTGTCGCCTAATAAATGGAAATATGCAACGACATCGTTTAATAAGTATGGAATTTATTGGTGACGAATTACGTTCGTCACAAAAAAAAAAATTATTTTGTGACAAACATGTTCGTCTCCAATGAGTTAAAATAATTCGTGCCAATGCAAATGAAATTGGCACCTCATTTTTGCAGACGGAATTTTGTTTTTGTCTCCTATACTTTTGAGAAAAATTAAAACAAACGACAAAATTAATATTTCGTCATCTTTGGGTTAAATTTTAAGACAAAAAAAAATTTCGTCACCAAATTTTGTCATAATAGTCTAGATTTCTTGTAATGACTCTACAAAATCAAAAGGAGAGCCTAAATTCACTATGAATTAATGCAAGACATAGATCTCTACATTATTGAAAAATAGGCAGAAGTTCACGTGACAAATCAAGCCAAAAAATGCAAGTATCCTTCAGAATACTCACATGAAAAACAAAGCTAAAAAAGGCTCATATGATAGAAGAATCAAGAAAGAAGAAGCCAAAAGATAGCTCACATAACGTATACAACCAAGCAGACACAGCAAAGTAGATCATATGGTGAATGAAGATAAGAGAGTAACTAAATAAAACCAAAGTGGTAGAGATAACACTACTACGTTATTAGTTTCAATAAATCAGAATGTAAAAAGTTTATATTCTTGTTACAAGAACATTATCTTTTGATTTTATGCATTTCAATTCCGAAGTTGAAGTCCACCATTTATCTATAAAAGGGTGTGGCTGCATTTTGTAGAAGTAGAATCATATAAGCGAGCAATCTTTTTATCTTTCTTGTAATCTTTGTAATTTTTCAAATATTCTGTTAAAATCCACCTACTCTCCACCTACTTCACCCACTTAAACCTACTCCACTAAACCTAACCCACTACACCACTACCACCTCACCTACTCCACTAAACCTAACCCACTACACCACTACCACCTCACCTACTCCACTAAATCTAACCCACTACACCACTACCACCTCCACTTCACCTACTCCTTACCTACTACACACTCACCCTCTTCTATATATAGGAATCATGAATCATTGTAATAGACATCAATATATCAATCAATAATAATACATACAATTTATTCTCTCTCTTTCTCTATACATTATTTCTTACATGGTATCAGAGCTGGTTTAAAACCTAGTATTTTCGCTTCCCCGGCGGGCGGCAACCTCACCTTAGCCGCCCGCCGGACCTCAACCTATTCCGCTGATAAAATCAACAAAGATTTGTGCAACTGTAGTCATGTGTGAGGCTGATGGAGAAAAATTCTTCACCTCATATGACGAGACAGTCTGGAACTGGAAACACTGCAACATTCTGCTCTGGAATTCTGCAGCAGCTAGATTATAGCTTGGTTGAGTGCCAAGCTTTGGTTCTTCCACCCACTCTTGAACTTGCCCAGCAAAGTGTGAAGGTTCATGCTTGTGTTGGAGGGACTAGTGTGCGCGAAGATCAGCGCATTCTCTCCAGTGGGGTTCATGTTGTTGTTGGTACTCCTGGTCGTGTGTTTGACATGTTGCGGAGACAATCACTTCGCCCTGTTTACATCAAAATGTTTGTCTTGGATGAAGCTGATGAAATGCTGTCACGAGGTTTTTAAAAATCAGATCTATGATATTTTCCAGTTGCTGCCACCCAAAATCCAGGTTGGGGTGTTCTCAGTTGCTGCCACCCAAAATCCAGGTTGGGGTGTTCTCTGCCACAATGCCACCAGAGGCTCTTGAAATCACCAGGAAATTCATGAATAAGCCTGGAAAGAGAAAAAGCTCATGCTAGGATTTGCGAAGTGATTCGCTGCAGGAATTTTGGCTTTGGATGAAACCCTTACCATACTCCACTCATTCTCTCCAACTGTTCTAACTTTTTATTTTTATTATTATTATTATTATATCAAATAATCAATGCACTCATGTTCCCCACTAACAGTGTCCACTTTTGACCCAAACCATTTTCAATCCATCATTTCTCCTTCACCTTTTGCACTCCACTCACCGACTCTCTCTCCACTTTATCACATGGGTTTGTCCCTCTCTCTCCTCCATTTGATTTCAAAAATCACTTATTTTTATTTATTTTTTCCAAGTCACTTTTCCTCTTTTTTAAATACCCCACTTTATTTTGAAACAATCGCACTGATGTTTTTCATATAATCCATCTATAAATATTTTTTATCTATTTTCTTTCTCCCTTGTTTTCTTTCATTTTATTTTTATTTTTTCAACAAAACACTCCCAAAACAAAAACAAAAAACAAAAAAAAAAAAAAAAAAAAACAACAACATTTTACAAACTTGTCATTTCTTCATGCCGGGGATCAACCCCGATCAGCATTTTACACCATAAAAAAAAAATAAATAAATAAATAAACTAAAAATAAAAAAACACAAAACAAACCAAAACACAACCAACACAAATCGGAACAGTGGGATTTTTCTTCTCGCCTATTCCGCCGGTCTTTTCTTCTTGCCACCGTCTTGGGCGGCCCTTGCCGGTGTTGCCTCCGTGTTTTCCACTCCACTGGGCATGATCACTACTCCCTGCTCCTCCACTGCAGCATATGGCAGCCCTCCAAATCGGAACATAAAACTGGCCTTCCGCTTCAGCTCCTTGTTTTCCGCCTTTAGCACACTTATCTCTGCTCGCGCATCCTTATACATGCGTTGGAGCAGAGCCAGTTGGGCGTTTAACTGCTGCACCTCATTTGTCCTACTCTGCAGCCGGTTCGACAAATTTGTAACCGCAGTCATGGTTTCCACACATGACTTCAAGGTATACTGATTGGCCTCCACATCCGACTGCACCGCCATTTTTTGCTCCACCGACCGCATCGGAAAGTTCAACGGAGCAAAACCAGAGGTGTTTGGTTGAGGTTCACTGGCCACCGCACCAGTTATTTCTCTTGTGGACTCGTTCAGTTCTGGAAAGAGCGTGAGCAGACCACGGGAAGAGGAGGCCATGTTCTGGGTAGCTGGACGGGAAGAAGAGGCCATGTTGCTGAGTGTTTCAGAGACGGGTTGGTTACAGAGTATTACAGAGTTTCTTTCTCAGCAAAGGAAGAGTTGTTTTCAGAGGATTTTCAGAAGTTTTTTTGTCTGCCTCAGCCTCAGCATCAACCTTGGTTAAATAGCGAGGCAGCCACGCGTATCGCGCGCCACTTGACACCAGACGACAAACGGGCGCGCCAGTCCAGGCACTCACGTGCCTCGCCATCATGTCCGGCACATCTTTTTATGACTTGGGCTCGCCTTTTGATGGCACGTCTTTTTATGGATTGGGCACGCCTTTTGATGGCACGCCTTTTTATGGATTGGGCACGCCTTTTGATGGCACGCCTTTTTGAAAGATTGGGCACACCTTTTGAGGGTGCGACTTTTTAGGGGTCCGACAAGACTCTGTAAACTGTCCCGACATTTGATTCCGGTTAGCTTTTCCAAGGGTCCGACAAGACTCTGTAAACTGTCCCGACATTGATTCCGGTTAGTTTCTACATGGGTCCGACAAGACTCTGTAAACTGTCCCGACATTGATTCCGGTTAGTTTCTACAAGGGTCCAGCAAGACTCCGTAAACTGTCACAACAACTGTCACCACATTGTCTGCTACAACGGTCCGACATGACCCCATAAACTGTCTTCTACATCGGTCTGACACCGCCATCCAGTGTCCTCTACACCGTTATGACACCACCATACAGTGTCCTCTACATGGTTATGACACCCCCATACAGTGTCCTCTACAACGTTATGACACCACCATCCAGTGTCTTCACCAATGGTCTGACACGACCATACAGTGTCTCTTATCCTCTTTTCTTTTTATGTATTTTCTTGTTTTGTTACTCTCTCCAAACTCAAGTTGGTTAGTTCCTATCCCCCTTGAGTTTGCGGGGGGCTGTTAAAATCCACCTACTCTCCACCTACTTCACCCACTTAAACCTCGATAAAAGTTTTTCATTTCCATATATGCTTTGTTTACTATCTTTTAATTTTTTGAAAGTCTGAGAGTAGTGATACAAAGAGATTACACTTTCTACTCATTGAAAGACTTGAAAAGTATTTGCAGCAAACAAAATAATGTGGGCATGAAAAAGCAAAATCTTAAAATAATTTTATAAATAATCAGTGTTTTCTATTTTAATTATAAATATTATTAAAAAAATTTCACATCATTTATAAAAAATATTATTTTATTTTACGTCATCGTACATCATTCACTGTGGCTAATTATTAGTGCACCATTTAGAGACGGCTAGATTGGTGGTTACCTAGCATCACTCATTTGTTGAAAGTTCAAAATAAATAAAGTGCATTTTCTAGGAAAAGAAAGATCTGTTGGAAAATTGGGTTTTATATGGCTTAATTTGGGCCATCTTTGAGTCCAAAATTGAGTGGGTCCCGAACATCTTTTGGGACGGGTCCGAAGAGGTGATGTGTTCCTTGCTGCGTGGCAAGTCATACGGTGAAGACGGTTCGTCAAAACCATTTATGAGTGAATGGGAAGTTGATGTCGTTTTCGGATTCGTGGAATAGGAAATTTAAGGAAGTAAATGTGGGTTTCCTTGAAATGGGTTGTCCCACATTGAAATTTTAAGAGAGCTTTTTTGTGTATATAAGCTCTAGACTACAACACTTGGGTTGGGTCCCAAGAGGCACCCCAAGTTTGTAAAAGGGAGGAGTTTTGGACAAAGTGAACCTTAGTCCAAACCACCACATGCGTGTCTGCGCGCCGCCGCTGCCGTCCGTCTGGCCTAGCCATGCCAAGCGCAATTGTGGGTCGGTTCTAATATTAATTTTTTATACAAAATTTATTTGAATTTTTAATGAAATAAAATTCAAATTTTGAGCCAAAAAACTAGATTGATTTTCTGTCCATTTCTAATCCCAAATATAACAGTCCAAACTGTTTGAACTTTCGGACAGATTTATTTCTAAACTACCCAGGCAGTTATAGGTTCAAGTCTGGACAGTTTCCAAACTGCCAATCTGTTGAAACAGTTGTAGAACTGTTTGAATTTTGAATCAAATCTGTTCAAAACAGTATCACACCTGTTCATTTCCTCAAAGCAGCTGTTCAGGTCAGATTTATTGTCTTTAAATACAGCCATGATTCCAGCAGTTTAAGCATCCGAAAAAATCATTCTGCAATTTATGCTTTTGCTGTCCAGATTTTATTTAGTGCATTATTCTTCATTCTAGTTTTAGGAAAAATCAAAAGAGAGTATAGAACACATGTTCGGTTCGCCGTACAAATTTGCTTGGAGTGCTACTACAAATTTGTGAAGATTATTGTATTCTGGAAGATAGACGCCACTCAACCGTAAGCACCGTAGCGAGGCGAATCTGTCTTAAGGACAGAGTGTCACACACTCGACTTGGTATTTTATTTTTCATTTGGTTCGATAAAATAAATTCTGTAACTTTTTATTTTATTTTGTTTGATTTAGTTTCAATTTATTTTATTTACACAGAAGATTGTTCCAACAAGATCAAGGGTGGGTTTGTTGAGTGATTTAAATTCGCATTCCCATTGCCATTGGTTGGGAGGGAGGGGCGGGCAGTGGTTAGTCGGAAATATGATTGAATTGGAGGTTGATTATGTTATGTGAAGACTTGGTTGATTAGATGGATAGAGGTGTGACAGGGCTGGTCATGAGGTGAGGCGATTCAAACTATCGTTTTTGGTCTTTAATTTTAAACAAATTTAGGATCTTCAACTAGGAGAGCATATTGTGTCGTATTATTACATAATTATTTTAATATTAGTTTAATTTATTTATTTTCATGTTGTCGTATGTTGTTATTTTGTTTCGTATCTAATTGATATTTAATGTAAAAATTTTAACTTTTGATTAAAAATAACTTAACAAGTGTGTGGAGAAATTAAAATTTTTCTCATTAGTCGAATTTTATAAAATTTATTTCTACTAAATGAAATTATTCATATAATGTTTGATTTTAATTCAATTGTATTTTTCTAATTAAAAAATTGTACCTTATTACTATATATTTTTTACTAGATTGACTCTAAAATAGATAACAAAAAAAATACACATCTTAAATGAAAAAAAGATATTAGCCTTAATTATTATTTTACATATTTTTTATTCAATTAGATGGAGTTAAATAAAAGATTAAAAAAAATTGTCACAGCATCCCTCAGTGAACATTAAAATATATAATTAATAATTTATGTCATTGAATCGTTTCATATTTGGATTCATGTTGAAAAATAATCAACCCTAACTTGTTAATTTTATATATTGCTTGAGTTGTGTTGAAAATTCTCATTCTTACCCCTAATTAATTTTAGTTATTATAGCATTGATAAACTAAAAAATAAATTTTGTTAAATTGTAATGCAATAAAAATAAATTTTATCCTTTTTAATTTATTCAAAAATATATATATATATATATATATATTTTTTTTTTTTTTTTTTGGGAAAATGATATAGGAAGGCCCAATTTAAAAAATTTGCCTTACGCCTAACAACTCAGGGCCGGCCCTGGGGAGGGGGAAGGGTTCTAGGGGTCTCCGCCTTCTGGGGGCTAGGAGGAGGAGGAAGAAGAAGAAGAAGAAGAAGAAGAAGAAGAAGATGATGATGCGTACGGGTATTATATACATGGATGGCTGCTTCGACATGATGCATTGCACTACTGCCCAATTGGTCGTTGGCGTCCTCAGCGATCCCCAATTTACTATTGCCTAACAAACAGAGGCCCTCCCGTACGCCTTCTCTCTCTCTCTCTCTCTCTCTCTCGAAACATTTATTTCTTCAATTCGTTTCGTATCATCAGATTTTATATTTTGAAATGTACCTCTAACAAATCCGAATTCCTACTATCTATCTAGCTATCTATTTGATTGATTAATTTGTTCCTCTTTTTGTACCCTTGCCATTATTCATTTTCGTTTTCATTTTTTTTTTAATTTAATGCTGGATAAAATTGCTTGCATTTGTTAACTCGGCAACACAGATGTGTGTGTTTTCCCAGTTCCATTGATCATTGCACTTGAGTTGAGTCTGCCTTTGTTAAAAGCCCATCTTCACTCCTCTTTTGTACATGTGGTAATTGATCTATGTTGTACATGGCCATATCTTCTCAGACATTTTTCTCTCCTTTGATCTTTGATTGATGCCATGCCACTGACTAATGCTTCTAAGTTTCCTGAATGTATTCATTTTTATTTTTTTGGTATCATATCTTATCTTGTAATACCACTCTCTTATCGTAACATTCTCCTCATAGCTACACATTATTTGAATAGATCTAAGTGTTGTGGACAGTGGATCCACATTTGGTGATCTGATATCCGTATATTACATAATGTGCAATGATCCAGAGTTTGGGAGTAGATTTCAGTGTTCGACCAGATCTGTTTTTCTTTTACTTTGGCATATCTGTGTATATATATATATATATACATGGATCGAATCTAACTGAACTGCGTTTTCCTTTTTCATTCAGAAACGCTATGAGAGCAAGGCAGAAAGCAACAGAAGGTATTACGAGGATAACAAGGATGTCACTGGTGATTAACTGATCCTGGAAGAAGGTATGGTGTAATGCCCATTCATGGGCAGTCTTTTGAGTGCCTATTGCATTAGTTTTACTGAGATGAATGGATTTATTATACTACTTACTTAGCATGATACATATAGATTTCTCAATAGGGTGGGTGTGACATGTTTGAGACCCAATTTTGAAGAATAGGCCTAGTTATGGAGCAAATATCTGTATTCTATTTGTATTCGTTGGACTCCTTTCTTGGAATTGAGTACAAGATCACAAACAACTTCTGCATTCTAATAAAAAAAAACAAAGAAGCATGTTCATGATACTGGAAGGTTAGCAGATAGTATGATAGACAGCCTTTTTATGTTAGCTTCATAATTATTGTCTTGCCTTTGTTCTTCTGCATGCACATATTTAGGTGTGTGTACTGAAGTTGAGAAAAGATAAAGAGATAAAGTTGCAATGTAATGTAAATGATGCAAGTAGACATGCAAAAGATGCTCGTAAAAGGGACAAGAGAGTTGCAGGCCCAAATATTCATGTTTATTAGATATATCCATCAAGTAATAATTATCTACAAGATGATACTATATTTGACAGTACTAGAACAATTCAGTTTTGTGTGAACAATTATATCTCTACTATATCTATATTTCTATGCAAATATATATGAATGAAGCTATGAAGAAGATATATAATGGTCCCCTCCCAATGCCATGGAATCGGCAAATATTAATAACAGAATCGAATTTTGAAGTAATCCTAGGGATGGGAATTAAGGAAGAGATTGTGTGCAGTAGGTTATAGCAAGTGCAGCCTTATATATGTTGGTATTTTTAAAGGGCAAGGGGAGAGAGAGAGAGAGAGAGGCAGTTGTTAGACTTAGACTTAAGCCTTGGACTTAGACAGTGGAACAAGAGATACAGTTGCAGGTCTTGGGTACAAAAGCGCAAACCCCAAAGGGCTTGTTAGGAAGCTGGCAATCAATGCCAAAACAGCAAGGCATTGTGACACAGGTTTTGGGATCTACAGCACCGGCTACGCAGCACTTGCATGCCAAGCACAGCTGGAAGGCTGCCATCCTCCGCCTCTGGCCCTGAGTAATACTGTTGTTGGCTAACGATAACACAAGTTCAACTGCCGTCCTATAATCAGTTGGGCCTCCCTTCACCATCATGGGCTGCAATATTGTTGATTTAACTCCGACTCCGATGAGTTCAGCAGGAGGCGCTGGTGGTGGGTTAATTGGCATCTCCTCCAAATCCCCTGCATCTGCATGGGCAACCTATATATATGTTAAAATGTCAATCAAGTACTGAAGAGAAATATATGTTGTGAGCTTTGCTCAGTTACCCAGACTGATGCTGAGGTGCGCTATGAGGAAGAGGAAGAAAAGTAGCACCGCAGATATGGTTCTGGTTCTGGCATGATTGATTGCTAGGAGTAGCCGTCTATTCATGATTTTCACTCACTACTTTTCCAAGCACATTCTCACACAGAGATGTGTGTGTGTGTGAGAGAGAGAGAGAGAGAGAGAGAGAGAGAGAGAGAGAGAGATTTCTGATTTAATTTGTGTGGTGGAAAGTTAAGGAGGCAACTCTCTATAAGGTGAAGTTAATGAATCAAGGGATATAGATTTTTTGTCATTCCGGATATTACAACAACCAAGTGAGATCAGATAGAAATGTATGTGGACGTGCTTAATTGTTGCCAAAGCTTCCCTTTACTTTGATCAGTTGTACATTATTTCATGGATATACTACACTAATTTCTCCCGTGAATTAAAATAAATATAATATAAGAGGTTGTTTGGGATATCTTAAATAAGTGCACTTTTTGTCTTTTTGGACTAAAAAGGTGAGGGAAAAAATATGGATGCTTGTGTTAACTTTTTGACTTTTTATGGAAAAATGTGTATTAAAAAATTGTACAAATGAGTGTGTAGGGAAAAATTAGGATTGAGAATTGTGATAATTTTTTAACTTTTTGAGTAACTTTTTGACTTTTTAGTTTTTTTTCAACTTGTCAAACTTGGCCTAATTGTCCCGTTAATTTGTGATACTATATAATCCTCCTTAATATTTAAGAAAAACTTTAATAATTGGCAATACAAAGGCGTGCAACTCAAATAGGTTAAGAGGTCGTTAACGTACAGTCCAAGTTATGCTGAAAGTTGTCCAAGCCCGACTAACTTGGGGGTGTTTGGCAAGAAAAAAAATAGCCTAGTTTAGGCTAAAATTCACAAAAAGACAAAATAAGCTAAAATAGTTAATAAGACAAAATATCACATCAAACCCATAATCATTTCACTTTTTCTCTCACAAGCATCACATCCAACTACAAAAAAATTCAATCATCTTCCCAAACACAAAAATTTTAGCCTACTAAAATAGTCAAAAACTAAAATAACCTACTAAAATAGTAACTTCCCAAAGGAAGCCCTTGTTTTGGTCTTCTACTTAATTCATTTGAAAATCTTAATCCTAAACTAACCCACTGACTCCCTCCCACCACCTCTAGCCACCACACTCACCACATCTAGACACCTCCCCGCCAACACATACCAGTGCACCATCCCCATCTCTACACCACCCCCTTCCTCCTCCCTGACCTTCCCCACACCACATATTTATATTTTGGTTAGTTCTTCATCTAATCCAATTGAAACCCAATCCGCTACTACTAAGTCATCTTCATTCCTAAATGTCAATGCCACTTGTTTTCAGGCATGCATACCGTGGGTGTGGTTTCTAAAATCCTGCAACCCACACCCTTCATCCATTCGTTCTAAATATTGGCTGAATTGCAATTGAGGAAGAAAGTCCCTTCTTATTCACTTCTTTTTTCATCTTTCTTCTGCTTCCTTTTGTTAATTGTTAATTGTATAGCTTTCTCTTTTCCTTTATGCTTTCGGTGGTAGTGGGTCATTTGGTATCCAATGTACCATTCTTCTCTCTATAAAGAGAGAGTTCATTACTCTTTGTAATTAATACAAACAAATCAATAATACATCATTTATAACATGGTATTTATAACATGGTATCAGAGCTAGGTTAACAACCTAGTCATTCTGCTTCACCGGCGGGCGGCAGTCTCACCTTGGCCGCCCGCCGGACCTCTACACATACCTTCTCTCCCGCTGTTTTGATTCGGAGTTAGCAGAAGCATCACATATTGATCCACACACTGCCATACACACAGACACCACAACACACACATGGGCTGAGGGCTCTGGCTCTCTTTCTCTTCAGAAGGAAGCTAGGGCATAGAAAAACACTGCGATTTTCTGTAGGGAAGATCAGCGTCTGCTTCACCGGCCATGATAGAGTTCTTTGTCCATCGTCATTTCCGACCCACTCGACGATCTGGGTCACTCCTTCTGCTACGTCAGACCCGACCCGAATCATCTTTCTTCCTCCACAGTCCACTCGGAGGAGACCACACTTTCCGATCAATCTCCGGCGCCTCCGTCAGCGCCAACACTTCAACCCCTCTCTCCACAGCCTTCGTCGATCTCTACAGCTACAACAGCTTCGATCGAGCCTCGGCTTTCGAGAGCCGGCAAAAAGGCAACACTGAAAGTACCTCCCAAGCACGGGCCATGCTCTCACCTGAGTCTAGACAAAGCCCATGCCCCAAATGTGACTCAAATCCTCTCCGAAGACCAATCCCGAGTCAACATAATTCACTTTCGCCTTAGCTCCAACTCAGCACAAAACAATATACTGAACTCCTCCAAGGCCACTCTCCCAGTAAACTCCGGCGCCTCAATCGGCACCGGTAACTTCATCGTCACCGTCGGACTCACCCTCCTCTTCAACACCGGCAGTGACCTCACTTGGACTCAGTGCCAGCCATGTCTCGTCTCGTTCCGACGATCGTCGTAACCCATCATCAGTCTCACCCTCATGCGGACCACCTCAGGCATCGATGGCCTCTGATCCGGTACAGTCGATACACCCGCCATCGCGATCTGCCAGCGTTGCACCATCTCTTCCTCGATGTTTTGGTATCTCATCAGCTCCACATCAAAAACCTTAGCCGAGACCATCAACTCACACACCCAGCATCAACAACTCACGGCAGTCCAGCAACCTGGCCAATCATGGCCATCTCTCTCTCTCTCTAGAAATTTATTCGGTGAGGATTAGTGTGCCTAACGTGGAGGGGGCAAGTCTCATCAAAATGTGAAACCCTAAAAAGAAGTTCCCACTATATCACTCTCTAATTATTTTTCTTTCTTTGCTTTTTCGTGGGCCAGAGAGTACACCACTTTCTTTGTTTTTTTTTTTTTTTTTGCTTTTTCGTAGAACTCAACAAACCACACCACGTTCCCACCACACCATTTTACCTTTTTTTTAATTTTATTTTATCTTCCATTTTACTTAAAAAAAAAAAAAAAAAAAAAAAAAAAAAAAAAAAACAGACGAAGAAGAACTGCTACCACACTCATTTTATTCATGTTGGGGCTCACCCCGATCACCATTTTACAACAACACACAAAAAAAAAAAAAAAAACACAAAAACACAAACCAAAACAAAACACCCACACCCACAGTGAGATTTTTCTCTACTCTACTGCAGGTCTCTTCTTTTTGCCTCCGTCCTGGGCGGCTCTTGCCGATGTTGCCTCCGTGTTTCCCACTCCACTGGGCACGATCACTCCACCCTGCTCCTCCACTGCAGCATATGGCGGCCCTCCAAATCGGAACATCACGGTGGCCTTCCGCTTCAGCTCCTTGTTTTCTGCCCTTAGCACGCTTATCTCTGCTCGCGCATCCTTATACATGCGTTGGAGCAGAGCCAGCTGGGAGTTTAACTGCTGCACCTCATTTGTCCTACTCTGCAGCCGGTGCGACAGGTTTGTGACCGCCGTCATGGACTCCACACATGTCTTCAAAGTATACTGATTAGCCTCCACATCCGTTTGCACTGCCATTTTTTGCTCCACTGACTGCATCGGGAAGTTCAACGGAGCAAACCCAGTGGTGTTTGGTTGAGGTTCACGGGACACCGCCCCAGTTCTCTCTCCTGTGGACTCGTTGAGGTCGGGAAAGAGGGTAAGCAGCCCGCGGGAAGACGAAGCCATTTTTTCTGGGCAACAGAGTGTTATAGAGAGTGTTACAGAGTATCTTCTCAGCAAAACCTTCTCAGCAAAACGAAGAGTTTTTCAGAGGATTTTCGCCAATTGTTTGTCTTCGCCTCTGCCTCAGCTCTGTCTTGGTTAAATAGCCGAGGCAGCCACGCGCATCGCGCGCCTCTTCTCGCCGACAAACTGGCACGCCTTTTCATGGCACGCCTTTTGATGCATTCGGGCACGCCTTTTGATGACACGCCTTTTGAGGGTGCGGGCACACCTTTTGAGGGCACGTCTTTTGAGGGCTCGATATCTACATCCATGTATATCTTTTGGGCAGCCTATCTACACACTCATACAGTGTCTTCTACACCAGTCAGCTTTATCAATCCCTTTGTTTCAACCTCAAATAGGTTTCTATCTTCACACCTATTTGAGTTTGAGGGGGGGTTATACACAGTATCATGTTCAAGCCACCTCATGGCGCACTCCCTAAGTCGCCCCCTTGGTGCACCACCACAATTTGCTACAACGGTCCGACATGACCCCGTAAACTGTCCTGCTACATCGGTCCGACATGACCCCGTAAACTGTCTTCTACAACGGTCCGACATGACCCCATAAACTGTCCCGACATTGATTCCGGTCAGCTTCTACATCGGTCCGACATGACCCCATAAACTGTCTTCTACAACGGTCCGACATGACCCCATAAACTATCCCGACATTGATTCCGGTCAGCTTCTACATCGGTCCGACATGACCCCATAAACTGTCTTCTCCAACGGTCCGACATGACCCCATAAACTGTCTTCTACATCGGTCTGACACGACCACACAGTGTCTGCTACAACGGTCCGACATGACCCCGTAAACTGTCTGCTACAACGGTCCGACACGACCATATAGTGTCTCCTATCCCATTTTTAATTGTCAGCTTATTTTTCTGTTTTGTTACTCTCTCCAAACTCAAGTTGGCTAGTACCTATCCTCCTTGAGTTTGAGGGGGGCTGTTAATTGTTAATTGTATAGCTTTCTCTTTTCCTTTATGCTTTCGGTGGTAGTGGGTCATTTGGTATCCAATGTACCATTCTTCTCTCTATAAAGAGAGAGTTCATTACTCTTTGTAATTAATACAAACAAATCAATAATACATCATTTATAACATGGTATTTATAACACCTTTTTCATTTTATCATATACTACTACTCTGTTGTTTAACTAATGCTATCTTTTTCCTTATCCTAATGCTCTGTACATATTTCTTGATTTGCTCCTTCCATTTTCTTCACTTTAACTAGTGTTGCTGTAAATTGATCTTTCCTTCCATTTCTCTCTCTTCCCTCCCCCCCCTCTTTTCTTGTAGATATATATATATATATATAATTGTTTTAAGTTCATATAATTTTTAAGATGTTCCCTTTTTTTTTTGAATTTAAAAATAAAAACATGTACATCCCATTTTATCTAATCTAATCTAATAAAGAGAATCTAATAACATGGACAAACCTTGTTTGTACCAAGATACAAGGTCATCTTATTATCTATTTCTTGCTATATTGAGAATGGGTTACAATTATGGATTTGAGTAAAGATGTAAAAAATAAATAAAATAAAAGAAGAAGGAGGAGGAGGAGGAGGAGGAGGTGAAATGTAAATGAAAATGTGAAAGTAATTGTTTTTTTCAAAGATTTTTTTTTTTTTAGATAGACTTATTCGAAGAACTTGATAACAAGTTGTAGCATATGATTGGAAATGGTGTTAGTGAGAATGGAATCATTTGTGACGGTGGAATCTAGGAATTGCGTTTGGATCTCGCACGGCGGGGCAATGACTTGGTGGTGGTGCGTGTCACTGTCCACCACTTCTCTCTCTCTCTCTTTCTCAACGCTTTTCTGATGCTTTGTTTCTAAATGTGAAGAGTAATTAATCCCTTTTGGGAAAGTTCTACTTGACACCCATTCAATACATCCAAGTTCTACTTGACACCCATCCAATACATCCATTACTCCCACCTTTTTCTAAATAAAAATTGATGTGTATCAGAGAGAATGCCAGGGGACAGATGCTGATTCCTAAGAGCATCTCCAACGGTAATAGGCATTTTACCTATCTAAATATTACTATAAAGTATATATTTTATTTTGCCTATCAACTATTTCATGTTTCTACTCCAACCATGCTCTTTATTTTAGCTATTCATCTAAATACTATTAATTTTATAAAATGCCACATCAGCAACAAAGATGGAGGGAAATGATCCTAATGGTTAAATATATTTTGCCTAGTCTTGAAGGCTAGCTACATGTAGCTAGTGAATGTGAGTTGAGCTAAAATGCCTAATCATATGCCTAGTGCATTGGAGTTGAAAAAAATGAGTTATACTAGGCATTTTAACTAACAAGCATGATATGCCTAGTGGGTTGGAGATGCTCTAAACCGTACGTTCTTTAAATGAAGTGAAAAAAGAAAAGAAAAAAAAAAAAAGAAATGAGAGAAGGAATTGGTATCTTTTCTTTTTGTTTAAGTAATTTAGGATAAATTATAAATGACCCTCTAAAGCTTGCTTAAAATACAGATTATTTTTTGTCATTTAAAAAATTACAAATACTCTTTTTTGTCAAAACTTTTTATTTAACAGAATTAATTGAAAAAATGAAATTCCTAACTACTCTTCTATACAGGAATAAAAGTACTTGAATTATTAATTGAAATAAATTTATAACATTATTAAAATTGTTAAGTAACTTGATGATTTATTAATAAATGGAGTTATTCGTTATGAAATAAAAAAAATTAGGGGCGAAATGTAGTTTTTAAAACTACGGGGGTAATTCGTATTTTAAGTAAATCTTAATAAGTGTATTTATAATTTATCCAATAATTTATTAGAGAGATGAGGAGAAAATAGTAGATTATTTTTTGCTCTTTTTTTAAAAAAAAATGAAAGGAGAGAAATTTATAACTACCAGAGTAAACAAAACAAAAATAGAAACCACTTTTTAAGTAGAGATAAAATTGATAACTATTAGGGAAAATTGGTCTAACGTCCCTCTTCCAATTTTAGTAATGGAAGAGATCCATAATATTATATTGTGATGTCTAAGGTCCCTTAACTTCCACACCAATATATCACAGAGAAAATTAACTCTCTCAAGTCAATCTTTTTTCTTTTCTTTTCTTTTCTTTTCTTCTTTTTTTTTTTTTTTTCTGTTTGAACTCTGTCTTCTTCGCGGAGGCAGATCTTGAGTTGGACCGTGCCATGGGGGCTGCCGGAGGGGCGCTTTAGATCCAAGTTGCGGGTGGCACACTCGCCAGAGCCGACGTCGCGGAGGGGGAGGCGGACAGAGCCGATGAAAGGCTTGGTGTTGTCTTTGGCATTGGCGTGGACCAGGTCGAGGTGGAAGGTGGAGTCCTGGATGAGAGAGTTGAAAGGGATGATGAGTTTCTGATCCCAGTAGGGATAGATGTCGCCATCGTCGTCGACCTTGGTAGAGCATTCGTTGTTGGGCTCAACCCACACCACGGCGCCATCTTTCTTATCTTCCATTTTCTCGAACAATTATGTTTCACAAAAGCACGCCCTAGCAGGTGTAGAAGGCTTGAGTTCACGAGAAATGGACAATTGAAGCTTGCCGGAATCAAAATTCTGTGAAGTGTTCTCGAAACCGTCAACATCTGAATACGAATAAGAATCATCTATATACTTACTAAAGCTCCTCATGGACTTGAGTTTCCCAGAAAATCCTGAATTCTTTTCTCGAAACTCTGGATTTTTCTTCATAGTCGTCCCAGCCGAGCAAACAGCTCCCATTGTGCTTAGATTATCCAGAGAAATTTCGAATTTCTCTGGAGAGAAATTCCGAAGTACAGAGAAATTTGGTGGACGAATCTGCAACGCTTTGTCCTTGTTTTACTTGATTCTCCCCATCATCATACAAGCATTCAGCCTTTGTATTTTCCCACCCTGCCATAAAATATCAATATCAGTTCTGGAGATAAATTCAGAATTTCTCTGGAGATAAATTCCGAAGTCAGAGAAATTTGGTTAAAACACATTCCGAAGTTAGAGAAATTCAAAATTTCTCTGGAGAGAAATTCCGAAGTCCAGAGAAATTTCTCTGGACCAATTTTCTCTGGATCAACTTGAGGAACCTTAGACATTATAAAAATATTGAGTATCCTTTATGCTGTAAAATCTTAATACCAGGGACTTTAAAAAAAATTCCCCTAACTATTAAGTATTAACTCGTTTTCTATCTCTTCAACAAAAAATGAATTTAAAAAATATATATATTTCTCCATTTTTATTATATGTTATGCAAACAGATAATTTTAAGACGTTGAGAGGGTGTTTTTTTTTATTTTGTTTTTTTGTTCTTCTAAAATCAGCCAATCCAAACACAGGTTGTGAGGGATAGGGGAAAAAAAAACATTGGGAGTGGAATGGGGTTGTCTTGTGGATATGCTGAGGCCATCGTTGATTGATATTTGGATTGATTAATGTTAATATATTTTTTTTTTTTTTGAACTTGATTAATATTAATATTGGATAGTGAGTAATACAAATATAATATTGGGGTTGTGTTTTTTTTATTTTATTTATTATTATATTGTTTTATCAATTACTAATACAAATATATAGATCTCATCGTCTCGATCAATAAAAAATTTTAAAATAAAAAAAAAATAAAAAATAGAAGGGTATCAAGTGATATATATCTCCCCATAGCACACGGAATTGGTCCATCCAATATCCATTGCTCATCATTTCATTGCTCATCAAGTGATGCATACAATCACAAGGGGACGAATTATCAGTGTGGTTTTTTGTTGGCATAGATAATAGGATAATTGATAGCTGACAACCATATGAATATGTATGAGTAATGAAAAAATTATAATCTTGACCAAATTATGTTGATCTCTTTCATAATAACGATAATTATGATATTATTTTTAGATATTATATATATCTATTTATATTGATGTCAAAATGACGTAATCATCATCTATCTTTTTTAATTGTATTGTTAAAAGCATTGATAGAGAGAGAATAAATTGTATGTATTATTGATTGATTGATATGTTGCTATATTTACAATTCCTATATATAGAAGAAAATGTGGTAGTAGGTGTAGGTGGTAGGTGGAGTGAAGTGGAGGTGGTAGGTGGTAGGTGGAGTGGATGGTATGTTTACATTTTACAATTTATAAAAATAAGCTGACAAATAAAATTAAAAATGGGATAGGAGACACTGTATGGTTGTGTCAGACCGTTGTAGAAGACACGGTATGGTCGTGTTGGACCGTTGTAGCAGACAGTTTACGGGGTCATGTCGGACCGTTGTAGCAGACACTGTGTGGTCGTGTCAGACCGTTGTAGAAGACAGTTTATGGGGTCATGTCGAACCGGTGTAGCAGGACAGTTTACGGGGTCATGTCGGACCGTTGTAGAAGACAGTTTACGGGGTCATGTCGGACCGATGTAGCAGCTGACCGGAATCAATGTCGGGACAGTTTACGGGGTCATGTCAGACCGATTGTAGCAGACACTGTGTGGTCGTGTCAGACCGTTGTAGAAGACAGTTTATGGGGTCATGTCGAACCGTTGTAGCAGGTTGTGGTGGTGCACCAAGGGAGCGACTTAGGGAGTGCGCCATGAGCGACTTATACATGATACTGTGTATAACCCCCCCCTCAAACTCAAATAGGTGTGAAGATAGAAACCTATTTGAGGTTGAAACAAAGGGATTGATAAAGCTGTCCAGTGTATAAGACACTGTATGAGTGTGGAGATAGGCTACCCAAAAGATATACATGGATAAAGATATCGAGCCCTCAAAAGTCGTGCCCTCAAAAGGTGTGCCCAATCTTTCAAAAGGCGTGCATCAAAAGGCATGCCACCAAAAGGCGTGTCATCAAAAGGCGTGCCCAGTTTGTCTGGCGTCAAGAGGCGCGCGATGCGCGTGGCTGCTTCGGCTATTTAACCAAGACGGAGCCTGAGGCCGAGGCAGAGGCAAAAAACCTGCAAAATCCTCTGAAAAACTCTTCCGTTTCTGAGAAAGAGACTCTGTAACACTCTGTTGCCCAGAAAATGGCGTCGTCGTCCCGTGGTCTGCTCACTCTCTTTCCCGACCTCAACGAGTCAACAAGAGAGATAACGGGTGTGGTGGCCAGTGAACCTCAACCAAACACTTCCGGTTTTGCTCCGTTGAACTTTCCGATGCGGTCTGTGGAGCAAAAAATGGCGGTGCAAACTGATATTGAGGCCAATCAGTATACATTGAAGTCATGTGTGGAAACCATGACGGCAGTCACAAACTTGTCGCACCGGCTGCAGAGTAGGACAAATGAGGTGCAACAGTTAAACGCCCAACTGGCTCTGCTCCAACGCATGTATAAGATGCGCGAGCAGAGATAAGTGTGCTAAAGGCGGAAAATAAGGAGCTGAAGTGGAAGGCCACCGTGATGTTCCGATTTGGAGGTCCGCCATATGCTGCAGTGGAGGAGCAGGGAGTAGTGATCGTGCCCAGTGGAGTAGGAAACACGGAGGCAACACCGGCAAGGACCGCCCAGGACGGAGGCAAGAAGAAGAGACCGGCGGCAGAGTAGAGAAGAAAATCCTGCCTGTGGATGTGGTTGTTTTGCTGTTTGTTTTTTTTTTTTTTTTTTTGGTGTAAAATTGTGATCGGGGTTGATCCCCTGATATGAATAAAATGAGTTTGGTGTGCAGTTCGTCTTCTTCGTCTGTTTTTTTTTTTTTTAATGTAAAATGGAAGATAAAATAAAATAAAGAAAGGTAAAAGGGGGTGCAAAAGGGGAAGGAAAGTTGTCATGGGCGGTGGTGTAATGTTTAAAAATAAAAGATAAAAAATAAAAGAACGGTTTGAAAAATTAGGGATGGTGTGTGAATCTGTGAGTTGATATGGTGTAGTATAATGTGGTAGAATATATTATAATGGGGTGGTGGGAACGTGGTGTTGTTTGAAGAATAAAAAAAAAGAAAATGGGTCTCTTTATGCATGTCACGCCCTCAAAAAAATAATATTAAACCCATCAATATAAACATACATTTATATACAAAAGATCCACATTCCCTCAAATAATCAGAGTACTTCATTACAAAAGTATTACACGTTAACAACAAAAGTAAATGCCCTACGGGCTTACAGCTTTCCAAGTTATCACTTGGTTACAAAAGAGAGTATTAACTCGGTTACACATTAAGCCCTTGGCTTGAAATTACATGTAATACATCAAAAGGAAAATAAGGCAACAAAAGTATGTCTTGTCCCTAGCCTCCCAAGCTATGTTCGTAGAGGCGGCATACTACCTGTACCTGAAAATGATGTTCCCATATAGGGTGAGCCACAGCCCAGCAGAGATATACTAAACCAACTATGAACAATGATTAAAAGATTAGCAACTGATAGGTGGTTGATACTTACACTTCCATTTACATCTTATTTCAATTCCATGACAACCAAACCTATGTTACAATTCACCTTTCATTTCTTATTCAACTTTGAGTTTGAAAACGGGGTTCAGTACTCTGGCCAAAACATTTTGATGAGATTATAGTTCATCACTAGAACATTTTCAAAATTCACGGTGGATACACATTTTGGTGTTGTATCAATAACACATAAACTACTTCCATACTTCACAAACGATGATGATATACATTTTAATGCTATATCAAATCAAACAGACTTTTCAATAGATAAGCATATGAGCTATATCACTACTACAACAGATAAGCATGTGAGCTATATCAACATTCCAATAGATAAGCATATCACACATCAACAGACAAGCATATTAGCTGTATCCACACTTCACTAGACAAGCATATGAGCTGTATCTACACTTCACTAGACAAGCATATGAGCTGTATCTACACTTCACTAGACAAGCATATAAGCTGTATCTACACTTCACTAGACAAGCATATGAGCTGTATCTACGGAGTTCATCCCCCATCTCCTCCCAATCCTATCCGGTTTAGAGGTACATCCCCCATCTTCCCCTAAACCGCGGAGTACATCCCCCATCTCCTCCTCTACACAATGCATATAAACACAAAGGTTCTATACACAATATAACGCATGCAAACACAGAATCACATACGCAATCAATCAATACATAAAGTTAATGCATTCTACCAACCGTCTACACATAATGCATATAAACACATTGGTCATATACACAATCACCCAATACATAAAGTTAATGTATTCTATCAACCGTCATACTCTATGACACATCCGATTGATTAGTTTTAGTTTGCCTAATCATCATGCATTGTCTACAACAATCAACACTACCCTCCACCGGTAGCCCAAAGCAATTATTTCTAAGCGTGAAATAAATGCACAAATGGATATTCAATCAACATTTCAATTCGGTGAGTGATAAATAATTTAACTACACCCTTTTTCCCATACATTCCCAATCTCAACAATTCCATTTCATTTCCTCATTTCTCACAATTAATTATCTCAATTAATCAAACAATGTAATTAGGTCATTTTTCATAATTACCATCCCAACCCTCAGGTCCCATTTTTATCAATGATTCAACATTTATTTCATTTCTCTATACCAAACATGCTTCCAGGTTTATTATAAATAAAACCCTAACTTTTGTAAAATTACACAAAGGCCCAAACTTTCTCAAAATTACCCAACAACCCCCGACATATCAGAATGCTAAAATTCAAAGACAAAGCTCATAAAGAGGAGTAGGATATCCTTACCTCGAATGATGGGGCTCAACGAAGGAGATGAAGAAACGGAAATGCTCCAAATCCCGAAATTTTCAGATTAAAAGATAGCCCTCTACGATCAACACAACTTTTGTAAAGGCCCAAGGTGAGAAAACAACTCCTACTAGATCAAACCTAAGAGAAAAGTTAGGGTTTTAGAGTGAGGTGCTCTTCAATGGAGGTTTTGAAAAAGTAAGAGAGAGAAAGGAAATCAAAAAGTGATCAAAAAAGTGATTTCACGGACTGATATAAAAATAGGTCCGCTCGAGCGTACAACACCTCGCTCGAGCGTCAGACACAGGTTCACGCTCGAGCGTCCCAAGATCCGCTCGAGCGCCGGATGCACTCTCCCAGAATTTTCTGCAGATGTCCAAAATGCTGAGAGAAGGAAATTCACGCTCGAGCGTCCAAACTGCCGCTCGAGCGGAAAGGCAGCAACAAAATCCCACTCGAGCGTCAAATCTCCGCTCGAGCGGAGAGACCAAAACCTGGGCAAAAATTCTAAGTTTTAAAACACGACCAACTTATTCCCAACTTGCCCAACACAACCCAAAACTCTAATTAAAAGAGTAGGGGATAGAAATGAGGATAAGACAACAACGAATCTACGGAACCGAGTCCGGATTACAGTTAAACAACAACAGGAAATACCGGGATCGCTATAATGCAGGTGCATGTCGGCTAGTGGAGGTAAATATTAGTAAAAGAAAAAGAAAGGAAAAGAGAGGGTGTAAAGGGAGAGACAGAAAAGAAAAGGGGTTTGGTTTTACGAGGAGTACTCTGCAAGAAGGCATGAGAGGCTAAAGAGGAAGAAGGGGGAAACAGGGATTGAGAAGAAGACTGTATGATCTCGGTGTTAAAGTCGAATCTGCGAAGAGAAGGGACTCGAAGAGGTTCGGGGGATTGAGAAAAACAGTCCCATCTACACCGGTGATGACGGGTCGGACATAGAAGCAACGGTATTTGCGGAGAAGCATGACCAAGAAACCCATTTTGCCTGGGAATTTCGAGAAATCTGTGGCCGACGGTGATCGGAAAACTGTTGCTAGAAAGAGGTCGGAAAAGAATGTGGGTGTGCTGATTGTTGCGACAATCGTGGTGGCAAAACTGACATCTGCATTCGGAATTCCGAGATCTGGAAAACGGCGGCTCCCTCCGGTGGTGAAAACGCGGTGGCCGGTGGTGGGAGGGCTGGTCCGATTCTTGGGAGGACCGGTGGTGATGTGGAGGGAGGAGTATCCGAAGCAGGGGAGTGTGTTCACCTTGAAGTTGTTGAACAAGAACGTCACTTTCTTCATAGGACCGGAGGTATCTGCTCATTTCTTCAAGGCTTCGGAGTCCGATCTCAGCTAGCAAGAGGTCTACCAGTAACGGGAAGACGAGGGTGGAAAGTTGATAAAATGGTGAGTGTACTCAAGAGAGAGTGTTTCGGCGATGAGGCGGCAGGTGGTGTTGGTCGCCGGTGACAACGACGGCACCTGGAGTGGAGGACGGACTGACTTTTGTGTCCGTCGCGGTGGGAGCAAGCGATGCAAATCCGAAGGGTGTGGGAAGAGTGCACAAGGTAGCACTGATTTTTGCAAGGCACACGGAGGAGGTAAGAGATGCTTGTGGGGCCAGCCTGGCTCGGAATTTGGTCAAGGTGATGGACTCTGTAACTCGTTTGCTAGGGGAAATACTGGGTTATGTACATCACACGGTGCTCTTAGTGCAGGACAAACGAGGTCATAGGAAGCAGTAGTGGTGGGATTCCTTCATCAGAGAAGAGAGAAGAGAGCAGCTATGGAATTTGTGGCAGCGGAGTGAAGGTATATGTAGAGGTCCGGCGGGCGGCCAAGGCGAGGCTGCCGCCCGCCGGTGAAGCAGAATGACTAGGTTGTTAACCTAGCTCTGATACCATGTTAAGATAAATTGATAGACAGAGATACAGAGAGAATGAATTATGTATTGATTGATATGTTGCTATATTTACAATTCCTATATATAGAAGAAAATGTGGTAGTAGATGTAGGTGGTAGGTGGAGTGAAGTGGAGGTGGTAGGTGGAGTGAAGTGGTGGAGTGGATGGTATGTTTACATTTTACAATTTACATTTTACATTAACATGTATATTGGAAAAATTAGTGAAACATCTCTCTCTAATTTTGTGTAATAGGAGAATTTCAATTTTTTTTTTTTAAGCAAGGGTCCCTCAACATGTTTACCTGAAAAATTCGACTCAGAGAAATTTTGCTAGACTTAGAGAAATTTAGGTCCCGATTCAAAGAATTTTCAATTTTCACAGAGAAATTTCTCTGATATGATCACAGAGATTGAAATTTCTCTAAGTTGGGCAAAATTTTCTCTGAATCAAATTTTCTCTATGAAAGTATTGAGGTACTTTAACTACTATGAAAATACTATATATTCTTTATCTTATAAAATCTTAATATCAGAAATCTTTAAAAAAAAAAAATCCCTATATTATTTATATATGAAAGTGTATTTAATATTTAGATGTAAAATAATTAATAGTAAAATTAAGTATTTTATTTTTGTCTAATAAATGAAACTATGTCATCAGTTTCTCATCTGTTGACCTAGTGATATAAGAGGGAAGGAGTGTTATAGAAGTTGTATAATATAAAGAAGCATGGTATAATTATAATAAAAAAAAATATGAGATTAATTATAATTTCTCAATTATCATTAGGAGATCATTATAATTATATATTTTTTAAAAATTATTTTAGATGAATTTTCGTTTGTTTTAATGAATTTGTTTTCATATTTTATTCTTATTTTTTCTTTCTTTTTAGATCCATATGCATCTAACAAATCTCTTAATAAATGACCCGTTTTATTAATAAATAAATCATACTCACATAACAAATTATCAATTCTATTAATAAATGACCCATTTTATTAATAAATAAATCATACTCACATAACAAATTATCAATTTTATTAATAAGTAAATCATTAAGTTAATTAATAATTTTTGATGATATGAAAAATATCTTTTAGTTAATCATTTTGTTAACAAATAAAACATTAAATCAATTAACAGTTTTTAATAATATAAAAAATATTTTTCAACAAACAATTTTGATAATTTATTGTTACATAGGAGAGTAGTTAGATTTTTTTTCCTCGTGATTATTGTATTAAATTAAAATTTATAACAAACAATAGGAGAGTATTAATTTGTAATATTATAGAACCAATTCATATTTTAAATAAATCTTATGGGTGTATTTGTAATTTGCTAAAAGATAAAAGATTTATGTTTCATAATTGACCAAGAAAATTTGCGTAATTATGAAGAAAAAAAATTCACTCATATTAGTGCCAACAATATTGTGATATATAGGTCACCATTAATAAATTATACAAAATAAAAGGACAAAATAGGAAAAAATAAAAAATAAAAATAAAAAAAGCCACAAGCAGGAAAGGAGAGGCTTTAAATGGATCTTAAGAATTAGGTTGGACACCTCATTACTTTAAACACCCCAATAATAATTTCAAATTTTATTTATTTGTTTGGACACTCCAAATAATACATATCCTAACTCTAAAACACCTAAAAACCTATACAAATTTACTTTGTACACCCTAATACCCATATACAGAGAAACAAAATTAAAAGAGAATTTCAAGTGACAAAAAGTGTTCATCCAAGATGAAGAGGGATTCTAAACGACGAAGGTCTCCTCCCACTACAATAGTTCTAATTTCTAGTATTATAGGACCGATTCATATTTTAAACAAACCTTATGGGTGTATTTATAATTTGTTAAAAAATAAAACATTTATGTTTCATAATTGACCTAGAATGTTTACGCAATTAGGCAAAAACCAACATATTTCATAATTGATCAAGAATATTTGCGTAATTACGAAAACAAATATTCACTCAACATATATGCTACCATTAGTAAATTATTCAAAATGAAAGGCAAAACCGAGAAAAAAAAAGACGAATCTCAAGCAGCTAAGTGATTCTTATATATATACTAGTTGAAAAAGGCCCGTGCAAAGCACGAGCTACTATTAAAGTATATTTAAGTTTTGTATTTTGATAATTTTTTAAAAATTAAAATATTATTCTATGAAATTAAATAGAATAAATCATTATTTATATGATAGAATTATGTGGTATGATATGTATTTTTTTTTTATTTGTTATAAACTCAATGATGTAGACTCCAATTCTATTACCATATCATTTTGGGTGAATTTATGAGTCTTTAATATTTCTTCTGAATTTATAAAAAAAAAAAAATTATGGTGTGTAGGTTTTCTCAACAGATAAATATAAAACAAATATTAAGATAATTTTTTCATTTAAAAAAATTACTAAGATAATTTACTGAACTAATAAAGAAGCAGAGAAAAATACATATATATACAAATGACTAATTTTATTAATACATAAATTATACTATCATAACAAATGACTAATTTTATTAATCATTAAGTGAATTAACAATTTTTAATGATATAAAAAATATTTTCTAGTTAATCATTTTGTTAATAAATAAATTATTAAGTCAATTAACAATTTTTAATGATATGAAAAATATTTTTTAATAAATAATTTTGATATTTTTTTATTACATAGGAGAATAGTTTTTTTTCTCTGAGTATTGTGTTAAATTAAAATTTATAACAAACAAAAGTTGTAACTTCTAATATATAAAACCGATTTATATTTTAAACAAACTTTGTAAGTGTATTTGTAATTCATTAAAAAATAAAATATTTATGTTTCATAATTGATCAAACCACTTTCATAATTGTCAAAAAATGTAGTTCAAAAAACAAAATTAATAATTGATCAAAAATGTTTACGTAATTAGGAAAAATTCTGTTGCATAATTGACCAAGAATATTTTGCATAATTATGAAAAAACATTCACTCAATATATAGGCTAACATTAGTAAATTATTCAAAAATAAAAAGGCAAAATTAAGAAGAAAAGACAAACCTCAAACAGTTAAACAATTCTTATATATATACTAGTTTAAGAACGTCTGTGTAAGGCATGGTCTATTATTACAATATATTTAAGTTTTGTATTTTGATAATTTTTTTAAATTAAAATATTGTTTTATGAAATTGAATAAAATAAATCATAAGATATATAATAGAATTATGTGATATGATATGTATCATTTTTTGATTTGCTATACAATCAATGACGTAGACTCCAATTTTATTAACATATCATTTTGGGTGAATTTATGAGTCTTTAACATTTTTTTTCTTCTAAATTTATGAAAAAAATAAAATTATGGTGTGTAGCTTTTCTCAACAGATAAATATAAAAGAAATACTAAGATAATTCTCCCATCTAAAAAAACTACTAAGATAATTCACTGAATTAATAAAGAAGTAAAAGAAAATATATATATATATATATATATACAAATAACTAATTTTATTAATATATAAATCATACCATCATAACGAATGACCAATTTTATTAATAAGTAAATCATTAAGTAAATTAACAATTTGTAATGATATGAAAAATTTTCTTTATTTAAACATTTTGTTAATAAATAAATTATTTAGTCAATTAATAGTTTTTAATGATATGAGAAATAATTTTCAATAAATAATTTTGATAATTTATTCAGCAATGATTTAGACCACTAATTTTGGTGCTCTAATGGAGCACTAATGACATGGCAATGAATTCAAAAAAAAAAAAAAAAACAAATCAAGACCAAAACATCACATCATTGTGGGTGGAGCCCACTGCCAACTCATTAGAGCTACCTTTAGAGCTCAAAAATTAGAACTCCAAAGCATTTTTCTAATTTATTATGGGAAAATCGGTCTAAGGTCTTTATCCAACTTTTAGTAATGGATTAGGTCCACAATGTGTTCTTTTGTAGTATAAGGTCCCTCACCCCATCCCCTCTCCATCCACGTTGTCCTGAGCTTGATCACCGCTGGCTCCAAATCCCCAACCCTTGACCAGTTGCTCTCCTTCCTCAACTCCAAATCCTGCGACGAACTCAACTCTCTCTCTTCTCAGCTCGTCTCTGTCACGACCCCATTCCGCCTCTAGTAGAATGGTACCGTGATGGCCAGTAATCCGAGATTACCGAAGGCCAACTTTCAAAATTCACACACAATCAGAGTATACATATGGGGCTTACAAATGCAGAAGTAATAAATTCAAAGCTAAGTAGTCCATAAGAGCAGTGCATAAGTTAAATGGAATGGCATACATCTTCTCATAACTTTAATACAACAAAATGAAGTACAAAAATACATATTGACCAAAAGGCTTCTCAGCCATCAAATACAAAATACAATGAAATACAACTAAGAAGCATAATCTTCAAGATGCTGCAAAAGTGCAAAATCCAAAACAAGTGGCAAGTACATCTAGGCGTCACCGCCGTCCTACTCGTCACCTACATATATATATAGAGAGGGATGAACTTAGATACTCAGTGAATGGTATAAATAATAAAGGGGTTTGCATGACTAGTATTCAAGATCTTTATCAAACGATACATGACATAATTAGTGCAAGTCAAGGGATGAACCAAGTCCATCTAGCAAATCTTTCAAGCTTCAAGGGATGCTTATTAGCATCATTATAGTACAAGTGATGACATCTCAGGCAAACAAACCCACGCGGTAAACCGTCAGTGGCAAACAAGGCAAGACAAGGCAAGACAAAGGAGATATCTCAATTCAATGGTGCAGTTGCATTATAGTCCCCTAGCACTAAGGACTTGTGCTACAAATGCTTAGAGTCCCCTAGCACGTACGGACTTCCAAACCTTGTGCTGCAAATGCTTAGAGTCCTTTAGCACGTAAGGACTTTCAAGATTGTGCTACAAATGCTTAGAGTCCTCCAGCACGTAAGGACTTTCAAGATTGTGTTGCAAATGCTTAGAGTCCTCCAGCACATAAGAACTTTCCAAGAATGTCATCAAAACAAGATAATGCATATTTTTTAACTAGGAATAACCATTTATGCTTACAAATACTTTTCAAAACAAAACAAGGCTTTTATCAAAGCATTATAACATAGCTTTATTAAAAATATCACTCACATAGCTCTTCAAACGTCAGGGTCAAGGCAAGTCCAAGTCCTACAAACACATGGCAAAGTCTATTGAATACACTTTCAAACAAGTTTCATATGCATGCAGATGATCTCGGCATTCCTCAAAACTAAGTCAAATCAAACAAAACACAATTTCTTATCTCGGGAAAACATGCTGGGCAACTACCAGGTCTAGGCCGAGGTCCCACACCTCCTTGCCGAGGTGTGGTCCCGATGGCCACATTCAAGGAAATGAAGTCGGGAAAATCTGGGTTTCCCTCTCTTGAAGAACATGACGAACATGAAGAAGAAGAACATGAACATGAGGAAGATGAATGCAAAGATCATAATTTGCTATTACAAAATTTGAGATTTCATGCTATGAATTCAAAAACATGGACCTGGGTACCCATATTCAAGGATCTTGTGAGAACAAACACAAAAACATGAATCTTAATGCAAACTTTCGGATCAAACAAGACTTTTTCTTCAAGAACACATGAACACTATTTTCTCTTTCTAAAACCAATCTTTCAATCAATGCATGACGTGTAGAACAGGTTCGATCGTGCAATGCAGTTAGATGATCAATAAGAACAACAAGAGTAGTTTAAGATTCTAACCTTAGAACTCGAATCTACTAGTTCAAACTCCAAAGATCAAGCTTGGAAGTCTACTCCCTCCCTCAAGAACTCCTTCTTCTTCCTAGAGTCTCTCTCTCTAAAAGACAAAGATGTGATACAAAAATGACATGTTTCTAGCTCTGCCGGCTGACTTAACCCTCTGCAGGGGCACGTGGCAGCGGCTGGTTGGTTCTCCTCAAAAAGTGACTGAGTGAAAAGACAAGACTATGACAAAGTGTACTAAACAAGCTAGGCGGCAAGAGCACTCCGACAAGTAACGACATCGGCTAACAACAAGACTTCGGCAAGCAAGGGGCAAGGACATCGGCTAGAAAGGACAACACTTGGCCTACCTGTGCCACACTTTGGCCTAGATATGCCACACCTCGGTCTAGGTCGTACTAATCCAGGAGTAAGGTCACTGGGTTCAAGGGTAACATCTCGGCCTAGATAATGCATATCTTGGCCTCGGCGATGAACACCTCGGCCAGATAGTGACATCTCGGCCAACATGTCAGAGCGAAGGTGGAGTCAACCAAAGTAAATTCCAAGATGGTCTTAGATGCAAGAGGTTCAAAACTGACCTAGGCTTAGGGTGACCTCAGCTAAACCCACACCGAGCAAGGTACAAAGCATGCTGTAACACTTAAGCGAACAAGGACAAGACTTGAAATGCAAGCCTAACAAGACAGAATCATATGAATGCATATGAGTATGGTTAGGACAGTGTGAGGGTTATTACAGTCTCCCTCGTCAACTGTGGAAGTTGGGAAGAGAGTATCATCCATGATTCCAAAAGGTAGCCCTTACTGTTCTGAAATATCGATTCCTGCAGAACCAACCGAGCCCCTTTGGATGGAAACTGGTGCTTCGGCTGATTGCAGCTCCTTCATGAAAGCAGACCCAAAGTGTGTTTCAAGTGTCAGATTCTTCCCAGAATGGGGAATACTATCGGCCTTTTCCTCTCTAGAGTTGTCAGGGGCAGTGCCAATAATTGCACCTTCAGAAATATGTAGTTTGTCAAAGGATCTGCTGTCTAGATTAGGGGATTGTGCGATATCACATGCTTCCGTCTGTGCTTGGAGGGACTCCTCCTCAGAATACTGTTGTTTCCATTGCCCGGGATTCTGCTTTTTCAGACTTGAATCGGAAAGGGGGTTATTCATCCAATTCATTGGAGTCTAGGTTACTCACCTCTATAGTCAATCCTGCTCCCTCTGATTATTCTAATACACACAAACTGGTTCTTTTATACACGTCAAACCCAGAGAAAATTCAAATTTCTCTGGGTTCAACCCAGAGAAAATTCAGTCCAACAACCCAGAGAAAATTCAGACCAACCAAACCAGAGAAACTGTGAAGAAGGCTATGCCGAAGCTGAAGGAATAGAGAAGATGGCCAATTTCCTTGAGTTGTGGCTGTTTGAAGTGTAATGGATGATTATAGCCACCCTGAAGGGCTTTGAACTAGAAATATATGTATTTATCTGTCTTTTGGTTTTGTTGTGTGAAAACCTCCTTGCATGCTTCTGAGATTGCGACTAACTAGTGTCTCTGGATTGGTGAACTTCAACTGCATCTGTATACAGTGGCTATATCGGTTAGGTACTGCATTAAAAAATTATTCAAACATCTGGAGAGGTAATATTGATATAGCTAGTTATCATGCATGTTCATGAAACTTCCAAATCCTCTTGTAAATTTGCAGTTCTTATGTTGATTGATATGCTATACCTACTATTCCTCCTCTGTTATAAATCCTTGAATTTTACAAAATTGTCTTTTAAAAGTATACACACAAACTGGTTCTTATATACACGTCCAACCCAGAGAAAATTCAAATTTCTCTGGGTTCAACCGAAAGAAAATTCAGTTCAACAACCCAGAGAAAATTCAGTCCAACCAAACCGAGAGAATTTTGTAACTTGTTGTTGAGAGCAGGTGGGCGAAAGCTCATGTGCAAAACCAACTTGAGCAGTCCGATGCTGAGAGGAAACGGGCATCTGTTCATGATAGAATGAGGGTACTTGTTACTTACGACGATCTGATTGGAGAGGAGGATCCAAAAGACAAATCAACCTGATCTGGGAAGAACTGCATGTTTCTGTGGTTCGAACAGTTTTGTGAATTTTGGTTCTCCAATTTAAATTCCTTTCCAGCATTCTCTTTCTCAGCTACCAAGGTAATAGAAGACATATTTTGCCTATTCTCCAAGAAAGGAGGTGTTTGTGTTTGGAACTTTGGATTAGTGCTTTGCTTCCAACTGTCAAAATTGAACTGCTTATACATACTCTCTCTCTCTCTGATTGTTGGGTTTGATTACTTGATTGTCCCCATCATCATTACAAGCATTCAGCCTTTGCCCTTTATAATCATTTCCTTCCCAAAATTGTCATCAATCTATTCTCAACATTTTCATCTCAAAGAATTTCTTTGGACTATAATTTCTCTGGGCAGAATTTCTCTAGACCAGATTTCTCTGGATCGAATTTTCTCTGGATTGAAATTTCTCTGGATTGATGTTAAGGGACCTTAGACATCATGAAAATAGTTGATGTCCTTTATACTATAAAATCATAATATGAGGGACCTTAAAAAAAATACCCCATTTATTATTGTATAGGAGAATTTGTAACAGCCCCAAAATGCATATCGGAAATTATCTTTATTTAATTATGGGTGAATGTGCTTTAATTTAATTATATTTGTTTGAATTGAGAAATTATCTATTAAGTTACAACTTTGAAAGTGAAATTGCCGACTTGAATGGGTTCAGAAACCGAAATTGAGTACATGAATATTCTAATGGGAATTTTTAGAGTCCCATTTGGGAAGGTTAATTAAAAATTTATTATGTTTGATTCGTTAAGGTGTGTTTGGGTGGCTTAATCTCAACTTTACACTGCAAATTGAAGGCCTTAGAGGCTTCAGAAACCATAACGGAATACATAATCATAATTAGCATGATTTTTAGAGCCTATAGTGAAATTTGGCAAAATTGCGGTTCTTAATGAATTGATTGAGTTTAATTAACATAAACCTTAGATTAAGCTAACGTAAGTAGACTAGCTTAACTTATGTATGTATATGAGAGCCTTAGGTGTTTAGGCTAAAAAATATCTTCTGGAGAGATAGAAGCAAGAGAGAGGGAGAGAAACAAGAGAGTTCTAGAAGTGTAGAAGGAAGGCTTGGAGATTGAAAAGATTAAAGGGGGAAATTCAAGGATTTGAGCTAAGGTATGTGAATTCAACTTAGATACTTCATCTATTGCATGAAATCAAGAGGAAATGTGAAGATTAAACCCCTAAATAAGCTAGGGTTTTGAGTTATGGGTTCTTAGAGTTAATAGAACTTTATTTCTTTTGAGTTTGTTTGATTTGAGTTTAATATGAAGAAATAAACATGAGATAGACTCTAGATTTTACATGGAACTAGTTGAGTGAAGAAATTCAACCATCAATTTACATAAAAATGAAACTTTATGTTGAAAACTTTGAATTCATGGAAGTTAATATATTGATTTTGGAATCAAAGCAAGTTGATGCAATTGAGCATGAATTGCCCTTGAAATATGTTGGTTTATCATGTTTTAAAGGAAAATTACATGAGATCTTGGCTTGAAATTGGGTTTGAAAACTCACACTTTGATGAATTTTCGAACTGTCTGATTTTGCCCAGACCGCACGAGTGGAACATGAACAAAAATAAAGAATTGTATTATTCCTAACCCACCACTCAAGCTTGCAAAGGCCACCGCTCGAGTGGCCCAATCACCACACGAGCAGTCAAAGTGGGCGCACGTGCGGCCAGCCTTATTTTAGCTTATACCTGGTAACTTCAAATAGGCATTTCTCCCTCATTTGGACTCATTTTTAGATGATTCTTGAGCCTAAATTCAAGTCCCGGAAGTCTAGTTTCCAATGATGGTGGCTTCACATCCAAATTATAAGTAAAAAAAATAGATATGTTCAAATTAATGAAGGTAGTTCACTTTCTGTCTACCCGTTTCATGCTATTTCTTCTCTTAACCCAGTTTCCTTCTGTTTCTTCCTATTTTCCTTGATATGAATTATGACCCATTGAGAACTAATGAGTTTAGAACCAACATAAATGATTGATTAACCAGCAAACTAAGGGATCGGGTCATTTGATTAAGAAAAATTAAGATAAGTAAATTTGATCAATGAAGTAATTCTATGTTTCGATATGTTGTGCTATGTGCATTGTGATTGCAGGTCAAGATTCGAGGACCGGTCAACCATTTCTAGAAACCACTGTGAGTAATAATATTGTAAAGATATGTTCACTTGTATTATTTTGGTACGTAAATGTTGTGACGTTTTGAAATCATGTTTTCGTCGAATGAATGAGCTACAAGAATTGTAATATGAAATATGGATATGAAATGTGAACCATTCTGTTGTTATTGGGCCTAAGGCCATTCTGTTATTATTAGGCCTGTGAAAACCCACATTTTATTATTCTTAAAAGAAAATAAATAAATAAATTAATTAATTAATTTTATCCAGAGTCTATCTGAAATATGTATTAGTGTAAAAGTTAGTTTTAAATTAACCCAATTCAATCACTAACAAAGATATTAATAAATAAATAAATAAATAATAATTTTGTATGTGTTCAATATTTGTTATTTAAAAATTATTTTATTAAGGATTTATTTTAGAATTAGAAATTGAACGTCCAAATAGCCTAAGGAGGTGAAATTGAAGGCCTTAAAGGTTTGAGAAACCAAAATTGATGAGCTTAATAAGTTTAATTTGATATTTGGAGCCTTTTGGGGATTTGATTTGAAATCTGATTCATAATGATAAATTAAACAAAATTAATTGGGCCTTAATGGCAGTCAAATTAGACCAATTAAATCATGTAGGATTTGTGATTAGGTTTGATTAATTTAATTATGTGTTAACCAAGATTTATTAAAATTAAGTGTTGCTTAATTAAATTAAGCAAAAAAAAAAAAAAAAACACAAAAACAAAAATTGAATTATGTAAGAGTCTAGAAGTGAGATTGTTTATGGGTGTGGGTGTATTGAGAAATCTGCTGTGTGTGTGTTCATGTGAGTAATGTGCTGGAGCCTCAATAAAATGTGCTAGTGTCCATGTGCACACGTCATGTGTAATGGAAGAATGAGGTGTATGTATTGTGCATTGTGCTGAGAGTGTATATCACTTGGTCAGAAACTTTTCAAAGTCAAAAAGAAGGGGGCCCATCTTGCTATGTGTATATTGGAAAATTCAAGTACAAAGAGAGAGAAGTGGGCGTGTATATGGCTCAATTTTCTGGCGAGAGCATTTCCAAAAAAAAAAAAAAAAGAAAAGAAAAGAAAAAAAAAAGGGTTTAAGAGTTGAGACATTGTAGAGAGAGAGATTTCAAAGCTTAGAACTCATGTGCTGGAAATGGTAAAGAAATGCTAAGGAAAAAGCTTGGGAAAGTGAAGGATTAAAGAGAAGTTCAAGATTTTGTCAAGGATTCATTAATTGAAGATTTTAGGTAAGGAAATCCTCCCAACCCTCTCATTTTTTTTAATTTGTTAAAATTTTCAGATTTTATTCATATGATAAAATGACTAATTTATAGATAGAAATTTTTATATATATGTATGTAAATTTTGTGATGTGTATATCAAATATTTGAATATATTGATAGTCTTAAAATCATTGTATTATTGTGAAAATAAGCTTACATGTGTAGTTCATACCATTATAAAGAGGATTAAAGAATTTATTTGGTCCTTAAATCTGTCAGAAAATTTGTACGAATTTTTAGACAATTTTTTACTCAAAATTTGAAGAATATTTATTCTACAAAGTCGTTGAGAATGATGACTGGTTCATCCACAAAATTTTTCAACAATTATGGAGTTTTGTATGAATTTATACAGATTTTTAACCAAATCTGGAGCTATAGGCATATTTTACTATGTGTTTGAAAAATCATTAAGAATTTTATATTAAACCAAATTTGGTAATTTCTAAAAAAAAATGAAATTTGAGAAGTCTAGTTTCATAATAAATTTTTAGATCATGGAATCGATTTATAAATTTAAGTATGGAGTTAATTTAAGAAAATGTGATAAATTTGTGTCATAAATTTTCTTGGAATTTTTTAGAATTATTTATAATTTATTTTTGAAAAATTCTTTCTGAAAAATGACCATAACATGTTTATTGAGTATTTTGTAGATTTATATGTATTTTAGAGTTGTATAAGTAATTTATTTATAATTTTAATTACGAGTTATGCATTCTGAAAATTCTGGCAGATTAAGGAGGAATAAAAAATTATCTCTTCAATTGTTTATTTGGACTAAAATTTAATATTGTGCTAATCTAATCTTGTAGATTAAAAATCCATGCATGTGTGTGATTATGATTTATTTCTTTTTGGTATCTACATTATTATTTCATACCATAGTTTAAATAAATTGTTTATTTAAATTTTGTACAATTGTTTATTATTGTGTGACATATGTAATATTTTATGTTGGGATTTTAATGAGTTGATATAACATTATTGGTAATTAAATTTTGAATTATTGTGAATATCTCAACAAGTAAAGAAACACGAAATTTAACCAATGATACATTAAAATGTAAAAGTGATGGGGTGAACCCGGTTTAGAATCTTGCGCGAGTGAGTTGCGAACCCTAACGTGGCACGGGAAGGTATTTCAGCTCTTATCGGTGGAGGCGATATAAGGTTGGTGGTGCGGGTGTCACAACATAGACCACTCCCTTGGGGCAGACCGTGATGTCACGACTCGGGTAGGTAACCCTGGTGCGTGGGCATCATTGGTAGTTACAGTAAGTAAAATTTGAATATTTGACCAAGGGGGAGTTAGAATTGCCTGTGGCCATTGCTTAGTGGTTGAGTGGAAATAATGCTCCGCGGGGAGTTATTTAAATTTATCTGATAAACTAAATCTATGAAAATTTAAAAAGAAATGTGGGCATATTCCTTATGATGAAATACTGCTTCCGTTTGTTACAATTTTTTTATTATTTGATTTATTATTATTTATTGTTGTTATTTCAACTGATAACATTTATTTTATGCTTACTAAATGTTACTGGTTATGCTATTACTACACATTATTCATAAATTGTGAGTATTATTATCGGGGTGGGTATTTTTGGATTGTAGTATCTTATTGAGCTCGTCGCTCACTGGCATTCCCGTTGCCCTAGCGTTTTATGCCAAGTGCCGAAGAAATCGAAGGAAACACCAAGGCCTTGTAAGGCGACACTCAGCCTTGGTTAGCTGGAAGAGTGCCCAAGTTCCATGAACCACTTCCTAAAATTTCTAGTTTTTCTCTAGTTTTCTTTTTATATTTGTGTCATTTCTGTTATGTACTAAGACTAAGTTGTGATGTAAGAACTTTAAATTCTGGGTTGTTAATTAATGGATGTTAGTAATATTGGTGGCAATATTAATTTTAAGTTTCTAAATCTTATTATGATGTCCTTAAATTTTGGGGCGTCACAGGCCCAGGGTCGTTCTGTTATTATTGGGCCCGAGGCCGTTCTGTTATTATTGGGCCTGAGGCCATTCTGTTATTATACTGGACCCGAGGCCGTTCTGTTATTATTGGGCTCGAGGCCGTTCTGTTATTATGCTGGGTCCGAGGCTGTTTTGGATTGTGTTGGTAAAAAGGACATACATGTATTACGTACATATTCTGCAAGGCACATGCTCATTTATGTCTTCATACATTATTTTTATTCACAGAGCCTGTCTCATTCTATATTCATTATGTTTTGTAGGTGATCAACTTGGAGACCAACCTTAGGTCAGCGTCAGGAGTTCTTTTATGGGCCTGTTATGTCAAGCCACCCAAGATGTGCCTCTGTGTCAAGGCTTCAATTTTGTATTGTTAGAGTTTTGTTTTTTTTATTGAGTCTTATGTATATGTGTGTGAGATATATGAGATTTGTATATGAATATAAATTGCTAGTATGTCTACATGTTTTTAATTATTCTAGTTATCATGTATGCACAAGCTCAATGGACATTATTATTTGTTTTGCTTCCGGTTTAGGCCCCGATATGATTTGAATAATTTGAAATTTTGTCTCTAAGGCCTGAGTACAGGCTAGTCATGCTCCAAACTTTTAAGAGGCAGGTTTGGGTCATGATAGTTGGTATTAGAGCACAAGTTAAGATCTCACATACATAACCATTGAGCATTAGAGTGTCTAGAATGCATTTAAGTTGCATGTATTTAGTAACGAAGTGATATGTTGTGCATTTCGAAAGATGTATACGAGCTTGCACAATAAGGTAAGTATTGAGATTGAGAATTAGAAGTCCTCATGGACTTTGGATAATAAGAGAAAATCAAGATGTGTGTTTCATAGACTGAGTCTTGAGACTAAAGAAGATTTGATAATTGTAATGAAATGGGGATGGGTTTATGTATGATATTGAGGCTAAGATTATGAAAGATATGGGGTAATGGTGTTACAAGGATATCAAAATTGGTAAGTATAAGCGTGTTCGTGGAAACATGATGTGGGAAGAGATTAAATATTGGCTTCTATACGGGTTACATGTGGAATTAGACAATGAGAAATGTTGGGAAACAGGGATTGTTATTAATCAATAAAGTGAATAGAACTATGGCAATTGAGACGAGTATGGGACTATAGTGAGTGAGAGTTAGGAAATGGTTTGATAGGAGAAGTAGAGATGAAGAAATTGCCCCACCCATATCTTTGTATGATTGTATGTTTCATGTTTCATGATTAAGTACGTGATACTATGTGCTACGTTGTAGTTAGTAAATGATACCCCACGTATTATCGGCCTGTATCTTGTGACCCTAGAGAAATAGGGATGAAATGGAAGTTGAGATCTTGTTGAGAAAACTGCATAAAGTGGAGAGCATATTTACAAATATGATGAAACCTATGTGAACGTGTCATGAGAAGCCACAAGAGAATCAAAGGATGTGTTAGGAGGTTTATGGTATGAAAGATCAGTGAAAATATATTTAATGAATGCACGAAGTGTTACGTTGGAGTTAATGTTCCTATGTATGCTCGAACGACTATTGGAAAGTGTAGATTTCTTTTGAGTGAATTGAAACTTGAGCTAAAATGCTAAGACACTTAGGGACACTTCGATGTGGTAAGGTCGATATTTCACCTGTTTGAGTTAATTGTGAGCAAAATGTTCATCTAGAACCCATTCGTTTATTTGACTCATTTAGTTGTAGAATAAGTTAATCATCAGGCTAATAGCATGTGTTAAGAGTTTCTTTATTACTCAAAGGATTTATTTTATTGGAAATGTTATATGGATTTGATTTAATGCCTTTATGTAAAATATTGGAATAAATGATAAGTAAATATTATTCGCATGTCTAAGTAAGTTATTTGTGACTTTCGACTTTCGGACCCACTTAATTGATTTATCAATATGGCATATAAGCCGTATGGGAACGACTATTTGGCCTATTGTAGCTAAGAAATTTGTGGACCAAGGCTTGAATTTGATATTAAGGTTATATTCGATGTTTAGTCTACTTTGAAGTTATTGAAAACAAAGGAGTGGATAGCATTTGAGGTTGAGCTGCAATTATTGGGGGATTATGTGAATTAATTGGAAATATGTGGATAGTAAAACAAAACCATATGAGTTTATAGACAATGTGTTTTGTAATTTGCTACTGTGAAGTTGACTTTGTGATCATTATGACATTGCAGGATAATTTTCAGTGACTAAATCAATTTGGGTTAACAACCTATACATAAATGATAATGAGTTAAACTCCGGTGATGAGAAAATCAAATGGTAAGAAAGGTACTTGAGAACAGGAATAGAATAAGGAAAGTGTAAGAAATGTTAAGTGGAAAAGCTAAGTATAAAACTGACAAGGACTGCGAAAGAAAATTTTGTGGTAGAAGTAATCGATATGTATATATATATATTGAGTGGAGACAAGAACACTTGAACCTAAATTTGGTTGTTAGACAATTTAGACCACATTTATCCAATGTGTTATGAAAATAACTAGACTGGGGATACTTTGAATTACCACAACCATTAATATGAATACTTAAAGCATTAGTGAACAAAAATCTATAAAGTAATTGAGTCAGAACCTATTTGTTCATTTTGGTCCAATTGTTGTAGGATGAATGTACCGTTGGGTGCATGATTGAGTAGTGAATATTTCTTTATTCTTTGAAGAATTATAATATTTGGGACTGTTTGTGGACTAATAGAGTTGAATTATGATTGAATACTACTAGTATTATACTGTTTTGAATACTTGAAGAGAATTAGATTATAAACACCCTTGGGGGTTAAGTTTCTACCATTTGGGGTATATGACTTATAGATCAATAAATTGGAATGTACGAGGTTTGTGAATAATAAGATGATGTTTTGATGTCACTGAGTATTATTATCAAATTGGGTTACCAATTGGCCAGTAAAAGACGAATTAATTGTGATTCTTGAAAAAAAAATGTCATTGAGATTGATTGCATAGGACTGTGAACTGTTAAATGATTAAAGGATGTTGACTATCTGAGACGGAACTGGACAATGATGCGAGGCTGAGATTTCTGAACTGGATTTGTGACAAGGTAAGTTAAGTTTGGAGGACCAAACTTTTTAAGGTAGGGAGAATGTAACGGCCCCAAAATACGTATAAAAAATTATCTTTATTTAATTATGCGTGAATGTGCTTTAATTTAATTATATCTGTTTGAATTGAGAAATAATCTGTTAAGTTACGACTTTGAAAGTGAAATTGCTGACTTGAATGGGTTTAGAAACTGAAATTAAGTACATGGATATGCTAATGGAATTTTTTAAAGCCATTTGAGAAGGTTAATTGACAATTTATTATGCCTAATTCGTTAAGGTGTGTTTGGATGGCTTAATCTCAACTTTACACTGCAAATTGAAGGCCTTAGAGGCTTCAGAAACCAGAATGGAATACATAATCATAATTAGCATGATTTTAGAGCCTATAGTGAAATTTGGAAAAATTACGATTCTTAATGAATTGATTGAGTTTAATTAACATAAACCTTAGATTAAGCTAACCTAAGTAGACTAGCTTAACTTATGTGTGTATATGAGAGCCTTAGGTGTTTAGGCTAAAAAAGTATCTCCTGGAGAGATAAAAGCAAAAGAGAGGGAGAGAAACAAGAGAGTTCTAGAAGTGTAGAAGGAAGGTTTGGAGATTGAAGAGATTCAAGGCCAAAATTTCAAGAATTTGAGCTAAGATATGTGAATTCAACTTAGATACTTCATCTATTGCATGAAATCAAGAGGAAATGTGAGGATTAAACCCTTAAATAAGCTAGGGTTTTGAGTTATGGGTTCTTAAAGTTAATAGAACCTTATTTCTTTTGAGTTTGTTTGATTTGAGTTTAATATGAAGAAATAAACAAGAGATGGATTCTAGATTTTACATGGAACTAGTTGAGTGAAGAAATCCAACCATCAATTTACATGAAAATGAGACTTGATGTTGAAAACTTTGAATTCATGGAAGTTAATATATTGATTTTGGAATCAAAGCAAGTTGATGCAATTGAGCATGAATTACCCTTAAAATATGTTGGTTTATCATGTTTTAAAGGAAGATTACATGAGATCTTGGCTTAAAATTGGGTTTGAAAACTCACACTTTGATGAATTTTCGGATTGTCTGATTTTGCCCAGACTGCACAAGCGAAACATGAACAAAAACAGAGAATTGTATTATTCCTAACCCACCGCTCAAGCTGCCAAGGCCACCGCTCGAGCGGCCAACTCACCGCACGAGCGGTCAAAGTGGGCGCACGTGCGGCCATCCTTGTTTTAGCTTATACCTAGTAACTTCAAATAGACATATCTTCTTCATCCGGACTCCTTTTTAGAAGATTCTTGAGCCTAAATTCAAGCCCCAGAAGGCTAGTTTCCAATGGTGGTGGCTTCACATCCAAATTATAAGTAAAAAAATAGATATGTTCAAATTAATGAAGGTTGTTCACTTTCTGTCTACCCGTTTCATGCTATTTCTTCTCCTAACCCAGTTTCCTTCCGTTTCTTCCTATTTTCTTGATATGAATTATGACCCATTGAGAACTAATGAGTTTAGAACCAACATAAATGATTGATTAACCAGCAAAGTAAGGGATCGGGTCATTTGATTAAGAAAAATTAAGTTAAGTAAATTTGATTAATGAAGTAATTCTATGTTTCGATATGTTGTGCTATGTGCATTGTGATTGCAGGTCAAGATTCAAGGACTGATCAACCATTTCTAGAAACCACTGTGAGTAATAATATTGTAAAGATATGTTTGCTTGTATTATTTTGGTACGTAAATGTTGTGACGTTCTGAAATCATGTTTTCTTCGAATGAATGAGCTACAAGAATTATAATATGAAATATAGATATGAAATGTGAACCGTTCTGTTATTATTGGGCCCGAGACCGTTCTGTTATTATTGGATCCGAGGCCATTCTGTTATTATGCTAGGCCCGAGGCCGTTTTGGATTGTGTTGGTAAAAAGGACATACATGTATTACATACATATTCTGCAAGGCACATGCTCATTTATGTCTTCATACATTATTATTATTCACTGAGCCTGGCTCATTCTATATTCATTATGTTTTGTAAGTGATCAACCTAGAGACCAACCTTAGGTCAGCCTCTGGAGTTCTTTTGTGGGCCTGTTATGTCAAGCCACCCAAGATGTGCCTCTGTGTCGAGGCTTCAATTTTGTATTGTTAGAGTTTTGTATATTATTGAGTCTTATGTATATGTGTGTGAGATATATAAAATTTGTTTATGAATATAAATTACTAATGTGTCTACATATTTTTAATTATTCTAGTTATCATGTATGCACAAGCTCAATGGACATTATTATTTGTTTTGCTTCCGCTTTAAGCCCCGATATGATTTGAATAATTTGAAATTTTGTCCCTAAGGCCTGAGTACAGGCCGGTCATGCTCCAAACTTTTAGGGACGGGTTTGGGTCATGACAGAATTGGTTTTTTTTTCTCCGAGTATTGTGTTAAATGAAAATTTATAACAAACTGTAGTTGTAATTTCTAGTATTATAAAACCTATTCTTATTTTAAACAAACCTTATAAGTGTATTTGTAATTTGTTAAAAAAATAAAAGATTTATATTTCATAATTGACCAAGAACGTTTGCGTAATTACAAAAAAAACTTGTTTTATGATTGACCAAGAATGTTCACGTAATTACGAAAAAACCTATTACATAATTGACCAAAAATATTTGCGTAATTATGAAAAAAATTTCACTCAACACATAGACCATCATTAAAAAATTAATTAAAATAAAAATATAAAATTAGAAAGAAAAGATGAATTTCAAACAGTTAAACGATTCTTATATATATGCGTGTGCGCGCGCGTGTGGATATGTATTTAAGAATAAAGATTGGGATTCTAACATTTCATTGTAAAAAATGAAATTGGTGAAGCATGTGGAATTGGATTAGATTGAGTTGGGTTGAGTTGCGAGACTCATTAGTCACAGCAAGTACCTTCTTAGGCTCTGTTTATTTTTAGAAGTAGAATAGAGAGAATTAATAATTAGAGAATTATTAGTGATGGGATGGACTGAGGGTTGCTACTGCCCCTTGCTGTGTGGTTTCGTGGAGGTATTTTTTTTATTGTATTTTGATAATCTGAACCGTTATATTGTAAGATTTGTCGATTATATCATTCATGTAAAAAATCAAGTTAGTCAGATACCTATAACTCCATGATCAACTCCTAATTTTTTAAAAAAGATTATTAAAATCGTGTTAACTATTTTTTTTTTTTTTTTGAAAAACAAGTGTGTTTTTTTTATGAGACTACAAATGTCCAATTTACTTATTTTTTGCATAAATGATCTATTCGACGAACCTTAAAATATAAATGGTTCAGATTATCGAAAAAGATTTGGGACACTCCTCCGAAAGGCCTCACAGCAGCCTACTGTGCCTTAAGGTAGAGCAGAAACCCAATTCCCTGATGGGATTGATAGTGAGAGAATTAGTAAAATTATATTTGTTTTGATTATAATTGTTAATGTGAAGATTATTAAATTATTTTTATATAAAATAATAAAATAAACAAAATTATGATTTTTTCTTAACAAAAAATACAAAATCATTAAACATTAATGTTAAGAAAAAAATGCCCAAAAAGTTTAAAAAAAAAAAAAAAAAGACACAAAATTGCAATTGACTTGTTGGACGTTCCCCGGACGACTGGTCACCCCCTAAACCAACGGACTATTTTGCTAATATCATCTCCCAGTCCAGATTCATAATTCGAATCACTGAGACCTTTCATAGTCCGAAGAGATTACAAACCCAGAGTTCCAAAACTAAAACAAACATGGAGTTGCTTCACTGTTCATTCATCACAGTCTACTCCAAACTGTGATGGCGGAAAATAAACGGCCTTTTTGGCATTTTGAATTGCTAGTAAACATTTGGATAAAGATTAAAAGTTCTATAAAAAAAAATTTTAAAAAAAAAAATCTAGAGGGAGTTTTAATAGTAAGGCCAATTTTGGCATATTGTAAAAAAGTTAAAAAGTCTAAAAGTTACACAAAAAGTTTAAAAATTATCACTATTCATCAAAAGTCAACAATTACGGCTACACAACTTTCAATCCTAATTTTTCCCTACAAATCAATTTTACAATTTTTTATTACACATTTTTTTCATAAAAGTCAAAAAGTTAACCCAAACATCCATATTTTCTTTCTCAATTTTTTAATCTAAAAAGACAAAAAGTACACTTATTTAAAACATCTCAAACAACCCTTAAATTTCATTGTAATATAATATTTTAACCTATATTTTTATTTTCTTTTTTAACTTTTCCACGTGACTTTTGATTAGAATTGTACTGTACGAGCTCCGTATCACTGCCATAAACATTTTGGACAAATTACATATACCCCTTGAAGTTTAGTAAAATTATAGATATTTCCTTAAAATTTGAGAAATTATAGATATTCCTGAAGGTAATATTTGCATAACAAATTGAGAGGGTAATTTTTGGGAAAAATTGGGCCGAACTGTGAGATGGACTTTATGGCCCAAAGTACGAAGGACAGGATAGAAAGGCCCAATAGAAATGTAAAAGTTACTCCGGCCCAGGTGAGGTAAAATTACTTCGCTGCAATAAGATGTAAAGCCACTCCGGTCCGGGCAACTTGGAGTTAGGTCGGTCCCAGTAATAGTCCGGTTGAGACGTATTGAGGTTAGAACAGCCAAAACACTGCTACTCGGTAGCTCGGTCTTGGAGTTGTGCCGGTCGCAATTTGTTAGTTCGGTCCAGTCGTGTTATGGGTTGAGCAGAGGAGAACCGAGATGAGGAGTAAAAGCATAACCGAACTAAGAATAGTTCGGCCTAGTCAGTGGCTCTGCATAGCCAAGCTTATTTCGGTCATATCGTAGTTCGGCCAAAGTAAGAACCATCCCACTTGGTTTAAGCAGTGGGGGGGTGTAAAAGGATAAGCATTATCCTTAGGAGTATGAATCCTAGGAGGACTCTGCATGGAGGAATAAGAGTCCTACTAGGATTGTGCCACACGAAACTTATAAAAAGCTCACAAACATCACCTTGGAGGAGGTAACAGAACAACACAATTTTGCTTTCTGAGAACATAGAGGTTTGTCTATTTGTCAAGTTTATTGACTTAGGCATCGGAGAGGTTTCCGGCACACACCCGTCGGCTAGCTTACGTTTGTGTTTTCAGGTGATAAAGCGACGTCGTACGGAGGAGCGTGGACTTGGTCAACAGGATTATACGAGAAGGCGTATTTCTTTCCCATACAATTGGCGCCGTCTGTGGGAAAAACAGATAGAACAAAACCTCTTGATTAAAGCTTCTCCCCTTGACATTCAATGGCACACATTGAAGAATTGCCGCAGTCCGCCGTCGACAGACTAACTCCAGAAGGGGGCGCAAGGCGTGAAGGATTACATTCTGTCCCTCCCATGGCGGACTTGGAGCCCCAACGACATACCTCCAGGAGGGATGCTAGGGGAAGACGGACTCACAGCCCCCGTCAATCCCATTCTCAAAGTCTCGACCGGCAAAGACGAAGGATTGACCCTCAAGCTCTGGAAGATCGCGTGAAAGAGCAAGATGAATTGATAAGAAGGATGGCGGCGGACATGAAGGCCTTGAAATGCCAAATGAAGAAAAAAGAAGTGGCGACAGGAGAGGGGCACAAAAACAAGACGCCCCCTCGCCACTCAGAAAATCGTAGTAGGAATACTACACCCTCGCAAGGAGAGAGCAGAAGCCTCAGGACAGGCGACACTCAATCCTGGTCTTCCAAAACTCGTCATTCCAGGTCTAAGAGGACGAGATCTGAGAGATCATACACTGAAGGAAGCATATATTGGCCTTCACATTCGCACCAAACCAGATCTAGACAGACAGAATTACCCAGATCATCCGACTTACGAACCGTGCTCAAAGAGAAAGCACGATGCAAGGAGGATGCCAGGGCAAGGGATCCACACAGAGTTTCTGCCTTACAGCGGTTGGCTCCTCGGATGCATGGAAGCGTCGAGGTTGGAATGCCAATACCACGCCCAGCCTATGAACCAACGGACAAAGCATTGGCAAGGCTGCAGACTTCGCCGTTTGTTCCAGCGATTGAAAACGCGCCCCTACCATCAGGCTTCCTTCAGCCGAAATTCACTACATATGAAGGGAAGACGGACCCGTATTCACACTTGAGCCACTTTCACCAAGTCATGGCTGTGTACAGGCGAAACGAGACCTTAATGTGCATACTCTTCCCATCAAGCCTTGGCGACCTAGGCTTGACATGGTTCGAAAAGCTTCCAGAGGGCAGCATAGCCTCCTGGGCTCAATTGGCAGAAGCATTCGTAACAAGGTTCCGAACAAATACTAAGACACCGGTGGAGATAGACCAATTACTCTCCATCGACATGGGGGATAAAGAGACCCTTAGATCCTACAACAGTCGCTACTGGGAGACATTTAACCAAATTGGAGACTGTCCCACCAATCTTGCCATTGCCTAGTATAAAAGAGGCCTTCCAGTCGGGAACAGACTAAGGGACTCGATTACCATGACGCCACCCCTCACCATGAAGGCCCTGATGGAAAGAGTGCATCAGCACATCAGGGTAGAAGAGGATGGCGCGCGTGCCAAGGCAAAATCTAGTGCGACCGCAGTACCAGAAAAGAAAACCTCAGCAAAGGTCAACGCGGTAGATCGGCAGAATAGAAACGGTCGTGGAAGACGAGATAATGGAGAAGACCCAGACAAAAGATGGTTGAGAATCCGCACTGCCATAACAACGGTGTTCAAAAAACCGATATATCGGATCCTGAGCGAAATAAGGGGTGAGCCTTTTGTCAAGTGGCCAACCAAGCTAGGTGAAGCTCAGAAAGACTACGACGACAGATCACGGTGCACCTTCCACAAAAAAAAGGGGCACCGAACTGAGAATTGCACGCCGTTGAGACAGCACTTGGAAGAGTTGGTAGCAGCTGGTCACTTGGACAAATACATTGAAGGAGGGACACAGCCAGCCGCCCAGGATCATAACAACCCTAATAGAATGCCAATCGACGCCCCACCTCAAGGCATTATCAATGTGATACATGGAATCTTTGAACCTGAGCATGTATGCGAGCTCAAGGGATCAATCAAAAAGGCTGAACACTTTAGAGAAGTACAAAGTGCCCAACCTGCCTTTAAGAAGGGGAAGACAGAGGCAACAAACGTCATGTCTTTCTCAGATAAAGACTTAGACCGAATATACTGCCCCCATAATGATGCCCTGGTCGTCACTCTCCGAGTCAAGGATTTTGACGTCAAGCGGATTCTGATTGATCAAGGTAGTTCATGTGAGATCATGTACTACGAAACATTCAAACAGTTAAAGCTGCAAGACAAAGACTTGGCGCCTGCCGTCTCTCCCCTGATTGGGTTCAACTCCATGCCAGAATGGCCCGTTGGTAAGATAATTCTTCCGGTCAGAGCAGGAACCGTAACAAAACAAGTGGAGTTCTGGGTATTGAAAGTCCCCTCTACTTACAACATCATTTTGGGCAGAACATGGCTGCATGCCATGCGATCGGTGGCATCATCCTACCACCAAGTAATGTGGTTCCCCAACGACACCGGTATAATTGAAGAAGTCTATGGGGATCAAATCATGTCAAAACAATGTTTCGCCACGGTGAATGGCAGCCGCGCTGCCAAAGGGTACGTTCATTCTGTGGAAGAACCAGAAAGTAATGAGCTATTCGCAGACGTCGGCAAAGAGGCTGATCAAAAAGCGGTAGAGGACTTGGTGGAGGTAAAAATAGATGAGAAGAACCCGGATAAGTTCTTCTTGCTTGGCTCGTCATTGTCCAGCGCTGAGAGATTAGAGGTCTTGGAATTCTTGACCTCTAACATCGAAGTGTTTGCCTGGACGCCCTACGACATGCCAGGCATTGATCCAAACTTCATCAATCACCAACTCAACGTCCACCAATCCGCCAGACCAGTCATTCAGCGCACACGCAGATCGGCACTCCACCACGCCGAAATAGTGGCGGAAGAAGTAGGCAACCTACTGGAGGCAGGAGCAATAAGAGAAGTGCACTACCCAAAATGGATCTCCAACACAGTCGTAGTGCCAAAGAAAAATGGCAAATGGCGAGTCTGCGTTGACTACAAAACAGTCAATAAGGCATGCCCAAAAGACAGCTTTCCTCTACCGCGTATAGACCAACTGGTGGACCTAACGGCGGGGCATAACCGACTTAGCTTTCTGGATGCATACAGAGGCTATCACCAAATCGCCATGCATGAACCAAACCAGGAGGTCACATCTTTTACAACTCCAAGAGGACTATACTGTTACAAGGTCATGCCCTTTGGCCTGAAAAACGCAGGGGCAACATTCCAACGGATAGTCACCAAGATGTTTGAACATTGTTAGGCAAAACAATGGAAGCTTACATCGACGACATGGTGGTCAAAAGCAAGGATGAGAATGACCATCTTAAAGACCTAGGCGAGATGTTTGAGATCCTGAAGAAGCATAAGTTGCGCCTCAATGCGTCCAAGTGTGCATTCGGAGTAGGATCTGGAAAATTCCTGGGCTTCCTCGTGACCAACCGAGGTATAGAAGCAGACCCCACTCAAATCAAGGCAATCCAGGAGTTGGAGAGACCAAACTCAGTCAAAGAAGTGAAGCATCTTACCGGCATGGCAGCTGCGCTCAATCGGTTCATAAGCAGGTCATCAGACAGATTACGACCATTCTTTCAAGCTTTAAAAGCCAAGTTTGAGTGGGATGAAGAATGCGACCGAGCTCTGGAAAGCTTGAAAGAGTACATGTCTTCCCCACCACTGCTTGTTACTCCAGTACCCGGTGAAGAACTCTTTTTGTACCTAGCAGTCTCTCAGCACGCAGTTAGCGCAGTGTTGGTTCGTGCAGAAGGAATACAACACTTGCCCATCTTTTATGTCAGCAAGACATTGTTGGGAGCCGAAACAAGGTACTTGCCCTTGGAGAAACTAGCATTAGCATTAATGATGGCATCCAAAAAATTGGCACACTACTTTCATGCCCACACCATAGTCGTCCTCACAGCTTTTCCACTAAAAGCTTTGTTTGAGAGGGCGAACTTTTCTGGGCAAATCTTAAAGTGGGCAGTAGAGTTGGGACAATTCGACATCAAGTTCCAACCCAGAACCGCAGTAAAGGCCCATTCTTTGGCAGACTTCGTCGCAGAATTCACTCCTGGTAGTCATCATATCTGCCCAGTCGACCTAACTGACACGACCGAACTAGGGATGGAAGTTAACGCCGGAATAGCGCAACCCCTAGCAGTTAGCACTCAGTCAGACTCCAAGGCAGACCAGACTAAAGACAGCAAGGAAGAAGCAAACCAAGACTCACTAACAGCCCAACTAGATGGCGAGGAACAGACAACAGGCATGGACCTTGAAGAAAACACCATTCTTGACCCCACGACATCATCTGACCCCTCCACTTGCTGGAAGTTATTCGTTGGAGAGATGTGGAAACTCTTTGTGGATGGAGCATCCAACCGGCATGGTGCAGGACTTGGCATAGTCCTCATCTCTCTAGACGGCCTGGTTGTAGAGCAAGCAATCAACCTTGGCTTCCCAGCATCTAACAATGAAGGAGAGTATGAGGCGCTTCTCGCAGGGCTCAAGTCAGCATACTACATGAAGGCCACCGAACTAATGGTATACAGTGACTCTCTACTGGTAGTAAACCAAATTTCTGGCGAATACGAAGCAAAGGATGACAGAATGGCCAAGTACCAAGAGCTGGTCAGAACAGAGATCAAGAAGTTTGATGTAGTAAGGATAGAACAAATTGGCAGGGAGGAAAACAGCCGAGCGGACGAACTAGCAGGCCTTGCCTCAATGGCAGATACATCCATCCCTCATCCATTACTCATCGACTTCTTACCAAGACCAAGCATAGAAGACCCCGAAGCAGAAGAGGTATGTTACGCAGAATTAGGCCCCTCTTGGATGGATCCCATCATCCTGTTCCTGAAAGACGGCATCCTACCAGAAGAGAAAAAAGAAGCCAACAGAATAAGAGCGAAGTCGCAGCGATTTTGGCTATCTCCATCTTTGGCATTATACAAGAAGTCATTCTCAGGGCCTTACCTAAAATGCGTTCATCCCAGCAAAGTGGAAGCATTCTTGTTCGAAATACACGAAGGAATGTGCGGAAGCCATCAAGGGGGAAGATCTCTAGCTTACAGGGCCATTTCGCAAGGATATTGGTGGCCATATATGCAGGCAGACTCAGAGAAATATGTGAAGAAGTGTGAGAAATGCCAAAAATTCGCGCACCAAATACATCAACCAGCAAGAGAACTCCTACCATTAACTAGCCCATGGCCTTTCGCAATGTGGGGCTTGGACATAGTAGGACCACTTCCAACAGCACCCGGCAACAGGAAGTTCTTTCTCGCAGCAATAGACTACTTCACAAAGTGGGTGGAAGCAGAAGCATTGGCGTCAATCAAAGAAAAAGATGTAAGGAAGTTCGTTTGGCAGAATATCATCACTCGGTTTGGCATACCAAAAGCCCTAATCTCAGACAATGGTACTCAGTTCGATGGCAGAATCTTCAGAAGCTTTTGTGAAGAGTACAAGATAGAATTCTACAATTCTACACCGGCATATCCTCAAGAAAATGGACAAGCAGAAGCATCTAATAAAGTCGTCTTGGATGGACTAAAGAAAAGGCTAGACAAGGCAAAAGGCAAGTGGGCAGATGAACTCCTTCATGTTTTATGGGCTTACCGCACCACACCTTGGCGATCGACAGAAGAAACACCATTCTCCTTAGCTTATGGAATGGAAGCAGTAATCCCACTAGAAGCTGGCCTCCCCACAATTCAAAGTGAAAATTTTGATCCAGACTTGAATGGAGAAGCCATAACATTGGAACTTGACCTGGCGGAGGAAAGAAGAGAAAGAGCACTGGTTCACATCGCCTCATACCAACGAGAGTTAATCAGAAAATACAACAAAACAGTGCATCCAAGACAATTCAAGATCGGCAATTGGGTACTACGCAAAGTAATGGGAAACACCATGATCCCAGGAGATGGCAAATTAGGGCCAAATTGGGAAGGTCCTTACAAGGTGGTTGGGTTAGCAGGCAAAGGGGCATACCACCTAGAAGACAAGGACGACAAAGCAATCCCTAGGCCATGGAACACGGCCAATCTCAAGTTATTTTACTTTTAGCTTTTCTTTTTCAAACATATGTAATTTTTTCCTCCTTCAATAAAACAAGCAATTCTTTTCAGCACGAGTTGTTCTTTGTAAAAGTTAGCTTTAGTGAAGATTAGGTATATTGCAAACATTATTCTAAGTTAGCTGGAAAAACTAACTTAGAGGTTGGCTGGATTAAACCAACACCTTCCTAAGCCCCGGATAAAGGCTGCAGGACGTTTGGTCGGACAAACCAAACACTATTCTAAGTTAGCTGGAAAAACTAACTTAGAGGTTGGCTGGATTAAACCAACACCCTCCTAAGCCCAGGATAAGGATCCAGGCTGCAGGACGTTTGGACGGAATAACCAAACATTATTCTAAGTTAACTGGAAAAACTAACTTAGAGGTTGGCTGGAATAAACCAACTCTTGTTTCTCTTCAGCCGAAGTAAGGGTATGGCTGAAGAGTGGTTGGCTGGAATAAACCAACTCTTGTTTCTCTTCAGCCGAAGTAAGGGTATGGCTGAAGAATGGTTGGCTGGAATAAACCAACTCTTGTAGCTCTTCAGCCGAAATAAGGGTATGGTTGAAGAGTGGTTGGCTGGAATAAACCAACTCTTGTTACTCTTCAGCCGAAGTAAGGGTACGGCTGAAAAGAGGTTGGCCGGAATAAACCAACTCTTGTTTCTCTTCAGCCGAAGTAAGGGTATGGCTGAAGAGTGGTTGGCTGGAATAAACCAACTCTTGCAGCTCTTCAGCCGAAGTAAGGGTATGGCTGAAGAGTGGTTGGCTGGAATAAACCAACTCTTGTTACTCTTCAACCGAAGTAAGGGTATGGCTGAAGAATGGTTGGCTGGAATAAACCAACTCTTGTTTCTCTTCAGCCGAAGTAAGGGTATGGCTGAAGAGTGGTTGGCTGGAATAAACCAACTCTTATTACTCTTCAGCCGCAGTAAGGGTATGGCTGAAGAGTGGTTGGCTGGAATAAACCAACTCTTGTTACTCTTCAGCCGAAGTAAGGGTATGGCTGAAAAGTGGTTGGCCGGAATAAACCAACTCTTGTTTCTCTTCAGCCGAAGTAAGGGTATGGCTGAAGAGTGGTTGGCTGGAATAAACCAACTCTTGTAGCTCTTCAGCCGAAGTAAGGGTATGGCTGAAGAGTGGTTGGCTGGAATAAACCAACTCTTGTTACTCTTCAGCCGAAGTAAGGGTATGGCTGAAAAGTGGTTGGCTGGAATAAACCAACTCTTACAGCTCTTCAGCCGAAGTAAGGGTATGGCTGAAGAGTGGTTGGCTGGAATAAACTAACTCTTGTTACTCTTCAGCCGAAGTAAGGGTATGGCTGAAGAGTGGTTGGCTGGAATAAACCAACTCTTGTTTCTCTTCAGCCGAAGTAAGGGTATGGCTGAAGAGTGGTTGGTTGGAATAAACCAACTCTTGTTTCTCTTCAGCCGAAGTAAGGATATGGCTGAAGAGTGGTTGGCTGGAATAAACCAACTCTTGTTTCTCTTCAGCCGAAGTAAGGGTATGGCTGAAGAATGGTTGGCTGGAATAAACCAACTCTTGTAGCTCTTCAGCCGAAATAAGGATATGGCTGAAGAGTGGTTGGCTGGAATAAACCAACTCTTGTTACTCTTCAGCCGAAGTAAGGGTACAGCTCAAATATGGTTGGCTGGATTAAACAAACTGTGTACTCCTCAGCCGAAGTAAATATATCGGCTAAGGAGTGGTTGGCTGGTAAGCATAGTTTATCCACCTAAAACCGAAATAGCAGTTGGAAGACATTACAAAGTGCAAGCATATGAATCAAAACCGAAATAAGAGTTCAAGCAAAATTTTTCATTCATCAAAAAGCCATTACAAAGAAAGGGCATAGCCCGGTTACAAGAACAGAAAATAACGAAAGGAAAAAGTACATAATCAAGAGAAAAGTTCTTCAATTTCAGCATCAAAAGCTGCATCACCATCAAGTCGAAGACCGGCTTCAGACGGGAGCTCGCTCTCGGTTGCCAGGGTGGTTTCGGTTGGAACCATGGTTTCACCTGGTAGTTCGGTTGTCTGGTCTTCCACCACGGGTTCCAACCGAAGTGATGGGTCCGCGCTGACAACCGGAGTATCTTCAGAAGCAGAGGAGTCGTCGGAATCTGAGTCTTCTAGGAACTGCTGCTGCATGGCATTCGCATACTCCGCAAGGGAGTTCGGTATGAAGTAGGCTGGAGGGTTGAAGACCTCAGTCTGTTGATCATGACCGAGCTTCTCCATAGCCGCCCTCCAGCCACACTTGAAGAACAGCTCCTTGGCAGCATTACATTGCTTGGCATAAGCATCCTCTGCCTTCTTGAAGCCTTGTTTGCCGGCTTCCTTTGCGCTCTCCTTTATTTCGGCATCTTTCTTTCTTTCGAGCTTCACCAGCTCGCGCAGGTATTTGTCCTTCAGAGCAATGACAGCTTTTTGTTTTTCAGCTTCGGCCGAACTAACCAGTCCGGTCAGTCTGCCGATCTCACCTCGTAGCTCGGCCATTTCCTTTCTGGCCTCCTCCAGCTCGGCCGTTTTTGCCTCAGCTTCTGCCGCTGCTTGCCTGGTTACTTTCCTAAGCTCCAGCACTTTCCTATGAGTAATTTGGTTTTTCTGAATGGCCTAACAAAGCAAAGATTTCCCTTTAGCCGAAGTAGAAGTTGAAAAAAGAAAGTAGACAGAAAAACGACCGAGGTTACTTACCAGAATCATGGATTTAGTCGTAGACTGGATGGACTTCAGCTCAGTGTTTAACTGTTTGTGGTGATGCTCCATGTCTCTGGGCAGACACACACTCTTGGCCAGATTGATGGCCAACAGGTGATCTTTTTCAGCAACAACCGAGTCTGTATCTCGGATGTCTCAGTCGTTGAAAGTAAGTTTTGGTGCCCAGCTGCCGATAGTTCGGTCAGAAGGCTCCGGTTGGGGGCTTGGTGGTAAGCTCGGCGGAAGAGCAGGTTCTTCTTCATCAACCAAAACTTGTTCGGTCTCGGCAGTTCGGGCACGCTTGGTTCGATGGGAAGAGGACGGCTGTTGAGTAGGAAGGGCCACAACAGCAGGCTGCGATTGGCTGGGTGGTGTTACTTCGGGCCTAGTTGTTTCGGTCAGAAGGGCCCTAACTCTGCTTTTCTTTGCCATCTCTTCTTCAACGGTTAGTGGGACAAGTCGTATTTTGGGCAAGGTTGGGTCCGGTTCAGGTGCGCCTTCAAGAAGGAAATCGGTCACTCGGGCTTTTCGACGACCGCTATATCTGTAGGTCGGCTCAAAGTTTAGAAGCTTCGCCCAACTCCTTTCTTTAAACCGTAATGCGGCTCGGAGTGTGTTCAGATTTGGGTAACTGTAATGGGAAGCAAGATGAGCTGAGTCTGCAAAAAGGATGCAACTGTTAGATCGGTTATGACGTCTGAAAACAAAGTAAAAGAAAAACGTGTATAAAACCGAAGTAACTATACCAGGTTCTCCTTTCTTCCAATTTATACTTCGGCCTGAGATTGGGGCTTGCTGATCTTCAAAATTGCCCGATACCCAGAAGAAGTCATCATCATTTACATCCTTATCCGGCGTATCTTTTGTTATCTTTTCTCTACGATGGCGTATCCTAAGGTAATAAACCCAGCCATCATCTTTGGAACCTATGGAGTACTGGTGGAAGATTTCGGCTAAACCGAGGTTCAGGCCTGCTTGGCGGTTTAGTTCGGCTATACCCATTATTATCCGGTATGTATTGGTGGATATCTGGGTTGGGCATAGTCTGGTTTGCCTAAGGAATTCACAAATTAAAGGCTGGACTGGGAACCTTAGTCCGGTCTCTATTATTGAAAGCAGGGTAAAAGGTACAAAGCCTGCTTCGCCCCATGGTATGATGTCCTTCTTGGCTAGGGTAAGGTGTACATCGTCTGGAATGTCATAATCCCTTCGGAATTCGGCCATGCCACCTGGTGTCTCAACTAAATACCTATACTTACCCATTTGTTGTATAATTTACGAATAAGTTATATCGGTGCAAAAATTGTGCTCAGTAGCTCGGTTGAGCGCACGCAGGAGTGCCTGGGTAGCCTAAGTCTGCAAAGTAGAAAACAAAGGGGTTAAGCACAGATCATTGGACCGTGTTACAAATTAAAAGCAAGGTAAGTAAGCCCTACTTTGGCTTTGTGGGCAGGTCCTGTCTCGGTTTGACGAAATATTTGGTAGTTCGGTTTGAACTTAGGGTACGCAAGAACGGTTTTCGTATAAGGTTTGTTATCTCGGTTTGAACAGTGGGTTTTTTACTTCGGTTAAGCCACTAGGAGCAGCTTTCTGAATTTGGTTTAGAAACTAAGAAAGCTGGCTTAGCCCCAAGGCTTAACTCGGTTGAAGATCATGGTTCCCTAGTCTAGGGTATTCAAACTTCGTTCGGTGATTTTATTTCGGCTACAGTGAATCAGGAGTTGGTAATTTGTTAAAACCTGGTCGATCCTAGTTCGGTTATTGACTAAAGTGATCTACCTATATAGGACAAACAGTACCCTAGTTCGGTCGCTACATTATTTTGGATCCAAGACTAGTTTTCTACAGGATAATTCATACACACATGAGTTCTACTAAAAGTACAGAAGCGTAGCAAAAATGGAAGAAATGTTTTGCAAAAACACACTAAACATAATGCATTGAACAGATACGAAGGTAAAACAAGGAAGAGAGATGGATTTGCTTACCAGATGGAATAAAAGAGGACTGGAGTCGGCAACAGTATCAGCAAATGAAGAACACGAGCTTGATAATGGAAGAAACAAAGGCACAGAGAAAGAAGACGAAAGAATAGTGGAGAAAGTGATTCAAAAAATAAAAGGGTTATTTTGGTTAATGGACGAAAGGACGGGACTGTTCAAATTTTTCGTACTACGAGGGCGGCGTGACAGCTGCTCCCAGCCTATCAGAACCTGCCACGTGTCATTGGAAAGGGAAGCGTTACAGTCGTGATTGAAGAGACATTTTGACCGGACAAAATGGAGCCCGAAGTAAAAATTAGCTCGGCTTAAAAGTCTTAAGAGTTTTTTAGCTCGGCCGGAGAGGTTAAAGGGTTTTTAGCTCGGCTAGAAAAGCTTAAAAGCTCCCGCTCGGCTGGTATACTGGTAATCCCAATCATGCTCTGCAGATGGAATTAAGGGGCAATTGAGAGGGTAATTTTTGGAAAAAATTGGGCCGAGCTATGAGATGGACTTTATAGCCCAAAGTACGAAGGACAGGATAGAAAGGCCCAATAGAAATGTAAAAGTTACTCCGGCCCAAGTGAGGTAAAATTACTTCGGTGCAATAAGATGTAAAGCCACTCCGGTCCGGGCAACTTGGAGTTAGGTCGGTCCCAATAATAGTCCGGTTGAGACGTATTGAGGTTAGAACGGCCAAAACACTGTTACTCGGTAGCTCGGTCTTGGAGTTGTGCCGGTCGCAATTTGTTAGTTCGGTCCAGTCGTGTTATGGGTTGAGCAGAGGAGAACCGAGATGAGGAGTAAAAGCAGAACCGAACTAAGAATAGTTCGGCCTAGTCAGTGGCTCTGCATAACCAAGCTTATTTCGGTCATATCGTAGTTCGGCCAAAGTAAAAACCATCCCACTTGGTTTAAGCAGTGGGGGGTGTAAAAGGATAAGCATTATCCTTAGGAGTATGAATCCTAGGAGGACTCTGCATGGAGGAATAAGAGTCCTACTAGGATTATGCCACACGAAACTTATAAAAAGCTCACAAACATCACCTTGGAGGAGGTAACAGAACAACACAATTTTGCTTTCTGAGAACATAGAGCTTTGTCTATTTGTCAAGTTTATTGACTTAGGCATTGGAGAGGTTTCCGGCACACACCCGCCGGCTAGCTCACGTTTGTGTTTTCAGGTGATAAAGCGACGTCGTACGGAGGAGCGTGGACTTGGTCAACAGGATTATACGAGAAGGCGTATTTCTTTCCCGTACACAAATTAAAGGATAAATTGTCATAAAAATATAAACTTCAAAGGATAATTTATTATAAAAATATAAACTTTAAAAAGTATTTATAATTTTCAAAACTTCAAAATAGCTGTAGTTTAACTAAATGTCAAGAGAAGTATACCTAATTTGCTCAAACAATTTTAATTAACGAATCTAAAAAACTGATAGTATAAAAAAATGGAGAGGACCCCACTCCCTCTCTCTCCATCACTAATAAAAAGAGAAATGATAAAGAGCTCTAAATATAGAGTTCTAATTTAAGCTCTAATGATGTGTCAAAGTAAAAAAAAAAAAAAAAAACAAAATAAAACAAGACACAAACATCACATTAGGGTGAGACCTATCTTCCCATTAGAACTATTAAAACTTCTATATTAGAGCTCCAAAGCATTTTTGCTAATGAAAATTGTCAGAGAAGAAGGGCATCCGTCTATATATCTGCGTCTGCGTCTGGTGAGAGAGCCGCACAAACACAAACCGCCCCACTTACTTTATTCCTCTTAATACAAAATATCTGGGAGAGGAGAGACGAGGAGGAGCCACGCGTCGTCTCTCTCCACCGCGAACCGGTCCTCAGCCACAAAATTATCTTTTTTGTTATTTTCCAGGGGGGATGACCCTCTACTTTAATTATTATATTTTGCCTTACAATAGTTAACTTTCCCATATGATGCTACTGCTGCCTAGTTTGACATTTTTATTTCTTTTTTCTTTTTTCTTTTTTCTTTTCTTATTCTTTTTTTTTTTTTTATATCACAATCATTTTTTTTATAATCTTTTTCTTACACCAACGTCCCCTAGTTTTTTGACAATTACAAAACACCTAAAAAAAATTTGCAGATAACATTTCTCATTGTGTATTGTTTTTACAGTCTTACGCTCTCTCACTCGTGTACACTTTAACTATGGCAACGTTCAAGTCATAAAATAAAAACATTTTTATCTTCAACTCACCTCATTTTCTCAAAGCAATAACCTCTATAATCAACGGGCACAGCACAATCAATCTGCTATTGCTAAAAATTCAATCCTTCTACATCTCTGTATCTTTCAATCCCACCAGTGGTCATGACCAATCAAAACCATCAGTGTTGTGGCGACACCATAATCCATCATCGTTGATTGCCTTTTGAAATCATCATCGCTGGAACCACTACTTCAATGTCTCTATTGAAAAAATCTAAAAAAAATTTAAGATCTAGATTTGTGATTATGTTTTAATTTAAAACAATAAATAACAAATTCAGTCAAATAATCATGACAAATCGGCACAACGATTTAACAAGAAAAAAATTACAATTAGTGTGCCTCTAATTTTGATATAAAAATCACAGGTCAAAGCACGAAACAATTTACTAAGAAGACAAAAATAAGAATTAGACAAAAGTATTCTCAAATATCTAGCGAATCTACATCCGAATTGAACCAAACCCGATGTCCCTCTTCCACTATCGTTTTCATCTCGAAATTGTCTTTCTCAACGCTGAATCCATAACGCTAATGTCGAATCCATAATAATAAACCACTCCGAAATTCACCAAAATTCCAAGCCCAAATTCCTTAAAATCCACTAAAAAATAACTCTATCTTTTATGAATAAAACAAAACAAACAAAACCTTTTAATAATATTAATATAAAATTCATTAATTTATTGATCACTCTTAAATTATTAAGAAAATACTTCTAAAATATCCTCCAATGCAAAACACTATTTTTTTTTCATTTGAAAAATCTGAACCGCTCAAAACCTAAAATCACCAAACAGCACGCTTTATATTAAATTGGATTACGACTTCACCACTCGAGTGGTATGAATAAAAGGTGTGCGTGATTCTTTTTGTTTTGCTTTCCGTCCTCTAATAAACAAAAGTCTGACTTGTCTCTATTGTGTGCCCTAGCTTGGATTGGATATCTGGCATCTTTTTCAATTAGTATGTATGTATACATATGCATCTATATCATATATCATATATCATATATCATATATATATATGAGGAGGCCATAGGATATTGAAACCACCAACTAAACTGCCACATCTTCTCAATTCCCTCCCTTCTCAGCCTCTCTTCCTCTTACTCTTGCTCTTGCTCTTGAATTGTATCGTACGTAGGTTAGGTTAGGTTGCCAATCTGATTTGGGTTTGGGAATGACAAAGGTATACCCAAATGCCACTGCTCCTGTTTCGGAGAAGCCGAAGTTGAAGCTGAATGCTTCCCCAACTTCGACTTTAACTTCAACTTCAGATGACAACTCTGTGGTGGTCCTAACCGTGTGGAAGAAATCGCTGCTTTTCAACTGCGATGGTTTTACAGTGTTCAACGCCCACGGCAATCTTGTCTTTCGTGTTGACAATTACTCTGCCGCCACCAAGGCTGAGATTATTCTTATGGACCCCTCCGGCAAGTCCCTCCTCACCATCCGCCGCAAGGTATACCACCACCACCATCCTTACATATCTGTTTATATACATATATATAATATGTATGTATGTATGTATGTATGGATTTATGTTGATTTCCATCTGCATCCACTTGCAAGTTCATCAACAACATGATCCACACATATATGTACACATTTTCTCAGCAATAAATTAATATGCCAATTTTTATTTTTATTTTTTTATTTTTTTATCTAATCGATATTTTTAATTTTGATGATAATGATCATTAGAGGCTGAGCCTATCGGGCGAGTGGCTGATGTATGAAGGAGAGACAGCAGTCAATCCTATACTGTCAGCGAGGAAGCACGTGAACCTCCTAAATACAAAGTCATTAGCTCGCGTGAGCTCATGTTGCAGCAGCGGAACTGGAACTACTGGATCATCATCGTCGTCATCGTCGCCTTCAAATTCAATTAAGAACCTGATGATATACGAGATAGAGGGATCGTACACACAAAGATGCTGTGCGGTGTACGACGGAAAGAGGAGGCGAGTGGCGGAGATCAAGCGCAAGGAAGCCGTGGGAGGGGTGGATTTTGGCATGGACGTATTCCGCCTCATTGTAAAACAGCCTGAAATCGACTCAAGTGTAGCGATGGCCGTTGTCATCCTGCTGGACCAGATGTTTGGATCTTCCAAACGCCTTTCAACTTAAGACAACTGACTCCCGACTCCTGCCTTGTCATACTCTGCACAAAAAAAAAAAAAATACAACAATAACAACAAAATAAAAAAAGATAAAAAAACAAGAAAGGAAGGATTGTAATCCATATATATACGTATCCAAGTATTCTAGCGAACTTAGCGAACTGTGATTGTTTTGTCGGGGAAGAATAACCCTCCATTCCACCCAAATCAGTACCTTCGCATCGATTACCACCACACCATCACCACCATATCATTCACCACCCTGCGGCTCATCTTTTTCTTTTTCTTTTCCCCTCACCCCTTTTTTTGTGGGGGGAGAAGGTTAGATGACTTGGTTTTTTTCCTTTTTTATATGGAAGACCAAGCTCATATTTTTGTTTCTGTTTTGTGAGAAGATTGGATGGCTTGGTTTTTTTTCGTTTTTATATGAAAGACCAAGCTCATAACGGGAAGTGTGAATATAAATTTAAAACAAAGAAAGAAGGGGAAGTAAAAAAAAGAAGACACGAGTAATTTAATAAAATAATGAAGTGATTTATTTGCTGCCATAAGCTCTATCTCTTTTGGAGTCCTTGTATATGTATTTTACTTTTGAAGGAACAAAATGAATTCAAACCAGAAACGTTTCACAATTATATCCTTATTGTTGTTGCAAAGGTCTGATGACGTTTGTCACGCTATAATTTAGATTTTGAGTTTATTTGGTATGTATTTTAGTTTAGAATACGTTACTTTTCTATTTTTTTTACATATTATTTTATAAAAAATTTAAAAATACACTTATTGATGTATAGTTTGCTCTTCTCGTACTCCTTTCTTTGTACGATTAATTCAGCAGCAATGCTAGGTATCATGAAAAACTTTTCATGAAAATAATCATGAAAGCTTCTTAACCCTTAGATTACACTTAGAATAAAGCATTACACACTAATCAAAGTAATCTAAAAATTATAAATTTTTCATGATCATTTTCATGACAAAATTTCCATAACCCTAACTTTTTCCTTAATTCAAATCTTTCTTATGTTGATGTTAGCCGCCGCTGCTTCTTCTTTTTCATTTTCTTTTTTTATAAACAAAGTAAAAATTTTATTAAGTGGTGTTTTGAAAAGTTAGTAAAAAATGAACTTTTAATTTTTTTAATCAAAAAAATTAACTTTTTAGATAGTGACTTGGGTAAAAAAGTTAACTTTTTGGCTTAAAAAGTTAAAAATTACTTTTTGCTAGCTTGTCAAAGCAAGTTTAAGTCCTCGTTTGGAAAACTTGTTGGGGTTAAAAAAAAGTATAAAAATACAAAACAAGTTATATAAGTTAATAAAATAAAATATTATCTTTTATCTATTATTATTATATTTTTTTCTCACAAAAATTTTTTAAAAAATCAAAATAAAAATTAAACGAGACTGAAAAAAACAAGATAAAAAAGTCTTAATATAAAAAAATTGATTATTTTAATCAATGTCAAATGACACCTAAAAATAAAAAATTAAAGATATAGAAAATAAAATGCATCAAGAAAAATTTAAAAAGGCCAAACTATTCCTATCATCCACACAATCCTTTATCCTCACGATTTTTATATACAACAATGATTCATTCCCTTTTTTTCCCCACTCCCTTTGACCCCCCTCTTTCTCATTGGTTACATTTTCTTTTTTTTTTTCTTTTTTTTCCTGCTCCTCCAATCACCACCTGCCACGTGGCAAAGGGGGGAGTGAGAGGATGACTCCCAAAAGGGGTCCCAAGCATTATTCTTTTATATAAACAAGGATTTTGATAGAGACCTCTACTGAGCTGACACATCCTAAAAACAAAACAAAAACAAACAAACGAAAAAGACAAAACACAAAGAAAAAGAAGACAAATTAATGTTACTTTACAGCTAAGAATTCTAAAACATTTTCCAATAAACAAAAGCAAACATAAATAAATAAATAGTTAAGTAGGTATTATGGGTGTTTGAGAAATGAATTTTTTTTTTGTAAGTTTTTTTAATTATAAAATATTATTAAAGAAATTTTTTTTTTGTGTTTAAAATGATAATTAAGAGTTTTTTTTGTGATTAAATATGATATTTATAAAAGAAAAAATAAGATAATTATAAAATTTGATGTGATATTTTATTTGAATTTATTTTTTTTAATTTTGTAATCAATTTGTCTTTCACTTAAAAAAAAAAAAAAAAAAAAAAACCAAATTTTTTTTTCCAAACACCGCCAACACTACTGAATCCGGCTACCCGGCAGCCCTACCCGACAGCCTCCCAAAACGACGTCGTTTTGGGGTTTTTTTGTTTTTTTTTTTCTTTTCTTCTTCTTCGTTCTTGCTCTCTCTCTCTCTTCGAACAGAAACTAGAGGGGAGGGGAGAGGGAGGAAGGAGGAGGGAAGAGGCTGCGAGCTCGCCATCGCAGCTCGTCGCCTCGCCGCCGGCCGTCGCAGCCGTCCGATCGTCGCCCGATCCAGCTCGTCACAGCAGCTGCACCGCCGGCCCCGCCTCCGCCTCCTCCTCCTCCTCCTCCTCCTCCACTGGTTATGGCCCCCTCCAGTCCGGCCGGCCCTTCCCTTCCTCCTCCTCCTCCTCCTCCTCCTCCTCCTTCCTCCCTCTTCCTCTCCTTCCTCCCTCTCTTCCTCTGTTGTTTGTTTTTTTTTGAAAATTTACCCCCAAAACGACGTCGTTTTGGGGGCTACTAGGTAGGACTGCTGGATAGGGCGGCCGAGAATCCGGACTCCAACACTACTACCCAATGCGAAAAAATTCCCCGAAACCTTCAAATTCCCACACTTGTCTTCCACGCCTGTCCCCCACAGCTCCCAAAGCACCATTCAACCTCCCAAAGCACATCTCTGACCACACACCATTTAGCCTCCGATGCTGATCACATCCATGGCCGAAAACCTCCTATGGCTGAACACCATCCATCCATGGGCGGAACCAACCAAGAAGACCCCTAAGAGCACCGCTGGCCAAATACACCCACACCACCATTTTGGATACCCAGATTCTGCCTAGACGCCGATTGTAGGAGATCAACCCAAGTTGAGTTGGCTACAGAGGTTCTGGCCATGTGAAGGAAAGTAGCAGCCAGCTACATGGTGGGGAAGCCATGTGAGTTGGCCATGAGGCCATGAGGCCATGAGGCCATGAAGCAATCTGGAAAGCCACCGAAATGGGCTGGCAGCCAGCTCATTTCAAAGGGTGCCTCTTGCCTTTGTAATCTATATATAGAGAAGCTAAGGAGAGTTGAAGAGAGGGCATCATAACTGAAAGAGTGTGTTATATAGAGAGACAGTGAGTTGAGAGTGTGTAATCTCCTCCATTTGTTGATATATAACAACATCGCTCCCGTGGACGTAGGCCGGTTTGCCGAACCATGTTAAAAGTCTTGTGTTTTTGCTTGTGAGTGTCCCCTGGTGTGCCCAAGATCCGCAACAATTGGTATCAGAGCCCGGGTGGAGAAAAATCGAGTTTTTTCCGAAAGTGTCCAGATTTCGAAGTGGTCGAAATCCACTTTTGAGCATACCAGGAGGAAGGTCAGGAGGAGAGGAGTCCAGAACAGCAAAAACAAAGCCCAGAAGCCTCTCCACGCGCCCTCACGCGCCCCTGGAAGTGGGCACGTGAGTCACAGTCTCGGCACGCTCCCACACGAGCCGTTAAGGCACCCGGCGCGTGGTCCCACTCTCATCCACGCGCCACACGCGCTGACGGAGGAAGAAGACGAGTGGGGGAAGGCGCGTGTAATACACGCGCGTACCACGTCAGCCGACACGTCAGCCACGTGTCAGACACGTGTCAGCCACGTGTCAGCCCAGTCAGCCTGAGTCGCTGACCAAGCCGGGTTGACCAGCCGTCAAGCCACCGTTGACCGCACCGCCTGCGCCGTTGACTGAGCCGTTGACCAGCCGTTGACCGAGAAATTATCTGGTGCTTCTCAGGCGTACCAGATTCAGCAGATCTGAACCGTTGAAACTATTTTGGCTAGATCTAGGCCATTCGGAGTCCGTTTTTGGCGATCCAATAGTGAGTTCCAACTATTTGGAGTATTCCGGACACATCCGTACGGTTAGTTTTTGAATCGGAGGCATTCAAACTCTTTTGGCTAGATCTAGGCCATTCGGAGTCCGTTTTTGGCGATCCAATAATGAGTTCCAACTATTTGGAGTATTCCGGACCCATCCGTACGGTCAGATTCTTAAATCGGAATTTCTTTAAAAAGAGAAGAAATTTACAATGGTAGGAAAAGGCGCAAGTTTCATGATTGAGCCTTTTAATGGCAGTAATGACTTTACCCTGTGGCAGCAAAGGGTGAAAAACATTTTAACACGAGAAGGTCTGGTGAAAGCTCTTCTCAAAAAGTCCAACAAACCGGAAGACATGAAGGATGACAAGTGGGAGGAGTTGAGGGAATTGGCAAACAGTACAATTCAGTTGTATCTCGGGAACAACACACTCCGGGAAGTCATCAGTGAAGTAGATCCGGCGGAGCTATGGGCAAAGTTAGAGATGAGGTACAAGTCAAAGTCTTTGACAAACCGGTTATCTCTGAAGAGGCAGCTATATACACTTAGAATGCCAGAAGGTGCGAACCTCACAGAACATCTGGACGAGTTCAATAGGATCACAATGGAATTGGACACCATTGGAGACAAGACCCAGGAGGAAGATCGGGCTATGATCTTGCTGGTCTCTCTACCTGCATCATATGAGCATCTCAGGACAACTCTATTGTACGGGAAGGATGCTCTTGGACTGGATGAGGTGATTGCTACGCTCATTTCTCATGAGTCGATGAAGAAACAGGAAGGTAGCAGTAGCAAACACCCAGAAGAAAATGCCATGGTTGCCTCAGAAAATGAGCAAGGCAGAGGTAGGTCCAATAATAGACGGGGTAGATCCAAATCAAGAGGACGTTCGCAATCAAGGTCAGGCTTTAGGAGAAAGTGTTATTACTGTGATCAGGAGGATCACCTCATAAAAGACTGTGCAAAGCTCAAGGAGGACAAGGCACACAAGGAACAGGCGAGCTCATCAAATGTCGCTGCTGCAGTAAATGCTAAGGATGAGTATGCATTTACAGTTTCGTCGAGTATGACGAAACCTGACTGGATCTTAGATTCCGGAAGCACATATCATATATGCATGGATAAGAAACTTTTTTCTACCTACCAAGCCAAGGATGGAGGTATTGTTCGAGTGGCTAACAACACTATGAGTAAGATTGTTGGCATGGGAACAGTACGGCTGAGAATGGAAGATGGAAAAATTTTCACGTTGGATGGAGTCCGACACGTGCCAAGACTGAAGAAGAATCTAATTTCCTTAAGTATGCTAGACATGAAGGGTTATAGCTTCACATCTAGCAAAGGAAATCTCAAAGTCATCCATGGAGATACGGTGATGCTACATGGACGACTGGAGGGGAATCTGTACAGGCTTGTGGAGAAGGTTGTGACAGACGGAGCTACTGTCACTTACCGGGCAAGACGTACAAGACATGCACAGAAGAGACATAGGGCCCAGCAGACATGGCAACCAAAGTGTACAAGAACGCATGGAGGCAGTTCGGAGGTGCACAAGACGGAGCCATTGCGGCCAATTTTAAAGACAGCTCAGAGCAAAGAGACCAAGACAGCAAAGCATGTCCCAGGGAAGAAAGTTTCTTTTGCTCCTGAATTAGAGACATATTGGGATCTCTCCAAGACTGGATGGAAGGGAGAGATGCCATCTCAAAGAGTTGCAAAGTAAGCTTTGCATGGCACCCCAGTGAGGGGGTGCCGGGCACTCCAGGCAGGGGGTGCTATTATGGATCACCTCATATGGGTTGAGGGGGTGATTTGTAGGAGATCAACCCAAGTTGAGTTGGCTACAGAGGTTCTGGCCATGTGAAGGAAAGTAGCAGCCAGCTACATGGTGGGGAAGCCATGTGAGTTGGCCATGAGGCCATGAGGCCATGAGGCCATGAAGCAATCTGGAAAGCCACCGAAATGGGCTGGCAGCCAGCTCATTTCAAAGGGTGCCTCTTGCCTTTGTAATCTATATATAGAGAAGCTAAGGAGAGTTGAAGAGAGGGCATCATAGCTGAAAGAGTGTGTTATATAGAGAGACAGTGAGTTGAGAGTGTGTAATCTCCTCCATTTGTTGATATATAACAACATCGCTCCCGTGGACGTAGGCCGGTTTGCCGAACCACGTTAAAAGTCTTGTGTTTTTGCTTGTGAGTGTCCCCTGGTGTGCCCAAGATCCGCAACACCGATCACCTTCATGGCCGAAACGCCACCATCCATGGCTGAAACCAACCAAAATAACCCCCAAGAACACCGTTGGCCGAACACACCCACGCCACCATTTTGAAGACCCAGATTCTCCTTCCACGGCTGGACACACCCATGGCCAAAATACCACCCTCCTCCATGGCCCAAACACCACCACCCGTGGCCGACACAGACTCCGACCTCCTCACCATAGACCACCATTCACCCACCCAATCGACCCACACCAAATTGATCCACACTCAAAACCCCCGCGCAACTCAAGCACCCAAGCAATACCCAACCGACTATCCAAACACCCAACCCAACCAAGACATCGCCGAATTGAGACCCAAAGACGAACACCCAACAAAAAAACTAATAAAGCACAACCTAGGCAAGCGAATGAACTCTGATGAGAAGAATGTGGGAAAAATAGGGGTTCAAGATTATTAAAAGAGAAAAAGAGCAAACACACAGATTATCCTCTTCATGAAGATGGATCCAAAATCCAACTTTGTAACCAATTAGCATTAATTTTGGGTAATTTTATGATAAGATGACTCTCTCACCGTCAAATGTTTGCTTCCCTACTTTCAAGTACGATATCATTCATAAAGGAAAATGGCTCATACACCCACTGGGGGCCGACCCCCCAGTGAGGTGGCAGTCCATAATTGGACCAAAAAAAACTTTTTTTTTTTTTTTTTTTTTTTGGGTTTCGGCCAGTGGGGGCGCGACACCTCACTGGAGTGCGACCCCCACTGGGGGTATGTAGCAGGATTGCATTCATAAAATAGAGGTTTTAGGCACTACATAATATATTAGAAGGGTCTTAAGTACCAATAATAATTTAAAATGGTAATTAATTCTGATGATATAATATGTTTTGAAAATACAAAAAATAATGTTAATAATAAATATGATCATAGTCTGCATATTACTAAAGAATCTGTAAATATAAATAGTGTGTGTTTTAATTTAAATAATATTACTGATATTAGGTGTTCTTGATTTTCCAAATTAGATAAAAATCAAAAAATAAATCAAAATTATCTAGAGACTAAAGTTGAGTCTATAGAATCTAAAATAGACAATTTGGGTTCTATAATAAATATTGATTTAAATAAAGAAGCAAAAAACCAAATAAACAATTTGGTGACAAAATTAGAAACTATATCTTTCATAAACAATGATGGAATGAATAGTCTAGGAGATAGTGACATCCTTAGGCTATTTTATGGAATAGAAGATATTATGGTATTTCAAACCAATACCTATAATAAAACTGAATATGAAAATATTGTTGAAATATTGAATTATTGGAGAAAATTATATAAAGGCCCAGACTTAGGTATTGATGAAAGAAATAGGCTACTGGATCAGATAAGAGAAACTTATATAGAAAATGAAGCCCTTTTACAACACTTTAATTATGATATTAATATGTCAACTAATGATGATGACAGTCAATCATCCTCATCTGAAGAATCAATAGATCAAGATATTTCATCAGAAATAAATAAAGGGAAAAGAAAGGCAGAAGAGCTAATTGATCCCGAATTATTTGGCACATGTGGAGATGGAGAAAATTTTGACGTTATTCAAACAAATGAAGTTAAAAATGATATTAACATTGGAAGTACCTCCAATCCTACACCTGAGCCAGTAATATCTAGAAAAGATAATAATCATAAGTATTCAATAGCTTAAAATGGTACTTATTTAGACTTGTCTCATGTTCCTTTTAAGGATTAACCACAAGCAATAGATGATTGGGCACAATCCTTGTCCATCATTATTACCAATTATAAAAATAGTTAGTCAAAGGAAAAATTCCTTGATTATATTGCAGCAACTCTCCAGGGAGATGTGTTGCAATGGTTAAGACAGTGGAAAAAATTTGAAATTGGGAAAAGTCAAAAAACGGCTTTGTTAACAAATTTTCTCACACTTGACACAATTTTAGCTGAATTTGTAAAAATCATAAAAGAAAATTTATGTGGTTTTGCAGGAGATACTAATTTGCAACCAGATGCAAATTATATTTTGACTAAATTAGAATTATGTAATATTTATCTTTTTGAAGATTATGTTCAAACTTTTAAAAAATATTATTATCTTATTGATCCACCAGCAAATCAACCCTGGTTAGATCAATTTTTTCATAAACTCCTTAATCCATGGGATGAGTTATGTATTAAAACATATCCTGATTTTCTCAAAAAAATAGGGAAGGAAGAATATGATAATCTTGGTTTTCGCATTAATTATGTTCTAAAGCTGATAGCAGATCGGTGTCTAGAAGCAAAGGCGAAAAAACAAATAAAAAATCAAATTTCTAACTCACCATATGGTCAAAAATATTGTGATAAAATTTTAAAAGAAAATTGGAAAATTGGTTGTAATACATTTCCTAAAAGAAAAGGATTTTCCAAAAAGCGTAGAAAATATAAATGGAAACCTTAGAAAAAGAACAAAACTTTTTCAAAAAAGAAAAAGTATATTCGAAAAAAGAAACCAACAAGTGTTTCAAAAAAGAAAACTTGTAAATGTTACATTTATAACGAAGAAGGTCACTATGCACCTGAATGCCCAAAACGGGGAAAAAGTGCAAAGAAAACGATCAAAATACTTGAAGAACAAGATTTTGAAATAATATATGGAGAAGAAATTTCTGATGAAGAAGAAATCTTATATGAAATTTCTAGTAATGAAGAAAGTTCAGATGAAGAACTAATCTTCATGATGACTAATAATAGTCAAGAAATATCTCAAGAAGCAAATAGTATATCTCAAGAAGAATTACAAGCAATTCGACTTGGAGATCTAATCGGACAAGAAAAAACTTTTACCGACGAAGAATTAGCAAAATTTGAAAAAATGCAAGAAGTTGCTGTTCTAGAAATTTACAAACTTTCAAAATTTAACTTCTTTTTCAGCAAGAGTGTTTGAACAATACAGTGGTAACACTCAAGCAAAATGGTCAGAAGAAGGAAATATTGATCTTCCTTTTTTTTATAAGAAAAAGGTTGCAAGACGGAAAAAGAAATATCCTGAAATTCAGTATATTTATATTGGATTAATTCAAGTAACCATAACAGCCTTATTTCGCCAAGGGATAGATACTCCTATTTTGGCAGTAATTTTTGATAAAAGGTTTTCCGACCCAATGAAAGCAATCATTGGAGGAATTCAGTCTAATTTGGCTAATGGAGTAGTTTGGTTTAATGTTAGACCAAATTTCTTTATTTCCATAAATGATCCTAATCTTGAAGATGCAGTCAGAATAAGAATTAAAACACAAGGATTAGGAATGAAATCAAATTCTCATGATTTGGCTATTCGTTGGAAAACAATTCACGAATTAACCAAATTTCCTGAAACAAAAACAAGATCAAACGATAATAAAATCGTCGAAATCTTTGAACCAAGACCATTTGACACGGTAATACAACCTCGTCTAATGAATTGGAGCGATTTAGAAGTCCCTCGACAATGGTTAATCCAAGACCTAGTGGGACAAGGAGAATCTTCTAAAACAAAAAAACCTGTACAATTACAAATGCAGACATCAGGAAAAAATTTATATATTGAAAATACAGTTCCAAAAATTAAAAGATCAACTTCTGTATTTGAAAAAGATTTTCCTAACAAATCATTTTCAAAGTTAAGCATTGGAGAATCAAGTAATAATTCTAATCAAGAATCTACTACTTCAAACAATGTTCAGATTCTTATTTTTCCAGGAACAAGAAGACTTGAACATATTAAGTCCGCATATATGTATCATTTTCAAACAAAAAAATGATGATATTATTTTTTCTCCTAGCCAGGGAAAAAGAAGATATACATATGTATTGGGAACATTTAATTTTGCAAGTTATAAACCCTATAACCTCAGTATTCTCATAGATACAGGAGCTACAGTCAACTCATGTAAATGGAATGCCATACCAAAAGAAAAATGGACATTAATGAAACATCCAATTTTAGTTACCGGAATAGATGGCAACCATACTTCCATACAATTCAAGGCTAAAAATATAGCTATTTGGTTAAATGATAGCAAATTCATTATACCAAAAATTTTATGTTTTCCGTATATGCATGGAGATTTCCTTCTTGGCAATAATTTTATATATAAATACCTTCCAATGCAAATACAGGAAAAGGCTATTTCATTAAGCATAAACAATGTCTTAATTCATATTCCCTTGTTAGAACAACATAAATACATTTGTGATAAAGAGTTTGCGCTCATGCCGCGTGGTGATTTAACTCCCATCATCAAAACTATTGATGAATCACATTGGATTTATAAAATTTTAGAAGAAAATTTTAGTGAACATCCATTAAAACTATGGCAATGTAGTCCACGTTATTGTAGTTTGAAATTGAAAGACCCTAATGTTATCATTAGAGTAAAACCGATGATCTATACTAGACAATATATAGATGAATTTGATATTCAACTCCAGGAATTTTTAGACAAAAAGTTAATTGAAGAAACTAAAAGCCCTCACTCTAGTCCAGCTTTTAAGGTAAGAAACCATGCTGAAATTAAAAGAGGAAAAGCCCGAATGGTAGTCAACTATAAACGGCTAAATGAAAATTTAGAATTTGATGGATATTTTATTCCACGAAAAGATGTTTTGATTAACTTAACCAAATGATCAAAAATCTTTAGCAAATTTGATTGTAAAAGTGGATTTTGGCAAATTCAATTGACTGAAGAGTCAAAAAAATTGACAGCTTTCAGTACACTTAGAGGACATTACCACTGGAATGTTATGCCTTTTGGGTTAAATATTGCACCACAGGTATTTTAACGGTGGATGGATACAATTTTTAAAAACCTTAAAGATTGTTGTGTAGTTTATATTGATGATATACTTATCTTTTCTAAAACCAAGGAGGAGCCACTACAACAAAAACCACATTTTATAGCATTCGATGAATGCTATCAAAAGTAAGAAATAGCATTCGTTGGAATGCTATGTTTGCCCATGTTATTAAAAGTGTATCGTTTTTAATAACATTTATCGAATGTTATCGTTGAACGTTATCGTAAATATATTATAACAATTTTTGAATGCTATGAAATAGTTAAAAGTTACTAAAAATACCAAAGGATAACATTTTGTTAATGCTATGAAATTTTTTTAATAGCAATCTAGTAATGTTACAATTTACCATATCATAACTAACTAAGAATGTTATAATAAAGCATGCCAACAAACGTTTTGATAACATTTTTTTAATGCTACAAACACCTCATTATGATAGCAATTTTAAATGCTATCATATAGTATTTATAATTATAATAAAAATCCATTCCAACACCAATATTATTGGAAACCTAAATCCTGTAAATGCCACAAACACATTTTCATCCATCACATACAAAACAATATCATCATTGAAAAATAACTCATCACCACAAATTTCAAGAAATAATAAAATTATCATAACATTGTCTTAATAAAGTACCAAAACACAATCTCTCACTACGTTCAGAAAAATAAAAACAAAAACTTAAAGTCATAATGTCGGTATGTACAAGACATAATAACACATTCAAATTCCTTTTTTTGCACCCACAAACTTCCAAGCTGACTTCTATTGATTCCATCTTCTTTCCAAACCTAATAACTGTAAAACAATAATCAACACATCACAGTAAGTATAATCAGTTTAAAAATAGAGTGTATATCATTAAAAAGGAAAAATAAAAATAAAATTATATCAATAAACAACATATTTACACCTAATGCTTATATCTCTACTCTCTTTCCTTTTCAAAAGCATGTAAGGAAATACAAAGTGACACAGTAAATGCAAAAGAGAATTGCCATTAAGAATTTTTTTTTAAAATTTTCAAAATGAATGTTTATTTTTATTTTATTTTTTTTTATCAGGAAAAAAAGGAATTTTATTGATGAAATTAACATACAGAACCATGACAATACATCAATAAAGGGAGGCGAGAGCAAAAAGCATCATAGCATTACTTCTTAATCCCAACTAAGTTGGCACTAAGAAAGAACACCTAATCATATGCTAGCTCAAGCCAAAAAGTTGGTGAGGGACCAACAAACAAAGAAACAAAAATTAAAAAAAAAAAAAAAAAGAACTTGGCCCAAAAAGAGCAAACCAACTAACAAAAAGTTGAAGTATTTACTAACATAAACATGTTGCTGTGCATAATTTGTTGATCACGTATGCTTTACCTACTTTTGTTGGTTTGTCAGTAGAGGCATAACTTGTCACCTTGCCACACATATTTTGGATTATACATGCTTAACACAGAAGTCATATACTATTTGCTAGAATGCTTATCTAAAGGATAAAAATACTATTGACATTGCTCTTTAAAGGCTCATGGCTCACTTGGCTACATATGTATGCCACCATAACCTGTTAAAAGTATGCGAAGTTGTGTTGCTTCCATTATTCCTGCAAATGATTGGATTAACTTTTGAACTTTGGTTCTACTACTGTCACCGTCACATCATAACTGGTTTGCATATACCAATAGTGTCATTAAGTTCCTTGATATGTACTAATCACTTACTTCATGTAAAGTACGCCGAAGTTGTATGGCATTCCATCCATTTAATTGCAGATTTTTCATGGTATAAATAAGGTCATTTGTACACTGTAAAGATATTATGGCCTCCAAATATAACTAGTTACTTAGTTGCAAAGGTAAAGCATGAGCCTGATCTCTAAGAGGCAAACCACCATAGTGCCACACCCTAGCATTGACCTCAAGAAACATGGCAGTACATAGATCTCTAGTGGCAACCAAATCAATCAGCACCAACAGCAACAAAAAAAGCAGCAAATTAAAAAGCCACTAGGACAAAAACAAGCAGAAGTAGCAACCAAATCAGATGCAACCCAATCCACTAGCAGCAACCAAATCAGATGCTAGGTAAAAAGAACACCCAATCCACTAGCAGCAGCAACCAAATCAAATGCTAGGTACAAATCATTAATCTCCTACGACCCTAAGCAAAACCCAAATCAGATGCTTGAGATTATAACTATGGGGTATTGTTTTTTTGCTACATCTTCATCATCATGGTTATCGTTTTAGTATTTGCATTGTGTCATTGCCTTAGATTGATTTTTTTTGTTTTGATTCTCTGTTTCTTTGTGATGCATTTTGTGGATATATCAGCTTTCTATAGATAAAGAATTATACTCTGTTATTGATTTAATATGTGTTTGCTATTGGTTATTGCAATTTATGAGCAAGAAAGAAGTCTTTTTGTTGTTTGCCAAGTTTAGTATTGAACTCCACTGAGCATAGGTTGAGTCATGATTGGCTTTCTTGAACTGGAAAAAGTGATATATTTTAATTACCATTTTTTCAAGACCTTAGATCCACACATGGTATTAGAGAGGAGATCTTATATTCTATTGTTGCTCTTCATAAATTTGCTCACAAAAATCAATTAAAATTCCAAAACAAGGAAAAAGAACAAAAGAACTAACTCTGATTCCTAGTCTACTGGAGTTGAATTCCTTTTTGAACTGACTTGAAATGTCCTAAATGTGAATGTTACTTAACATAATGCTGTATTTGTCTTTAAAGCCAAAATGATCTTGTTTTATGGGCATTGTTTCAATTACCTTGACTTTATATGGGCTCAGGATGCACTGCCATCCTCCTGAAACCTAGTGGCTGTTACATACAAGGATGGACCATAGAAGAGACAGTGAGGGGCCATGGCCCCTCTGCTCACTTTGTATTGTCTTTATCTCTTAATAAAGTGTACTTCTATTGCATTATAAGGATTCCGGTTTAGATCCGACCCGTCTATTCATAAAAAAAAACATTTCTAGATTCTCTACAAATACATTTCTCCAGGTGGAATAAATAAAAACGAATATAATAAGATTTAAATTGTTCATGAAGAGTATTTTTTTTAATCTTTTAAAAAATTACCAACCTGTAGAAGCGATCATTGCCCCATAACAACTTTGTCAGTTGGCCATGCAACTGTAGTACCCACAGCGTCTTCGATGTTAGTCATGTCAACAGTAGGCCTCCATAAATAGGCTCCAAATTCTCTTGCGAGATCCACCCATACTCTCATGGCATTAGGTCCAATAGGAATGTGATGGACAAGCTATTTCAGATCACTTGAAGACCAACGCCCTTCAGCAACTACTTCCCCTGACCCCATCCAATCCAGCAACTTGCATTTCTTGTTGGGGGTGTTAGTGTTCTGACATAGTTAGTAACAAGGCAATGACAAACAAGAGAAATTGTCACTCATATATGGTTGTTAGCTCCCCTCTTTCTCTACATATATACACTATGTTTATGTAAACCCTCCAATTTGGTGATTACTATTGAAACTTTCTTATGTTTTTCCTCTTCAATTCTTCAAATTTTTTTCCTAGCAAATAAATCAGGAAAACATTGTTGTAGCACATATATTTTACTTAGCTTTGTCTCAAAAGCATATCTTCTACTTTCAAAGTTACAATTCCTTGTATATGTCATTGCATTTGCGTTTTTCTTTAACTTATTACTATTCTTGTTAGATGGATACTTAAGTGGTAATCTAAATTTGATCTCTAAAGATAAATATACTCATAGAATGGAAATGTATGTGTGTGTGCTTGTGCGCACACTACTTTCATGAAAAATGGAATGCAAATAACATTTTTCACCGAGGGAGAAACTATAGGTCTTGTTGATCCTTCCTCGCTTGCTTAATAATACTTTTGGGAGATAATTTCCCTTTCAAAACCAAAACTTAAAAATATGCTCATAAATTGCATCCATGCACATAAAACTTAATAATAAAACATTGGATAACCACATCAGAAAGAGAAGCTCAATCAAGTGAAACCTAATTTATTGCAAAGTCCATAGATTTAGGTATATTAGAAGCTTTGTGTAATTCAAAATAGTAAGATCTGTCAAATCAAATTCCCATAAAAAATAAAAAAAAAAACAACAACAACAACAACAACAACATCAAATGAAGTAGAGTAATTTAAAATATTCAATTCTACACCAAAAATAATGAAACAAATCAAATAAAATAGGTAGAATTGTTTGTGTCATTTTACCTTGTTGTACAGAATTACTCCTGATAAAAGCAATATATAAACTAGAAGGTAAAGATACGTCAACAAAAGCTGTCTGTTGATCATGTTGTCTGCTTTATTGGCACCCCTTTTATTGGCAGTTAATAGCTTGCCAAGCTTCTTAAGAACCCAGGCACCCCACCTGAAACCAGAAATAAATAGGATTCCACAACAGTTTTTTGAGATATACAAGCCGCAGTTATCTAATTAAAGAGCAGGCATTCATCCCCTTAAGCAATGATCATCAGAATGCCAAGTGCACAACATTGAATTTGGTACGAGCTGGAAAAGAATGAAATGGAGAGCATAATGATGCAAAATATTTGAAATTCTCAACCAAAAAAGGACCTTGTTTTCAAGCAGATATCACAAATAATGTAGGACAATCTTATGAGGAAAAGCAAAATAACAAGCAAATTGTAAATGCTTTTCTACAATTACTATTGAACATAACTTCATGGTTAAGGGTCCAAATGGAAATTGCACTTTTGAGACATTACAAAAATTTGGGAGGCCAAGACATGATTCAAAACAATCTATGTAGGTGAAAACATGAGAAAGGTTCCAAAAACCTTTTAAAAAACTGTGTAAGAAGAGTCTTATACTTTCCTGCCGTACAATAATCTAAGCCATGCACTGCCAGCAACCTATCCAAGGTTTCTTTGGGATTTCTCCGATTCTGTTCGGCAAAAATTTCCAATCTTCTAATTATTTCTATGGACAGAAGAATCATAAGAAATTCTTCAGAAATCATTCCTTCACTGCTTTTCATCTAACAGTTGCTAACAAGTAACGACTTTAGCTAGTCAAAGAAGTATCAGTTTCAAATTAACCTCCAAGACAATAGTTCATATAAAGCTCTTCAGACCAATAACATAACCATTGAAAAAATTTATTCTCAATGCCTTCTTTGCAGGTATCTATGCAAAATAACCTAGTTTTTTTTTTTAATCTTTTCTATGTTTTCATCATAAACGCTACATTTAACTTTAGTCAGAGACAAGCAGATCATTCAATGACCTTGACCACCATCTCCCAGCATTTTCTATAAAATGTGATGGTGAATCTGTCTGGAACTTAGGGCCTTGTTACCCATCTTTGCATAAGCCTCACAACCCTTCACATCATCAAAGGGCCTTTACAACCAATCACATATCCGTAGGGACTCTTTGAAAGGAGACTATGCCTAGCATCCATCAAAACAAATGCAGTTCCATGAAAAGCACGTTTCAGAACTTTTCAGCTGCTAATCCAATTGCTTCCTCCTCTATAGCAACCCCTTTAACACCAGTATAAAACTGGTGTTTATGCTTTTCACGTTTTCAACCATGCCAACAACCCAAGTGAATAGTTTACATTAATATACCAAATCAGAAGTTGGCAACTAAATGAGTAGGTGAAATCGCCGTCTCCAAGTAATTGTACTACCAATGATAACATGGGAAATGGGTTCTACTTCTGTCAACATTAGAAGGTTTATGACGAAGGTGAACCTACCTCCCATTGCATAACATGCCCACTGGATGCCAAAAAACAAAGCATTATTTGGGAGCGGTTTTCATTCAAAACCCTTTTTTAACAAATAAACCATTCACACGGCTTTCAATCTAAGAAACATGGACACGAGAAACTACGCGGGCACGCGGCGCAACAATTTTCAAAAAATGTACACCATTCAAATATTCCTATAATCATTCAAATATTTATTTATTTTTTTAAATACAACATAACACTAATTCTTATAAATCCGCATTATTGTTCTTCTATCATTGTATCTTAAGATATTTTATTCAAACTTATAATTAACTTTATGTATTTTTTAAACAATGGATTCCAAGTGTCCAAAGCATTTCCAAAATCACGAAAAATGAAAATCAAAATAAAAAAGAATCTAGTCTTTTACTCTTTCTATTTTATAATTTGGAGTGCGTTCAATTTTATTTTTTTTCAAGTATCGCGGAGCAAGAATTGTAGAGGTGTTTTTCCCAGCTTTCATACAACTATACCCTTGGTGTAAGTTTCTGTTTATCTTTTCAGATAATATTGTGGAACTTAAAGCAAGGTGGACTACATTAAGAAGTGGATAATTTCAAAGTTATATAATTGATTCTAATGTTGTAAAATTGTAAAGGCTGCTACCAAATTGGTTGGCTCACAAAAAGCCCACAAAAAAGAGCCACATTGTTCCTAAACCATGAATTCAAGGAGAGGGGAGAGGAGGGGAGGGAAACTGTATTGCATTTCAAAACAGAGATAAAGAAAGTGTTCCAAATTCATTAAGCAACTGGTCTGAATGAAACCGTCATTCCAAATTCCCACATGATATTAAATGAAACAATGAGTCATTATTAATGACACAGAAAATTTATCAAAAAGACTTTTCCACAGTTACACTTAAGAAAATTCCCGTCAATTAGCATATATGAAGACAATGAAAAATGATGAAACATTCAATTCTCAGCGAGTCACACCAACACACACACACACACACTAGTACTCTGATCTGGAAACTGTAGAGCGTAGATGGTCGCACAATGCCAATGACAATGGCAATAATGGTGAACACAAAAAAGAAAACAAATTGACAATCAATGTGTAATCCGAATGCTAAACGGTTCTCATCTCATCGAAAATCTGACCTAAAATATATATTGAAGAATGCTCAACTTTCAAGAACCCTAGAGTTTGCAGACACAGATCGCCAAGGATTTGGAGGATTTCATATTCCCAAAATCCTCTCTTTCTGCTGTACTTGAGATTAATTTAGAGGATTTCATATAAACAAAAAAAAAATAGAAACTATAATCAATACATATATATATATATATATATATAATAATTGATTAAGGAAATCGCAAGGGAGAGAGAACATTACCTTTAAACGACACAAAGCTTCGCAGAATCGCAGAATCATAGAGTAAGAAGTAGTCCTAGAATCATTAGAAGCATTGTCGTTGATCATCACAATGAAAGGAAAAATAGGAAACAGATTTGGGAGTGGGTTTGGTGAAAAATAAGGGCGCCAGATTTTAGCGCAAAAAATCTGGGTCTTTTCATTTTAATATAATTGATAGCATTATATTTTTATTTATAGCATTTATACATTGTAATTAAAATTTTGAATTTCCGAATTATTTCACAGCATGTATGAAAAGCTATTAAAATTATATTAAATGTTATAAAATTGAAATGTTCTCCACAGGTGCTATTTTATTACAAAATGTCACAAGTGCATCACATTTTATAGCATTTTCAAAAGAATGTTATAAAAAAATGCTATAAAATGTGTTTTTTGTTGTAGTGAGCATAAGAAACATTTAAAATTACTTTGTGAAAGATTCCAAAAACATGGAATTATTTTGTCTCCAAAAAAGATTGAATTAGAAAAAGAATCAATTGAATTTTTGGGAATAATTTTAGACCAAAAAGGTTTAAAATTACAAGAACATATTTTGTCTAAAGTACGAGATTTTCCTAATACTCTTGAAAATATAACACAATTACAGAGTCTATTAGGCATTTTAAATTATGGACGAAATTTTATTAAAAATCTTTCAAAAATAGAAATTCCTTGGTTAACCAAATTAAGGAAAAATGTTATTTTTGAATGGACAGCAGAAGATGTTGCTTTAATTAAACAAATTAAAGAAAATGTTAAAACTTTACCAGATGTTTATCTTCCTAAAACAGGTGATAAATTAATTTTAGAAACAGATGCCTCAGAAGCATGCTGGGGATGTGTTCTTAAAGCAATACCAAGTAATTTATGGTATGATAAAGAGATACCTTTATCAGAAAATGGAATTAGACCAAGAAAAAATCCAATACCCATAAAATTACAAAAAGAAGAGTTAATTTGTGGATATAATTCTGGAACATTTAAACCAAATGAACAGAAATATATTATTTTCGAAAAAAAATTACTTGCAATAAAATTGGCAATAAAGAGTTTTCATATTTATTTAGCCCTAGAAAATTTTATTGTACGCACTGATAATAAGGCAGTAAGAGATTTCTTGATCAATAAAAAACCTATTAAACAAGGAAGAAGATTAGCCTGGTATAATAAAATTTCTGAATATACTTTTGAAGTAGAGCATCTTAAAGGTACTAACAATTTTCTTGCAGATTTTCTTAGCAGAAATTGTTTTAGAAAATTAAATTGCTAAACAACTAAATTTAATTTTTGCAGAAGACCTCTAGACCAAGAGGAAACAATGGATAAGGATAAACAACCCGCTCAAGGAGATTGGGTGACAATTGCTAAAAAAGAAAACCCCAAAAAAGAAAAAATTTATGTTGTGTTTGCAGGAAAACAACCTGAAATTTACACAGAATGGAATTGCAAAACACAAGTTTGTGGATATTCAGGAGCGAGCTATAAAGCATATGATAGCATGACCAAAGCTAAAAAAGCTTTTTACAGTGCACCAGCTATGCCTATTTATCAAAAGAATTTTTGTCAAATGAGAACTAACCCAGTTCCAACTAATATTCAGACATCTAGACCAGATGAATCTGAAATAAAAGATTTTTTCAATCCTGGTATATCTAGAGAAATTTATACAGAACTCAATGGAGTTTGGAAAACTCACTTTGTAGACAACAAAGTGAAATTTCGAAAACACATGGGAGTTTTGGCCAACAAATTAGCTGAGCAAACAGTTAAATTAAAAGATTTGCAAAATCTTTGTTTTAATATTCTTAAACAAATGAATTGGAATGAAGATTTTAATTTTGAAAAAATAAACAATTTTCTTCAATTATCAGACCTCATATCAAATGAGTTTTCTGATCCAATTTTTGAACAAATAAAAAGAATTTGTCTTTTTGAAAAAGCAAGAACTTTGCTTCCAAAAGAAATTTTTATGTTAATCAAAAATCAGGTTGAAGATCATCATGATAAGATTAGACAAATCTTAGAACGATCTTATGATAAATTAAATTTGAAAGATGGAATTCCCAAAATAACCATCATGGCAAACCATGACATGTGATTTTTTGAGGATATAGATTGGGGAATAACTAATCAAGTTATTTTCCAAATTTTAGATCCAATTCAATGGATAGATTATCCAATGATCATCAAAACAATGCTCTGATGGATAGTAAAAGGCTTTCGATGGAGCAAATATTTTACTTTTTAGATCTCCAGTACTGTTGGTTAGCGAGAACGAGAACATTTTTTCCAACCATACCAGATTTGGTATCTTAAAGAAACTGAAGATTTTGAATTTGAAGATGATTATTTAGATGAAGATCACCGGAAAGAGCGATTGGAAAATATCCAAAAACTTTCTTTAACAGAATATTAGATAGACAGTCTAATATCTGTTTCACAAGCAGCGTCCAACATCCATGGCTTAGCAAAATTGCCATTCATGGTTACAGATGGAAGAATATTATTTGTAACCCATGTTCCCATAACATATCAAAGGTCTCCAACGCAAATTAATGAGGCTCTTGACATGTTAATAAATCTCAAAAAGAGAAATAATTTGGATCTTCCGTTGGAACTAGCCATGACCGCGAATGATGTAGAACATTTCTGGAATGAGCAATACAGCCAAGATCTGGATTCCCCTCCATCAAAGACTGATGAAGAATATCACAATCTCATCAATAGGATGGAAGCATAGTGGACCCCACTATCACATGCAGCTGTCTCCTGATCGACTCTAACCTTATCCAGGACACGTGGAGCAACCTGCATTATTTGGCGGAAAGTGATCAGCCACATCCTTTCAGCCGACGCTACACGACAAATCAGCTCAGCCAAAGCTTATCTACAACAGTCAATCTCTTTGAAAATCGGGGAGGGTAGATAGTGTGTATCAGTGTATATAATTGTAAAAACTGTAGCAAAGAGCAAATAATTGTAGTCCTTTTGTATTTATTTCTGTCTCTTTGTATTTACTTTTAGATAGATTTTTCAATAAGCCTATAACTAGGCTTGCCTAAAGAGTTAGAAAAATTGGCAACTTTTAAGACAAAAAGTCTTACAAAGTTAGATGTGTTAGATATAAGTTAGATATGCAATAAGTTATATTTTGTTTGTATTCTCTTCTTGTAAGTCTATATATTGGCCTTTATGCCAACATAATGGAGCATGTACATTCCCTTCAACTTCTCTCCATCTTTTTGCTTTCTTCTTTGTCTCTAAATTCTCTATCATAATTCTTTATTCTATAACTCCACCATAATTCCATAAGTAAAAAGCTCATTTCCTTTTTAGTTTTGTAATTGGTATCAGAGCTTGGTGAAGAGTTTTGAAAAGCAAGATCAAGCTATGTAAGTATTTCTATCTATGTATAAATTTTTGATATATATATAAGTTTGTATGGTGTGTTTTATGTTATAATAATAATAATAATAAAATTTAAATTAAGTTAAAAATTCCATCTAAGTTTTTTGTGTATCTTTTGTATTTTATATCTTCATAATTATTTGTTTCATTTATAGTTGTTGTAAATCCTATATGCTTAGTGTATGTCAAAGCCCAATATGAATTAGTGAATGGTCTTGTTAACAAACGTGCCTTGAATAAGAAAAATAAATAAGGATATAAAGGTAATTATCTAATAATTTCGAAATATGGACCAGCGGTGTTTTATAATATTATGATTGGTGAAGAAGATGGGTAAATGTGATATTGTGTTAAGTGATTAGAAACATAAGGAGACATATTAAGTGATGATTGGTTAATAAATACAAACATGTGATACTCCGAAAATATTTAATAATTTTTCGGATATAAGACGCTTAGCACTAATTTAAAAATATATTTTATTGATTTAAAAATGTTTTTAATCTTTTCCCTATTTTCAATTTTCTTTTAATATAAATTTTAATATTAAACAATAGTGCTGGAGGACTTAGAGCATTTGCATTAGTCTCAATAAATTTTAAGTCAAATTATAACTCAAAATTCACTTTTACTATTTTAGCTAGTTACCTTTTTAGTACTCACTGCATCAAACTCTCTATTCTAATTCAATCTTATTAAAATATTAATTTTTTATTATTATTTTTTATTAAATTAATGAGGTGTCATCCAAACAATTCTTAAAAAATACAAAAAAAAAAAAAAAAAATTGTTGTTGACTGGCCAGTTGACCGGTTAGACTAATTTTCAACATTTTTTATTCTTCTGCTACAGACACTCACGGGACATCTAGTGGGATATCTGAGTGGACGACTTGTTTGAAGATTATGGCCTAGTTTTGCTCTATAAAATATAATAAAAAAACATGTAGCGAATAAACAGTGCCTCAACAAAGTTGTTGAGGTACTGTAGCAAATTTAATAAAAAGTTAATTTAGAAAAAATTTGTTAAGACTGATGGAGGGAGAATTTGATGATTTATTAGCTATATTTTAGCTTTTTGTTATTTTGATGATCCTGATGCGGATGCTCTTACTAGCATTTGCCATTGATAAATGTAGAAAGATTAATTGCCATCTAATGCAAGAAGAAAATTACAAGTTGGTTGGTTGATGATGCCAAGTCATTAGTGTGACATGATATAGCCTTCGTTTGAGATGCGAGTTAATTTTTTGACTTTTCAACTATTTTAGTTTGGGGTTAAAAAGTCTCGTTTATGATGAATTTTTTGACTTTGTGAGAAAAAAAAATGAAATTATTATGATTTGGATGTGACATTTTAGTCTTATTGGTTTTCTAATCTATTTTGTCTTTTTGTGACTAACATAGCTCCAACCCAACCCAACCCAACCCAAACTTTCATACCAAATGAATCCAATCATGCTATCTAATATTTTCTCCTAATGTGAGTGAATAGTTTTGTCACTAAAGGTTTCATTTTTACTTATCCTTAACAATTAATTGTGAATACAATTTTAAATTGATTCTATCAATATTTTGTTTCCCCCATTTGAAGACTAAATTAATGACTATATAATAGGGGTTAACTTGAACCCATTAAATTAATTGGGCCCAATCAAAGCCCAGTCGAAAAACCCAAAGTTAGTTGGCCCAGAGAAATTATCACCAGGTGGCCCCAAGTGAATTTTGTTGAACGGACCAACGAGAAAGTCAACAAATTGGGCTGAGGAGGAGCCATCGAGCTTATATCTCTAGAGATATCATTTTCAGAAGAAGTGAAACACTCAAAGGAGATCTATTCTCTGAGGTAATTGCTTTGTCTCGAAAAGGTTTAAATCCACAAACCTATAGGCCTTTATTGAGCTCGAACTCAAAAGGGTTCTAAGCAGACCTAGAGATCCAATGCATTTTAGCTTCGAACGAATTCAAAATCAATCTAGAAGTCACTCCATTAATGAGTCACAAAACACTTGTAGGCTCGAAGCTTTTCGGGATCGACGCACAAGAACCATGGGCATGACAGAGTCCGAATAAAGGTGTAACAACCCCGATCTATGACTAGCTTATAACCCTTACTTAAGCATGCTTAATAAGTAATTATGATGGAAACATGTGTTAATTGTGTGTTATATGTGTTATATGCTATTGCATCTGTCGATCGTAGAAATGTTTGTTTGTGTTTCTGTTTCATTATGCAAATTGAAGACCTTATTAGCATCCGATCACTAAATTGCCTAGGTTAATGTGTGATTTGGAATTTTTAGGAATTTATGGTAGGTTTAATTGAAATTTGATTCGGAACTACATAATTAGAATTAAATAATGCCAATTAATTAGTGGTAAGTCTAGCTTTATTAAACTTCTTAATCAAGCCTATATAAGGCTTACAAACATTTTAGACTCATCTTTTTCATCCTCCTTGAGACAAAAACGTGAGGGAGAAGAGAGAGAGAGAGTGAAAAGAAGGTTGTAATCAAGAGATAAAGGGGAGAATTTGGAACGAAATTAGAAATTGGCCTCCTAGCTCAAAGAATTAGACATCTAGAGCACAATTGAGCCTTCAAGGTAAGAATCCAACCTAGGAACTAAGTGTTTGATCATCAAGAGCATGAATTCAAGAGAATCAAGTTGATTAATGCAAGAATTAAGTTAATGAAGTAGGAAAGAAAACCATATCATGCATGCATGCATTTTCATCCCAATTTGAGTTTGATTTCAATCAATTCTCACATGCATGAGACTTTTGTTGAAGGATTTGAAGGATTTTTCATGTTTTTACACTTTTCACTCCATGAATTTATGTCTTGAGAAGAAGAAATTGCAATTCCATACATGCATGTTATGTTTTCACAATTTCAAGTTTGAACAATTGGCATGCTTTTGGGTCTTGATTTTATGAAATGATCTTTAATCCTTGATGTATTACAAGTTCAAACATGTTTTCTCAAGTTTTGGACCTAAAGGATGTGTTTTGACACTATGAATTTGAGTTTTGCAGCTGGAAGTGCAATATGAAAATCCCAAAATTTTGTATCATCGCTCGAGCGACAAAACCTGTTGTAATAACCCCGATTTGTAATTAATTACCAATCTGTAATTAAGGATGTTAATTAAGTGGTTAAAATAAATTATGTGTTTATTATGTATTTTGTATGTTATTTGGCTTTCTATTTGTTACTCGTAGTAATATCTGTCATGATTTCTTCTTGGATATGAAATTTGATAGCCTAAACGGTCTCAGAAAACCAAAATTGAGCACATGGATAGACTAATTAGAATTTTTGGAACCATCTGAGAAGTTTTGTTAAAAATTGATTTAGTTTAATTAATTAAGCTGTGTTTGGCTAGCCCAAGGTTCCAATTAATGTATTATAGCATTACAACTATATAAGTGGGCCCTTAAGCTCATTCTTGAGCTCAAGAATGTTTCATTTGAGTGGAAAAATCTGGAGAAGCTTTGTAGAGAGATAGAGAACTCTCATTCTAGAGTGAGAAAAGAAGAAATTGAAGGAAATTTGAAAAAAGACTTGAAGATTATTATTTGTAAGCTCAAGATTGTACAAGAACAAGAGAATTTGGATACTCTAGGTAAGAATTTAACTCCTAAATTGTGAACCTAGGTCATCTAACATGAGAATGCATGAAGAATAAGAGTTTGAATGCATATTTTGAGCTTAGAATGAAGATTTGAGTTATGATTCATACATGCATGCATATATGAGTGTTAAATCACCATTTTGATTATAACCTTTGTCATTATGTTGAATTTAGACCATGAAATTAACATGCATGCATATTAGATCAAGTTTTGTAAGCAAATTTCATGTTTGAAGAGTTTTGAAAAGAATTTTACATACATGTTGAACCTTGCCATGTTAAGTTTGATTTTGAGCATTTAAATTGTTCTTGTAAGTTATTTGGCACATACATGTTAGAATCATCATGTTTCATCACTTGAATTCATGTTTTGAGAAGGAATTTCCTACATGCATAGGGCCTTGGAACTCAAATTTGGTCAAACATCATGGATCTTGAATAAAGAGTTGCATGTTATACATGCATGGAAGTTTTGGGCATGATTTTGGTAAATTCATGAGTTTTGAGCAAAAAGAGTTTGCGAAAATAATATGTTCATGTTTATGGAAAAGTTTTCAAGCTTAAAGAACAAGCCATGTGTCACAACCCAAACCTGTCTCTATAGGTTTAGTGTCGTAACCGGCCAGTAATCTTGGGATTACCGAAGGCCTCTGACTTGAAAATCATATAAACAGAGGGGTTGCGGAAGCAAATATACAAAATATAACGTCCATTGAGCTATGTAAACATACATGGGAAAAAATTTTCAAAACTTATATACGTACACGTGATGTCACAGATACAATAGTCTTACGTCACATTCATTACAAAATAACCAAAAGGGGACTTAGCCCAATAGTAGGGATGGCAATTTGAACCCGGCCCGACGGGGACCCAACCCCCCGTCCCCGATAAGAGTGGTTTTTCCCCGAAAAATACCCCCGACGGGCCGGGGATGGTATTCAAAAATAAATCCCCGATGACATTCGGGCCGGGGACAGTGATACATATTTCATCCCCGGCCCCCACCCTGGTTAGCCCCCCGATTTATATATATATATATATTATATATATGTCACAGTCTCTTACACACTCTCTATTATATATATATATATATTATATGATATACATTTTGTCCTCTGTTGAATAGCTCAGCAGCTCTATCTCACTCTTACACTCTCTCTCTCTTCTCTTCTCTTCACACAGACGCAGGAGCCTCCTCCAGGCCACCACCGCCTCCTCCTCCTCCTCCTCCAGGCCACTGTCGCCTCCTCCTCCATCGCCACGGCAGATCTGATGGAGTGCAGCACAGCGTTGATCCCTTCATCCTCATCGCCGATCTCCTTCGCCGATCTCCACCGCCGCCGTCCTCCGCCGATATCCTCCTCCACCGCCCTCATCAGCTCAGATCTGTAAGATCTGTTATTCTTTTTTTGATTTGTTATTGATTTTTTGATCTGCTGATGATCTGTAATTTTTTTTTTGATCCGTTGATGATGATCTGTAATTTTTTTTTTTTTGATCTGTTGTTTTTTTTGTTGATATGTGTTGATGATGTTGAATGTTGAAACAGAGTTGATGGTGTTGAATGTTGAAACAGATCTTTTTTTTTTTTATCTATTGATGGTGTTGAATGTTGAAACAGAGTTGGATCGGGGACTTTTCGAGGTCGAGGAAACCCGATCCCCGTTGGGGACGGGGATGGGGACTCTGATAGGTTCCCCGTCGGGGATCGGGGCCGGGGACGGGGAAGTTTTGGCCATCAGGGATCGGGGACAGGGAGGGTGATCCCCGGCCCCGCCCCGCCCCGTTGCCATTCCTACCCAATAGGCAAATAAACAGAAAACTTGTTCATAATCCAAAAAGAAAACTGTTAGATTTATTTATTTTGATGATTTATTTAATTATGTCTTAATTTATTTGAAAGAGAAAAATAGAATTCAAAATTTATTTTGATGATTTATTTAATTATATTTTAATTTATTTGAAAAAGAAAAATAGAATCCAAAATTTATTTTGATGATTTATTTAATTATGTTTTAATTTATTTGAAAGAGAAAAATAGAATCAAAATTTATTTTGTCCCATTATTTCTCACCTAAACCTTCATCCTAAATGTTGTTAAAATATATTTAATATTTGATTAAATCAGGAGTTCAAATAACCCAAAACAGAAGTTCAAACAACCCAGTACAGTAGTAGTTCAAAAGGTTCAAAAGGTTCAAGTGAAAGATATTTAAATTTGTAATGATTGAGTGGAAGATATTCAAATTAGTAATGATGGCGTGGAAGATATTCAAATTAGTAATGATGGAGTACAACGGCTATAAACGGCTATAAATTCAAATGAATACAACGATTATAAACGGCTATAAATTTCATTATATATACCAAAGCCTCTAATATAAACAAGTTACAAAAAAAATCAGAAAATATTTTTTGATCTATAATCACTTGCATCTATTCTCTAAAAATTTTTTGAGAAGTGTTCTTCTATTTTTGTTTACATCCTCTCTCAAAAATTATACACTGAGCCATATAGCATTAAGCATATCTTTCCTGTGTGAGATTTACAGAAAAATCAAAGCTTCATTTTATTTATCTATCTTTGGGAGATAATTCTTGTAGCTTTCTGTGAAAGCAAAAACACTTTCTTTTCAATCTTGTAAGAGTGTAGTACACTCAGTGTTCTTGACTTAGAAAGTCTGTATAAAATCCGTGGAGGATTGCTCCATTTGTAAAGAGGTTGTTAGCACCCCCGTGAAGCTAGAGCATAGTGGAAAATTTCAAGTGAAGCTTGAGCAGTGGACGTAAGCCGAGTTGAAGCCGAACCACTATAAATTTGTTTGTCTCTCTCTCCCTTATCTCTTTATTTTATTTAAATTGCTGTAGTTGTATTTCACATTTTCACTGTGCTAAAATCATTAACTGACATAGTTGTTAGAACACTTGTTTTAATTATTTTTTATTTCATTAACTATATTTATCTATTGTGCTAGTCATAATTTTTATTAGGGTATTATTAATTTTTAATTGTAAAAACCTAATTCACCCCTCCTCTTAGGCTGTCTTTTGGATAATAATTGGTATCAAAGCCTGGGGCTTTTGTTTAGATTTAACAATCTTGACTTTTTTATCCATAGCAACCATGTATTCTACTTACTCTGCTGTAGGACAAGCTAGCAATAGGCCACCTCTCTTTGATGGTAGTAATTACATTCATTGGAAAGAAAAATGACTTTGTATCTTCAAGCTATCAATTATGCTTTGTGGCTCATTATCACTAAAGGTCCTAAAATCCCTACCAACGTAGTAGACCATATCAGTGTGCCTAAACTTGAAAATGAATTTGATAAGCGTGATTATAAACTCCTTCAAGCTAATGTTAAAGCCAAGCTTATTCTTGTGTGTGGACTAGATGCAAATGAGTACAATAGAATTTCTGGGTGCATTACTACTAAAGAGATTTGGGATAAACTTGAAATCATCTATGAAAGAACTAGCCAAATAAAAGAGTCTCGGATTGACATGCTCATTCATGATTATGAACTCTTTACTATGGAATCATTTGAATCTATTTTTGAGATGTTTTATAAATTTATCAATATTGTTAATGCTCTAAAATCTCTTGGTAAATCTTATACTAATGATGAGCTTGTAAGAAAAATACTTAGGTCTTCGCCAAATGAATGGGAAGCTAAGGTTACAGCTATCCAAGAAGCAAAAGACCTAGCAAAATTAGGCATTGAAGAACTCCTAGGCTCACTCATGGCTTATGAACTTTCAATGATGGATGGCAGCAAAAAGGAAGCCATTTGGGAAGAAAATGATGGAGTAGCCAACCTGTGTCTCATCACTCTTGGAGAAGAAGAATCTACTCAAGATGAGGTAATTTCTAATTATGTCGAACTTGAAAGTACTTTCAATGAATTACATGACATATTTAGAAATGTTTGTGTTAAGAATTCTAAATTAAAGAAATTAGTTACTTCTTTTTCAAATGATGTGGGTGTTTTAAAAATGAAAAATGCTACTTTGAAAAATGACTTTACACCTATTGCCAATGAGAAAAACATTTCGAAAAACAATGTTAAGGATTTAAACAAAACTCTTGAAAATTTTGTAAAATAAAAAGAAAACCTCAACAAGCTTCTTGGAAATAAAAAATGTGTTTTTGAAATTAGGCATTGATTGTGATTCTCCTAAACCTTTTATGAGATTAAATGTTCTTGAGACTAATCCCCATGGACCCAAGAAAGTATGGGTACCAAGAAAGAAATCAAGATATTTTGTAGGTGGAATCTCAAAGAACGCCAAGGATTTCGAGAGAAAATGCACAATAAGAGTGTTCAATCTAAAGAGCAAAATCAGCTCCTACAAGAAGAAGAATGATGAAATGAAAATCACCAAGATGAACAAAAGAGGTAAATGAAGGTATAACTCCTAACACACCTTTAAGCTTAAAGTTCTATATTCTTTAAGGTGTGATTTGTGTACAATAGGTTGTGTCTAACCATTGTTTCCATGTAACCTAATTGTACTAAGTTTGCTAAGTCATGTTCTGTTAGTTTCTTTCAAACATTCATTGAACTCAAAAATGAGAATTATATTATTTTGATGAATGCCTATTAGAATATGAATGATTCATGTATTAATTAACATTTTATATCATGCCATCCATTGCTATGAAAAAGAGATAAGAAGTGATAAATTTTTTTGTGAGCATACTTTTCACATCTTATATATGACTTCATACTAATATGTTAATTCCTTTTTGAGTCATATCTTTGTAAAATCAATTTTGATGTCATAGGATGTTTTTGAGATGTATACTATCTATATTTTGAATTCTATATTTGTGATCTCAAGAATATGCTCAATATGAAAAATTTATGCTTATATGCTTTACATTGGAATATTTGAATGAGTTATAAAATTCCTTGATTATGATCCATTAACAATGTCTAAATGAAAAAAAGTATCATACGTTTGTAGAGACATTGTATCTATCCTATTGAATATCTTTTGAATATGGATTATATTGGCATACATCTCATAAAATGCTTTTGATTGATAAATTGTTGAATTAATTGTTTATAACATTCATGTTGTGTTCCACATTAAGTAAAATGTTTTATCACACTTGAGTATGTGGATTGAATTGATGAAAATGCCTCTTGATAATGTTATGTGATTAAATGAGATTGTTGCATAATTTCTTAATAAAACAAAGAGCATAACACTATTTTCTTATGCATATTATGCTATGTGCTACAACTTGAAAATTCTGAAAAATAGCATTCCAAACTCTTGTTTGATCATTGAATTATTTTTCACCTTTTGAGTTTGTGATAAGAAGTGATTTGTGTTGTATTTTTATTAAGTAATAGTGATTGTTCTATGAATGTCATATTTACACAAAATCATATTAGAAAAGGATAACACCAACTTAGGGGGAGAAATCATTTTGTTAACATACTTGTTAAACCCTTTTGAGATGAACTCCTCATGAAAGAAAATTAAAGATTGAAAAGCTTCTAACTCATGAACTAAAGGTATGCCTCCTACACTCAAGCTTTTGAGGTAAAAATTTTACCTTATATCCTTTGAGCTAATACTGTTATTACTTTGATATGAAAAAGATTGATTATGCTTCGTATGATTTGCAATGTATACTTTTTAATGATACTCTTGCTTAAGAATCATGCATATGCTTAAATGTGTGCTATATATTGAAATTCATGATTTTTCTTGGCATATGGTTTGCTATACCTTGAACATGCTTCATTTTTTGGAATTACATTAGCGCCATGAAATTATATTGAGTTTAATCTATTATGAGCAATATTTGGTATTCTACATAATGCTTGAACTATGATTGTTGAATCTTCTAGATTGCATATTGGTATCCTTGGTAGATTGCATGTTAGTATCATTTTGGCATCCTTATTGGTAATATTTGGCATCCTATTTGATATTATTGAGGAGAACATTGCAATTATGAGCTTTCATTTATCATATCTCCTATCGATTTTGCCAAATGAAACAAGGGAAAGAATTTAAACTAGATTATTTTTTTTAAAAAAAATCCTCTCAAATTCTATTCTATTTTTGATATCACACTTATGAGCTTGCACCTCACATATTTTTTTTAATTATCTTGTATAAAATCTGTACGCTCTTGCTCAAATCGATTATTAGATCATGCTCAACTGCTTCACATATACTTTTAACAATTTGGTATCTGCTTGACTCTCACTTGAAAATAGATTAAAATAACATGAATTCTTCATAATGGATAAGCTCATTGATTCATTGTTGCCATATTATCTGTCTCATTCTTGACCTTTGGAACTTCTCCTTATTGTACCCATGGCATTTATCTAAACTTGATGCTACATTGTGATAATACTAGTGCCATCAATTTAAGCAAAAATACGGTTCAACACTCACGAACAAAACATATTCAAATTCGACAACATTTTTTAAGAGATCATGTTCAAAAAGGGGATATTCTACCTGAATTTGTAAACACCGACAGGCAATTGGCGGATATTTTCACAAAACCTCTAAGCGAGGATCGTTTCAATTTTATTCGTGGCGAGCTTGGAATGTCGATTTCTACTTTAAAAGTTTTGTTATGACTGTGAAACTTGAATTTTGTTAAAATGATATATGTGTATTGCTACATTGATATGGAAACATTTACATCAGTTGAATGCTCACAAGTCCTTCATACATCTATTCTCCTTAACAGTTTGCTATTTTGTATCTTGAGGTAAAATTAACTTTGCATACATTGATTTTTTTTTAAACCCTCATTGTATTTTTTTTGCATTACCATTCTAGCAATACCAACGACTCATTAAGTTTAATTTATGTTGGTATTATTTTATTTTATTTTGCTATTAGGCTTAATTTCTTTTATTTTTATTTTTTTCCTCATTATTATTTTTTGTTTAGGCTTAATTTTCTTATTTTTCTTCTCTACTTTTTAATTTCATTTTTCAATCCTTAAACATAAACACAAGAGCAAATCAAAATATAAATATTTACATAAATAAATAAAAAAACACTCTTCATTTTTTCACGGCCATACGCTGATCAAAATAAACATATTTACGTAAAAAAAAAAACCTTCATTTTGTTTACGGCCATACGCCGATCTTACTTCCTCGCCTCTTTCACCGCTCTCTTCTTCTTTTTATCACCTTGGGCGACGCTTGATGTCCCTACCCCCGTGCTTTCGTCGGGAGCGAGCACTCCCCGCCAACTATCAAATGCCAAGAACGACATTGCTCCAAATCGGGCCATAAAGGTGGTCTTCCGTTTAAGCTCTTTATTTTCGGCCTTCAGTGCGCTTATCTCTGGTCGCGCATCCTTGTACATGTGTTGGAGCGAAGAGAGTTAGGCGCTGACCTGATGGAGCTCACTCATCCTGTTCTGCAGTCGGTGAGCTAATTTTGTAACTGCAATCACCATCTCCATACAAGACGTTAGTGTGAAATGATTGGCTTCAATGTCTAATTGAGCTGCCATTATTTGCTGAATCAACATCATAAGAAGGTTGGGAAGAGTAGGAGCCGGGGCACTTGGCCAAGTAGTGCTTATAGGATCAATTAGGTCCGGAAAGAGAGTAAAGGGACGGGACGAGGGCATGTAGTAGGAGAGAGAGATGTAATCGAAAGGAGGGTCATTTTTGGCAGCCTTTCTGCTCTGCTCAGTCTCTCGAGGAAGAAGAAGATCGAAGAGAATGATGAAGAAGAGATAGAAGAGAGTGAGGTGAAGAAGAAGAAGAAGCAGACGAGTGTGATTAAGAAGAAGGCTAAAGATAAGAGGCTGAAGAGAAGAAGACAATGAGGGAGAGATAGCCGAGGCGAGCGGCAACCAAGGAGAGCTACTTTTGTCGGCCAATGAAACAAAAGCCAGGCCGCGTGGGAACCGCGTTTTGCGAAAAAAGAGAGAGACGCGGGAGAGTTGTATGTATATGCATATGTGTATATATATATGTGTGTGTGTGTGTGTATGTGTTTTGATTATCTATTTTTTGATGCCATTTATCCCTATCATTTTCCTCCTCCTCCTCCAGATTCTGACCCATGATTTCATTTTGATAATGTCACAGGGGGAGAAAACTTATGATGTTATGATGTTATGTATTATGGTATTATTTTTAAATTATGGTATTATTTTCAAACTAATCTGATGTTATGTATTTATAGTTTGATATTTTAGTCTCATATCATGTCTCTAATTAAAGCATATTTATTACACATGTATTAACCTATGTATTTAGAAATGAATTCAGGGAGCATGACTTGAGGGAGAAGCTTTTCTTACTCCCAAATCAAATCAAAACATCATTGTGTGCCATCATCAATTGAAAGAGAAAAATAGAATCCAAACTTTATTTTGATAATTTATTTAATTATATTTTAATTTATTTGGAAAAGAAAAATAGAATCCAAAATTTATTTTGATGATTTATTTAATTATGTTTTAATTTATTTGAAAGAGAAAAATAGAATCAAAATTTATTTTGTCCCATTATTTCTCACCTAAACCTTTATCCTAAATGTTGTTAGAATGTATTTAATATTTGATTAAATCAGGAGTTCAAATAGCCCAAAAGAGAGGTTCAAACATCCCAGCACAGCAACAGTTCAAAAGGTTCAAGTGAAAGATATTCAAATTTGTAATGATGGAGTACAACGGCTATAAACGGCTATAAATTCAAATGAATACAACGGCTATAAACGGCTATAAGTTTCATTATATACTAAAGCCTTTAATGTAAACAAGTTACAAAAAAAACCAAAAAATATTTTTTGATCTCTAATCACTCACATCTATTCTCTGAAAAATTCTCTGAGAAGTGTTTTTCAATTTTTGTTTATATCCTCTCTAAAAAATTATACACTGAGCCTTATAGCATTAAGCTCATCTTTTCTGTGTGAGATTTACAGAAAAATCAAAACTTCATTTTATATATCTATCTTTGAGAGATAATTCTTGTACTTTCTGTGAAAGCAAAAACACCTTATTTTCAATCTTGTAAGAGTGTAGTACACTCAGAATTCCTGACGTAGAAAGTTTGTGTAAAATCCATAGAGGATTGCTCCATTTGTAAAGAGATTGCTAGCACCCCTGTGAAGCTAAAGCATAGTGGAAAATCTCAAGTGAAGCTTGAGGAGTGGACGTAAGTCGAGTTGAAGCCGAACCACTATAAATTTGTTTGTCTCTCTCTCCCTTATCTCTTTATTTTATTTAAATTGTTGTAGCTATATTTCACATTTTCACTATGCTAAAATCATTAACTAACATAGTTGTTAGAACACTTGTTTTAATTATTTTTATTTCATTAACTATATTTATCTATTGTGCTAGTCATAATTTTTATTATGGTATTATTAATTTTTAATTGTAAAAACCTAATTCACCCCCCTCTTAGGTTGTCTTTTGGGTAACAAAAACAAGGTCTTATACATTTACAAAACATGACCACATGACTTTCGGAACCTCCTCGGGAGGTAGAAGGGTTGGCTGACAAAACAAAGCTCCAGGCGATCATCATTGAGCTTGGTCACGTGCCTGATCACCTACATACATAAATAATAAAGTAAGAAGAAGCCCAATGAATATTAATAAAGTAAAGAATTTTAATTGAATAATGTCCCATATTAGATTTAGAAATCAGAATTTAGATTCATATTCTTATTCAGATCATATACAGAATTCAGAGTTCATGCTTAATCATACGTGGTACATCCATTAGCGCTAACAGAACATAACAGATACAAAACAAATGCAGGACAGATGGTGGTTATGTATAACTAGTTCCTTAAAGGAATCTCCAAATTCGAGTAACAGATAATAGATATGCTAAGCTCCAAGATGGAGCCTCTAGTACGGGTAACAGATTACAGATATAATAAGTTTCATAATGAAACCTCCGATACTGGGTAACAGCTAACAGACATGATGCTAAAAATGCCACGAATACATGTTAGAAATTGGACAATCATTTATTGTACAGAGCATAACATTTCAGAAAACAGATCTTATTTCATCATACAGAAACTAAATGAAGTTGAACATAACTTTACTAAGTTATTACTCACAGATGGCTCCAGAAGCAGACAGACAGAGCAGACAAATCAAATAGCTTACGGAATGTGACCTACACAAACATAACAAATACACATATTAAAACACACACTCGGATAGTACTTAACTTATTTCATTTCGTTCTTAGTGTGTTTCTAGTCCTTAATCTCATCATTATGTCTTAATCATGGCCTCGGAATGCCTAGCATGCAATAAGGATGACAAAACATTGTAACAACCCTGACCTACGATTAGCCGTTAAACCATGATTATGCATGCCTAATAAGTAATTAAGAAGAAATCCTGAGTTAACTACATGTGCATTGCATTATTTGTGTTTATATCTATCTATCGTAGGAATATATGTTCATGTTTTTGTTTTGTTCTGAGAATTGAATGCCTTATTGGCATCCAAACACAAAATTGACTTGATTTATGTGTTATGTAGGAGTTTTAGCATTTTACGGTAGGTTTAATTAAAATACGATTTGGAACGATTAAATTAGAATAATTAATATCAATTAATTAACCAACTCTTAATTAAGGCTATATAAGGCTAATTTGACCCTACTAGTTCATAATTACACCCTTATTTCCTCATCTTCAAGCTCCAAAACGTGTGAGAGAGAGAAGAGGAGAGAAATTGGGATCAAAAGCTAGAGAAAATGGAGATTGCTAGGAATTGTTGAAGAATTGAAGAGCATTTAGAAGTTTAAGCCTCTACACTTGTGAATTCAAGGTTTAAGATAAGAAATCAAGCCTTTGGTCTTGCTTTTGGATTGGTGAGTTTATGAATATAAGAGGTTTAAGTGCTTAACATGATAATTGAGCTTAAGAGCTAGAAATGAAGGAATTTGCATTAAATCATGCATGCATGCATATATCATAGCATTTTGAGTTTGAATTTCAAACAAATCCCTCATGCATGTGTCTATCTTGACTTTGTTTTGAGAATTCATCACATTTTTTTACCATTTGACCTTAATTGATCATGTTTTGGAAAGTTCAAGTTCATAACAAGTCATACATGTCATGTTCATATCATATTTTTAAAAGTTTGAATTTGTACAATTTCAAGCTTTTGGGCCTTAATTTTGCAAAATTATTTTGAATTCTCAATGTTTTACAAGTTTCCAAGTGTTTCCTCAAGTTTTGGGCCCAAGAGAATGTGTTTTGTTGGTTTGAAAATGAATTTTGAAGCTTGGAAACAAATCTGGAAACTCCAGATTTTGCCTCTCCGCTCAAGCGACAAATCCTGCACTTGAGCGACCACCTTTATTTTCGTACTTTCGCTCGAGTGACCAAAAGTTGTCTCGAGCTTAAAATCCACGCTCCCAAAAGTTTAATATTTTTGCGGACCACTCGAGTGACAAGAGTTGCGCTAAAGCGAAAACTTTAGTCTAATGCTCGAGTGACCATCGAGAGGTCGTCGAGCGGAAAATTCAAGCAACTAGTACTTTTGCAAAGTTTACACATCGCTCGAGCGAATAAAGTTGCACTCGAGCAATCACTCACATATCTCCCCTGTTTTCAACATATTTGCCTAAGTGTTTTCAAGTGCATTTTAGCATGCTCATCACATCCTAGGCATTCCTAAGCCCTAGTTAAGACATAATAATGAGGATAAGAAGTAGAAACACACTTAAAGAAGAAAGAACTCTGTTAATAATTTCGGGTGTGTAATTCAGTACACATTCGTTCTGTATCTGTGTAGGTCACGCGCCGTAAGTTACCTGATTTGTCTGCTCTGTTGTTTGTTTTGGAGCCATCTGTGAGTAATAACTTAATAAAGCTATGTTCAACTTTATTTGTTTTCTGTATGTGGAATAAGATCTATTTTATGAAATGTTATGCTTTGTACAATGAATGATTGTCTAGTTTCTGACAAGCACTCGTGGCAATAATTTCGTGGTTCAAGTATATGATCTGTTCCCAGTACTGGAGGTTCCTTTGTGGAACTAGCAAGTATGTAATCTGTTCCCAGTACTAGAAGTTCTTGTATGGAACTGGCAAGTATGTTATATGTTCCCAGTACTAGAGGTTCCTGTGTGGAACTGGCAAGTATGTTTTCTGTTTCCAATACTGGAGGTTCCTTTGTGGAATTGGCAAGCATGTTATCTGCTTCCAGTATCAGAAGTTCCTTTATGGAACTAACAAGTATGACCCTTAATGCTCTGTATTTGATTTGTTTGCGCTAATGGATGAACCATATATGAACAAGCATGAACTATGATTTCTGAATATGATTTGAATAAAAATATGAATAAGAATTTGTTTTTGATATAAACTCAGATTTCTTAATCTAGTAGGACATCATTCATTTAACCCTTTGCTTTGTTATTATTCATGGGGCTTTGCTCATTATTTATATTATGTATGTAGGTAAGCAGGCGCGTGACCAAGCCTAAGCTGCTGCCTAGAGAGTTTTGAGTCAGCCAGCTACAGTGCCTCCCGAGGAGGTTCCAGGTTTATCGAAGTCAAGCTTGTGAACCATGTTAAAGACATCTATTTTGATTTGTTTTGTTGTTTGTACATTAGGCTAAGTCGCTTTTTGGTTGTATATGCATGTTGCCATCAGCCTTATGTAATGTTGACGTCATGTATGTATGTATATAAGTTTTAAAATTTATGTCCCATGTATGTTAGCACGGCTCAATGGACTACGTATATTATATATTTAATTCCGTAGCCCCTAATTATATGTTATTTTATTCAGAGGCCTTTGGTAATCCAAGGATTACTGGCCGGTTACGATGCTAAACTTATAGGGACGGGTTTGGGTCATGATAGTGTGGTATCAGAGCACGTGTTATACCGCACACACGAGTCCATATGAGCTATAGGATGTCCTAGAAAAGAATTAGGGACATTTTATTCACATGTGTGAGTGTGTGTGTTCTATAAATGTGAATATTGAACCTGACTATGAACATATGAAATTGAAATGAATGAACTGAGGTTGAATGATCTGAATATTGTGAAAGGGACTATTTGCCTATGTTTATAAGTGCTTTGTTTACCTCTAGCAAATGGAAAATACAAGAAGTAGTGATGCCAATGAATCCTTTGAGACCTGAATGAGTCGAATGGAACAAATGCTTGCAGTTTTGACTAAAGCAATGACGCAACAATAGAGGTAACAACCTTTACCTCCTCCGCCTCCTTCAGTCCAAGTTGAACCGGATAACAATGATATTATAAATCTAATTCAGAAGTTCATGAAGATGAAACCGCCGACTTTCTTGGGTGGTATTAAACTCTTAAAGGCAGAAACATGGTTGCTCGAAATGGAGAAATTGTTTGAAGTATTTCCTTATTCCGAGACACAAAAAGTTCTTTTGGCCACCTACACTTTAAAAGATGAAGCTCGGAGATGGTGGTTATTGATCCGAACTAATAATAGGAACATGACATGGATTCAATTTAATGAGATCTTCTATGACAAGTACTTTCCCCAATGCTTCAGAAATCGGAAAGTGTTAGAATTTCAAGAACTTATGCAAGCCAGGATGTCTATAGCCAAGTATGAGGCTAAATTCATTGAGTTAGCCTGGTTTGCTCCATACATGGTGGATACTGATTACAAAAAGGCACGGAAGTTCGAAGGCGGTTTGGATCTGGAAATGTTTGATCGAGTAGGCGTTTTAAAGTTGCCTACATACATGGAGGTACTTGATAGAGCATTGATGGCAGAGGCCATTCTGGCAGCAAAGAAACAAGTTCCAGCTCCAACAACAGAATTGAGAGGTAAAAAACCTGGATCTAATTTTCGGAAAGGTCGTTCATCGTTTACAAACAAAAAGCAAAATATTGGGTCATCAAGCATTTCAAGACAAAGCAATGGATCCATGTCAGTCTGTTCTAAGTGTGGAAAGAAACATAAAGGCATGCACTACCGTGTATCTGGTATTTGTTTTCGGTGTGGCAAGACTGGCCACATGATTCGAGATTACCTGCTGAGATTTGATAATGCTAATTGTCCTACAACAAGTTCAGCCGGATCTGCTCCTGCAATGAGGACCAATGCAAGAACTAACGCCAGGGGCAATACCGAGAATGAAACGCTAAGGCAAGGAAGAGTGTTCGTACTAATGCCTGGGTATGTACAAAATACTAAATCTGTGGTGTTAGGTATAATCCCTATCTATGCTCAGAATGCCTATGTGTTGATAGATTCTGGTTCCACACATTCATTTATATCGTATGCTTTTTCTCGGAAATTAACTAGACCATTAGAACTTATGAATTGTTTACTAGCTGTGTCTACACCATCTAGAGGTTCTATGATATGTGCTTATGTATACCCGACATGTGAAATTATGACTAGTGATAAGATATTGTACGTTGATTTGCTGCCTTTGAGCATTTATTATTTTGATTGTATTCTGGGTATGGATTAGTTAACAAAATACTATGCCACCATCGATTGTGTGAGTAAATTTGGCATATTTAGACCACTTGGTATGCCTAAATTTGTATTCGTTGGGAATGAGGTAATTCCTCCACTGTATTTGATTTCTTTTGTGAAAGGCAAAATGTTTTTAAGAAAAGGATGTCGGGGCTACTTATGTTGCGTTTTGAATGTGACCTCTGATAGTTCTACTGTTGAGAACATCCCCGTAATAAATGAATTTTCTGATGTATTTCCAAATGAATTGCTCGGAGACTTAATTGATAGGGAAATCGAGTTTACTATCGATGTTATACCCGGGACACAACCGATTTCTAAAACCCCATACAAAATGTCCACTTCTGAATTGAAAGAATTGAAAACTAAACTCTAGGATTTGTTAGACAAAAAGTTTATCTGCCCGAGCACTTCATCCTAGGGTGCTCAAGTCCTATTTGTTAAGAAGAAAGACAGATCTTTAAGGCTGTGTATAGATTACTTGGAGTTGAAAAAGTAACTGTCAAGAACAAGTACCCACTACCCCGAATAGATGACTTATTGACCGACTTTAGAGAGCACAAGTGTTCTCCAAGATAGACCTTAGATCCCGGTATCACCAGCTAAAAGTTAAAGCAGAAGACATTGAGAAAACTGCATTCAGAACTAGATATGGGCACTATGGGTTTTTAGTAATGCCATTTGGGGTAACAAATACACCTGCAGCATTTATGGATCTGATGAATAGGGTTTTCAAACACTTTCTTGATGAATTTCTTGTTGTATTTATTGATGATATACTGGTTTACTCCAAAAGCAGGGAAGAGCATAAGAATCATTTGAGAACTGCTTTACAGATTTTAAGAGAAAATAAATTGTATGCAAAGTTATCCAAATGTGAATCCTGGCTTGACAGTGTAGCATTTCTAGGGCATGTAATCAACAAGGAGGGTATCTCTGTTGACCTATAGAAAATCTAAGCTATTGTGGACTGGCCTAGGCCAACTAATGTGTCAGAAGTTTGAAGTTTTCTGGGGCTTGCTGGCTACTATAGAAGATTTGTGAGAGACTGCTCAAAACTTGCTATGCCATTGACACAATTGACACAGAAAAATGTACCATTTGATTGGAATGATCAACGGGAGTCAGCCTTTCAAGAATTGAAAACTAAACTAGTAACTGCACCATTCTAACCTTGCCTAACGAAACCGATGGCTTTCAAATTTACAGTGATGCTTCTTACAAAGGTTTGAGGTGTGTGTTAATGCATAATGGGAAGGTAATTGCTTATGCCTCTCGGCAACTCCGTCCACATGAAAAGAACTATCCGAGCCATGACCTGGAACTCGCAGCTGTGGTTTTTGCACTAAAGATTTGGCGACACTACTTATATGGAGTGACATGCGAAGTGTACACTGACCATAAAATTCAAAAATATTTCTTTACCCAAAAAGAACTAAACATGAGACAGAAAAGATGGCTGGAATTGATCAAAGACTATGACTTATAGATCTTGTATCATCCAGGGAAGGCATATACCATTGCAGATGCAGTAAGCCAAAAATCTATGAGGAATTTGTCATGTCTGCTCACTGGTCAGATAGAGTTATTATGTGACTTGGAGAAGAATGAGATTGAAGTTGTACTGTATGAACAACGTGGGATATTGGCCGCCATTTCTACCCAGCCTGTAATCATTGAAGAGATTAGAGAGAAGCAACTTGAAGATGAGTTTTTGAAGAAAATTGTTGATGAGATTGACTCAAAACCAAGGCCAGGACAATGTATTGACATTTTAAGGTAAACTTTGTGTACCGGACCATTTTGAATTAAGGAAACATGTTATGACTAAGGTCCACAACTCCAAATTTGCTATCCATCCAGGGAATACAAAGATGTATCATGACCTAAAACAGACTTCTGTTGGCCTGGAATGAAGAAATGTATTGGAGATTTTGTGGCAAGATGCCTACATTGCCAAAAAGTTAAAGGCGAACATCAACGATCTGCTGGTTTGCTATAGCCGCTCCCAATACTGGAATGGAATGGGAGCACATTACCATGGACTTCATTATGGGATTGCCTCGCTCTTCTTGAGATATGGATTCTATTTGGGTCATAGTTGACCGTTTAACTAAATCTGCTCATTTTTTGCTGTTAAAACTATTTATAATGAGGACAAGTTGGTTGACGTTTATATGAACGAGATTGTGAGGTTGCATGGTGTCCCAATATCCATTATATCTGACAGAGATTCGAAGTTCACGTCAAGATTTTGGCAGAGTTTGCAACAGGCTTTGAAGACTAAACTGCGATTGAGTAGTGCTAACCACCGACAGACAAATGGCCAATCTGAACGAACCAATCATATTTTGGAAGATATGCTCAGGATGTGTGTGTTGAACTTCCAAGGGAATTGAGAGATTTACCTTCCTTTGGCCGAGTTTGTGTACAACAACAATTACTATTCAAGCATTGGAATGGCTCCTTATGAAACTTTGTATGGTAGAAAGTATCGATCTCTGATTTGCTGGGCTGAGGTAGGTGATAGACTATTGTTGGGACCGGAACTTGTGCAAGAACAATTGAGAAAGTGAAATTGATTCAACAACGTTTGAAAACTGCATAGAGCCGTCAAAAAAGTTTTGCGGATATCCGGAGAAGGGACAGAGAATATGAAATTGGTGACCATGTATTTATCAAAGTAACTCCAATAAAAGGCCAGACATGATTCGGGGTGAAAGGAAAGCTAGCACCAAGATACAATGGCCCGTATGAAGTTTTAGAGAAAATCAACTCAGTAACATACTGGGTGGCCTTACCTCCGGTCATGGAAAATATGCACAATATGTTTCATGTCTCAATGCTTCGGGATTATTTGAGAGACACGTTGCACGTGATCGAGCCAACCCATGTACTTCTAAAAGATGACTATACGTACGAAGAGAGTCCAATTCAGATTACGAATCATAGAATCAAACGACTAAGGAACAAAGAAATACCCTTGGTAAAAGTTGATTGGCAAAACCATGGAGGAACATATGTAACCTGGGAGACGGAGGAAGATATGATGAGAAGATACCCTGATTTGTTTCCTTTGGATCCGTTGTTCTTCCAAAATAAAGGTAATTCGAGTTTGGAGGACCAAACTCTTTAAGGAGGGAAGACTGTAACAATCCCGACCTATGATTAGCCGTTAAACCATGATTATGCGTGTCTCATAAGTAATTAAGAAGAAATCCCGAGTTAACTACGTGTGCATTGCATTATTTGTGTTTATATCTGTCTATCGTAGGAATATCTGTTCATTCTTCTATTTTGTTTTGAGAATTGAAGGCCTTATCGGCATTCAAACACGAAATTGACTTGATTTATGTGTTATGTGGGAGTTTTAGCATTTTATGTTAGGTTTAATTAAAATTCGATTCGGAACGATTAAATTAGAATAATTAATGTCAATTAATTAACCAACTTGTAATTAAGCCTATATAAGGCTAATTTGACCCCACTAGATCATAGTCGCACCATCATTTCCTCATCTTCAAGCTCCAAAACATGTGAGAGAGAGAAGATGAGAGAAATTGGGATCAAAAGCTAGAGAAAATGGGGATTGCTAGGAATTGTTGGAGAATTGAAGAGCATTTAGAAGTTTAAGCCTCTACACTTGTGAATTCAAGGTTTAAGGTAAGAAATCAAGTCTTTGGTCTTGCTTTTGGGTTGGTGAGTTTATGAATATAAGAGGTTTAAGTGCATAACATGATAATTGAGCTTAAGAGCTAGAAATGAAGGAATTTGCATTAAATCATGCATGCACGCATATATCATAGCATTTTGAGCTTGAATTTCACATAGATCCCCCATGCATGTGTCTATCTTGACTTTGTTTTGAGAATTCATCACATTTTTTTACCATTTGACCTTAATTGATCATGTTTTGGAAAGTTCAAGTTCATAACAAGTCATACATGTCATGTTCATATCATATTCTTGAAGTTTGAGTTTGAATTTGTACAATTGGTAAGCTTTTGAGCCTTAATTTTGCAAAATGATTTTGAATTCTCAATGTTTTACAAGTTTCCAAGTGTTTCCTCAAGTTTTGGGCTCAAGAGAATGTGTTTTGTTGGTTTGAAAATGAATTTTGAAGCTTGGAAGTACTCGAGCGAAGACCTTAGTCTCACACTCAAGCGACCATCAAACTGCCGTTGAGCAAAAAATTCAAGCAACCAGTATTTTTGCAAAGTTTACAGACTGCTCGAGCGAATGAAGTTGCGCTCGAGCGACCACTCACGTGTTTGGATGTCCGCTCGAGCGAAGGAAGTTGCGCTCGAGCGAGGCCCCTGTGTAGCTCGGCTTTTTCGCGCCCTCTCTTTCAGAAGTTTGAAAGAAGCCCTACAGTTCGGACTCCCATGATTCTAAATCTAATCTCATAAGTGTAATGTAAAATTGATAAACATCAAAGATTCCAAATCCAACAAATCTTTTGGAAAATCAATTTTGAATCCAAAAATGTAAAAATTGGACTGTTTTGCTAGATACAGAGTAGCCACCTAAATATTTTATTTTGGAAAAATTTAGGAAACCCATGACTCCTGCCAAAGGCCATGTGTCCGTCATCACCAAGATTCTCTCGGCTCGGGAACTTAGGTACGAGAGGGGAATGTCATGAATTGAGCACCCTCGCTCGCCCGATCAAAAATCGACCTCTACTAATTATGATATGATTTTTATCAACATTGTATGCTTTTTTTCCGGTTTATTAGGCTAGCATTTACTATGTGATGCGCGCACACAAGGTATAGACTAGTTTGCCTGAATTGGAACAATTCAATTTCATGTTTGGTTTTTCGAAAAGGGTTTGATTTTGCCACTTAACAAAGTGGGCTTAAAATTTATGAATTTGCTACTTGACAAAGTGGGCTTAAATGTACATTCATTGAATCATTCCAATTCAGGCAACAAGCCTTCATCTACAGGCACTCAAACAGTTTTACAAGTAAGCATTTAGCCTCATAAAAAGCATGCTAGTCATGGCAGTCACTCACACTCATGCAAGTATGCTAAGGTACTAAAAACTCATCTAGTACTCCAAACTAAGACAAAACAAAAGAGTTAGAAAAATATACATGATACCTAACGATACAAGATGGCTAATGCAACACATGCAATAATGCAACTAAAGTAGGCTCGGCTACTTAACATGTTATTTGCAACAATTTCATAGTATGCGTTTAAACACGTATTCAACGAGGTAATAAACGACAATGCAAGTTTGAATGATAAACTGAGCCTCGGTGCATGCAAGACAATGAATGGATGAAAATATGCGATATACTAATTGAAACGTGATGCTCCTAATCTAACCATAAAAAGCGGATAAATAAAAAAAGAGAAAGACGTGGGGTTGGAAGACATACACATTATTACAACATTGATGCCCTTGCGCAGGAAGGCCCAAATGAATAAACTAACTAAGCTAAACTACTTAACTAATTATTACAAAACTTGAATAAATAATTAACTACCTCTAAGCTAATTAAATATTGCAACAATTAAATAATTAATTATGCTAAGCTAATTAATTAATGAACTAATTTAATAAACTACTTTAAGCTAATTAAATAAGTACAATACGAAGCTAATTAGTTAACTACATTAACTAATTAATTATAAAGTGACTAATTAAACTAGCTAACTAATTAATCAACTAGCCTTAGTAAATTATTAAAACACGTAAGCGCAACAACTAAATGAGAAATGACTAATTTAAACTAATTAACTAGTCCGGGAAGCGAAGAAGGCCCATGCATACTTGGTTTAACTAGTTCGGGAAACGAAGAAGGCCCATGCATACTTGGTTTCCACCCGAAGAACGTCCATTGTTTACTCCCGAAAGCCTCTGTTGCACAACCCTTGCACTGGTTTTCCTCTTCCAGATCAATTCTGCTCAAAATTCACTGGTGGCCGGCCTGCCACCAGTAGAGGGTTGTCGTCCAACACTGATGGCCCGCAGACTAGAAATAGTGGCTGGCCGGCCACTGATGATACACCATTTCTTGCTGCAACAGAGAGCAAACAGAGCAAAGAGAGAGTATTCTCACAGGTTGTTTGTACTGTGTATCCCTCCTTATCATCAAAAACAAGCTCAAATGAGTGATACACTTGGTTCAAAGACCATCAATCAAGCAATTTCATTGCATGATGGCTAAAGAATCAAGGTGAACTAGTTTAATCAATGCACAAACAAGACTAAAACCTTCACCCTATCATGTATGATCAAGGGCAATGGAGACCTAGGAAACTTGACACATTTCATCACTTTGAGTATGAAATGCAATTAACGTCCGATTTGAACACACCAAAACAAAACAATTCTTGACTTTGCACAATTTTAGTTTCAACTTTTAGTTACTCATTTTAATTACCAACCATTCTTTAACCAATTTAGTCCATTTATGAGAAGTCCTCTAAAGAGAAGGAAGTGTCAAACAAGGGATAGTGTAAGGCAAGAGAGAGATGCCATGCCGTTGATAATGAACTCCCAAAAGAGGATTAAACCATTAAGCATGGACCTCAATCTCAAGCTTAAACAATCCTAAGATTGAAACAACCCTCAAAACAAACAAAGAGTCAAGAAATGAGGAAGGTTGCAGAGATTATGCTTGCTGAAATTAAAAGTAAGAAAAGCACAAAAACAATGCAATCAACTCAAACAAGTAATGTCTAAAGGCCTAAAACACCAAGCTTGTGAGGACACTTACACTAGAAGCATGCAAAACAAAACTCAAATGCAATAACCAGCTAAAAACAAAGGCAAGACAATCCAAAACAAAGGTTAAAACATGTTGGAATTAAGCTATAAAAGGCTAGAAAATTAAGCTAACACATAGAGCTAACTAGGCTAGCAAACATGACATAAGGAGGGGAGGCTAACCCCTCTAAATTTGGACGTCAAAACAAGATTTTCACCACTGAAAATACTCTAAAATTCAGTATTTAAAAGCTCAAAAAAAGATGGTTTGAAAGTTGGAAACAAAGGTAGATAGGCCTTATAAACAAGGAAGAAAGAAGGGTGAACCAACCCTTACCTTTAAATAGCCTACAACCACCAATTTTAGCCCACAAAAACAGAGCTTTTATAGTCCAAAAATAGCCCAAAATTAGTGGGAAAAGATAAGAAAAACAGGTATGCAAAGCAAGTTAAAAAAAAGCAAGTATTATACCTCTTGAAGGGAATATCAACTTTAGGCAACAATTCAAGCCAAAACCACCTTCTAGAGCTCCAAGAAGGCCTCAAGAAACCTTAGCTCAAAGATGAACCACTTTGGTTAAGGAGGTGTAGGCAAAAGTGTGGTGTATCTAAGCTACTATGCACAAACTTGTAAAAGAGAGAGAGAAATGTAGAGAGAGAGAATTTTTGCTCCAAAACTTTTAACCTTTAAAAATAGGGAGGAGACCCCCTATATATAGAAAAACATGCACTTGGTTGAGATATATCCCTCCATACATGTATAGGGAGATGCATCTAATTGTGCCAACAGCTGGCACAACTGTCAACAAAATATCTGAAAAAGGACACTGATGGCCGACAGGCCACCACCATTGGCTAGCAAAGCACAATTGGTGGCCGACAGTTTCAAACAGTGGCCAACTGGCCACTAGGGTTTGCAGGCTTGAAGGTTTTGGTCCAAAACAAGGCATAAAATGAATAGGGTTTAAAGGCTCAAAGACAGGGCATTCCGGCGAGGACGTCGGGCACTAAAATGAGCACATGCAGTCATAATCATCGAGTGCATAAACGATGACGTCCAAGTCTTAAGGACTGTCAAAAATGGGGTGTCTATATCCTGTTTTCAACATATTTGCCTACGTGTTTTTAAGTGCATTTTAGCATCCTCATCGCATCCTAGGCATTCCTAAGCCCTAATTAAGACATAATAATGAGGATAAGAAGTAGAAACACACTTAAAGAAGAAAGAACTCAGTTAATAATTCAGTATGCATTCGTTCTATATCAGTGTAGGTCACGCTTCGTAAGTTACCTGATTTGTTTGCTCTATTGTTTGTTTTGGAGCCATCTGTGAGTAATAACTTAGTAAAGCTATGTTCAACTTTATTTATTTTCTGTATGTGGAATAAGATCTGTTTTATGAAATGTTATGCTCTGTACAATGAATGATTGTCTAGTTTTTGACAAGCACTCGTGGCAATAATTCTGTGGTTCAAGTATATGATCTGTTCCTAGTACTGGAGGTTCCTTTGTGGAACTGACAAGTATGTGATCTATTCCCAGTACTGGAGGTTCCTATGTGGAACTGGCAAGTATGTTATCTGTTCCTAGTACTGGAGGTTCCTTTGTAGAACTGGCGAGCATGTTATCTGTTCCCGGTACTAGAGGTTCCTTTATGGAACTAACAAATATGACCCTTAATGCTCTGTATTTGATTTGTTAACGCTAATGGATGTACCACATATGAACAAGCATAAACTCTGATTTCTGAATATGATTTGAATAAGAATATGAATAAGAATCTGTTTTGATATAAACTCATTTCTGAATCTAGTGGGACATCATTCATTTAACCCTTTGCTCTATTATAATTCACGGGGCTTTCGCTTCATTATTTATATTATGTATGTAGATGAACAGACGCGTGACCAGGCCTAAGCTGTTGCCTGGAGAGTTTTGAGTCAGCCAACTACAATGTCTCACGAGGAGGTTCCCGTTTTATCGAAGTCAAGCTTGTGAACCATGTTAAAGACATCTATTTTGCTTTTGTTTTGTTGTCAGTATACTGGGCTAAGTCCCTTTTTGGTTGAATCTGCATGTTATCATAAGCTTTATGTATGTTGACGTCATGTGTGTATGTATATAAGTTTTAAAATTACTGTCCCATGTATGTCATCACGGCTCAATGGACTACATATATTATATATTTGCTTCCTTAGCCCCTAATTATATGTTATTTTGTTCAGTGGCCTTTGGTAATCCAAGGATTATTGGCCAGTTATCACGCTAAACCTATAGGGACAGGTTTGGGTTGTGACGAACATACTATTTAACACTTAGTCAAATTTGTTGAAAATAGGGTCCTCGCTCAAGCATAGCTTCCCTCGCTTGAGTGAAGGGTCAAAAATAAAAGTGGTCGCTCGAGCGCAACTTCCTTCGCTCGAGCGCAAGCGGTCTGTAAACTCTACAAAAGTACTGGTTGCTTGATTTTTCCGCTCGACGCACTCTCGACAGTCGCTCTAGTGTGGGACTGAAGTCTTTGCTCGAGCGCAACTCCGGTCACTCGAGTGGTCTACAAAATGTGTAAATTTCTGGGAGTATGCATTTTACACTCGAGTTAACTTTTGGTCGCTAGAGCGAAAGCGCAAAATAAAGAATGGTCATTCGAGCACAAGTTCTGTCACTCGAGCGGTGAGACAGAATTCTGTAATTTTTAGATTTGCTCCCAAGCTTCAAAACTCGAATTCAAAGTTACAAAATTGATCCTTTTGGGTTAAAAGCTTGAGAAAACATTTGTAAACTTGTAAAACATCATGAATTAAGGTTCATTACACAAAATCAAGACCCAAAAGCAAGTGAATTCTTCAAAACCAAACTTAAACAATATGTATACATATCATGCATGTGTTGTCAAGAACTCAAACCTTCCAAAATATGTACAAATTGAGTGTTAAAGTGCAAAACCACAATGAGCTCCCATAATTGAACAAAAATAGGTCCCTGGATGTATGAATTTGTTGGAATTGACACTCAAAATCCATGAAATGCACATGCATGTATGACATGTTCATCCTCTCTACATTCTGAGCTTAATTCTTGCATAACTCTACTTAATTCTCTAGAATTCATGTCCTAGATACCATGATTATACAATCCACGTGTTGAATTCCTTACCTCAACTTCTCAATCAAGCTCTAGATGGTGAAGTCACTAAGATTCCAAACCAAATCCTTGAATTCCAAGCTAATTCCTTTGTTTGAACTCAATTCTATCTTAGTCTCTCTCTCTACACGTTTGAAGTCTCCAAGATGGTAAAATGAGAATGTGAGTGATGCTCTATAATCAACTTAAGCCTTATATAAGCTTAATTAGTGGTGATTAGTTAAAGCTAATCAAATGGACATTAATTATTCTAATTTAATCGCTCTGAATCAAATTTCAATCAAACCTACCATAAAATTCTAAAAATTCCAAATAACACATAAATCAAGTCAATTTCGTGATCGGATGTCGATAAGGCCTTATATTCGCAAAACAAAGCAGAAACACAAACAGATATTCCTACAACAGACAGATATAAACATAAATAATGCAATACACATGCAATTAATTCAGAATTTCATCTTAATTACTCATTAAGCATTCTTGATCATGGTTTAGTGGCTAATCATAGTTCGAGGTTGTTACACATGCATGAGTTTTGCCTTTAAATTTGCATTTGGAAGCTCAAAACTCTGTTTTGAACACCTGAAAAATTCGCAGACTACTCGAGCGACGAATCTACCGCTTAAACAAAGAATGCAAGCCCCCAGGAGTTTTGCAGACTTAAGCATTACGCTCGAGCGGCAGAATCTGTGCTTGAGCGACCACCTTTATTTTCGATCCTCAGCTCGAGTGACCGAAGTTGCACTCGAGCATAAAATGACAGCTTCTAAAAGTTTTACAAAATTTTGCAGACTGCTCGAGCAACCAAAGTTGCGCTCGAGCGAAGACCCTATTTTCAAAAAGTTGACTAAGTGTTTCAAAGTGCATTTTGGCATCCTCATTGCATCATAGGCATTCCTAAGCCTTAATTAAACCACAATAATGAGGATATGAATTAAAACCACACTAAGAAAGAAATATACTAAGGTAATAGATTACAGAGTGTGTTTCAATGTATACAAGCGTGTGATAAGAAAGAATAAGAAGCTAATATAAAGAAAGCTAAGCCGTGATGGCCATATGAATATGTAATAATAAGGCATGTTTTGTGCTATGTACATTTTGATTGTAGGTCGAGAATTGGAGACCGATCAACTGTTTCTAGAAGCCCACTGTGAGTAATATTATTGTAAAGATATGTTCATATAAATTACGTTCCAAATATGATTTGATAAGGTATGATTTCTGAAATGTTATTTGTTTAAGTGAACGAATATCCTATGTTTGAAATCTATTATGGAATCTATAGATAGTCCCAAGTCATGGGAGACAGCATGTTAATGCGGGTCCATGACATATATGTGTAGACACCCCATTTCTGACTGACCTTAAGACTCAGACGTCATCGATTAAGCGCTCGATGATTGTGTATGTTTGTGCTCGTTTCGAGTTTCTGGAGTTTTCGGCTGAGTACCTTGCCTCCAGGCCTCTGAACTCTTTGTGTTTTGGCTTGGTTTGTAGACCATGCCTTGTTGCCCTTGCCTGGAGGGAGAGAGAGGTCTGTAGACCACTTTTTGTGGTCGTAGACTACTTTTTCCTCTTATAGGCTAGTTTCCGGTTTCCGGAGCCTTCGGCCAAGCGCCTTGTCTCGGAACGTCTTAACGTTCTCCTCTTGGCCTGGTTTTTAGACCATGCCTTGTTGCCTTTGCCTAGAAGGAAACAGAGGTCTGTAGACCACTTTTTGTGGCTGTAGACCACCTTTTGTTGTCGTAGACTACTTTTCGTGCCCGTAGACTAGTTTTCGAGGCTTTCGGCTGCGTGCCTTATCCCGTGGACTTCTGTCTTGCTTCCCTTTTGGTTTGGTTTTGAACCAAACCTTGTTTTCCATGATTGGAGGGTGGAATAAGGGGTGTAGACTAGTTTCTCTCCCTGAAGACCACTTTTCTTCCCTGCCAGCCAGTTTTCTGGTCGGCCAGCTGGTCTTGGTGGTCTGTGGACCACCAAAAGTGGTCGGCAGCCGTGCCACCACCTTGCTTTGTTTGTGCAAACCACTTTTTCTGGTCAGCCGACCAGTGCAAGTAGCTGGCCGACCACTTCAATTGGTCGACAACTTTCCTGCACTTTCTGTAGATGTTTTCCATGCCAGCTGTGCCTGCTATTGGGCACAGAAAGCATCCTCCATACACATGTATGGAGGGATTGATTCAAGCTTCAAGCTTGCTCAACAAGCTTGATGCATGTTTTTCTATAAAAAGGAGCTTCCTCCCTCTTGTCTCTGGTTCAGAAAATTGCGGAGAGCTATAGATACATCTCTATCTCTATATTTCTTCCTTTGCTCCATATTTGTACTTGAAAGTGTCTTTGCTTCACACTTTTGCACAAAAACACATAGTGAAACACCTTCAATCTTGGACTGAGGTTCTTGGAGGTTTGTTTGGAGCTTAAGGCTTGGTTTTTGTCTCAGAAGTTGCTGTCTTGCTTTGATTCTTCAAGGGTGAGTCTCTAATTCTTTTAAAGCCTTGTTATAGTTGCTTACTAGGCCACCTTTGCATGCTTATTTTGGCTTAACTCTCAACTGCAAAAGGTTTTGATTTTAAGTGCTTGAAGTATTTGTTTAAGACTTCTTTGGTATTGGGGGTGATCTACTCCCTTGCATGCCTTATTTGCTAGGCTTTTGAGCCATCCTTTTAAGCTATGGGGACCACCTCTTTTTGGCCTTCTCACCACTGAAACTCAGAGGAATTTCAGTGGTAGAAAGTGTGTTTTGAAGTCCCAAATAGGAGAGGGGACCCCTCTCCTTGTGTCTTGGTTGCTTGCCTTGTTGGCTCATCAAAGTAGCATGTTTGTTAAGCTTGTTTTGGCTTTATCTTACCATGTCTCAGGCCTTATTTCAGCATGGCATGCCTCTTTTTTGGCTTGGTTTGGTTACCTCATGCATGCATTCTACACTTGTAGTGTAATCTTGCAATCTAGCCTAACATGCATCATGCTTTGGACCATCATTCTAGCATGTTTTTGGCTCCACTCCAGCAAGCTTTCACTCATGTTTTACCATGCTTAAGCTCTGTTTTATGTTGTCTTGGTCATGCATGCCTTGCTTTGTATAGCCATAGTTCATTCTTGCTTACTAGCTTTGTGTTTTGAGTCCACTAACATGCATTGCTTGGGCTATTTGCATGATTTAGCATCACTTGATACATGATTTCAGAGCATGTTTCATGGCCATACACTCACATCTGTCACTCTTTCAATGCTTTGGAGGGGTTGTGCTTTATGCCTTAAATATGAGCCAATTTGTATGCCATCTTGCCTAAGCTTTTGGGCTGCTATAGACACCCCATTTTTGACCGTCCTCAAGACTTGACGTCATCGTTTGAACACTCGATGATCACCCATGTTTGTGTTCGTCTTGAGTTCTCGGAGGTTTTGGCTACGCGCCTTGCCTCAAGACCTCTCGACTTGTTTGTTTTGTGTTTGGTTTTACACCAAACACTTGTTGTTTTGCTTCTGAGGGTGGGAATTAGCTTGTTGGCCATCTCCACACCTCACCGACCATGGCCTGAGGCCACCGACCCTGTTTTCTTGCTACCTGTAGACACCCCATTTTTGACCGTCCTCAAGACTTGGACGTCACCGTTTGAACACTCGGTGATTATCCATGTTTGTGTTCGTTTGGAGTTCCCGGAGGTCTCGGCTCGCGCGCCCCGCCTCAGGATCCCCGAACTCGACCGTTTAGTGTCTGGTTTTGCACCAAACAGTTGCATCTTGCCTTTGAGAGGCAGAGTGGGGCTTGTAGACCATCCCCACCCTTCACCGGCAGTGGCTAGATGCCACCGGCTAGGTTTTGCTGCCACCGGCAATTTAGTTTGCCGGTCGGCACTATTTGTTGCCGGTCAGCACTTTTTTGTGCCGGTCGGCACTTTGTTTGGCCAAGATGGCATTTTTTGCCGGCCGATTGCTGTTCATCTGCTTTTGCAGATATTTTTGGACAGCTGTATAACTTTTGCTCCCCTCCATACACGTGTATGGAGGGATCTCCCTCTTGCAAAGCTTGTTTGGTAAGCTTTACAAGAGGCTTATAGAGAGAACTCTCTCTAAGGCAAAATAGGGGAGGCTTAGACATTTTTGAGAGAGAAAAGACAGAGGAGAGCTCTGGTTTTTCTAGGGTTAGGGTTAGATATACACTTTCTATCTCTATTTCCCTCTCATTTTGCACACTAGGTGTTTTGTGCCTTACTATTGCACACAAACACCTAGTGTTTCACCTTCCTCTTGGAGCTGAGGTTCCAAAGATTGTGTTTTGAGATTTTGGTGTTAGATTCAAGCTCAAGAAGGCCATTGGAGCACCATTGTTGAAGAGGACTACAAGGGTAAGAAACTAGTCCCTTTTTCCCCCATTTTTGCCTTGATTTTATACCTATCTTAGAGCTGTTTTTGTGCTTGTTGTATAACATAAAAAAGTTCTGTTTTTAGGCCCTCTTTATTGTTTATTAAGAGTGTTTTGTTGTTTGAGGGGTGTTGACCACCCTTAGGCCTCAAAAGGCCTCATTTTGAGCCATTTTGTGCTAGCTCCGGGATTTTGGTGTTGAGGTCTCTTCACCACTGAAATCTTGAGGGATTTCAGTGGTGAAGATGATCCTTTGAAGTCCCAAGAAGGAGAGGGCCACCCCCTCTCCTTGTTGTCCTTGAAAAGGGCACATTTTGGCCTCCTAAGGAAGCCTATGCTTGAGTGTGTGTTGAGCATATTTGGTTTGTTTTTCATGCTTATATATCCATGATATAACATGATTTAAAGTTGGTTTTGGAACCTTATGCATGTTTAGCATAGTTGCCATGTAATGCCATGTTTGTGCCTTAACATGATCTAGGTTGTTAGCCTTAGTTGGAGCATGTTTTAGGCTTGCATTTGTGAAGATTATGTGCTTATTTTGCCATGCTTTAGCTCTGTCCATAGTCGTTTGGGCCGATCTTTGCATGCCTTATATGGCTCCTTTGCATTTAGGCTTGTTGGCTTTGAGTATGTGCATGTGTAGCATGCCATCTTTGCATGAATTTGATGATTTGGGATCATTCTATATGTCATTTCAGTCCCATTTCCATGCTTGTTTGATTGCCTCGCATGCCTCTTTAATGCTTTGAAAGTATGTGTTGCAATGCTCCATGTTTTGGCCATGGTATATGCCTTTGTATTTGGGCCATTTAGATGCCATCTAAGGGGTCCTTTAGGTTTGTTTTAACATGCTAAACCTCTGATTTTGGTCTCTCTTTGCATGCCTTGTTTGGTCTTGCTTAGTGTAGTTCAATGCCTCATTGATTTGCTTTGAACGCTTAGGCCTTTTGGTGCATGTTTTGGCTTGATTTATAACTTGATTTGGCATCATTTTATAAACATAATTTTAGGGTTCATGTTGCATGCTAATTAGTCCATGATCCCTCCATTCAAGTGTGCTTGAATGTTGTTTGATTCATGCTTAAGTGTTGATCCTTATGTGCATGTGTGTGTGCATGCCATTTAGCCCTCACCTCTTAGCACATTGGCTACTGTTTTAGGCCTTTTTTAGAGCCGCCTAATTCATGTTTAAGTCCATCTTTGCACTCATTTGTATTGCCATATGCATGCTTGTATGCTTGCATGAGTTGATTGCCATGCCATGTTGCATTCCTAGCTTGTATGCCTAGGTTGCATTGCATTTCGCATGCATGCCTTGTTCCTTGAATTGGTGATAGGAATTGGGCCTTATTTGTTTGATTGGTGTGCATACATTTGAAATCAAAGATGCATACTCGGTTCTTTGGGCCACCATGCATGGAAATGCATGATTGGTGGTCCAAGAACCGAGGCACATGTCCCTTTGAGTCATCACAATGATAAGAGACATGGTTGATGCATACATGCCTTGAAATATGCTGCCATGCCTTGTTTTGCCCTTTGTTGCTGTGAGTTGCAGGTTCTGCAGGAATACTCTGCCGACCGGCAGTGTAATGTGCCGACCGGCACATTTTTCTCTGCCGACAGACCCTATTTTGTGCCGATGGCCATACTACACTGCCGGTGGAAGTTTCATTCAGCCGGTGATGATCCCCTCTGTCCAAGGATGTAGTCCTGAGGCTTTGACAGCCTCCAGAGGAGGAAAGGAAGGAAAACAGAGGCAGCTTGCGCATGGTGGCGCGTCTCCCGAGACGCTTTCCTGCTTTAATTAATTTAATTTAATTTGTTAATTAAATTAGTTAATTTGTAATATTAATTAGCTTGCGTAGTTAGTTAATTTGTAATATTTATTCGGTCCCTCCGAGCGAGGGCAAATCTGTAATAAGTGTGTGTGGGTGTGTGAATGTCTTCCAATCCCCACTTCTTTCTTCCCTTTTACTTACCTGCTTTGATGGTTAGTATTAGGTCACGTCTAATTTAGCATACCTTATGCTATGCATGCGTGCATCCATGCATTTGTATTACATGCATTAGGCTCGGTACATCACGCTAATTGCATCAATACTTCAATTTTCAAACTGAATACGTGATAATTGTGCATTTTCACATGACATGTATAGGATAGCCGAGCCTATTCTAGCAACATTTTGTATGCGATGCATTAGGCACTTCACATGGACTTGGATCATGCATATTTGCTAACAAGTTCTTTGTTTTGGCACGGAGTACTATGTAAGTATTTCTGCTTTAGCATATCGCATGAGTGTGAATGTTGCCATAACAGCATGCTTAACATGTGGCTAGATGCTTATGTGTTAAACTGCTTTGAATGCCTGTGGGTGAAGGTTGGGTTGTTTGAGTTGGAAAAACTCGTTGAAATCCGTATTTTAGTCTACTTGCGAGTAGCAAATTCCAAAGCATTTTCAAACCAAACGGATATGCAATGTTTATTTCCAAATTAGGCAATCTAGTCTATACTTGTTTGCTGCGCGCATAACATAGTAATGCTAGGCTAATAATTGGATTAAGAACACATAACGTTTTCAAAATTGGATATCACGGTTAGTAGAGGCCGGTCTTCGGACCGGGCGAAAGGGGGTGCTCATAGCTGACCTTCCCCGATCGTACCCAAGCTCCCGAGCCGAGACAACTCCGGTGATGACGGACATGTGGCCTTCGGCACCGAGTTAGGGTTTCCTAAATTCTCCCATAAAAAAATATTTAGGTGGCGACTCTGTATCTGGCAAAGCAGTCCATGTTTGGCACTACTTTTTCAAAAATCTGTTTCTCAAAACGATTTGCCAGATTTGGACTCTTTGGTTCAGATTAAGAACCACGACACAAATCGAGTCCGAACTGTAGCACGAGGCCCACGCGGGCGCTGTTACACTACCGGCCAAAAGTGTTGGCCGGTCGGCAATGTTTTTGGTCGGCCGGCCATTATTTTGATCAATCGGCCACTTTTCTTGGCCGAGACCTTTTCTCGAGGGAGCTTAACCTTTTTGAACCTTTGTTTTAGCTTCTTGAGGAAGCTTGAACCTTTTGAACCTTTGTTTTAGCTTCTTGAGGAAGCTTGAACCTTTTTTAGCTTCTCCAAGAAGCTTGACCCTTTTGCTCCAAGCTTCCAAGAGAAGCTTGAACCTTTCTTAGCTTCTTGAGGAAGCTTGACCCCTTTGCTCTAGCTTCCTCAAGAAGCTTGAGGCTTTTTGATTTAGCTTCTAAGAGAAGCTTGGCCCTTTTGCTCCAAGCTTCTTAGAAGCTTGGACCTTTGTTCCTCTATAAAAGAGGGCCTCTCCTTCCATTTCAAGGGTTGGAAAAATCTGATATATAAGATATATATATCACTCTCTCTCTATATCTCCCTCTCTCTCTACATTTGTGTAGGTTAGAGTGTTCCAAAGTGAGTTTTTGTTCTTGTTTTTGCACTAGAACACCTAGGAGTACACTACTCTTTGCTTACTAAGGTGCTAAGGAGTTGTTTGAGGGGTTTTTGAGCTGGTTTTGATCCAAAGAGGCTGCTGGTTTGGTGTTCTTGGAAGTGGTCTTCAAGGGTAACTTGTTTTCCCTCTTTTATTCTCCGTTTTTGTACACACTTTTAGACTATCTTGCACACTGATTTAAGCTTAGCTATAAACTGAAAAAAGTTTTGTATTTGCATTCTTTTGAAGTTTGTTTAAGGTCATTTTGGTGTTGGGGGTCGTCCACCCCCTCTTAGGCCTTGTTTGGCCTCTTTTTGAGCCTTTTTTGTTGAGCTTCAAGACCACCTTGTATTGGCCTTCTCACCACTGAAATCCAGAGGGATTTTAGTGGTGGGGATGGTGTTTTGAGGTCCTAAGAAGGAGAGGGGTGACCCTCTCCGTTGTTGTCTTGTTTACTAGTATCTTTGGCCTTACAAAGGAACCCTTATTTGCACACTTCTTGAGATTGGTTCAGACCTTTTTTAGTGAGTTTTAGGGCCTGCATGAACTCTTTCCAGAGCTGTTTTTGTCATTTAAGGCTTGCCTCTTGCATGTGTAGAACAACCCTCTTTATAGCCTTTCAAAGTAGCACCTCATTCTTGCATGTATTGGACACATTTCAGTGGGTATTTGGTCATATTTTGGCATTTCATGAATCTTTTTTCAGCTGGTTTGGTGGTCCCTCATATGCTCCATACGCTTGTAGCGTAAACCATGCTTACTAGCTTACATTGCATGTTGTTTTGGCCCTCCATTCTAGCATATTTTAGCCATGTTTCAAACATGTTTTGTTCATATTTTGGGCTGCCTTAGCTCTGTTTTTAGGCCTCTTGGTCGATTGGTGCTTGCCATGCATGGTTGTAGTGTAATAGCCTTGCTTACCTTTGAGTTTTGAAGCCCCTTGCGTGCGTTGCTTGAGGTTTTTGCATGTTTTGGTATCATAGGGAATGCTATTTCAAAGCTTATATGTGTGCCATATTCTCATGTTTTGCATGCCTTCGATGCGTTTGAGAGTTGCATCATTATGCCTTGTTTATGAGCCTTTGCATGAGCTTCATTTTGGTGCATGTCAAGCCCCCATTTTAGCTCATTTTGCCACTGTTTAGGGACTGCATGAGGTCTGTTAGGAGTTGGTTTCATCATTTGTGCATTGCTTTGCATACCTCTAGTGTAATGTGTTTCACTAGTTTCGGTATTTGAGCTTTCCTACATGCATTGCATGAGTCGTTGCATCATTTCGAAGTCATTTTGTATGCTATTTCAGAGCTGGAGTGTATGCCATTGTACCTCATGTTTCATCCTTGCATTGCTCTTGGAGAGTTGCATTTTGTGCCTTAGGCTTGGAGCCCTTGCATTGTGCATGTTTGCATGAATCTTGGGCCTTGTTCTCATCTCATTTGGCCACTGATTTGAGTGTGGCTGAGGCCCACTCATTTTAGTTTAAGTCCATCTTGCATTGTGTATGCCATGTTACAATGTGTTGTGCATGTTATGTTGTTAGCATTGTGTATGCCATGTCACTCCTTGCATTGTATATGCTAGGTGGTTAGTTGCATTGAGCATGCCATAGTTCATATAGCATTGTGGGTGCCATATAGTCTATAGCATTGTGTATGCTAGGTTGCGTGTTTGCATATTTAGGTTATATGCCTATTGCATATTGCTTGCTAGCATACTCATTTTGCATTAGTTTGCTTACATGCTTAGGTTGCATAGCATTGAGCATGCATCCCTTGCCTCTTGACCAATCATGATAGAGGTTGGGGCTTTGATGTGTTTTGTGTGCATTTCATTTGATATTGAAGTTGAACACTTGGCTTCTTGGGCCATCATGCATGGAAATGCGTGATTGGTGGCCCGAGGGTCGAGAACCATACCCCCTTGAATTCATGACATGATAGGGAGGGTGGTTGTGAACACATTTGCTTTGAAAATGCATTGCCATGTTTTGTCTGTCCTCTGCTGCTGTCAAACAAGGTCCTGCAAGAACAGATGGCCGATTGGCCATCTTTAGTGCCGGCCAACTACCAAAATCCAGCCGATGGCTCCACTTTTGGTTGATGACCATGTTTCCATGGCCGGTGGCTTTTTATCTTGGCCGGTGGCATCCCATTCTGATCAAGGGGTGGTTTAGAAATAACCTTGGGATTTGTGCAAGTCTCAGAGGCGCATAACAGTGTAAACAGAGGCAACAGTGGCATGGCATTGGGTTTCCGAGCGAAGCCAATCCGAGCATGCATTCATCCCTCTTCCTGAGGCTGTTTTACTGCTTTAGTAGCTTAATTAATTTGTTAATTAGTTAAGGGTTTTGTAATATTTAATTAGCTAGGGTAGTTAATTATTTATTCGGTTTGTATTATTATTCAGACCCTCCGAGCGAGGGCAATTGTGTAATAAGTGTGCGTGCGTGTGTGCATGTCTTCCAACCCCACGTCTTTCTCCCTTTTATTTACTAGCTTACGATGGTTAGATTAGGGCATGTTTCAATTAGCATACTTATGCTCGCATGTTTGCATCCATTCATTTGTCTTGCATGCACCGGGCTCGGCGCATCATACTAACTACATTGTATTTCAATTCCAAGTTGAATACGTGTTAGCTGTAGCATCATCACATGCCATCTTAGAATAGCCGAGCCTAGCTTAGTTGCATCTTGCATGTGTTGCATTAGCCATCTTAACATGAACTAGGATCATGCATATGATTACTAACTAGTTTCTATTTTGGCTCAGAGTACACAGTAAGCGTTTATGCTTTAGCATCCTTGCATGTGTGTGAGTGACTGCCATTATAGCATGCTTACCATGAGGCTATGTGCTTATGTGATATAACTGCCTGGTTTCCTGTGGGTGAAGGTTGGATTGCTTGAATTGGAACAATTCATTGAAATCCATGTTTTAGCCTACTTGCGAGTAAGGAACCTCAAACTATTTTCCAAGCAAACGGATATGTAATGCTTTGTTCCAAATTAGGCGATCTAGTCTATACTTGTGTGTTGTGCGCATCACATAGTAAATTCTAGCTAATTAACCGGAATAAGAACGCATATGTTTTCAAAACAAGATATCATGTTTAGTAGAGGCCGATCTTTGATCGGGCGAGCGGGGGTGCTCATAGCTGACCTTCCCCAATCGTGCCCAAGTTCTCGAGCCAAGGCAACTTTCGTGATGACGGACACGTGGCCTTAGGCACGAGTCAGGGTTTTCTAAATCCCCCAAAATAAAATATTTAGGTGGCGACTCTGTATCTGGCAAAGCAATCCATGTTTGGCACTTCTTTCTAAAAATCAGTTTTTCAAAACGATTTGCCAGATTTGGACTCTTTGATGATTTATCGGTCTTGCATTGCACTCTACGAGATTAGATACAGGACCGTGACATTGAGTCATGAACTGTAATAAGCCCAATGAACAAAACGGGATTCCCTCCCGGGACGTTCGGGGACGTCTACAGCTGCCATCTCAGTGTATTTTTGGTGTTATTTTGCCATGATATAACTCTGATTTTTGTTGGTGAAGTCATCTCATGCTTAGTTTTGGTAGGTGTAGTGTAATCCTCCTTATTGGCCTTGCATACTCCATGCTTCATGTCCTTCATGCTATCTTGTTTTGGCTATACTCCATACATGTTTTAGCATTATTTTGACATGCTCTAGGACTGTTTTGGGATGTCTTGGCCATATGGTTCATGTATTGCATAGCTATAGTGCAAGTGCCTATGTTAGTTTCAAGCTTTGATCCTCCTAGCATGCTTTATTTGTGACATGTGCATGATTTGGCATCATTTAACATGTTATTTCAGAGCATATAGCATTTCCATATCCTCATGCATGTCACTCTTTGGTTGTGTTTGAGAGTGGACCCTTATGCCCAGTTGATGAGCCATTACATGAGCATGTGTTCTTGCCTTTTTGTGCTTGAGTTTTGGTATTTTGGCCACTGTTTTGGCATGACTTAGGTCTGTTCATATTCGGTTTAAGTCTATTGAGCATTGTATTGCGTGCCTCTTGTGAGATGTTCTTTCCTAGCCTTGATGCCTTAGGCTTCTAAACTTGCCATGCATGCATTGTTCATATGTTGGAACCTCATGCATGCCATTCTAGCATTCATAGAAGAGCATGTTGTTTGCATGTTGTTGCATTACATTGTGTTTGCATTTTGTTGCATTTCATGTTGTTTGCATGTCGTTGCATTACATTGTGTTTGCATGCCATTAGCATTGATAGATTGATCATGTTGCATTACATTGTGTTTGGATAGGGTGTTAATCCAAACACGAGAAACGAGGGACGTTTCATACTTAAAGTGATGAAACGTGCCTCATTTCTCAGTCGCCGACCCTTTTGATCATGCATGATAGAGGTTAAGGCCCTTATGTGTTATTTGTGCATTCATTGAAATTAAATTGTGCAAACTTGGCTTCTCGGCCATCGTGCATTGCAATGCTCGGTTGGTGGCCCGAGAGTCGAGTACCACACTCCCTTGAGCTTAAGAAATGATAGGGAGGGTGGTTGTGCACACATACCTTGCAAATACACTGTCGTGCCCCTTCTTGTTCTCTGTTGCAGCAAAATGGAGCTTGGGTAGAATTTCTGGTCGGCAGACCAGAAAAAGTAGCTGGCCGACCACTTTTTCTAGTCTGCAGCATACTTAGGTGGTCTACACCATCATCAACTGGTCAGCAACCCTCCTGGGGGTTCCCATTTTGGAGTAGAAGCTATCTGGAGCTTTGTGCAGTGTTCTAAGATCAAATGCAAACAGAGGCAAGTTGGGGCATAGCGATGGATTTCCAAGCGAGGAACCAAATACATGCATTGTTTAACTTTCCAAAGCAGAGCTGAGTAGTGTAGTTTAATGCTTATTTGTCTAGCTTGAATTTGTAACTTAAATTAATTTGTTGATTAGTTAAGGTGCTATAATAACTAGTTGTAGCTAGTCATTCATTTTGTTGTGTAATAACTAGTCTAATTAGCTTTATTAGATTAGTTAGCTAGCTTAGCTTAGATGTAGCTTAGCTTATTATTCGGACCCTCCGTCGAGAGGACACATTGTTGTAATAAGTGTGCGTGTGTGTGATGCATGTCTTCCAACTCCCATTTCTTTCTCCCTTTTACTTAACCGCTTTCGATGGTTAGTTTAGGGTCATTTTCAATTAGCATCCTTATGCTTCGCATGCGTGCATCATTCATCTGTTTTGCATGCACCGGGCTCGGTACATCATACAAACTGCATTGTATTTCAATACCAATTTGAATACATGTTATCGAGTTGCATTCACATGACATCTTAGAATAGCCGAGCCTATCTTAGTTGCATTTCTGCAGGTGTTGCATTAGGCATTCTTAGCATAGCTAGGATCATGCATTGATTACTAACTAGCTTTTGTTTTGGCTCGGAGTACACTGTAAGTGTTTATGCTTTAGCATCCTTGCATGCGTGTAAGTGACTGCCATATTTAGCATGCTTGCCATGAGGCTAACTGCTTAAGTGATTAACTGTATGAATGCCTGTGAATGAAGGCTTCATTGCTCGAATTGGAACAATTCATCAAAATGTGAGTTTTGAGCCCACTTGAAGTGGCAAATCATGTTGTTTTCTAAGCCCACTTAAGGGTGGCAAAATCCACGACTTAGCCTACTTGCGAGTAGCACTTTCGAACCATTTTCGTAAACAAACATGAGATGTTTTGTTCCAAATCAAGCAATTTAGTATATACTTGTATGTTGTGTGCATCACATAATAATTATAGATTAATAATCGGAATAAGAACACATGTGTCTTCAAAAACAACATATCATGTTAGTAGAGGCCGATCCTTTGATCGGGCAAGCGGGGGTGCTCATTTCAAGACCTTCCCCTCTCGTACCCAAGTTCCCAAGCCGAGACAACTTTGGTGATGACAAACATGTGGCCTTAGGCACGAGTCAGAGTTTCCTAAATTTCCCTAAAACAAAACATTTAGGTGGCGACTCTGAAATCTAGCAATGCAGTTCATGTTTGGTGCTTTTTGATTAAAATCGATTTTCCAAAACGATTTGCCGAATTTTGACTCTTTGGTGATTTATCAGTCTTACATTGCACTTTGTAAGATTAGATTCAGAACCGTGACAGGAGTCTGAACTGTAGTAGCTAGAACTACAAATCGCGTCCTCGCGCGCGGAGTGGAGATCGAGGGGTCTACAATATGTGATTATGAGATCTCGTTAGCCACTTGTCAAAGTGGTGATGTGCTTAATCTGTATCCGGAACCGATTACTCTAGTCGGATGACAATGCGATATGCTTTATTAGATGTTTCATTATTATGTTCGGATATGAGAATTGATTTTGTTATGATCTGTTTTATGACTATGATATGTTCGGAATTCGTTCACTAAATTTTTACGTTAATGTTATTCACTGGACATTAGCTCACTGTGTGTGTGTGTGTATATATATATATATATGTGTGTATAGGTGAGCGTTCTAAAGACCAGGCATGAAGACTTCTGTTTGGATCTGCGTTCTGTTGTTAGCCAACCATTGTGCTTTACGTGGAGGTTCTTGAAGTGTCATGTGTTATAAGCTCTGGTTGTTCCTGTTCCTATATATGAGACTTCGTTTTATTTTTGTTGGCTGTACTTAAGATACTGCAGTTAAGTGTATGGGTATAACGTGAGAATAACTTTTGGGTATGTGTATATAGAGTTTAAATATCTTGTTTCAAATAAGTCTGCACAGCTCATTGGACGGTTATGTTTTTGTTATTTGTTTCCGCTAGTCCCTTATTTTGTGATTCTGTTTCAAAGGCCATAAGTAATCATAGGATTACTGGCTGATTACGACACTAAACATATAGAGGCAGGTTTGGGTCATGACACCTGCGCTCGAGTGACCACTTTTTGTTTTGCACATTCTCTTGAGCGACTCAAAGTTGGCTCAAGCGTAAAATTTGAGCTCCGAGTACTTTTGCAGACAACTGCGCTCGAGCGACAGAACCTGTGCTCGAGCGACCACCATTATTTTTGATTCTCTATTCGAGCATAAAACCGGAGCTCCCAAAAGTTTTGCAGAATTTGGCAGACCGCTTGAGCAACCAAAACTGCGCTCGAGTGAAGACCTTATTTTCAGCAAATTTAACTAAGTGTTTCAAGTAACATTTTGGCATCCTCATAACATCTTAAACATTCCTAAGCCTTAATTAAGATATAATAATGAGGATAAGAGTTAGAAGCGCACGTTAAGAAAGAAGAATGATAAGTGCTTTTGGGACAAATGTTCAATTGTATTTGTCACGTGTTTGTGTAGGTCACGTGTTAGTACCCGCCTGATCGATCTATTTTGTCCAAGTGATCTATTCTGTTACCGGAGGTATATGTGAGTAACAACTCTATAAAGTTATGTTTAACTATAAGTATTTTTTGACTGAAATGATATGCTCTATTTTCTGAAATATTTTGTGAATCATGAATGTCTAGTTCTCTGAAATGTATTTGTGGCATCCTTATGTTCATGTGGCCTCGTCGGGGATAACAATACCGTGACCAATATGCACGTGGCTCTTGCTTAGGGGTAACAATACTGTGGTCTATGTTCATGTGTCCCTTGCCCAGAAGTAACAATGTCGTGGCCTATGTTCATGTGGCCCTCGCCTGGGGATAACAATACCATGTCTATATGCATACAAAAAGAGTAATGCTAGGGATTATAAAAAAAATATCATAAAGATGATCATGAAAGATCCTCCACCCTTAGATTACACATACAATAAAACACCACACACTAATCAAAGGATGAAAAATCTTCATGAAGTATTTCATGATATTGTAGACGTCCCCCCGAACGTCCTGGGAGAGAAATCCCATTTTGTTCGTTTGGGCTCACTACAGTTCGGACTCTCAAATTGTCGCGGTTCTTAATCTGATCTCGTAAAGTGCAATGCAAGATTGATAAATCACCAAAGAGTCCAAATCCGGCAAATCGTTTTGGAAAACTGATTTGTAGAAAGAAGTGCCAAACATGGACTGTTTTTCCAGATACAGAGTCGCCACCTAAATATTTTTATGGGAGAATTTAGGAAACCCTGACTCGTTTGCCTAAGGCCACGTGTCCGTCATCACCAAAGTTGCCTCGGCTCGAGAACTTGGGTACGATTGGGAAAGGTCAGCTATGAGCACCCCCTCTCGCCCGATCAAAGATCGGCCTCTACTAACCATGATATCTAGTTTTGAAAACATTATGCATTCTTATTCCGGTTAATTAGCTAATCTTACTATGTGATGCGCACGACACAAAAGTATAGACTAGATCGCCTAATTTGGAACAAAGCATCGCATATCCGTTTGTTTGGAAATCGGTTTGAAATTTGCTACTCGCAAGTAGGCTAAAACATGGATTTCAACGAGTTGTTCCAACTCAAACAATCCAACCTTCACCCACAGGCATTTAGGCAGATATATCACATAAGCATATAGCCACATGGTAAGCATGCCGTCATGTTAACATTCACACTCATGCAAGATGCTAAAGCATAAAAAACTTACAGTGTACTTCAAGCCAAAACAATGAACATGTTAGCAATCAAATGTATGATCCAAGTCCATGTTAAATGGCTAATGCATCGCATACAAAATGTAATCTAGAATAAGCTCAGCTAATCTAAGAGTGGCATGTGGAATGCAACAAGTAACACGTATTCAAGTTAGATTTGAAATATTATGCAGTTAGTGTGATGCTCCGAGCCCGGTGCATGCAATACAAATGAATGGATGCACGCATGCATAGCATAAGGATGCTAAATTAAATATGTCCTAATACTAACCATCAAAAGTAGGTAAGTAAAAGGGAGAAAGAAGTGGGGGTTGGAAGACATGCACACATGCACCCACACTTATTACAAATTCGCCCTTGCTTGGTGGGACCGAATGAATAATACAAATTAATTAACCTACAAGCTAATTAATTAATTTATAGAACACTTAACCAATTAACGAATCAATTAAGCTACTGAAAGCAGTAAAAGGCCTCGGGAAGAGGGATGCACGCATGCTCAGATTGGCTTCGCTCGGAAATCTGCCACCATGTACAAGCTGCCTCTGTTTTCCCTGCTTTTCTCCTCTGAGACTTACACAAATCCCAAGAATGCTTCAGCATCACTCCCTGAGGGTTGTAGGATGTCACCGGCTAAGGAGGAACACCACCGACCATAAGGAATTGGTCATTGACCAAATATTCAGCTCTCGGTCAAATATTATTGGTCGGTCGGCACTTTAGGCAATCGACCGGCCATCCATTCCTGCAGAATCCTGTTTTGACAACAGCAGAGGGCAAACATGGCATGGCAATACATTTCAAGCAAATGTGTGCACCAACACCCTCCTTATCATGTTCATGACTCAAAGGAGGATGGTCATTGACCCTCGGACCACCAATCGGGCATTTCAATGCGTGATGGCCAAATGAGTCAAGTTGTGCATTTTGATGTCAAATGTAATGCACACAAACACAGAAGGCCCAACCTCTATCATAATCAATTCAAGAGGCAAGGCATGCATGCCAAATGCAACCTGTAGACACCCCATTTTTGACCGTCCTCAAGACTTGGACGTCACCATTGGAACATTTGGTGATTACCCTTGTTTATGTTCGTCTTGAGTTCCCGGAGGTCTCGGTTGCGCGCCTTGCCTCAGGATCTCTCGACTCGACCGTGTTGTGTCTGGTTTTGCACCAAACACTTTTGTTTTTCCTTAGAGGGGCACGGAATGCCTTGTGAGGCACCCCCACACATCACCGGCCATGGCTTAAGGCCACCGGCCAGTGATTTTATGCCATCGGCAATGTATATTGCCGGTCGGCACTCTTTGTTGCCGGTCGGCCATTTATTTTGCCAAAATGGCAATTTTGAATGGCCGATCACTGTTCATCTACTTTTAGTAGATATTTTGTGCCAGCTGTGATAGCTGGCACCCACTCTGCTCCCCTCCATACACGTATATGGAGGGATTTCCCTCTTAGATGGCTTATTTTGGAAGCCTTACAAGAGGGAGTTGCCTATAAGAAGAGGGCTCCTCTCTTGGCATTAGGGTTAGAAAAAATTGTTAGAGAAGCTCTGGTTTTAGGTTTAGGGTTTTGTATCTATCCTGTATCTATACCTCTCCTTCTCTTGTATTGTGTGTGTTTAAGCCTTAGTTTTGTACACAAACACACACTACCACACCTTTCCTTGGAGCTGAGGCCCTTGAAGGTTGTTTTTAGAGTTTTGAAGCTGGTTTGGACCTAAGGAGACAGCTGGTCCACCATTTGTGAAGAGGGTCTACAAGGGTAAGACTTTTGTCCCTTTTTATCCCATTTTTGCATAGCTTTTTAGCCTATCTTGAAACTGTTTTTGAGCTTTGTGTATAACATAAAAAAGTTCTGTTTTTAGGCCCTCTAAATAGTTGTTTAAGGTTGCTTCAAGCTTTGGGGTTGTTTGACCCCTCTTAAGCCTTGTAAGGCTCCATTTTGTGCCATTTTGGGTGAGCTCCGAGACCTTGGTGTTTGGGCCCCCTCACCACTGAAATCTTGAGGGATTTCAGAGGTGAGGATGGTGCCTTGAGGTCCCAAGAAGGAGAGGGCCACCCCCTCTCCTTGTTGTCCTTGGAAAGGACACTTTTTGCCTCTTGAGGGAGCATCTAGTTTAGGTTCATGTTGACCATGCCTTAACTAATATTTATGCTTATTTTGCCATGAAATAGCATTGTGTTGTGTTGGTTTAGACGCACCTTGCATGCCTTGCATACATGTCTTGTAATGCCATCTTTTAGCCTTAACATGCATCTAGGTTTTAACCCTTGTTCTAGCATGCTTTAGGCCTAGCTTTGTGAAGCTTTCATGTTTATTTTGCCATGTTTAAGGTCTGTCCTTAGTTGTTTGGGTCGACTTTAGCATGCATTGCATAGCCTCTTTGCATTTTAGCTTGTGGGCTTCAAGTATGTGAGTGTATAGCATGCATTACTTGCTTTGATTTAGTGATTTGGGACTATTTTCCATGTCATTTCAGTCCACTTAGCATGCTTGTATACTTGCATTTCATGGCTCTTTGATGTTTTAAGAGTTTGTGTTTCATACTCCTTGAAAGTGCATTTGTGCATGCTTCCATGTGTAAGTCATTTAGATGTCATCTAAGTGGTTTTGGGGGTTCATTTTGACATGCTAAAACCCTGATTTTAGTTGCTTGATTCATGCCATGTTTGGTCTTGTTAAGTGTGGTTCAATACCCCTTTAGCTTGCTTTGAATCTCGGACTTTGCTTGCATACCTTGATTGCGTTGTTTGGGTTGGTTTGGCACCATGTTCTTGCATGATTTTCAAGGCTTAATTTGCATGCTATATGTCCATGTTTGCATCCTCTTGAGTGTGCTTGAGAATTGCTCTTTAATGCTTGAAGTGTTGGAGATCATTTGCATGCGTGTTTGTGTGCCTATTAGCCCTTCATTTTCGAGCACCTTGGCCACTGTTTAGGCCTAGTAAGGGCTGCCTAAACCATGTTTAAGTCCATCTCTTTGCTTGTTTGCATGCTCACCTTGCATGGTTGCTTGCATACTTGTATGTACACATTGCATTGCCATGTTGCATCCTTAGCTCGCATGCCTAAGTTGCATTGCATTGTGCATGCATTGCCTCACCTCTTGAAGTGAGTCATGATAGAGGTAGAAACCCCTTTGTTTGTTGGTTTGCATTGCATTTGAAATCAACATGCAAAATTTGGTCTCTTGGGCCATCACGCATTGAAATGCGCGATGGATGGTCCGAGAACCAAGAACCATGTCCTTTTGAGTAATAAACATGATAAGGGATATGGTTAGTGCATACATTGCTTGAATTGCATTGCCATGCAAAGCTCTGTCCTCTACTGCTGTCAAACAGATTCTGCAGGAACTTTTTGCCGATCGACTGCACATAGTGCCGACCGGCAATCCATTCGTGGCCGATACCTTCATCAACAGCCGATGATCACATATTACTGCCGGTGGCCATTCTCCTCAGCCGGTGGTGTCTCCCAATGTCCAGGGAAGCAATTCTGAGACTTTGGAAGTTTTCAGAGGGGCAAAGCAGGAAAACAGAGGCAGCCTGCGCATGGCAGTGGACTTCCGAGCAAGACCCGAGCGCGCGTGCATTGGGCCCTCTTCCCGAGGCCTTTTTTTTCTTGCTTTCTTAAATTAATTAATTTGTTTAATTAATTTAGTTGGTCTGTAATAATTAATTAGCTAGGATAGTTAATTCATTATTCGAATTGTATTATTCTTTTGGTCCCTCCAAGCGAGGGCGAATTTGTAATAAGTGTGGATGAGTGTGTGCATGTCTTCCAACCCCCACTTCTTTCTCCCTTTTACTTACCTGCTTTGATGGTTAGTAATAGGTCATGTTTAATTTAGCATACCTTATGCTATGCATGCGTGCATCATTCATCAGTATGGCATGCACCGGGCTCGGCGCATCATGCTAACTGCATTAGTATTTTAAATCTAACTTGAATACATGCTACTTGTGTATTTTCACATGTCATTCATAGAATAGCCGAGCCTACTCTAGTGACATTCTGTATGCGTTGCAGTAGACATTTAAACATGGACTTGGATCATGCATTGATTGCTAACGAGTTCTTTGTTTTGGCACGGAGTACGATGTAAGTATTTATGCTTTAGCATCCTTGCATGCGTGTGAGTGTTGCCATGATAGCATGATTACCATGAGGCTAGCTGCTTATGTGATATAACCGCTTGAATGCCTATGGGTGAAGGTTGGATTGTCTGAGTTGGAATGACTCATTGAAATCCGTGTTTTAGCCTACTTGCGAGTAGCAAATTCCAAAACATTTTTCCAAAACAATCGGATATGCAATGCTTATTCCCAAATCAGGCAATCTAGTCTATACTTTTGTGCTGTGCGCGTAACATAGTAATTCTAGGCTAAGAATCGGGTTAAGAACATATAACGTTTTCAAAAACGGATATCATGGTTAGTAGAGGCCGATCTTCGGATCGGGCGAGAGGGGGTGCTCATCGCTGACCTTCTCCAATCGTACCCAAGCTCCCGAGCCGAGGCAACTTTGGCGATGACGGACACGTGGCCTTTGGCACCGAGTCAGGGTTTCCTAAATTCCCCTTTTAAAAAATATTTAGGTGGCGACTCTGTATCTGGCAAAGCAGTCCATGTTTGGCACTTCTTTCAAAAAAATCTATTTTCTCAAAACGATTTGCCAGATTTGGACTCTTTGGTTCAGATTAAGAACCGTGACACGAATCGAGTCCGAACTGTAACGGGGTCCCTCACGGACGTGCTACACAACCTAAGCATACGAGCTAAGTATGCAATATGAGCATAGGCACAAGCAATGTATGTTAGGCACACAACCTAAGCAAACAAGCATGCGAGGCATGTAACAACATATGCAAGCTAACAAGCATGCAAGATGCAATGCCAACGTGCAAGACATATTACATGTTGAGCAACCAAGACAAAAGGAAGGATGCATGCCAAATGCAATGTGATTCAAGCATGCAACACATGCAATAGGCCAAGTATGCAACAATACACAAGACGAACATGCAACAACATGCGAATGATGAACTTACACCAAGATGGACAGCTCTCTACTAGGCCCAAAACAGTGGCCAAATGCCAAGAACATGAAGTCTAAAATACATACAAACATGCATGCAAGTTGGCCTAAAGACTAAGGCACAAAAGAGGGACTTTTAAGCACACTTAAAAGGGGCAAGCATGGATATATAACCAACATGTTAAACTCTGAAAACATGCTAGAAAAGGTGCCAAACCAAACAAACCATGCAAGTAAGGCATGCAAGCAAGCCTAAAGCTTAAGGCTCACCAAAGAGGTATTGAACTACACTTAGCAAAACCAAACATGACATGATTTGAACAACCAAAATTAAAGTTTTAGCATGTTAAAACAAAGCTAAAAAAACACATTGACATGGCATCCTAGAGGCCTAAACATGATGGCATACGCAATGACGCATTCATGGAGCATGAAACACAAACTCTTTAAGGCCTTAAAGGAACATCAAATGCAAGCATACAAGCATACCACAAGGACTGAAATGATGCTATAAGTGGTGCCAAACCACTAAAACAAGCCAAGCAATGCATGCTCAACACTCACATACCCAAGGCTAACAAGCCAAAATGCAAGGTGGCTATACAAAGCATGTCATGGATGGCCAAAACAACAATGAACAGACCTTAGGCATACTAAAACTTGCATAAAAGCTTCATAAAGCTAGGCCAAAACAAGTAAGCATAGTGGTCTAGATGCTAAGTACATGTTAAGGCAATTTCATAGCATTAGAAGACAAGTATGCAAAGCAAGCATGGTGTGTCTAAACCAACTTAAAGCAGTGCTATATCATGGCAAAATAAGTACAAATGATACTTAAGACATGGCCAACATGAACTCAAGAAAGGTGCTCACACATGAGGCTAAAATGGCCAATATTTAAGGCAACAAGGAGAGGGGGTGGACCTCTCCTTCTTAGGACCTTAAAGTACCATCCCCACCACTGAAATCCCACTGGATTTCAGTGGTGAGGAGGCTCAAACAAGGTGGTCCCGGAGCTCACCAAAATAGCACAAAATGGGGGCCAAACAAGGCCTAAGAGGCGTCAAACAACCCCAAACACCAAAATAACCTTAAACAACTATTTTAAGCACTTAAAATCAGAACTTTTATATGTCATAAGTTAAGCTTAAAAACAGATGCAAGGATGGCTAAAAGCCTATGCAAAAATGGGGAACAAAGAGCAAAGTTCTTACCCTTGAAGATCCCTTTCAAGAACTGAGCTCCAGCTACTTCCTCAAGCTTGAACCAAATCAAGAACTTCAAGAACACCCCTTTGGCTCCTCAGCAACCAAGGTAAGGTGTGATACTAGGTGTCCTAGTGCAAAACTAAGAACAAAACACCTTTGAACACACACAAAGAGCAAAAGAGAGAGAGATATAGAGATAGATAGATACACAAGACCTAACCCTAATTCAGACCTCAGGAACTCTTTTTTGTAACCCTTAAGGAGGGAGAAGGAGACCTCTCTTTATAGAGGATCACTCTTGCAAAGCTTACAAAACAAGCTAAGCAAGAGTGAAATCCCTCCATACACGTGTATGGAGGGGGTGCAAAGTGGGTGCCAGCTATCACAGTTGGCACAAAATATCTACCAAAAGTAGATACACAGTGATCGGCCAGCCAAAAACGACAAATTGACCAAATAAATGGTCGACTGACCAAACAGAGTGTCGATCGGCCAAACATTTGGCCGATGGCAACAAAACACAACCGGTGGCCTCAATCCATGGCCAGTGAGGTATGGGGATGGCCAACAAGCTATTCCTTGCTCCTCAGAAGCAAAACACAAGTGTTTGGTGCAAAACCAAATACAAAACAGGCAAGTCGAGAGGTCTTGAGGCAAGGCGCGTAGCCGAGACCTCCGAAAACTCAAGACAAACACGAACATGGATGATCACCGAGTGTTCAAACGGTGACGTCCAAGTCTTGAGGACGGTCAAAAATGGGGTGTCTACAGATATATTTTTCATGATTCCTAGTATTATTCGTACAAAAATGTTAACCTTTATGGTCGTCAGAACCGACTAAGCATATGGGTCTTTATGACCAATCTGACCTGTTAACTAATGGATGTACCACATATAACCGTTTATGAAATCTGTATGAGCGTGTGAATCTAAATCTGTTCTGATCTGTAATCTGATTTTTGAATCTGTTCTGGACATCAATTATAAACCCTTTTACTTTGTTGTTATTCACTAGGCTCCAGCTCACTATGTTATTTATGTCTATAGGCAATCAGGTGTGGAACTAGACTTAAACTATTGCTTGGAATTCTGTTTTGTCAAGCCAACCACAGTACCTCCCAAAGAGGTCTCCAAGTGTTTCAAACATCCAAGTCAAATGCATGTGGTGTCTGTTTTATCTTTTCCCTTTTCTTTTGGAACAAGACTTTTATTTTGACTATACATAGAGCTAAGCCCCGTTTTTTTTTATCTTCTTTTGGGTGACGTATGGATGATGTATATAGTTATGACGTCACATCTATGTGAATATAAGTTTTAAATTTTCTGCCCCATATATGTCTGCACAGCTCTATGGATAGTATTGCTTGAATAATTGCTTTTGCTAGCCCCTTATTTTGTTAATTTGTTCAGAGACCTCCGGTAATCCCAGGATTACTGGTCGGTTACGATGCTAAACCTATAGGGGCAGGTTTGAGTCGTGACAAAAGGACTCGATCTTGAGGACGTTGAGTGGAGATAAATTCACTCTTCAGTTAAACTAGCCTATACCTGGGTTAGGGTGGCACGATTTAAGGGGTTCTTGAGACTCGACATTATTTGTGGCGGGGGAGTTCTCTAGGACTACCTTGACCCTTTAGGATAATTAGGAAGCATTGGTTTGGTATGGCTAAGAAGAGGGGTTCGTCGAGAGGCTGATCTCATCTTCAGGACTTTTCTCATCCTTAAAGAGGTCACATTCTTGAACAAAGTAATTAGAGAGAATATTTCCCCATGTGCCTTGCACATAGGACTCCACCATTTAAGTTGCCTATATATGTGGCACTCCTGCTGATCAAAAAATATATGTGGCACTCCTAATAGCTTTAAGATGAGGATTTTTAGAGAGAGATAGAGAGAGAGAACCTTTGGGAGTTCTCATTCCTTCCTTAAAAGTGAAAGTGAGATCTATGAGAACTTGCCATGATTATCTCTATGTAACTTCTTTGCCCTCTTTTTCACGCAACCTCTTCTTTCCATCAACTCTTCTCTATGTGAGTTCCCATTAGTTGTGACCATTGAATAATCTTAGTCTCTCCATATTTTTCTAGTTGCAACCATTGTCTGGCAGATCTTCTAATTTTCCAACAAGCCTTCAAATTTTCCAACGAACATTCAAAGTTTCTAGCGACTTTCGAATTTTCCGACAACGTTCTTGAACCCACACTTACAAACTATTGTGAAATAGAATAATCATCACCTAACCTAGGGTGGGCATCAATCACGTCAGATTGTATTTAGGCCAAGCTTGCATTATATAATAAAAATATAAACGCCATCTCAAGTTTGGCCTAGTTCAACATCGCCTTATTCTAGCTATTCCAATCTTGCCTCTTATAATCTTCAAAATTCAAACTTACCCATGCAAGTTATAATTTTTTTTAGAATAATGATATATAAACATAAAATAAGGCCTTGTTTGGGAACATGCTATTTTAGTAATTTTTTAACTTTTTAGCTAAAAAATGAGAGAAAAAAATTAGTATGTTTGGAATGATTTTTTTTATTTTTTACGAAAAAATGTGCAAAAAGTAGAGAAAAAAAAATCTTTGACTTTTTAGTATAGTTTATACATTTTTTTGATTTTTTTTAGTAACTTTTTGACTTTTAAACTAATACTATTACTTGCCAAATGAGGCCTAAGTATATGCGGAATTGGGATGCCTGTTGTGCACCCAACACAGCAGGCACTGTTGTGCAGCTTTATGGACTTATTTCGATATCTGTTTTGATAATCTGGACTATTCACATTTTAAAGTATATCGAGTAGAACATATTTGTAAAAAATTAAATTAATCGGATATCGTTAACCCTTTCATCCATTCATATTTATATTCATTTTAATACTTTAAATCACAATGTTATTTATTTTTGAAGATACAAATATGAGTAGATAAAAAGATTAACAATATCCGATTAATTTAATTTTTTACAAGTATATTCTACTCAATTTATTCTAAAATGTGAACGATTCGAATTATCAAAACAAATCCCATAATAAGCCTATAAAACTACACAACAATGCTTGTTGTGCATTCAGCACAACAGGCACCCCAATTCCAATATATGCTATAGCCTTACCCTTTTCTTTGAATCCGACTTCTTTGAATCTCCATTCATCAAAATTGTTACTTATTTTTCATTGAACTCCTACGGTAATTTAAAAAATATCCCTTTCTTTGGATCTCCACACTTGGCAACTCTCACCTCTGCCTGCAGGAACTCCCTTCTCCAAGTGGCGATCTTCTGCTTGCAACCGTGGCCCCACCCACCCCTCTCCCATTGGTGATCCCCTCCTCATTACTACCAGCAGCATGCACCCAGTGAGACTTTTAGTTATACCTAACGAAAACTTGATGATGCACGGGGGCTGTGACGCTGCTGCTGACACTTTTTGGGGGTATGTGTTGGGCGGGCCTGGACAGCAGGCCAGGAGGCCCCTGCATTTTGCTTCTTGGTAGTGGACTTGGAATTAGGCTTGGACTGGGCTTGGACTTGGGAAGGAAGCAACCAGAAGGTGGTAGATACAACTTAGAAGAAGAGAGAAATACGACTACTACTACTTTCTAGTAAACACTATTTCTCTTTTATAACATCAAATTAGCCTTTGGTCTCTTCCTTGTATTACTTTGTGGCGTTGCTCGTTTGTTTGTTTGATTGACTGATCGATCTTGGGGTGTGGGTCTTGTGATTTCTGGTGATTGATTGATTCATCTGTGGGAGTGTAATTTTGTGGTGTGTGGAAGGAAAGAATGGGGAGCTCAGGAGGAGGAGGAGGAGGATTGACGTGGAAGCTGGCAGATCATCCGAAGCTACCAAAGGGTAAGACCGTAGCGGTGGTAGTGTTGGATGGCTGGGGCGAAGCCTCTCCCAATCCCTACAACTGCATTCATGTCGCCGACACTCCCACCATGGATTCCCTCAAGAATAAGGTCTCTCTTCTTCTACTTCTTCTTCTGCTTCTTCATGTTTCTGGTTTCGTTCTACCCCTCTTCTTTTTTCACCATGCTTTGGCACTAAATGCACCGCGTCTCAGAGATTAGGTTACTCTTTCTCTGACCAACTTGAGACTAGCTTCCTCAACAGTTCGATTCATATTGAAAAATCAGCTTGCGCACACAAAATTGCTTGCTCTGCTTCTCAGAGTAGCACAGTAGTAGTATTTGCAGTTTCTCATGCCATGTTTTTCTTGTGGATGAAATTCATTCATGTGAATGGTGCAGTTCATGTATATGAATGGACTGGATGCCACATTTATTGTTGTCACTATGCATTTCATCCTATTATCGAAATCTCTGCTTTCCATATGAATAACCAATACCCAACTGTGGAAAACAATTTTGTTCACCTAACCCCCTCCTAATTGGATCTTTTAAAGCAGTGGACTCCAGTAAAATAACCCATCAAGAGGATTCGAGGAGGATTATTATATGTTCAGGACTCCCTAACTCTACGACTACTAGTAAGTAGTTGCAATGGACTGAAGAAAACTTTCCATTGAACACATGCTCTGCGTATTAGCCATTCCAAGTTATTTATTATTGGTATCCGTTAATGTTTTTCCTCCCATCAGTTGCTTTTTAACTTCTTTTTGTCACAAATCTCATCTGGCCACGTTAAGTAAGTGGTTTCTTCATTTTCATTATTAGACGCATTGTAGAAGATATTTACTGATTGGGATTGGGAGCCTCACATCACATTCTCTTTCCTATCCTATCCTAACAAATGATCCTTTCACATTCATTTTCTGTCTTACTTTATAGGGTGTCCCTGACAGGTGGAGGTTGGTCAGGGCTCATGGTACTGCAGTAGGCCTTCCATCTGATGATGACATGGGCAACAGTGAAGTTGGTCATAATGCTCTTGGTGCTGGACGAATTTTTGCTCAGGGGTGATGTCCTGTCCTTTTTCCAATTTTTATTTTTATATGGCCTTTTTCCGTGTGTAAATTTTCAGACATCATTTAGAATAATAATCTGTAGATTTGTCAAAAGTTTTAATGTTATGAATCTTATGATTAGTGCACTGCTTTAACCTACAAAAAGTTCATACTCATTGATAATCATTTGCAACTGTTGCCTGAGGCGGCATAGGAATTTCTTGTTTTAAGTTTATGTAGTGGACCATACTTGATAGTGTTCTTTCCTTTCAATGAGTAAGGGTGTTAAAATATTTGGTGGAACTGGTCAACTATTTCAGATTGGTCCAAACCAAAACCGTACAGTGAGGATGGTTAGGTTCCAATTCTAAGTATTTGATGTTTCTTTACACGTTTAATCAAGTTGGTTTGGATAATATTATGAATTTTTTAAGCACATTCATAAATTTTTTTGAATGTTTTCATAGGTAGAATCAAAGTTTTAAAAGGCTTTACTGAGGCTCACATCAAGACAGGCCTCAAGGAGAGGCTAAAGAGAAAACACATCGAGAGCTCATCGTAGTTTGAGACGTGCAACTTAGGTGTGCCTTGTACATTTTTTATACATAAGCATATGAGGATTACGCATATGGATAGCTTGTCTTGAGTTATTCTTAAAAGTTAATTCTAAGACATGGTTTAAATATAAAAAAAATTAGAACCTCTTTTGTAACAATATTCCATGGACAAAATCTACTAAATGACTAGGAAAAAGCAAAAAGCTCAGGTTCAAGTGAGAAGTTCGATGACTGAAGCTTAGAATGTCGATTTCACATTTGATGAGAACAAACAAGCTTCCTTCACTTCAAGGGATAGATCGGGGGTGCTTGGACAAACCTTGAACTCTATCCTCTAATCCTGCAATCCACAAGTGCTTTTATGGTCCTGAGCATGGTACCTAGGCCCTGCTCCCATACCAAATAATCATAGGTGGAGTGGTCATCCTTCAAGATGGAGACTTGGCTCAGTGGAGCTGTTGGCAAGCCAAGGGGCCAAGCACAGTCCAAGTGCTTGACTTTCTGATTGGTCCACATGTCCATTAGCTAGAGGTGACACATATAAGGCTTCTGGGAGAATCCATAATGAAGATGACGTGGCACAGTAGGGGGTGCCACGTATCAAGAGTAAGCCCATATACCAACACCTACTTCTGATTTGGATGGTCTTTTCCAACCTATGGACCTGTTTAGTGAATCTAAAAGCAGAAGCTAAAAATATTCCTCCCTAGCTTCCACATAATCAAATTATTTTATTATTTTATTTTTTTTGTATAAAATTTTTGGCTTATTTAAGTTATTTGCCTCATAAGTTACAAGCAGAAGTTGTACCAAACATTCTAGCTTAGATTCCTAAATTAAAAAGCCTTACAATCTGCTCCAACAAGTTGCACCAAATAGGGCCTATCCATTTTGATTTTGTACCAGGTGAATTAAAATATGATACGAGTGGGAGAAAGCTGTTTGCTTTTGGAATTTGGTCCAAACTATATGTAGTAGATTGTTCTATATCTATATTTTCTTTTTCTTCCCAATGTGTGATTTGTACTGTCAATACAATATGATTTTACTAGTCAATATAATAAGTGTGATTGTGCTGTATACAAAGTGAGTCACTAACTATGGGTTTTTTTATTTTTTTCAGAGCAAAGCTTGTTGACCTTGCTCTTGCCTCTGGAAAAATTTACGAAGGAGAAGGTTTTAAGTACATAAAGGAATGTTTTGAAAATGGTACATTGCACCTCATTGGATTATTAAGTGATGGGGGTGTCCACTCCCGGCTTGATCAATTGCAGGTATGCTTTGTTGTCAAAGACTCATTTTGAGATTTTTTTCCTGAGTTGATCTTCTCTTAGTGTGATTACTTACTATTGTTATTATTAATTTTTGGGGTGCAGTTATTGCTCAAAGGTGCAAGTGAGCATGGCGCTAAGAGAATCCGTGTTCATATACTTACTGATGGCCGTGATGTCTTGGATGGTACAAGTGTGGAGTTTGTAGAAACCCTTGAGAATGATCTCTCAAAATTACGTGAGAAAGGTGTTGATGCCAAGATTGCATCCGGGGGAGGTCGCATGTATGTTACAATGGATCGTTATGAGGTAAATTTTTTATGACTCTATAGTTCAGTGTTTGATATTTTGTCTAGCAATGTATTTGATAGACCTTCTAGACTATCTTTTGGCAAATGCATAGGACTGGAACGAATTGCAATTGCTCTAATAGTGGAGGTTTGCAATAATTGTGTTTGACGTGCATTATCTGAATGTAATTTTTGTTAGTAGTTTATACCTGCAGTGTTGATGTGGGCATTGTTTTGCCTTTTTTTATCTCTAGGGCAAGGTAGTCTGCCCTTGAGTGTCTCCCTCTTGAAATCTAATTTGGTCTCTGCAACAAACGATGTTGACATTTCTGCATCTTCCAAATCTCTGTACCGCTCTCTATAGTTAAATGGAAATACACTGTCATTTTCATATTTTAGCACAATGGTTTACAGTGCAATGGATTTGTGATGCACTGATTTTGAATGGGTAGCAACACCGAGGGAGGCGCTACCTTGCTTCACAAAAAGAGAGCAGATATGCAATACAATCATTCAGTGGTGTCCACGCAACTGAGTTTGCTGTATCACAAACATGTCTAACCTTCCCCCAGTTGTAATCAATGAAGCCTGATTGTGTATATCCTGTGAGCTACTGTTTCATTAACTCAATTATCTAAGGATATGAATTAACTCCTGTGGCTGGATGCTTCCCAGAATGATTGGGGTGTTGTGAAACGTGGATGGGATGCCCAAGTTCTTGGTGAAGCCCCATACAAGTTTAGGAATGCTCTTGAGGCTGTTAAGAAACTGAGGGAGGAAGCCAATGCTAATGACCAGTACTTGCCTCCTTTCGTGATTGTTGATGAGAATGGGCTGGCTGTGGGCCCAATTCTAGATGGTGATGCTGTTGTGACATTCAACTTTCGTGCAGATCGCATGGTTATGCCTGCTAAAGCATTTGAATATGAAGACTTCGATAAATTTGATCGAGTTCGGTTCCCTAAAATCCATTATGCTGGAATGCTTCAGTATGATGGTGAGTTGAAGCTTCCTAGCCACTACCTTGTTTCTCCTCCAGAGATAGAAAGGACATCTGGTGAATATTTGGTGCACAATGGTGTCCGAACTTTTGCTTGCAGGTTAGTTGGCACCAATTGATTATCTGATTTTATTGTAGCACTATCAATGTATGTCATTATTTCTTGGAGAGAACCATTCATGTGCTTCATAATTCATATTAAAATCCACCTACTCTCCACCTACTTCACCCACTTAAACCTACTCCACTAAACCTAACCCACTACACCACTACCACCTCACCTACTACACTCACCCTCTCCTATATAATGACCTACCACCACCTACTCCTCACCTACTACACTCACCCTCTCCTATATAATGAGCCACTCACCATTTGTAATAAAAATCAATCAACCTATCAATTAATAATACATATATTTTTAACATGGTATCAGAGCAAGGTTAAGCACTTAGTCTTTCTCGCTTCACCGGCGGGCGGCAACCTCGCCTTGGCCGCCCGCCGGACCTCAACCTAGTCCGCTAAAATTCTCTACACAAACCTTCACAACAACAATGGCGGATACCAATCGACGGCAACGTCCTGATTGCCAAGGCCCTCTCACGTGCCGGCGTGTACCGCATGTTCGGCTTTGTCGGCATCCCCGTCACCTCCCTCGCCAACAGCTTCTTGTTGAATGCATGGCAGAGGACCTACTTCAGTGACATCAGATAGGAGGGTGGAGTCCTGAGGACTCATATCTGTGGACAACAAATAAAAGAAGATACACGATCCCTGAAAGACAAGATAACGTGGAAGCCAGTCATCAACTTCAGTATCATCAATAGGAGGAGGTTCACCAGTTAGAACAACCTTTTCCTGATCATCGGTGTCAGATCCCCATGGTAGCCCCGGTAGACTAAACATTTTCAGCATGGATGCAGCACTTCTTAATTTTCTTCGAGACCATAAACGGCTATGGGACCTCAAAGTGTTATCTGTCCTCGGATGTGAAATAGAGGGAGTTTTTGCTTGAGGAAAGTCCACACCAGATGTTGAAACTTCAAAATGATCTGAGAAAACTTTTATTCCTCGAGGACCATCACCCATGAAGCTTTCTTTCACTTTGCAAAACTTTGCAGAAACTTTGTTGCAGAGATGGAGAAGGAAGGTGGAGGAAGAGGAGAAGCTTATGGAGCTTCGTTTGGTTTCGGCTTGTAACAGCAAGCAACAGCAGTCATGTTATAGGATGGGTCTGTGCTTCAAGCTTAGGCAGATGGAATTCTGCCCAACTTGTGGAATCTTGTTGCAGTATGAGTGGTGGTCTGCAACGCACATGGGCACCCACTCTATCTCTCTCTCCCTCTCTCCTCACGGACATCCACTGGGTCACCCACTCACTTTCTTTCTTTTATATATATCTATTATCTCTCTTTTTATTATACTATAATATGATATCTTTTAGTATAATAGTATGATATCTTTTATTGGGCAGACCTATGCACATGGGCACTTTATCTCTCTCTCTGTATCTGTTTATTATATTCTCACCCATACTCTTTTTTTTTTTTTTTCTCTTTTTCTTCTGCAGCCACTTTCTTTTATTTTAATATATGCTTCTTATACTATATTAACTACGGCACCCACGTACACTTCTGCACATCAACCACAGACTCCACCCACCAAAGCCATCATATTTTTTCTTCTTATTATTATTTTTCTTAAAAAAAAAACACAAAACCATTTCCAACTTTGCACAACAGCCCATCTTTTATTCATGTCGGGGCTCACCCCGATCACCCTTTTACATCAACAAAAAAAAAAAAAAAAAAACAACAACAACAACAACAACATACCCAACAACCCAAACAACCACATCCACAAGTGAGATTTTTCTTCTCTACTCTGCCGCCGGTCTCTTCTTCTTGCCTCCGTCCTGAGCAGCCCTTGACGGTGCTGCCTCCGTGTTTTTCACGCCGCCGCGCACGTTCACTCCCCCATACTCCTCCACTGCAGCATATGGCGGACCTCCGAATCGGAACATCACGGTGGCCTTCCGCTTCAGCTCCTTGTTTTCTGCCTTTAGCACACTTATCTCTGCTCGCGCATCCTTATACATGCGTTGGAGCAGAGCCAGCTGGGAGTTTAACTGTTGCACCTCATTAGTCCTACTCTGCAGCCGGTTCGACAAATTTGTAACCGCAGTCATGGTTTCCACACATGACTTCAGAGTATACTGATTGGCCTCAATATCAGTTTGCACTGCCATTTTTTGCTCCACCAACCGCATCGGAAAGTTCAACGGAGAAAAACCAGAGGTGTTTGGTTGAGGTTCACTGGCCACCGCACCAGTTATTTCTCTTGTGGACTCGTTCAGTTCTGGAAAGAGCGTGAGCAGACCACGGGACGAGGAGGCCAGGTTCTGGGTAGCTGGACGGGAAGAAGAGGCCATGTTGCTAAGTGTTTCAGAGATGGGTTGGTTACAGAGTCTTTACAGAGTGTTACCAGTGTATCTCTCTCAGCCCACGAAGAGTTTTTCAGAGGTTTCAGACTGGTTTGATTTCCACATGTTCTCTCAGCCTCCGCCTTCATTTATATAGCACATGACGAAGAGGCCGACACGCGCACTGTCGATCACGTGCATCGCCGCGTGTCTGGAGCGCCTTTTGATGGCACGTCTTTTTATGGATTGGGCACGCCTTTTGATGGCACGCCTTTTGAAAGATTGGGCACACCTTTTGAGGGTGCGACTTTTTAAGGGTCCGACAAGACTCTGTAAACTGTCCCGACATTGATTCCGGTTAGCTCCTTTATGGGTCCGACAAGACTCTGTAAACTGTCCCGACATTGATTCCGGTTAGTTTCTACAAGGGTCCAGCAAGACTCCGTAAACTGTCACAACAACTGTCACAGCATTATCTGCTACAACGGTCCGACATGACCCCATAAACTGTCTTCTACATCAGTCTGACACCGCCATCCAGTGTCCTCTACACCGTTATGACACCACCATACAGTGTCCTCTACAACGTTATGACACCCCCATACAGTGTCCTCTACAACGTTATGACACCACCATCCAGTGTCTTCACCAATGGTCTGACACGACCATACAGTGTCACCTATCCTCTTTTATTTTTATGTATTTTCTTATTTTGTTACTCTCTCCAAACTCAAGTTGGTTAGTTCCTATCCCCCTTGAGTTTGCGGGGGGCTATTAAAATCCACCTACTCTCCACCTACTTCACCCACTTAAACCTACTCCACTAAACCTAACCCACTACACCACTACCACCTCACCTACTACACTCACCCTCTCCTATATAATGACCTACCACCACCTACTCCTCACCTACTCCTCACCTACTACACTCACCCTCTCCTATATAATGAGCCACTCACCATTTGTAATAAAAATCAATCAACCTATCAATTAATAATACATATATTTTTAACAATTCACATAAACGAATCTTCATTATTCACAAATTTTATATGCGTGACTCAATGCTATCTTAAGCTGCTTATGCATTGTCGAACCCTTCTACATGGTAGACTGGATGGTAAACCCTATAATCAGTTGAATGAATTATTAGGATTCCATTATCTTCAATGAACTTGATGAAAATTTCAACTTATGTTCAGAAAATAACATACTAAACCCTCATTCAATCCATATTTATGGTTGATAATTTTTGCATGCAGAAAGCTTCTGTGATTAGTACCCAGTATATGGAAAGAGACATCCATCATTATTAATAAGGGTGAGTGAAATGAGGTTATATGAATGGATTGGAGATCACTAAAGTGTTTATCCTCTGAGAATGTCTAATCTCTCAAGTCATCTTTAAATGAATTAGATGTTATGTCATATTATTTGCTGGGTTCATGCATTGTTGCAAAAATTCACTAATGAACTTATTTTCAATTAATTCTGTCTTTTCTCCCTTTTCTTTTCTTAAAGAAATGTCTTATCTATTTTCTTCTTAACAGTGAGACTGTTAAATTTGGTCATGTTACTTTCTTCTGGAATGGAAATCGGTCAGGGTATTTTAATGAAGAAATGGAAGAATATGTGGAAATCCCGAGTGACTCTAGAATCCCATTCAATGTCCAACCAAAGATGAAGGCTTTAGAGATTGCTGAGAAGGCCAGGGATGCTATACTTGGCGGAAAATTCCACCAGGTAACTTAAGGCTTCTCTCTGTCTTATCTCAGGTATAAAAATAAAAATAAAAAATAAAAAAAAAGTTCAGGTTGTATATTTTGTCATTGCGCTTTCACTTTTTTTTTAGGTGCGCGTTAACCTACCAAATGGTGACATGGTGGGCCATACAGGTGACATTGAGGCCACAATTGTGGCTTGCAAGGCTGCTGATGATGCTGTGAAGGTATGATGGGTTTGTATTTCTATGTATTCTACCCTAATATTTTTGAATAGCCTGTTCCACATCGCTTTGTAGTCTGAATTATTTCAATTGGCATTAAGTTTTGTGCTTCTAGGCATTGGACGTAGTGTCACGACCCGAACCCGCCCCCATGGGTTAAGGACATAACCGGCCAGTAATCCTAAGATTACCTACGGCCTCAAACCAAAACAGACTTAACACATCAGAGTAAAGGGGCCAAAAAGGGAAGCAAAATTTAAAACTTTGTCCGTAGAGCTGTGCTTACATGGCACATCAAAACAAACCATACATATGTACGTTAATAACTCACAACAGAAACATAGCGACATAGGTTTTGTACAGACAGGATCATCCAAAACTAAGTCAACCCATAAAACTATAAGCAGACATATACAAAGCTTCGCCAACCTGACAAAATGTAAATATATAACAAAAGGCGAAGACGGGTCTCATGCGTGAGACACGAGGGCTGACTCTCTCAAAACCTTAGTTGTTCCAAGCAGACTTCACTGGAGTTGGGTTTACGCTTCTCTTGGCTCACCTACAAGACACATAAATGAGCGTGAGCGATAGCCCAGTGAATAATATCAAATATGACAGTTACATAACGATGTATAGAACAACATGCTCCAAACGGCCTTGGGCCCAATACATACTTCTATTTAACAAATATATATATATATATATATACAACTATACAAAATTCAAATCAAGTGTCTGTAGTTCCAAACATTCTGGCCTTTGGCCCATTCAGATTTCCATTCATATCAAAACGGCCTTCGGCCCGTTCATTTACGTCAAAACGGCCTTCGGCCCATACATTCATGTCAGAACGGCCTTCGGCCCACTCATTCATGTCCAAACGACCTTAGGTCCACTCATATATGTCAAAACGACCTTCGGTCCACTCATTTCTATCAAAACGACCTTCGGTCCATTCATTTCTATCAAAACGACCTTCGGTCCATTCATTCATTTCAAAATGGCCTCCGGCCCAATCGATTACGACAAAACGGCTTTCAGCCCAATCATTTATGTCAAAACGACCTTCGGCCTACTCGTTCATGTCAAAACGACCTTCGGCCTACTCGTTCATGTCAAAACGACCTTTGGCCTACTCGTTTATGTCAAAACGGCCTTCGGCCTACTCGTTCATGTCAAAACGACCTTTGGCCTACTCGTTTATGTCAAAACGGCCTTCGGCCTACTCGTTCATGTCAAAACGGCCTTTGGTCCATTCATTTACATTAGGACGACCTTTGGTCCATTCATTTATATCAGGACAACCTTTGGTCCATTCATTTACATCAAAACGACCTTTGGTCCATTCATTCACATCAAAACGACCTTTGGTCCATTCATTCATTTCAAAACGACCTTTGGTCCATTCATTCATATCAAAACGACCTTTGGTCCATTCATTCACATCAAAACGACCTCTGGTCCATTCATTTCTATCAAAACGACCTCTGGTCCATTCATTTCTATCAAAACGACCTCTGGTCCAATTACTTTCATGTCAGACTTTTGCCCACAATCCCAATCAGCAATTCCAGCAATTCATAAAGCTTATGAGGGAATAGACAATTGGACATTCACAATTATTCGAATATCGATATTACTCACAGTGATCGGCTTGTGGATTCGCCCTGGAACTTGACCCTACACGTTTCATGAACACAAAAGGGTCATTAACAGTTCAATCCGTTCTTTAATTCACATATTCCTCTTTAGGCTTTATTATTATCTCATCAACTCATTTACAATGCTTAACATATGCCTAAGAGTGCTTGCAACTGAAAGAGAACGGAAAACAGAACACAAAATGCAAAAACAGAATTTCAGAAAATATGGTCCCCGCTCGAGCGTGGACTTCCCCGCTCGAGCGGACCCTTAGGTCTGCAAAAGTACTGGTTGCCTTCAATTCCAGCTCGAGCGTGAGCTCGGCCGCTCGAGCGTACTGCCTGTCTACATAGCTCCCCGCTCGAGCGTCAACTTCCCCGCTCGAGCGGGAACCATGTCTGCAGAAAATGCTGGGAGCTCGATTTCTCCGCTCGAGCGTCACTTCACCCGCTCGAGCGGACGTCGAAAATCTGGGAATCCCAGGTTGAGTTCTTGAGCTCCATTCCGACTTTTAACCAACAAATCATGCATGTTGTAGCTCAAATATCACATATAAGTATACTAACAAGGTATAAACACCAAAACACCTTATTATGGAGCTCAATTTCAAGGATTAAACACTTGCATGTCTCAAATTGACACCAAACTCAATTCTATCATTCATATTCATGCATTCAAAGCTCCCATCTTCAATTATTCAGACATGCATGCCCATTTGACTTCATATTCACTTCAAATAATGTAATTAGTGCTCATTCCCATAAAATTTAACAAAGACATGCTTGCATGTGGGATTACACTACCAATCTTTCACAATTTCACAATTTACATGCTAGATTTTGTGATTCCTTAGGAGTTCTTCACATGCATGTACATATCAAGCCTCAATTTCAATAAAACCAACTCAAATCATGCTCTTGATCACAAACAACCCTTGAACACACAAGATTACACATTAAACTCATGAATTCAAGAATCAATGCTTACCTAGGGGCTCAATTCTTCCAATTTGGTCAAGCCTAGAGTTGTCTTCAAGACTTCCAAGATTCAAGAGCAAAACTTTGATTTCCTCCCCTCTCTCTCTCTAATTCGGGTCTCTCCTCCTCTAGAGAGTTAAACCAGCCAAGAATGAAATAAGATGAGGGAGTTGAATACATAAGGGTCCCATATAACCCCACTAAGCCTCATTAATTTAATATTACATATTTGAGCACCAATTCATTAATTAATCAATTTAATCTGGCCTGAATCATTTTTCAATTAAATTTCACCGTAGACTCTAAAAATTATGCCAATCACAATGGCGTAATCGATTTCGGGTTCTGTGGCCGATAAGGCCCTCAATTAAATTTCCAAAGCTGATTATTCAAACAGATATTCCTACGGTGAACAGATAGAATTTCAAACCACATATTTTCACATAGTGGAACACAAAATCATATCAAAATACATAATCACATCATGTTAAGGACCAATTAACATATTACGGAACAGGGGTATTACAGTCTTCCCCCCTTTAGGAAGTTTGGTCCTCCAAACTTAATTTACCTTTAGCTAAAAACAATTCGGAATACCTTCTTATGCAATGGTTCCAATCCTTTTGATAGTTAGTTGCTTAGTCTCGAAATCGGCAACACTCTGCTCTCAATCAGTCAAAGACTCAACTTTTTCCCCCACACGAGACTTGTATGGTGTCACACTGAAACTAGAGTGTAGGCTGTGGTTGTAAGCAAAGTCTGCCAACAATGGATAGATCTTTCAAATTCCCTGAAAAATCTACTGCATAAATTTGGAGTATTTCTCCCAGTGTCTAACAAGTTCTTTCTGATCATACATCAATTTGCGGATGGAAAAACAGCGCCGAATCATAATTCAGTTTCGTATCAAATTCGTAATTTGTCCAGATCATATACAGAAATCATAAGTCATGATTAAGTTTACGTGACACATCCATTAGCATTAACAGAACAGAACAGAACGGAACAGAACAGAACATATACACGTGAGGTTACGAATAACCAGTTTCATAAGGGAACCTTCGGGTCCGGGTAACATAACAGAACAGAAACTGAGCCCCCATTGCCTTTTGAAGGCTTTTCAGGATTCAAACACATTTTAGAATTTCTGCCTAAACAATAGGTACTGGGACTCCATGTAAATGAGCGATCTCATCGATGTAATCAACTTCTAACAGAATATACGTGTTCTCACTTCATTCAACAGTTTACAGTTTCAAATTTGGTTCAATATGCAATTCCCTGCTCCATCGAGTCTTTCCACATTATCTGATAGTTGTCAAAAGCATAAGACAATTCATATATTAATCCTCATGACGTCAAGGGTAGTATCAAAACAATCAATTACATGTCAAACACAATTTACACATCTTCGGATAATCAGGGTTTCTCAAAGCTCCTTGGATGTTAAAACATCTACATAATACCAAAGATGACATTCTAAACGAAACAAAGGAATAATCGTCTCGGAATCGAAGCACACCCGTTCGTGACCGTCGGTGGCCGATTCCAGATCGATTAGTCAAACCCACCCGTACGAAACCGTCGGTGGCAAAAGATATCTCAATCAAAGGTGCTACATAGGCTTAACGTCCCCTAGCACGAAAGGACACTCTAAGAATGTCATCAAAGCAACACAACACCATTCACTATAACCTGATTTCTCCAAAATCTGATAACACTGAAACGACCACTCTCCCTTACAAAACATGTTCTGATCAGTCAAAGACAAAAGTTCAGTACTGCTCAAAATCAAATCAATCTACCATCATCGGTTCCCATATCGTCAAACAAACAAAATGGAACAACACTCCTCACGACACCCAATCACGGGGTTTGTACAATTCGGTTCATTTTTAACACATATGTCCTCAATAGTTGGGGATTGGTTCTCAACGGTGTTCATAGTTAGATCAATCTGTTGACAGCCCACAAAAGGTCTTTCAAATAAGTCAAGTATTCCAAACGCATTCAAGTTTTGGGCCTATCAGTTTTTCTGCCAAGAATAATCTGGCTATTTATCCACAAGTAATTCTTAATCCCCTTTTTTACAAAATCAAATTAGATAGAGGGTCTTATCGGTCGATCCAAGCAACGGTCTTGTCAGATTAGATCGAACAAGGTTCCATCAAATTATATCAAATGAGGGTTCCATCGGAACAATATCAGACCAAGGTTCTATAAGGCATACTTCGTTTGCTTAGGTACATGGTTGATAGTTTCTCAACTGCCCTAAGTTCATCAGTTTCCAAAGTCATATCAAAATCATTCATCACAACTGTTCATATCCAAGTGTTTCAAATCACGTACAATACGGTATCGTCCACATAGGTTCAGGTATAGTTACATAAGCATGCAAGTGTTCATATCAGGAGGTACGTATCATAATCAGTATAGCAGTTCCCAAATAAGCCTTATATGCAAGAACATGGTGCACAGTAATACATTATACAAAGTTCCTCGGGTACACATAGTATGGGATTGTTACGCAAAAGTTCCAAATTAGTCACATCACCCAGTCAACTTTTTACCAATCAAAATATATGGTCTCACAATTATGGAGTTCATCATTTAGGGCGCTCAACTTGGTCACACGATTACAGAATCATAATTCTAGTGGTTTAGTCATTGAAGACGGTAACATAATAAATCATCCTGAGCATAGGTGTAGATATATATGTGCATGTGCCGAGTCAATCAATATCCCAAAACGTATTTCACAAATTTCCCAAACGGGGCATATACCTCTAATGAATACAGTCTCGATCATGTGGGTCTAACCAATCTAGATACACATGCAGCAGATATGAAATATATGCCGATCCGGATCAAATAATATCCCAAGCGAAGATGTACAAACGTACTAATTCAGAATCAATCAACACATAAGCATTCATTTGTAAACAGTATAGATACCTGGGATAACGGTTACAACATTCTGAGTGCTTTCTGGGATGAGTGTCATTACTCCATTCTGAGTAGCAATTCCTACCACTGGTACGGATTTAGCCAAGGCAGAGGATTCATTCACATTTCGTTCAATCCGGGGACAATTCCTTGCCGTATGGTTCGTTTTACCATATCTATAACGAGCCCCAGAAGTCTGATAACAAACTCCTCAGTATTTCTCACACTGGTGGTGGCAAAGGTTCTTGCCGTAGCGGCAACTGACGCTGTTGTCTCAAGATCCCTGCCAATTCTTGTACTACTCTTTCCGGACTATCAAGTCGGGCTGTGGAAGAACCTTCCAACCCGTATGCCCTTACTTTAGGGCTGAGCAAGTGATCCGTGAAATCCGTAATCCGATCCAGTCCAGTCCAATCCGATAGGTTTGGATTGGTTTTTTGAATCCGCGGTTCGGTTCCGGATTGAAGAATTAAAAATCCGTAGTCTACGGATTGGTTCCAGATTGAATCCCACGGTTCCGGATTGGAACCAATCCGAACCGTATACAAATAGTCTATATTTTTATTATACATCCTCTCCCATAGTATCTTCTTTTAATTTTATATAAAATCTAAACTCAAACCTAAAACCGTATAATATTTTCTTTTATCACTCTTGTTTGTTGGTTTTTAGTTTTAATTTGTAATGGTTTAAATACTTATAGTGAAACCAAATTTTCTCATTGTTGTTTAAATTTTAGAACAGTATGTCGCTATTATAGAAAAATATGTTGCTATTGTGGAACTAATATAGCGCTATGTTTATATTTTTATAAAATTAAAGTGTTATAAATATATTTTTGTTATTTAATTATGTGAATCCGTGGTCCTAAACCGATCCAATCCGTATTTAAATGGATTGGTTCGGATTGGTTCCATGATTTAAACGGATTGGATTGGTTCCAATTTTTTAGAAACCGTAGATAACGGATTGGTCCTGGTTTTATCCCAATCCGATCCAATCCGGACCATGCTCACCCCTACCTTACTTTGCCCATACTCTACACAAATTCTTATTAAACTTTACCAAATACTGGGATGCCCAGTACGAAATTAAATACAAAATCACATGAGTACATTCGCACATAAGCACATTGTTATATTCTCCTTTCACATACCGTACGCAATTAATCACTTACGTAACAGATAATTGCATATTTATCAAATATCGCATGCTGAACATTTACTAAGTGAGTATATACTCAAATCATGTTCATATTTCAAATAGACACCCGTAGGCAGGGTTGAATGCACATAAACAACTTTTCATGTATGTGCATTATATCAAAACAAACTTGTTGTACACATTAGTGTAACAATTCATATCTCATATTCGAATCATGTGTGGTACTTCTTTTAGCGTGACATATCATGTTGGTCAAGCATATCAACATATCTCATACATAGGCCACAGTATTATTTCCCCCGGGCGAGGGCCTGTGCCACGGTATTATTTCCCCCGGGCTAGGGCTTCATGACCATAAGCCACAGTATTATGTCCCCTGGGCGAGGGCCTCCGCTAAGGATACCACAATTATGTTCCAGGAAAATTTGGACAATCATCCGTACAAAACATAACATTCCAGGGTACTTGTCGTTTCATATCATTAACAAATATTTAAAGTTAAACATAGCTTTACGGAGTTCTTATTCACCGTCTGATTAAACTTGCATTATACAATATACAAAAGATTCTACAAATATGCATATACTAGAGAGCATATGTAACCAAACAGTTTGCAATGCAAGTATAGCACAACTTATAGCACATAATTGCCCAAATCAAAACACTTAAGCATATTCTCGATGCTTTCGAATTCATACTTATCACATGAATGCATCCTAAATCTTTTCTAGACGCTTATTGCTCTTTTGGACAAGTGCGTGAGTTATTAACTCGTGCTCTGATACCACTCTGTCACGACCCGAACCCGCCCCCATGGGTTAAGGACGTAACCGGCCAGTAATCCTAAGATTACCTACGGCCTCAAACCAAAACAGACTTAACACATCAGAGTAAAGGGGCCAAAAAGGGAAGCAAAATTTAAAACTTTGTCCGTAGAGCTGTGCTTACATGGCACATCAAAACAAATCATACATATGTACGTTAATAACTCACAACAGAAACATAGCGACATAGGTTTTGTACAGACAGGATCATCCAAAACTAAGTCAACCCATAAAACTATAAGCAGACATATACAAAGCTTCGCCAACCTGACAAAATGTAAATATATAACAAAAGGCGAAGACGGGTCTCATGCGTGAGACACGAGGGCTGACTCTCTCAAAACCTTAGTTGTTCCAAGCAGACTTCACTAGAGTTGGGTTTACGCTTCTCTTGGCTCACCTACAAGACACATGAATGAGCGTGAGCGATAGCCCAGTGAATAATATCAAATATGACAGTTACATAACGATGTATAGAACAACATGCTCCAAACGGCCTTGGGCCCAATACATACTTCTATTTAACAAATATATATATATATATATATATATACAACTATACAAAATTCAAATCAAGTGTCTGTAGTTCCAAACATTCTAGCCTTTGGCCCATTCAGATTTCCATTCATATCAAAACGGCCTTCGGCCCGTTCATTTACGTCAAAACGGCCTTCGGCCCATACATTCATGTCAGAACGGCCTTCGGCCCACTCATTCATGTCCAAACGACCTTAGGTCCACTCATATATGTCAAAACGACCTTCGGTCCACTCATTTCTATCAAAACGACCTTCGGTCCATTCATTTCTATCAAAACGACCTTCGGTCCATTCATTCATTTCAAAATGGCCTCCGGCCCAATCGATTACGACAAAACGGCTTTCAGCCCAATCATTTATGTCAAAACGACCTTCGGCCTACTCGTTCATGTCAAAACGACCTTCGGCCTACTCGTTCATGTCAAAACGACCTTTGGCCTACTCGTTTATGTCAAAACGGCCTTCGGCCTACTCGTTCATGTCAAAACGACCTTTGGCCTACTCGTTTATGTCAAAACGGCCTTCGGCCTACTCGTTCATGTCAAAACGGCCTTTGGTCCATTCATTTACATTAGGACGACCTTTGGTCCATTCATTTATATCAGGACGACCTTTGGTCCATTCATTTACATCAAAACGACCTTTGGTCCATTCATTCACATCAAAACGACCTTTGGTCCATTCATTCATATCAAAACGACCTTTGGTCCATTCATTCACATCAAAACGACCTCTGGTCCATTCATTTCTATCAAAACGACCTCTGGTCCATTCATTTCTATCAAAACGACCTCTGGTCCAATTACTTTCATGTCAGACTTTTGCCCACAATCCCAATCAGCAATTCCAGCAATTCATAAAGCTTATGAGGGAATAGACAATTGGACATTCACAATTATTCGAATATCGATATTACTCACAGTGATCGGCTTGTGGATTCGCCCTGGAACTTGACCCTACACGTTTCATGAACACAAAAGGGTCATTAACAGTTCAATCCGTTCTTTAATTCACATATTCCTCTTTAGGCTTTATTATTATCTCATCAACTCATTTACAATGCTTAACATATGCCTAAGAGTGCTTGCAACTGAAAGAGAACGGAAAACAGAACACAAAATGCAAAAACAGAATTTCAGAAAATATGGTCCCCGCTCGAGCGTGGACTTCCCCGCTCGAGCGGACCCTTAGGTCTGCAAAAGTACTGGTTGCCTTCAATTCCAGCTCGAGCGTGAGCTCGGCCGCTCGAGCGTACTGCCTGTCTACATAGCTCCCCGCTCGAGCGTCAACTTCCCCGCTCGAGCGGGAACCATGTCTGCAGAAAATGCTGGGAGCTCGATTTCTCCGCTCGAGCGTCACTTCACCCGCTCGAGCGGACGTCGAAAATCTGGGAATCCCAGGTTGAGTTCTTGAGCTCCATTCCGACTTTTAACCAACAAATCATGCATGTTGTAGCTCAAATATCACATATAAGTATACTAACAAGGTATAAACACCAAAACACCTTATTATGGAGCTCAATTTCAAGGATTAAACACTTGCATGTCTCAAATTGACACCAAACTCAATTCTATCATTCATATTCATGCATTCAAAGCTCCCATCTTCAATTATTCAGACATGCATGCCCATTTGACTTCATATTCACTTCAAATAATGTAATTAGTGCTCATTCCCATAAAATTTAACAAAGACATGCTTGCATGTGGGATTACACTACCAATCTTTCACAATTTCACAATTTACATGCTAGATTTTGTGATTCCTTAGGAGTTCTTCACATGCATGTACATATCAAGCCTCAATTTCAATAAAACCAACTCAAATCATGCTCTTGATCACAAACAACCCTTGAACACACAAGATTACACATTAAACTCATGAATTCAAGAATCAATGCTTACCTAGGGGCTCAATTCTTCCAATTTGGTCAAGCCTAGAGTTGTCTTCAAGACTTCCAAGATTCAAGAGCAAAACTTTGATTTCCTCCCCTCTCTCTCTCTAATTCGGGTCTCTCCTCCTCTAGAGAGTTAAACCAGCCAAGAATGAAATAAGATGAGGGAGTTGAATACATAAGGGTCCCATATAACCCCACTAAGCCTCATTAATTTAATATTACATATTTGAGCACCAATTCATTAATTAATCAATTTAATCTGGCCTGAATCATTTTTCAATTAAATTTCACCGTAGACTCTAAAAATTATGCCAATCACAATGGCGTAATCGATTTCGGGTTCTGTGGCCGATAAGGCCCTCAATTAAATTTCCAAAGCTGATTATTCAAACAGATATTCCTACGGTGAACAGATAGAATTTCAAACCACATATTTTCACATAGTGGAACACAAAATCATATCAAAATACATAATCACATCATGTTAAGGACCAATTAACATATTACGGAACAGGGGTATTACACGTAGTGTGGCTGCAATAATGTTAAATTGTCCAATATGAGTATTTTTTTTAATTATAAGAGTTGATTGATTCTCCAATTGCATTCCCTGAAATTGATTAGTTATCTTGTAAAATGATCAATTGAGTTTGGAAATCTGTTAAGCAGCAAAATGATAATTAAGTTTCATGAAACCTTATCAGTTATCACAAAAAACATGTGGACTGTGTTCAGGTCTATCTTCAGTGGTGCCTTCCTTGAATTTCTCTCTTTATATGTTGGACTCTGACCAATTCTGCTGATTGTACTGATCTTTATCCAAACCCCAACTGCAGATGATTCTTGATGCAATAGAGCAGGTGGGTGGGATATATGTTGTCAGTGCTGATCATGGAAATGCTGAGGACATGGTGAAGAAGAACAAGAAAGGGGAGCCTCTTCTTGACAAGAATGGCAATGTTCAAATACTTACATCTCACACTCTTCAACCGGTAAGCATTATGTACTCTTCATGTTTTTTGGCAAACCACAGAGAAATAAAAGACAAGGGGAAATCTCAGAACACCTGCTTTGATAGCTGGAAGTGGATAAATTATATTGTTGGGCAATCACCTTCCAGTTGTGGTTGTCTACAATTGGCAAATCGTGAACTACTGCTTGGGTTACTATTGGGCAGCTCCTTTTCAGGTTTAGTCATTTTGATTGAGAATAACTTGGCAGTGCTTGGTTTGCTAGATAATGCTTGTCACACTGCAAGTTATAAACGTTTCAAGATCATATGGCTAGTAATTAGGCCCACAATTAACATCATTAGATCAGATTGTGTGAATCTTGTCTTGGGTTTTGTTTCACAGCAATTTTATGGTTTTGCCTCTTTGCATGTGAGCTATGCAGCACAATATTGTTCTGTGTATTTTGCTTGATATAATTTGAGTTTCGTTTGTGCTATTAAATTGGTTTAATCAAGCTCCAAAGTTGCTAATAAATTGCCTGGGTAATCTTATTTAGGTGCCTATAGCAATTGGAGGTCCTGGATTGCTGCCTGGAGTGAGATTCCGCAAGGATGTTCCTGATGGTGGGCTTGCAAATGTGGCTGCAACTGTGATGAATCTCCATGGGTTTGAGGCTGCTAGTGACTATGAGCCAACTCTCATTGAGGTTTCTGATAACTAGTTCAAGTGCAACAAATTAAAATTTTGACTTGTACATGGTTACAATGTGCACTGGAAATATATTTCCTTGTTAGTGTCGAAAATAATTACAAGTCAAGAGTATTTTCAGCAGCCTAGTACAATTTCAGTTTGGGCACTGTCGTGCTGCAGTTGACACAATAATATTAGGGCAACTGTTCTTCTGTTTTTTTTGATAGCCTTCTCCCAAGTTTGGACAATAACTATGATCACCATGGTCCTGTATTTGGTTGTTTTGAAGGACAATCTCATTGGAGAATTTCAATCTCTCTATGATTCTCTCTTTTCTCTCTGTTCTCCCCGCCAATTCCTATTTGCAAACAAAGATTTGTACAACTATAATCCTTAATGTGAAAGGTTTCAGATAATCTTTTTAACATTAAATTCATCATGATAGCACTCAAATTTAATATTGAAATCAATATTTTAAACCCTTAGTCTCAACTTTGAGCTATGCTTTAAATGATTAGTGCCTAAATCTTTTTACTTAAAATATATAAATCCAAACACAATTTACATTTCAGTGCGTAGGAATCATCAAATAAAATTGAAAACATTGTGCATAAGATGAGTACATATGTAAATCCTGCAGGTTGCCCAGAGCTCTGATACTTTTTATCGCCTTCATTACATGTCAAACAAGCATATCCCCAAATATATCCCAAATATACATATACAGAAGGCAAATTTGAGTGAACACTTCAAGTTGTCTAATGATACAATACATCAAAAAGTTAGATAGGGGAAGCCTAATGAAATGATCATTATCATCTGGAAACACAATTCCATAGCATCATGTACAAAAGTCGCATGATCTTCAGTTAGACCACACATGAACCAAACCATGCCGATTACCAGTATAGATCTCATTTCGTTCTTCATCATAGAAAAGGGCTGTTATGTCTTCTAATGCCTCCGCAACTGTGTTTCTCATATGATAAGAGTGATGTTGCTTCTTTGAGCTGCTGTCAATACTGTAGTACTCATCAACTTTAGGACTGCCATTGCCCGCATTTATTTTAGCCAAGCATTTCCCAGTCAAGATATTGCTGATATTGATAGACCCAGCTACACCAAATAAGAAACAGTGAGAAACAACCCAATGTACTGTAATAGATTCCCCTTCCTGATTTCAAACTATGGCAACAAACTTCAGATCACAAACGTAATCATTACCCTATTTCTGCTGACGAATGTGCCTCAGGGAAACATATGTTTCAACATAATAATAGCATACAATCATTCTTTAAAAGTATGGTCACTCTCATAACATATCTCAGATGAACGTTCTAGAGGTTTCAAATGGAAAAACTAAGAACATGAATTTCTCAACAAAAATAAAATAAAATAATGACGTTTGGTCCTCCAGCCCTTTTTTTCAGGCTGAAACACCACCAATGTGTTCATGCTCTAAAAAATTAATATGAACGTGCCTATATGACAATCTGAGAAGTTCATATGATTTTTTAGATATTCCTTAAAATGTGCTTAAATAATCTGAAAGACTTTCAATCCAACATACAATGGGGGAGGGTTTGGGCATGGAAAGGGGATCTGGACCATTCCCAGCTCTAACCACAAGGTGTCATGGTCTTCTGGCTGCCATTCGTTAATAACAAGATAAGTACACAGAATTTACCATTTCTCTCCATCCAATGATCATCGGAATCAGCCTTGCAGTAAGAAATAATAAGATCCTGATCACTCGTTATATAAATGTTGTTAGTATTGCAGTCTGGATGCCACAATAGGTGATCCTCAAATGAAGTAACAAGCTCTCCGCGGAAGTTCCAAACAGCAACAGTTCGATTTCTAAATGTCAGGAACAGTTGGTTCTCATAAAGAAAGATAAAAGCTGATGGAGTCTTGAACTCAGTTCTGCTAACTTCTTTAAGTTCAGCATTGCGCACCTACAAAGACAAACGGGCAGTCACAAACACAGGCATACAGACAGTTACAGCTGTCAACAAGATGTAGAAAATGAAAAATCTGATCGTACATCAAGAATCTGGAGATTCTCATTATCTTGCTTGACTAGAAGCTTTTCATTGAATTGTTCTATGAAGTCCACCTTCTTATTGCGATGAAGTAAATGATTGAAGTCTTTAAGAACAGTGCCATCTTCTATTGATAGTATCTTCAAAGGAACATGGCTTTGAACTCTATTGAATATCAATAACATAATGCCTGGACTGTTTCAAATCAAGGAAATGTGACAGGTTAATGCATGAAAGCTTCTTCTTCATTTCTTCTTCTTTCTTCCTTTTCCTTTTCTTTTTATTTTTAACAAGGGCACAAGGAAACCGAAATGTGGAAAATTATACAATTTGGATCAGTTAGATAAGTACATGTGTAGCTTTCTCTGAGAACAAATAGAGCAACAACATCAAAAGCATAACAAAAATATAAGCAAATGACCACATACAGGTGACCTCATGCTGAACATTGCACAGTACTGTGTTTAACAGCTTAAATCAAGCAACTATAAGCTCAATCAAATGCTGGAGGGGCTAATAACTACCCCTTCATATTAATTAATTTTATCCCCATGTGGCCTAGAGTGAAAGCATAAAGGGTGACAAAAAAAAATTTCTTTCCCGCAAAATGTTTAAATTAGCCCCATAATTTTTTTATAATTCTCCAAATGGATTACAGGCAAAACACAAATGATAGGCAAGACTGTTTTGCTGGCCCTATTTAAATCTGCTCTAACTCTATATCTTTCATCTTATTAAACCTAGAACCAACGATCAACCAGACCTAACACTCCATCTCTCTCCCCCTTCACAGACATATGTTTGTACATCTATTTATATGCATATATGTATGCTGTTAGGGAGTTTGATATGCAATGTTGCTTTCCTAACAGCTTAAGCTTTTGGGAATAGTGTTGATCAAACATACATGTATAGCAATCATTTTTCACACATATATCAAGCATCTGTTGTTTAGAGAGAGAGAGAGAGAGAGAGAGAGATTGATTACTTAACCAACTACAAGTCATAGATACTATATTGGGTGCAGCCACAGGATCCCTGCATTGATTGGAAGCCCGAAAGAAACCTCTCAAAAAAAATTTGGACCTTAGCTGATCTCTAGTGTCACATTCTGACAAATCTTGATGCTATCCCTCACAAGAAAGCCCTGGGAGGTTATGGAGAATGCTAGAAGCTTCTAGAACTCCCTAGAGTTTTGTAGAGACTTGTACATAGTTGTAGATATTTGTAGACCCTTCTAGATATATACATTCTAGAATGATTCTAGAATAGTCTATAAAATAGAGTTGGAGGAAGTGTTTAAAACACTCTCCATCATTATAGTTCTAGAATATTCTTTGTAACCTATAAAAGGGAAAGGGCCTCATTTGCCCAAACCATCCAAAAGTAATCCAAAGCATTCCAAAGCAATACAAAGCAAACATTCTCCAAGAGCTGTGTGCAATCTTCTCCTAGCTCTCTTCCAAGAAGGCACTTGCACTATCTCTTCATGGGAAGAATTTAAGAATGAACTAATGAGGCAATTCTATCCCGAAAATGTGGCACATGAAGCCCGATTGAAAATGAGGGAGTTGAAGCACACCCGCTCTATCCAAGACTATGTCCAAGATTTCTTCGGGTTAATGCTTCAAATTCTTAATATGAGTGATGATGACTTGCTTTTCAACTTCACAGCTGGTCTTAAGCAGTGGGCACAGTTAGAGCTACAACGAAGGGGTGTCAAAGACATTTCCACTACACTCACCGTGGCCGAGACACTGGTGGAATATACAAAGCCAGAATCTTCTAATTCGAAGTCCACCAAGGATGGTCAAGGCAAAGGTGGGGTAGCAAAGTGGGCCAAGGAGTCTAAAGATTCTAAGACTCCAAGACTCCAAGAAACAGAGAAGTTGGAAGAAAGATGCCAAGAAAGACATCAAGCCTAGGGACAACTACTTCATTTGTGATGGGCCACATTGGGCGCGGGATTGTCCTAAGAGGAAGAGCCTTAGTGCAATGCTTGAGAAACAAGAAATGGAAGAGCAAGCACACATGGGGTGTCTAAAACTGCTCAATGCACTCGAGGCAAATCCAGTCCCAACAAACAACAAAGATCGGTCCTTGATATATGTAAATGCCAATATCAACGGCAAGGCTACTCAAGTGATGGTGGATACGGGAGCATCACACAACTTCATCAAGAATGCCATAGCCAAGTGGTTGGGGTTGAAGTTTGACAAGGGTCAAGGCTGGCTCAAGACGGTGAATGCGGAAGCCAAACCACTTGATGGCGTGGCTCAAGGGGTAGAGCTACACTTAGGGACTTGGCAAGGGAAGGTGGACTTCTCCGTAGCACCGCTTGATGCATGGAGTTTCTGCAACAATTCAACGTGGTGCCCCTCCCATGCTATAACTCTATGCATTCTCGAGGGTGGTCCATGCATGGTCTCCACAATGGCCAAGGCAAGTTCGGACAAGAAGGTACATTCTGCAATGCAAGTCAAGAAAGGCTTCAACGAGGGAGAGATCACCTATCTGGTTACCCTCCAAGGCGAAAGAGGAAAAAAGGAAGACACTCCAACGGAGCCACCAAAGGAGAATGCCAAGGTGCTAGTGGAGTACAAAGACATCATGCCACCTGAGTTGCCTAAGAGACTTCCACCTTGGAGGGAGGCGGACCACAAGATCGAGTTGGAACCAGGCGCCAAACCACCCACAATGGCACCTTATCAGATGTCTCCGCCGGAGCTAGAGGAGCTAAGGAGACAACTAAAAGACTTGCTGGATGCAAGCTTCATCCAACCATCAAAGGCACCATATGGAGCACTGGTGTTGTTTCAGAAGAAGCATGATGGATCATTGCGGCTATGCATCAACTACCGGGCTCTCAACAAGATAACCATAAAAAACAAATATCCTACTCCGATTGCCGATCTATTCGACCAACTTGGGCATGCAAAGTTCTTTTCTAAGCTTGATCTAAGGTCGGGGTACTATCAAGTGCGGATTGCGGAAGTTGATGAGCCAAAGACTGCTTGTGTAACTCGCTATAGCCCTTACGAATTCTTAGTAATGCCCTTTGACCTCACCAATGCACCCGCCACCTTTGCACATTGATGAACAAGATCTTCCACCCCCTACTTAGACCGGTTGTAGTGATCTATTTAAATGACATAGTCATCTATAGCACCACTCTTGAGGAGCATGTTGAGCACTTACGGATTGTCTTCAAGACACTAGGGAAAATGAGTTGTATGTTAAAAAGGAAAAATGCTCATTTGCAAAGGACGAAGTTGCCTTCCTTGGCCATGTAATCAAGGGAGGCAAGCTTCGCTTGGAGGAAGGAAAAGTAAAGGCAATCAAGGAGTGGGAACCACCCACCAAGGTGACGGAGCTGCGGTCTTTTCTTGGGCAAGTCGAAGAGGGCACCATTGGGCATCACGGCAACTTATGACAAAGAGGTAGTCTGTCTTAGCAGACCAAGTGGTTCGACGACAAAACTATGCCCCACGTCATAAATACTTCGTGAAATGGAAAGGATTGCCTAATTGTGAGGCTAGTTGGGAACCAGCAGAAGCTTTGTAGCAATTCGAGAAAAAGATAAGACGGTTCCATGAAGAAGACGTGACGAGGGCGTCGCCGCATTAGGTGGGGAAGAATATCATAGACTGACAAATCTTGATGCTGTCCCTCACTAAAAAGCCCTGGGAGGTTGTAGAGAATGCTGGAAGCTTCTAGAACTCCCTAGAGTTTTGTAGAGACTTGTACATAGTTGTAGATATTTGTAGACCCTTCTAGATATGTACATTCTAGAATGATTCTAGAATAGTCTATAAGATAAAGTTGGAGGAAGTGTCCAGAACACTCTCCATCTGTATTACATGGGCTCGGCACTTTAGGGCGAAGTACTCGTGTTGACACAACATGACATGACACGGGTGTGGGTGTGGAATCTGTATCAGATTCGCCTGTTCTCCCTCGGACACGGCTCTTTACACATAGCAAAAGAAATGAAAGAGGAGAGAGCAAGAGAGAACCTGGTCGAAGCTTCATCAGTCGAACACCCCAGACAACTTCAAAAAGCCTCTCTCTCTCTCTCTCTTGCCCTCTCTCTCTCTCTCTCCCTCACAATCGCAATCGCTATCGCGATCGATCGCTTCACTTTTCTCTCCCTCTCTCTCCGTCGTTAACTTGATTCATATCTATCCGTACCTATCTATATAATAATAATAATAATAGTTAATAACTATAATAATAATAATTATTATATAACATATAATATATTTATAAGATAATATACTTATATATATTAATAAATAAAAAAATAAACACATGTATGTAAAATAAAATAAAAAAATTAATTAGAACACATTATTTAAAAAATATAATAAATAAATAAAATAATTAATGTATATTAAAATAAAAATATTTATAAAAAAATTAAAAAATTTGCCATGTCCCCTGCCGTGTCCGTGTCCTCATTTTTTAGAAATTGTCGTGTCCCGTGTCCATATCCATGTCCGTATGTATGTCCGTATCGGTGTCCGTGCTTCATATATTTTTATTTATTATTTATATAATATAACTAATCTTTATATAATAAATATATATTTTCTTTAAAAAAACTATTTAACGTATCCTCGTACCCGTATCCAAATTTGGATACATATCCACGTATCCTTAATTTTTAATTTTGAAGTATCCGACCCCTAGATACGCACCCGCACCCGTACCCGTACCCGAGTCCGTGTAACATAACTCTCCATCATTGTAGTTCTAGAATATTCTTTGTAGCCTATAAAAAGGGGAGGGCCTCATTTGCCCAAACCATTCAAAAGTAATCCAAAACATTCCAAAACAATACAAAACAAGCATTCTCCAAGAGCTTCTCTCTAACTTTCTCTAAGCTTTCTCTTGTGTGCGCAATCTTCTCCTAACTCTCTTCCAAGAAGGCTTACTTAGGTGCAAGCAAGGCGTGGTTGGCTTGGAAAAACCAAGACCGTGACACTAGGAAGGTTCCCTAGGCTTAAAAACGACCAAAATTTTTAATTGTGTAAAATGTCAAAAATGTGACGTGATAACCTTCGAGAAGGGAAAGTCATTGATACAATTTAAAACAATAAGATAAGAACATTTCATTTCACTACCAAGAGGAAAATTGTCGAAAGCTAAAAAAATAGTAAGGATTTGGCAACCAAACTACATTAGTTTAAAATTTGATTCTCTCTCTCTCTCTCTCTCTCTCTCTCTCTCTCTATATATATATATATATATATACAAGTGAGTTTGTCGGGTTTCATTTTAAATTGTTTGCTGCTGGAAGGAGAAATCTTCATTGAACAACATTGTCCGCTGTACTCCTCTCCATTTTTCTATAATAATTCTTATGGTTCTGCTCTTTCCTACCATGACATATGCAAGCTACTTAAATTTGGCAGCAATGAGATCTTATGAATGCAAGGAAAGCTCAAATATCACACATATTATTTGCTCCTTGAGATTGTAGATCAATGGACTGCCAGTCATGGATTTAAGGTATACTGAAAAATTTCTCACAATGTTAAAGGAACAAAAGATTTTGTGATGATATGCTATCTTCCCAATCTTGTTCAGTTTTCCCAAACTAGTGGTTGAGTTTTCTCCTAAAAAGGCAACTAATGCAACCTATTTAACCCCCGACTTACATAAGTATAGCAATCTTTTAGTCTAGCAAGAAGTAATAGTAAGAATTATCTAGTAATTCTGTATCTTTATTACATTGACCTCCCCTGAGTTTCCCCTAACAAACCACAGTCACACACACAAACCATATGCATGCTAGACTTCTAAACTATGTGATCACAAAAACAAAGCAAATTCCACTTACTTCAGAAAAGAGAAATAAATTCTACAATAAATATTTTGTTATGATGAAGAAATATTGTTGTGTGCACTTTGGACAAAATAATTCTTTTGAAGATATGCTTTGGTGTTTTTCCAAATGTGCAGCCTCAATACTATGCAAACAATGAACAAGACGCCTGTGTCTCAGAGAGAGAGAGAGAGAGAGAGAGAGAATACCTGATCTTGATTTCTTGTACATGTTTATCTGATATAGAGTACAACATTGTATAGTTTTTTAGGTCAAACACCTTGTATATACTGACAGAAGCAACAAATATAATGTAAGATTCCACAATAAAATACTCTGCAGTCGAGTAATAATTGAAATATTATGAGTGGCAGAATAGATACCTATCTTGAGCCGAGTAAGTAAGAACTTTTCCATTAACATCATCAAATTCCACAAAACCAGGCCATTTCAAAGACTCGGATTCAAAAAGAGGAAACCCAGCATCTGGTTTCCCCCTCTGTATATACCTAAAGAATTAAATGGGAATAACATCAGTAAGAAAACAATAAGATAATGCAAACATATGGAATTAAAAAGAAGAAAAAGCAAGGCCAATAGAGAAAAGTTCAACGCACTCAATCCTCGTGGATCTGCATTTCAATGAGCTGAAGTTATCTGAGGCATAAACCGAAACTGTGATAAGTGAATCATTATTCTTATTGTAAAACAAGCTTCGAATGACTTCATCAGGACTAACATTCAAGAAACATATCCTCTTATTTGTCTCTGCATTTAGAATGTCAGCAAAGATCACATTAAAGAGCAGTTGCAGTCTTCACAAACTGAACTTTAAACATGACAGAAAATCCTTTGAAATGTATAGGCGTGCTACTACCTCTACTAAAAGCGGCACAAACACCAGAATGTGCAAGAGCAAAGACGGTGTCATGTGCTGCGACTATCTCAATAACTTTTGTCCTCTTCATCAAGAAAGGCAGTACCAGTGAGCAATGGCCCTTAGGATCATGAGTGTCATATTCCTCCTAATGCAAATATAAATAGACAAATAAGTACAAAGAAACATACAACCTTCAAAATATTAAGCATAATTTAAGTATGTAAAAAGATCAATAAAGCTACACTTACCACATTCTGTCCACTACATGATATGACACACTTACAATGGTTGGATATTAATGAGATTCATGTGGAACTTAATGTATTAATGGTTGTGGATGTACCACATTAGATGGTAAAAAGTTGTGGTTATCCTATAATTAAATATTGGTAGAATATTAAGATAAGGACGGCCTCAATACTTGTCCATTTTGATGCTAATAACATGATAAAAGGGAAGTGCTCATGGAAAGTAATGATTTCACTGCTCAATGCCATGACATGATAAAAAGAAACTTGTGATAAATGCTGATTTCATTTTCAATGCTATGTAAAATAACAACATATCCAATAACTTTTTGCACCATATAAGCCTCAAACAACACATTTTGTCCCAATATCATAGTACTCTCAAGCCAACAGAAAAAAACATTTAGAAGGGAATGATCGGGTACGTGACTAGTTATCTATTTTTGGTTAACATCTTCCCCAAAGAGGCATAAGACTAACTCTATACTTCATATAGAAGGGCATTATCAAGTCAAAGCAAAGACGACCGTCTTAGCCTTGGGGGAGAAAAGACTATCATGCAAGAATTTCCCATCCACCTTGACTAACATCACCTTGCGTCTGTTGGCAAGACTTAGGGAGCTTGTTGAACTTAGTATACGATCACAGTGTGGCCTCCAAGTTGCGTTATGGTCCTAACTAGGACATGGGAATCACATGACTTGGTGGCTATGTGTAAGGGATCAACCAAGTGAAGACGATATTTCTACCTCGGCCTGATCAAGGTACGAATATTGAAATATGCCTCTACCTTGATTTATCAGCTTAGAGATTGAATCTTATCGAGTGATCCCTTGGACACATGGGATCTCAATATTGGCTACTTAGCCTCCAAGTGGTTAATTTCCACAACCCTTGGAGGCTAAGTATTGATTGTCAGCACTTTTGATTGTGGTACATCTAATATTGGTACATCCACATTAGATAACCACAACCCTTGGAGGCTAAGTAGCCAATATTCACTCCAACCCTTGATCGTCAGCACTTTTCATCTCTCCGGTTCACTCCAACCCTTCTACAAGTGGTTAATTTAATCAAAAGAAATTACGTAATGGTAGTTAAAAACTTGTTTTACTAAGCATCTTCCACAATAAATGTCATGTCTTTATTGATCATGAAAACCAATATTCTATATAAATTGAACGTAATGTGTTCCCATCACTTAAATCAAAAATAAATCGAAACTTACACATGATGAGCTATGGTTGTTAACTGTTAAAAAAGCCATCCTTAACATACAATTTTTTTTCCCATTAAAGATATGCATATGTTGAAGCTACATAATATAGAATTTCATATTGAATAATTCACATTGGAAATAAGTTGCAAAGACTTTAAGCAAATCTTTATGTTTGATTGCATTAATTTATGAAAGAGTATGGAAATGTTGCTGGTTGAAGAATCAAAAACAAATTATAATCTTTAACGGCAAACTATCAGCATCACAATGGTTTCCATTCATCAAATGGTGGTATAAGTTCAGCAATGAACCTTGGTTCCGGTTCGGTTGTTTTCTGGGAAAAACAATCAGTATGCTTGGTTTGAGTTTTCTGGATTAAGTTTTTTGAAAATTGAGTTTTTTGGTTTTCGTATTCTTTTGTTTTTAGTGAATATTTTTTAAATTTTAAACATTTTTTTTACTTTTTTAGATGCACCTTAGTTAGATGTATCTAAAAAGTAAAAATATTTTAAAAAATATTTTAAAAAATTAATAAATACATAGAAATACAAAAAATGTACTAAATTCTTATATTTTTTTTGTATTTTTGGTATTTAAGGTGTTGTTTTCAGTATCCTAAAGTACAATCTTAGCAAAACACACACACACACACACAAACAAACAATATATAAACTAAAAAATAAACATTGAAGTTGGTGAGCAGTGCAAGAAAATATTTCGATTCCACAAGGGTAAGTTACAATCCATCCAAAAGAGGGGAAGGGAGTGGGAAAATGAAACAAACCGTCAAGTGCATGTTGCGGAACCTCTCCTGAGCATTGGTCATGGAAAAGGAACGGTCGCGCTTAGAAGAAATCTCTCTCCTTTGCAGCTTCTTCACACTGTTTACAAAGTCAGCTCGGGGACGTTTATTCGCCAACACCCGCCTCCTCATACCACTGCATGGCCCCCGTGGGCTTGCAGATATCCGCCTTCCCCCTTCCATATCTCTCTCTCTCTAAAACTCACCCCACCCCACCAGGATAAATTAAACTCTCAAACAAATTTTCCCATTCCAAATCAAATCATCTTTCATTTGCACTAAATTCTATTTCAATTCAAAAACAAGTGGAGAGAACCATGATTCAGATATCGAAATCTCAAGCTTCAAGAATAATAATAATAATAATAATAATAACAATAATCTCAAGCTTCCAGAAAAGAATGAAGGGATAAAAAGTGGAAGCAAAATTAAAAGAAATACTAATCGGAGGGAGATATCAAGAGATCAGCACTACGAAACTGTCCTAAAGAGTAGTAGCAAGTAACATCACTCACTATTATTACCCCCCATCAAAGCCAAAAGCCAACTCCCCAAAACAAAACCCCCTTTTCCCTCAAACTCGACCAAACCCTAATATCTGTTACATTAATAAAAACTAAGGATAGATACAAATTAATTAATTAATTAATTAAACAAATGACTGAAATAAAACAGAATAATCACTGCTTTTCGAATATATAATATGAGATGTAAATTCTGGGGAAGAGAAAAATTTATGTTAGAAGAACAAGTGTCGGGGAAGAGACTACAATAGTTAGAGGAATGAGGGAAAGGAGTTGAGTTGAGTTGAGTTGAGTTGGGGTTTTACGTAGTTAATTCCACAGGTTAGTAGAGATAGATAACGAGCTATAGATAGAGATGAGTTTTGTACCTCCGACTTTTTTTCAAGAATCCCGATTGTCGTTGGTCGGGTTAAAATTCAAAACTCCAATCTACCTCGTATCTCATCTCATAGCATCGCATCTCATCATCTTATAAACAAAACAAAAATGGACTACAAGTACAAATAATAATATATAAATACTTTTAAATTATAAATACATCCTTTTAAATTTGTTTAAAATACAAATTATTCTTTTAGAGTTTGAAAAATTATAAATATTTTTTTATCAGAAATTTTTTATTTAACAAAATTAATTGAAAAAATAAAATTTTTAACTGTTCACTTATACAATAATAAAATTATCTGAATTATTAATTAAAATAAAATTTTAACATTATTAAAAATTGTTAATTAACTTGATAATCTATTAATAAAATGACCTATTTATTATGAAATTAAAAACTTTATGGAGCATAATGTAATTTCTAGAATTACAATGAATAATTTATAATTTAAGTAAATCTCAAAGAGTGTATTCGTAATTTATTCAAAATAAAAAATCACATATGTATTAATTTTGGGACATACACTTCTCCAAAAAATAAATAAATAACATGGTTAAAATTTTGATTTATTGTGATCGTCAATGATATTGTATCACAACTCTTAGTTCAATACCTCTAGAATAAAATAGATATTTTGATCTTATATTAGCTCATTTACAATATGCGTTTTCCCGGAGGATTTCACTACAAAAGTATCCATATATTTTTTTTCCTCAACAAAAAAAAAAAAAAAAAAATCAACTTGCTTTGAACTCTTTAAAATTTCATTTGAGATCAATTTATTTATAAAACAAATTAAGCATTATTAATACATTTTAAAACTCATCAGCTTCGTTTAGAGATGGATAAACCACATTATTACATATTTCAACTGGATCCAACCAATATAAATGTTTAAATCTTATTGGTATTGCGTTCATTTTCTTCAAGTTGGCAAATCACTGCAACAATGGATGTGTGTAATTGGCATATAAACTTGTTTCTTAACCTTTATATTTACAGTTTTTATTTATATTTATAAAAAATAAATAAATAAATAAACAAAATTGAAGTATGCAAAAGATAAACTTCTTTTTGGTTTCTATTTTACAAAAATTATTAAATTCTTGTAACTACAAAACAATTTCACTTGTTTAGAAAAATAGTTTTCATTTTCTCCTCTTCTCCCATGCCTCCTGCCACCACATAGCTCATTAGCACCATTGGTACACACATCCAGCCACTCCCACCTCCAGCCGTCACCGATGACCTCTTCAAGCCACCACCCTTTGCCAACACATCAGACCTCCCCCATCTCTAGCCACCATCACCAATAACTTCATCTGCGAACCAACAACCACCTTTGACCATCACCTCTTGCTAGAAACCATCTCTCTCCGACTACCGACAACCACTTCCAGCCATCACTTCCTGAGGCCAACAACTACCATCGACACCACCGCCAACCACCTCTCACCAACAAAAACCACATCTAGTGACTAACAACCACCTCAAGCAACCATCTCCAACCAGTTTCGGCCACCATCTCCTATTCAAAATAAGTTTTTAAAAGGCATGTACCAAACATGTTTTTTTGTTTTCGCTTTTATCAAAGATAAACATTAACTATAATGTTACCAAATGGCAACTTAATTAGATTACATTTACCAGTTCAGCAACAGATCCCATGGTTGCAACCCCACCTCTTTCAAGGAGGGAAAGAGCCAGTTCACACTCATGCCATCCTCTCAATCCAGTGGCCAATTTCCTCAGCGTCTCGTGCTTCACTTCCCGAATCCACACTGGAGCAAAACTCACTACCAAACCAACTAAACAAGAGACGTAAGCTTTCCACGTGGTCAGATCACATCCCAGCGATATGTTCCCATCCAACACCCCTGCAACGAAGTCCATGTGGACCCCAACCACACGCAACCTCTTGGAGAATGCCCATGACGGAGGTTTGTCGCCAACACCCCATATGCAAGCCCCTGACATAACCAACAAGTATGCCATGGAATATCCCTCCAGTATCCGGGAGACAGCATTCGCCCCATCACCATGTTTCGTGTCCCTTGCAGAGAGTAACCACATCGGGATAGTCTCCTGATGTAATTCCTGCACCAGCTGAAGCCCACCTGCAACACACAAGAGGCTTGCACCGAGTGTGGCCACCTCCTTTGCCCTGTCAATGGCAACAGCTAGAGATGCTCGGCTAGACTTCAAGGGGTTGGAATCCGTGCTCGCCCATCTCGCAGCTAATTCCTGGGCAGAATTGGCAACAAGCTCCACTATAACATGATTCACATGTTGGACATGGTGTATTGTACGACAAGATCGGAGGAAAAGAAATCCAGGTGCTACGCGAGTGCAAAGGCCTGGAGCTGAGATAAAACTGCCCAAGAGACCATTCACTCCATTTGGATTAGTCAATGGAGAGGCTGATAGATGGAGTGATCCAAGAAATGAGGTGAAGCAACTCCTCAAAAGTTGAGCTACAGCTTCCTGGTTTTGCCTGAATACAGAGCGAGAACAAGATACAACAATGAAGTCATGCCAGCGGCGGACTTTCTGGGACCAAAGAGAGCTAATTATTGGCATGCTAGGCCAAGGGCACCCTGAGGCACAGTTCTCCAAGGCAGGTCCAGCAACAGCATGGATATACTCTAAACTCTTATCAAGTTTAAAAGTAATTGTTAAGCTGACAAGAGCTGCCATTGGTAGTGGAAGCATTGCTGGTGAAACCCCTGCAGAATCGAATCAAAGGCCTTAGTAATCTCAGTACAACGTTTATTTCAGATTTAACTACTAAGTGAAAGCATCTCTCTCTCTCTCTCTCTCTCTCTCTCTCATACCAAAGAACAGACATCAGTGGCACAAATTGTTTGCAAGCTTTATAAAGACTTAATAGAACAGCAGAGGACTTGGAAGGGTGTCATAATAGCCATCGTTGAGTTATACTGTTTCTCTTAATGGAATGATAAATCCATCAATACAGACTAAGAAATGAATTGAGAATTTAAACCAAATAAAGAAATATGGGTGACAATAGAAAGAAATATAGAATGCCAACTGAAATTTTTTGTTAAAAGCCAGAGGCAGTACCAGTGAAGGACAAAAGTGTCATCTTGAATGGTGTCATCCAAGCAAAAAACACAAGGACAAAGTAGTGTTGTCTGTTATTAAGGGTCCGTCACAATAGTTGTGTTTTTGGATGATTACAATACTTTTGCTTGCTGAACTTTACCAGGAACATGGATCATTATGTTATGCAACATGTGGACAAGAACACAATACGCCTCAGAGTCTAATATGTGGTACAAATGTACAGTATGAGTCTGCATATCTAAAATGTGAAGAGAGAATTCTGTTGGAATATGTCCCACATCGCTTGGAGTTGCTCCATTAGTGTTAGTTATAAGGTTCTAGTTTCCTTCTCTTTAACACCTGAGTTTTAAGGAGAAGTGTGGACTGGACTTTTCAATTAATTCTAATTGCAAAAGTGGTTTTCACTAGATCAATTACACCAACAATGAAGGTTAGCATCATTAGAATGTGCATGTCGCTAAAACATCCCTTTTATGTTGATATCTCAAAGTTTTAATCATTCTCCCCTTCCCCCTATTCTCTAAAGCTATGTTTGGATCATGATTTGGGTAGGGATTTGGAAACGGAAAGGAAACGGTGAGGGAAATGTGAATAAAATATGAACTATTTTTTTTTCATTTCCTTACTTTTCTTTCTTTTTCCAAATCCCTACTTAAATCCATGATTTAAACACAGCCTAAGAAAGTTTCTTTGTAATTCTTGATTTTGTAACTTCTACAGAGAAACTAAGTAAAACCACTTCTTCAAGTCACTATCTACCTATTGAAACAAAAGACTCTGCATTCTAGGGTACACATTCAAAAATGCGTCCCACTAGGATATTACTATTCTTTCGTATGGAAGGGTTTTCCTACAAGAACAAATTAAACACACTAAGGCAGATAGAATGCCTAAATCTGGCATTAATTAGTGGATGTGGGTGCAGATAACAAGAGTCAGAGCATTGCAATGAGGAATTGACCAATAAACTGTGGAATATTTTGCGTTATTTTTAATCATACAGTTTAAGACTTTGAAAGACAAATATACTGAATACAAAACACTCATTTAACCTACCAGACGAACAGCTCGGAAAATTAACACCAGCACCAGCAAGAATTTCCTTAATTTCAGACTCAATAGTTATGAGGTTTGCTGCCGGACTAGGCCAGTCCGTTCCATTCATTGACACCGGTTTCCATATACCACGAGTAACTTCTGCAGAAAAGTAACTAATTATAGCTCCAAGAGAAGCAGGCAGAAAGTCGATAAGGTCCCTCAGGCCTGCAAGGCATTTATGGGCACATCAGAGGCATGCTAGTTGATGAAAATATATAAAACATACAAAAACTTCTATATAAATTTCATCTTCAAAATTTCTGTAATACCATCTGTTATACGGTTGATTATTAGGTAGACACAAGAAAAAGAAATAAAAATAAAAAACAAGGGCAAACTTCATTTAACCCCCTCGTGGTTTGGCCCATGTGCAGAATGCCCCCTTGTCATTTTGAAAATAATCACATAATCCCTGTGTGTTTTGTGCACTAAATTGCACACTAGCTTCCATTAATGGAACGTGTAAATTGACAATTATACCCTCATCTTTTTATGTTTCTGAATGTAAGTCATATGCATATATATATATATATATATATATTCAACAATTCACACCTTTCCAAAACAACTGTTTTTTTTTTTTTTGACATCTCCCAATCTGAGAGTGTAGAGAAGCACAGGCAGCCTCCATTTCTGGCGAAACCCCAATCCCTCCTCTTCCCCTCAGGCAGTCCACCACTTCACCTCATCTCATCTCCGGAAACCTCCATTTCCGGCAGGCCCCACCCTTCCTCTTTCCCTCCGGCAACCGCTTACTGCTCCACCCCTCCCTCCCTCTCTCTTCCTCTTTTTTTCTTTTTCTTCTCCAATAATTATACAATAACTACACCAATAGATATAGAAAAAGTAAAATCAAGAGAGAGAAAGAGAGTTCAAACCGTTGATTTTTGAGAAAATTGGAAGGTAACCATCAAAGAATTTAGACATAAACATAGAATTCATTCACCGTCACATATATGGTAACTACAGCTACAAATCTTGTTTAAAATAAAAAGAAAAACAATAAAATTGAGAGAGAGGATTAAAGGCAAGCAAAATAACTTTTGAGGATCAACTGGGTAATTGTTGAAAGAGGCTCTTTCAAGATTGAATTTGCTGTATTTTTCTTTGGGAAAGTTTTGAATGTTTCTGAATTTTAGGTGGAGGGAGGGAAGAGCTTTGCTGGGATATTTTGTATTTTTTGTCTGAAATTGGAAGGGTGGAGCAGGTGGCACCGGTGGAACTGAAAGGGAAGATGAGAGGTAGAGGAATGGCAGGTTTGTAATTTTAGAGACTTATTAGGGTGTTTTGGTCTGAAAAAAAAAAAATATCATTCATACCAACTCTCAACAAATGTGTGTGAATTACACTTTTGGTTAGTTTTGACAAAAATTGTAACTATGCATTTAGTCCATAAACTACGTGAGAGTTATGTGGTTATTTTCAAATGATAGGGGGACAATCTGCACATGAGCCAAACCACAAAGGGTAAAATGAAGTTTGCCCAAAAAACAACATGGAAAACAAATAAGCTATAAATAGCAGCCGTCATTGAACCTGTTGTCAGATCCCGTGATGAAAGCCTTCCATGAGCACAAGCTGTTAAAATTGCCTCAAGAACAAACGGGATGGCTTCCAATATCTCCCACGCAGGGAGTACAGGTCTCTGATAAGCATCTTCTGCTGTACTAGCTGAGGAACCACTAACACTGCTGCTGCTCGATAGCATGGAAGAGTCACTGGACATGGTCCCACTTTTAGTCATCTTCCAGAAAATCATATTCAAGATCTTATTAGCAACTTGATGGACTGGATTCCCACTACAGAGACCAGAAAGTGTGGAAGCTATACAGGATTTGTTTTGACAGTACCAAGCCCGTAATTTTGGATAAGAATCAATATATATGGGTTTATCCATTGTGGATCCATGCATGTTTGAACTGCTGTCCCTTTCCTCCTGGGAAACAGAATTATGTGATTGAATGCGGCTATTGCGCAATAACAAAAGATACTCCAGTGTAAGCTCACCCCCAATGGCCCCTCCTCGTCCCGTAATACACTGCTCAAGGGGAGGTCGGTAGAATTTCCACAGGCGAAGAAGAAAGAGAAATGCAGAAGAAAAGACCATGTAAATTGAAGATTCATCGCCAGTGCTTGACTTGGGACTTGATGTTGGTACAAGTGACCCAAAAGTCTCACAAAGTGGCATTAGAGAAACTGCAACTTCAGGCACCTGTAGGAACAATAACTTTGAATCTATAGGACTCCAATAGTAAATTGCAATTAAAATTTTGAATTCATCACAGGAAAGCTAAGATCGCAAGAAAGCTAAGAATGAGAAGGGAAACTGGATGTTGTAGAATGCAGTTTGTTCCAACATCATAGCCATACTGTTAGAATTTACCATCAACTACACACCACTACCACCTCACCTACTCCACTAAACCTAACCCACTACACCACTACCACCTCACCTACTCCACTAAACCTAACCCACTACACCACTATCACCATCCACTACACACCATCCACTACACCTACATCTATATAAGGAACCATTTTGTAATAGACAATATACAACAAACAAATATCAATCAATAATACAGTATTTTTTAACATTTTTTAACATGGTATCAGAGCAAGGTTAAAGATCTTGGCGTTCATCGCCTTCCGGCGGGCGGCAACCTTGCCTTGACCGCCCGCCGGAGCTCAACCAATTCAAACCTCCACAACTGCCTATGTCATTCACTAAATCACTATCTTTACCTCTTTACTACCAGCTACAAGATCTTCTAGTGTGTTGCTCCATAGGAGGGTTTACACCGAAAAGCTAATAGCACATCCTATTTTATCATCGACCTCAGAACTTCAGATGTATTATCAATCTCCAGATTCCAGTTCCACATCTTGTTCATAGTTCACCCTGAACTGCTACAGTTGCTTGCTTAAAGGACTTAGAGGACTCCGTGCTACAGTTTCTTGGTCTTTGTGAGGTTTCTTTCCTCTTCAGTATCCATACCATTTGCAGATTTTGAATATGAAGCACATTCGATGTTGCTATTTACAACCACAAGATCGTGATTTGCTGCATCAGGCGAGGATGCTTTCTTTGGCCGAAACAGCCTGCCGGCGTCATCGTCTGGGTGGTCAAAGCCGGCAAGATCGTCGGCGGAAAGGAGATGAGATCAAGATCTGAGATCGGACAGGAGATCTTAGCAACCAGCGGAGGTGACATTCGTATCTAGCAGAAGCGATCCAGTCGACCAACTCTCTCTCTCTCCCTCCTCCGGCAGCGGCGATCGCCAGCGGCAACAGTTCCAGCGTCGGCTCCCTCCGTCGGCTTTGACCAAGATTCCGGCTAGGTAAAATAAAGATTAATGTTGCAGCTGCTCTTGCCCTACTTTTCCTTTCCTTGAACCTGTTGAAATCAAAACCATGGAGGCCAACGATGTTGACGACGAAGAGTTTGGGTTCTCAAAGAAACTATTTTCTCGCAAAAGAGTTGGGCAGTTCTGGAAAGAAATCAACTCACAAGTTCTCTCACATCTACTTTTCACAGGCCTTTTGCTTCTCTCACATCTGCTTTTCCTACTTGGGCAGTGGACTCACGTGGATGGTGAATTTTGGCCCACGGTTTTGGTTTCAAAACAAGCACATGGTTTGGTTTGGTGATCTTGCCTTATGGTGGGGCAGCCAAGTTTGACAATTTTTTATTACCAGTAATGAGGTTGTCTAGTGGCTTGTTTGGAAATGGGGCCCATCACTACACATTGTTGGTAAAGTCACATTTTAGGTGAAGCTTTGTTTAAAAAAAAAAAAAAAAAAAAAAAAAAAAACAGAAGACGAAGAACTGCACACCACACTCCTTTTATTCATGTTGGGCTCCCCCCGATCACCATTTTACAACAACAACAACAAAAAAAAAAAAAAAAAAAAAAAAAAAAAAAAAAACACAAACCAAAACAAAACACCCACACCCACAGTGGGATTTTTCTTCTCTACTCTGCTGCAGGTCTCTTCTTCTTGCCTCCGTCTTGGCCAGCCCTTGACGGTGTTGCCTCCGTGTTTCCCATTCCACTGGGCCCAATCACTACTCCCTGCTCCTCCACTGCAGCATATGGTGGCCCTCCAAATCGGAACATCACGGTGGCCTTCCGTTTCAGCTCCTTGTTTTCTGCCCTTAGCACGCTTATCTCTGCTCGCGCATCCTTATACATGCGTTGGAGCAGAGCCAGCTGGGAGTTTAAATGCTGCACCTCATTTGTCCTACTCTGCAGCCGGTTCGACAAATTTGTGACCGCCGTCATGGTTTCCACACATGACTTCAGCGTATACTGATTGGCCTCAATATCAGTTTGCACCGCCATTTTTTGCTCCACCGACCGCATCGGAAAGTTCAATGGAGCAAAACCAGAGGTGTTTGGTTGAGGTTCACAGGCCACCGCACCAGTTATTTCTCTTGTGGGCTCGTTCAGTTCTGGAAAGAGCGTGAGCAGGTTCTGGGTAGCTGGACGGAAAGAAGAGGCCATGTTTTTTGGGTTGCTAAGTGTTTCAGAGCAGGGTTTACAGAGTGTTTCAGACTGCCAAAATTCAGAGGTTTCCAACTGGTTTGCACAGCCTCTGCCTCAACCTTGGTTATATAGCCGAGGCAGCCACGCGCATCGCGAGCCTCTTGCCACCAGCCGACAAACGGGCACGCAAGCCAAGGCGCCCACGTGCCTCGCCATCATGTCTGGCTCGTCTTTTGATGAATTGGGCACGCCTTTTGATGGCACGCTTTTTGAAAAATTGGGCACACCTTTTGAGGGTGCGACTTTTTACAAGGGTCCGACAAGACTCTGTAAACTGTCCCGACATTGATTCCGGTTAGCTCCTTTATGGGTCCGACAAGACTCTGTAAACTGTCCCGACATTGATTCCGGTTAGCTCCTTTATGGGTCCGACAAGACTCTGTAAACTGTCCCGACATAGATTCCGGTTAGTTTCTACAAGGGTCCGACAAGACTCTGTAAACTGTCCCGACATAGATTCCGGTTAGTTTCTACAAGGGTCCGACAAGACTCTGTAAACTGTCCCGACATTGATTCCGGTTAGTTTCTACAAGGGTCCAGCAAGACTCCGTAAACTGTCACAACAACTGTCACAAAATTGTCTGTTACAACGGTCCGACATGACCCCATAAACTGTCTTCTACAACGGTCTGACATGACCCCATAAACTGTCTTCTACAACGGTCCGACATGACCCCATAAACTGTCTTCTAAATCGGTCTGACACGACCATACAGTGTCTCCTATCCTTTTTTTTTATGTATTTTCTTGTTTTGTTCCTCTCTTCAAACTCAAGTTGGTTAGTTTCTATCCTCCTTGAGTTTGCGGGGGGCTGTTAGAATTTACCATCAACTACACACCACTACCACCTCACCTACTCCACTAAACCTAACCCACTACACCACTACCACCTCACCTACTCCACTAAACCTAACCCACTACACCACTATCACCATCCACTACACACCATCCACTACACCTACATCTATATAAGGAACCATTTTGTAATAGACAATATACAACAAACAAATATCAATCAATAATACAGTATTTTTTAACATTTTTTAACACATACAAAGAGGAAAAAGAATCAAATGTTAAATGGTCTCACTTATACCAAAATATCAAAAAACGGCTGAGTCAACCAGTTAAACCCAATGTCAAAATTCATATATCATATGCCCATAAAGTCAAAAAACCTGCTTTCACCTAGAGTAAAATATTATGCTTCAGAACAATGCCCTTTAGCCTTATAACTTCACCAGTGTAACAGCTCTAATTAGGGGTGTGCAAAAATCTGATTAACCCGATCAAACCGACCAAACCGCGAGTCATACGGACGGTTTCGAAGGTGATTTGGGTCTGCTGCGGTTTTGAAATCTCAACCCGTTTACATTTCAGTTTGGGTAATGGGTACAATGTCTGCAAAATCGAGGAACCCAACCCGACCGAATTTTATATAAATAAATCATCTGTCTACCTTTCCACGCGGCATGACCTTGTTAGCATAGTTAGTGATCCTTATCCTTCATCTACCGACACACAGTCACTCTCTCATTCATTCAATGCATTTGAGACTTTTCATCTATCTCTCTTCCTCATCTCCCAATATTCATTCAATGCTTTTGAGATTTTTCCTCTCTCTCTCTTTCTCTCTCTCTTCTGGTTTTTTTCCTCATCTCTTTCATTGGTTTTTTTCCCACTTTACAGACTTCTCTTTCCATCACTAGTCTCTTACAATGGTTGTCTCCCCTCATCAATCTCTCCTCTCTTGATTATCTCCATTAACTAACGTCATGGTGTCACCGATATTTTTGTCGAACTCATCACTGTCGGACACTCTTCATCATCAACGAACACAAGTAGAAGGTAGAGCATCAGATTTGTAACTATTTTGGTATTTTTTTTTTTTAAGATCTGTAACTATTGGGGTTGATTTCTTTCTAATCTATAAATATTTTGATAAGATCTCTTAGATTTGTAACTATTTTGACCTATATTAGATCTGTCTGTGTGGATTTTTTTATTATTTTTTTTGTGAAATCATCATCCACTCCTACTGATGTGTTCTTCACTGCAACCGACCGACATCAACCGCCAAACCAAAGATTTATTTCAGTCGATTTTGAAGGAGTAGGTGGTCAAGAACGGATGTGAAGTTTTCCAACCCGAGAGATTTGGTTCGGTTGACGGGCCAATAGCAAACCCGAACCAAACCGACCCGTGCACACCCCTAGCTCTAATCATAAGATTAATATGGTTGGAAAGTCATTGAACAAGAAATTTCTGTAATTTTAATCTAGAATCTAATCAGTACAAATAACATTTATGTGAAATGAAACATAAATTTGATATTTCCAACATCTGGTATCCCTGCTATCACTCTGAAGACCTCTACTTTTTTTCTTTTTCTTTTTTTGTCCTTCCAAAGCCATAACTACTTTGGAAATAAAAAAATATTTTTTTCTTTCTTGTCCAACTACTTTGACATGATTACCACCCCCCCCCCCCCCAAAGAAAAAAATAAAAAATAATCTGCTTTGACATGAAAGAGAACTTGCACAATCTTTTACAGAACTTTTCTATTTGATTAGGTGTTTGCACCCATTTTTGTAAAATGTCTGTTGACAGGGTAACAGCAAGCTACAAATGACACATGGCAGCAAGAGGGAGAAGTTGTGGTGAGGAAACTTGGTCAAAGTGTGGAAGATGGCGTTGGCATGGAAATGCAAAAGGAGTGGTTTGACAGAAGCAGTTATGGCCGGTTAAGAAGGAAGTGGCATGCAAGTTTAGAGGAAAAGGACATGATCTACAAAAAAACTTGAAGAAAGTAGGAGGTGGCTAGAAAAGAGGAAGACATTAAGCAAGGATCTGGAGCACTATAAAAGGGAATCGAGGGCAAGAGCACAAGGATACAGAACAACATCTCAACACCAGCATAGCATAGCATAGTATAGCTAGGGGTAGATTTTCCTTAGGAGTAGTTTTAGCCTTGTAATTCTCAGCATATGTTTGTAAAACTTTGGAAGTTTTACTCTTCAAAAAACTTTGGAAGTTTTAATAGAATTCTCCGTTGTTTACTTTTGTTCACTGTCATTGTCACAAAGAAGTCCTCGAATCCTTCAAGGCATTGAACCTCAACATAATTGCCTGATTTCCTTTGATTGTTTGGTAAATTTGTTGTTAAGCCTCTGTCAATTGGGCCTTAACAGAAATCTTACTAACATTAGGACTTTGTGTAAGAGAATACTCAACACAGCTCTGCTATTAGACAAGATCTATAGTCTCAGAACAGCTGATTGACATTTCAAAAGCCTGATCAGACTTATAGGAAGACCAAGCCAAACGATCCTTTCTCATTGAAGCTCAAGAAATGTCCATGTTAGTCTCCAAGTCCTAGGAATTGTGCCCAGCTTGAGACCCATAATGACTTCAGACCCTCAAGATCACACTTAACCTCATTTTAGACAACTTTGACCTCCCAAAAAAATAAAGAAAATTATGCATTTTTTATTATTAGTGTTAATATTGAATTAGGCCTTCTTTTGCCTTCTTTTGTTTGAGCATTGAAGGTTATAATGGCTTTAACCAGTTTTTGTATGTGGGTCGCATCCCCTTTTGATGCTCTATTAATATATTTTACTCATCAAAACACTATTAATATTAGCCTTTTGATGTTTCATCTGCCTAGTTTGCCCACATAACTCATCACCATGATTTAAAAAGCCAACAGTGGCCAATTGTAATGAACAAGTTAAAATTGCATAATGCATAAAGCATTTAGTGCCGAAAAAAGAAAAAAAAAAAAAAAACTAGGACTATCAGCAAGAGTGGAAAGGAAATGCACATCATACAAACTAAAAAATGAAGTGTAATTACTCCAGATATATACTCAACTTACCACACCATGCAAAGAAAGAATATGAACAGTATCAATAGAGGAAGCCCCAAAAAGGATTGCACTTAGCATGGACATATAATCAACCAGATGACTCCTTGACGCAGTAAAATTGGGAGGTACAGGAGGAGAAAGAAGCTTGACCACAAAGTGCACCACGTGTTCCTGCAAAAGAACAATTTTGAGGAAACAAGTTTTAAGTTTACAGGTTAGTTGAAAACTTTGAATCCTAAATTTTCAAACATATTCAAGATATTGCAGTATATAACAGCAGAGATTAAGACCAACAAGAAACACGATTTCGCCACAGCTCAGCCATTCTCACACCACACAAGGTAAGACGCTATAAAGAAGAGGTGAAGCCAATTGCTTATAGATTAAGTATAAGGATATTCAATTTGAACCATTTTACGAACATCTTTTTTCCAAAAATATAAACACATTTTAGTTACAGTATGTGGAGTGTGGTTCTCAAAATAATAAACCAGTACTTGCTTTTGTGCTCTCACGCTAGAGGCTTGTAGGCCTTTATACTATTTTTCATAGGACAATCAAGATGACTTTTAATTCATTGTTATGGTATTTGTGAGGTATACAGAAGTAGCATTTTATCTCAAGAACTTCTGCAAAGTGCAAGCACATTCCATCTCAAGAACCCTGCCCTTCTTGTTGTAAGCAATCAATCAAACTCAAAGAAACTGATTGAATATTATCTGTCACATAAAAAGGGATGCCATAATGCAGCTTCGGGGCAAAAGTGGACATAAGAGGGTTTAAGAAAAGTCCAAGACTCAAAGGTAAATATATTCAGTAGTTAAATAAGCTACCTGAATATTCCATCCACGACTGAGGGATGCACCACATAGAATCTTCGCAGCAGCTGATTTCTCCTCCTCCAATCCATTCAATGCAATATAATACAATTTCTCAACCTCTGGTAAACTTTAAGAGGAGAGAAGTGTACATTCAATTTAAACAACAGATTTTCCAATAAAAGAATGAAACTAAAAACTGCTTTCTAACTACCTTGAAGCAGGAGTCATCATGAGCGCATTTATTAGGGGACCGGTAAATGGAGCTCCTTCCATAAACATTGACCAAGGAGATTTCTGAAGAGGTGATGGATCTGAGAACGAGGTCACTGATGCAGGCACATAACCAGGCCAAAAGTATACTGAAGTGTCTATTAACTTTCTTGCAAGACAAGCTTCCACTATAAGGTGCCTCATGTCACCTCCTGCAAACAATGGATAATGAAAATCAAACAAAACACAGAAAACATTAGCACAAAAAGAGGTCAAGTGTAAACTAGAGAGATGGTTAAATATAATATTTGCATGTAGTATTGTTTCCAAGCGCAACAAGTTGTGAGAATAAGGATCAAACTCCACAAGTCATAATGATTACCTGCCTTTACAGAAGTATCACTATGACCACCTCCACTTATTCCATCCTTCACATTCTTAGAATTAAAGATGAAGCATGCTGCTTTAGAAGCTGCATTATTAGCTGCATTAACAACAGATGCAGGAGAGCATAAGAGGGAAGTATAGTGTCCAAGGACCTGAAGGGAGGAAATTAGTCCCTGTCTTCTTAAAGCATGATCATTGCCATCCATTCCACGTCCATAACCATTCTCCATACATCTAGATGCTACACCTCCTGGAACAGAAGAACACAATGAAGCATCATACTCCAGAACACGAGCAATTGCCAAGGGGGTGATAGACAAAAGGGCACAAAGGCGGGCCTCAAGATGTGGAACTGGGCCTTCCAGGGGTTCACGTTCCTGTAAAAAAAAATGGAGGAAAAAGTAAATATCGGATAGTTATTGGTTCCATGAGAAGAAATGCTTGTGTGGATTTATCTTAACTCGTTGCACGAGCCGAAGGGCTGAAAGCCAGAGTGCCAGGAATGTTTCTTGCCAGCTTGCCCTGTTAAATACTTTAAGTGTATTGATTGTTTCTGCACTTAGGTCATCATTATTAGAGAATTACTAAAAGTATTAAACATCTACAGTCAAAATTATGAAAGCTTAAGGTGGAAGAAGTTCCAGGAAAAAGTTTTTACAGGATTCACCTGTAAGTATATCAATAGCAGATGTGACTGGAAATTGCTTCCCATCCATAGCATTCTCCATATAAATATCAAAAGGAACCCAACAAGCAAACCTACCAGATTCAGAATTACATAATCTGATATCAATAAGCACCCCAATGAGCTGTCGCTTGTTTAACTGGTATTCGTAACCCATTGCCCTCCGGATATTTGCAGTTAACTTTACCAAAAGCTGATTTGCAGACTTTAAATTTGGGGATGCTACCTTATGAGCTTCAAGAAACTGCATCCTCTGCAGGAGGCCACTGAATTTTTCAGGCCTATTCCCCCCAACCCCCAATCAGAAAGTAAAAAAATTAAAATAAGACAATAGTTGTAAGCCAGTTACTATATAAAATGAAATAAATAAATAATTAAGAATTAAGCCAATGACATTCCAATAGCCAACAAATAATATACCAAACCATGCACACCCATGCCACAATATGGCTAAGAGAACTTGACCTTATTATAGAAACTGATAAAACTTGAGGCCTTGATCAAGCATCTCCCATACACATTAAAAAGTCAATGCTCCAAACTTTTACTCCCCAAAAAAAATAATTCCAATTTGAAAAACATTCATTCAAGCATATATTCAGTATGCTTGTATACAAATCATAGATACATACTAAATTCTTTTCTGCACATGAGTCTATGATTCATTTTTAATCATCAAGTTTCAACAATCCAAATGAAAACAGAAACTATAGGTATAAATTTACATGCCTTTCTCACCTTTTAGCATCTCTTAATTAAGAAGACACATAATTGACCATTAGAGTCAAAGCTTACCCGTACTTGGAAGTTGGTGCATCCATGTCAAACACATGATGTTAGAATTCATGGCAAATGATTTTAATTCAGAAAACTCAACAGAAACATATCAAATGTGTTAAAATCCACCTACTCTCCACCTACTTCACCCACTTAAACCTACTCCACTAAACCTAACCCACTACACCACTACCACCTCACCTACTCCACTAAACCTTCACCCACTTAAACCTACTCCACTAAACCTAACCCACTACACCACTACCACCTCACCTACTCCACTAAACCTAACCCACTACACCACTACCACCTCACTTACTCCACTAAACCTAACCCACTACACCACTACCACCTCCACTTCACCTACTCCTTACCTACTACACACTCACCCTCTTCTATATATAGGAATCATGAATCATTGTAATAGATATCAATATATCAATCAATAATAATACATACAATTTATTCTCTCTCTTTCTCTATACATTATTTCTTACATGGTATCAGAGCTGGTTTAAAACCTAGTATTTTCGCTTCCCCGGCGGGCGGCAACCTCACCTTAGCCGCCCGCCGGACCTCAACCTATTCCGCTGATAAAATCAACAAAGATTTGTGCAACTGTAGTCATGTGTGAGGCTGATGGAGAAGAATTCTTCACCTCATATGACGAGACAGTCTGGAACTGGAAACACTGCAACATTCTGCTCTGGAATTCTGCAGCAGCTAGATTATAGCTTGGTTGAGTGCCAAGCTTTGGTTCTTCCACCCACTCTTGAACTTGCCCAGCAAAGTGTGAAGGTTCATGCTTGTGTTGGAGGGACTAGTGTGCGCGAAGATCAGCGCATTCTCTCCAGTGGGGTTCATGTTGTTGTTGGTACTCCTGGTCGTGTGTTTGACATGTTGCGGAGACAATCACTTCGCCCTGTTTACATCAAAATGTTTGTCTTGGATGAAGCTGATGAAATGCTGTCACGAGGTTTTTAAAAATCAGATCTATGATATTTTCCAGTTGCTGCCACCCAAAATCCAGGTTGGGGTGTTCTCTGCCACAATGCCACCAGAGGCTCTTGAAATCACCAGGAAATTCATGAATAAGCCTGGAAAGAGAAAAAGCTCATGCTAGGATTTGCGAAGTGATTCGCTGCAGGAATTTTGGCTTTGGATGAAACCCTTACCATACTCCACTCATTCTCTCCAACTGTTCTAACTTTTTATTTTTATTATTATTATTATTATTATATCAAATAATCAATGCACTCATGTTCCCCACTAACAGTGTCCACTTTTGACCCAAACCATTTTCAATCCATCATTTCTCCTTCACCTTTTGCACCCCACTCACCGACTCTCTCTCCACTTTATCACATGGGTTTGTCCCTCTCTCTCCTCCATTTGATTTCAAAAATCACTTATTTTTATTTATTTTTTCCAAGTCACTTTTCCTCTTTTTTAAATACCCCACTTTATTTTGAAACAATCGCACTGATGTTTTTCATATAATCCATCTATAAATATTTTTTATCTATTTTCTTTCTCCCTTGTTTTCTTTCATTTTATTTTTATTTTTTCAACAAAACACTCCCAAAACAAAAAAAAAAAAAAAAAAATCTTACAAACTTGTCATTTCTTCATGCCGGGGATCAACCCCGATCAGCATTTTACACCATAAAAAAAAAAATAAATAAATAAAATAAAAATAAAAAAAACACAAAACAAAACAAAACACAACCAACACAAATCGGAACAGTGGGATTTTTCTTCTCGCCTATTCCGCCGGTCTTTTCTTCTTGCCACCGTCTTGGGCGGCCCTTGCCGGTGTTGCCTCCGTGTTTCCCACTCCACTGGGCATGATCACTACTCCCTGCTCCTCCACTGCAGCATATGGCGGCCCTCCAAATCGGAACATAAAACTGGCCTTCCGCTTCAGCTCCTTGTTTTCCGCCTTTAGCACGCTTATCTCTGCTCGCGCATCCTTATACATGCGTTGGAGCAGAGCCAGCTGGGAGTTTAACTGTTGCACTTCATTTGTCCTGCTCTGCAGCCGGTGCGACAAGTTTGTGACCGCCGTCATGGTTTCCACACATGACTTCAGAGTATACTGATTGGCCTCAATATCAGTTTGCACCGCCATTTTTTGCTCCACCGACCGCATCGAAAAGTTCAAAGGAGCAAACCCAGAAGTGTTTGGTTGGGGTTCACTGGCCACCGCACCAGTTATTTCTCTTGTGGACTCGTTCAGTTCTGGAAAGAGCGTAAGCAGACCACGGGAAGAGGAGGCCATGTTCTGGGTAGCTGGACGGGAAGAAGAGGCCATGTTATGGTTGCTGAGTGTTTCAGAGATGGGTTGGTTACAGAGTGGTTTTTACAGAGTGTTACCAGTGTATCTCTCTCAGCCCACGAAGAGTTTTTCAGAGGTTTCAGACTGGTTTGATTTCCACATGTTCTCTCAGCCTCCGCCTTCATTTATATAGCACATGACGAAGAGGCCGACACGCGCACTGTCGATCACGTGCATCGCCGCGTGTCTGGCGCGCTTTTTGATGGCACGTCTTTTTATGGATTGGGCACGCCTTTTGATGGCACGCCTTTTTATGGATTGGGCACGCCTTTTGATGGCACGCCTTTTGAAAGATTGGGCACACCTTTTGAGGGTGCGACTTTTTAGGGGTCCGACAAGACACTGTAAACTGTCCCGACATAGATTCCGGTTAGTTTCTACAAGGGTCCGACAAGACTCTGTAAACTGTCCCGACATTGATTCCGGTTAGCTCCTTTATGGGTCCGACAAGACTCTGTAAACTGTCCCGACATAGATTCCGGTTAGTTTCTACAAGGGTCCGACAAGACTATGTAAACTGTCCCGACATAGATTCCGGTTAGTTTCTACAAGGGTCCGACAAGACTCTGTAAACTGTCCCGACATTGATTCCGGTTAGTTTCTACAAGGGTCCAACAAGACTCCGTAAACTGTCACAACAACTGTCACAACAGTGTCATTTACAACGGTCCGACATGACCCCGTAAACTGTCTTCTACAACGGTCCGACATGACCCCATAAACTGTCTTCTACATCGGTCTGACACCGCCATCCAGTGTCCTCTACACCGTTATGACACCACCATACAGTGTCCTCTACATGGTTATGACACCCCCATACAGTGTCATTTACAACGTTATGACACCACCATCCAGTGTCTTCACCAATGGTCTGACACGACCATACAGTGTCTCTTATCCTCTTTTATTTTTATGTATTTTCTTGTTTTGTTACTCTCTCCAAACTCAAGTTGGTTAGTTCCTATCCCCCTTGAGTTTGCGGGGGGCTGTTAAAATCCACCTACTCTCCACCTACTTCACCCACTTAAACCTACTCCACTAAACCTAACCCACTACACCACTACCACCTCACCTACTCCACTAAACCTTCACCCACTTAAACCTACTCCACTAAACCTAACCCACTACACCACTACCACCTCACCTACTCCACTAAACCTAACCCACTACACCACTACCACCTCACCTACTCCACTAAACCTAACCCACTACACCACTACCACCTCCACTTCACCTACTCCTTACCTACTACACACTCACCCTCTTCTATATATAGGAATCATGAATCATTGTAATAGATATCAATATATCAATCAATAATAATACATACAATTTATTCTCTCTCTTTCTCTATACATTATTTCTTACAAAATGTGAGAGCAGGTCTGATGTGTTGACTTTTGTACATTTTGTGGGGGATTTGCTTAGATAGTGTGCTTTTGCAGTCCATTCTGGGTTGCTACTTTCCTTGTAATCTTTGCATCGTCTTGATGCTTTTTTAATAAAGTTTGTTTATTTATCCAAAAAAAAAAAAATGTGAGAGCAGGTCTGTTAGAATTAGTGAGTGAAGGATAAGAGGACCAGAACCCAATCCAATCATAAATCAGTAACAAAGTATCCCTCAATTCTCATCCAACCTACAGCATCTACCCATTTTATTTGATCACTTAAAGTAAAAGCATTGAAGGAGTGTGAGCAAATGTTTTATGACAAGGCTTATCGTGATGCAGTAGAGATATCACATCCAGAGAGCTCTCGTATCAGTAATTGCCATAAAAATTCAAATTAAAATTTCTTAATATGTGGCTCTTAAATTTATAAAACTGGAGATTGTGTAAGGAAATTTTTATTCTGAACCCAGAAAAATTTGTATATTAAGGACTCAATACATAATGAAGATCATAATGAAACAAAGAGAAATTGTATTTGGGCTATACAAATTTACAAAACTATAATTCTTAAGGAATGCCCTTATAATGAAGAGAAGCCAATAATTAATAAAACAATTGTTTTATATAATTAAAAACAAGCATAATCTCCCAGAAACACCAGATAGGGATCCCCATTTCCATTGAGGCATTGACTATTTTAGCCAAAATCAAAAAGCAAAGGACTCAAATATCCAATAAATCAAATTACCACAAAAACAAATGCAACAGGATACACTAGATTTTGAATAATAGTATACAGACAAGGGCTATAATAATGCAAAACATGACATAACATAAAATGTCGCAAGAACCCCGAACCCGAAGAATACTGCCAAACTATGTCCTCCATATACCTTAAACATTTTTTAAGAACATCAAATATAGTCTGATAACGGAAGATGACAAGAAGCAACATTTATCAACTGTAAGCAACATGAAAAGTAATGAAGTTAGCCAAAAGAAAAAGGAAAGAAAATGTAAAATTTAATGTATAAAGAGAAATAGAGAGAGAATAAATTGTATGTATTATTGATTGATTTATATTGATGCTTTGATGTATTACAAGATTGATGAATTACAATTCCTATACAATCTATATATAGAAGAAAATGTGGTAGTAGGTGTAGTGGAGGTGATAGTGGGTTAGGTGAAGTGGAGTGTGTGGTGAAGTGGAGGTAGGTGAAGTGGAGTGTGTAGTGGAGTAGGTGAAGGTAAAGATGGGAAATTCTAACAGAAAAGAAAAGAAAAATTGAGCTTTTCCAAGTAGTTGAAGTATTTAAGTCCAGTTGAGTGTGAAAGCTGTGTACGATCCAGTTCTAAAAAACTAAAAAGCAGAGGTTCATAGCAAAGTAATTCAAGGTCAACTATAAGCAGAAGTGAAGCACATACATATTTAAGTAAACAAGGCGGAGTAGAACCGTAGCCTTTTTGTTCTCTGTTAGTTTTCCCAACAACTCAAAGGCCACAAAAGAATTTGATCTCCTTATGCGTTCACGATGGTCATTTCTTTTATATATTTGACTTTCTTTAGAGTCCACATCCATGTTCTGGTTATCTTCACTTCTAATCTCTCCATTTGCTTTATCAACAGATGTCATTTGCAATCCCCAGTCATATGATGTGCTATCAATTAAGCCAACGATAATGCTGAAGAAGCACAACACCATAGCATGTCCAAGCTCCAGAACCTGAACTCTGTAAGTTTGGGAAAGCTGAAGGGCAACATCAACAGATTTTATTATCCTGCAAAATAGCAAAGGATGTGCATCACTGAACATGATTCTATAAACCATGCCTCCATTGCCAAAATATTTCAGCTGGAATTCGCACAAATGAAAAAAAAAAAAAAAAAGAAGCTTGGACAGCCCAGATCAAGAGAAATCAGACTTGGAATGAACCCCCTTTCAGTTCAGTCAAAATGAAATGTAAATACTTTTCTATGACTTGCTTGTGTGTTTCACACGCACACAAAGAAACAGAGTCCGTTTCACATAACTTCAAAGCTAATAATTAACAGGCTATGACCATTGCAAAGATTATTTTTGGAGGATAGGTAGGTCTTCATAAAAGCTAATTAGAAGAGGTTATTACCAAATGCTGATATCAACTTGAAGTGTTTTTTGTTTTTGATTTTTTTTTTTTTTTTTTCATTGGGGGTGGGGTTTCGATTACTTAGCAAGCTGAAAGGTGCCGTGTGTGGAAGCCTACACACTTCTTCAACATTTTTCAAGGCCTCTCATTTTATCTTGTAAAAGGGTGCAAATTCCGCCTACCTTCTTGTGTACATCTCTCTTCATGTCACTACATGAGGACAATGGGTTCAAATTGAGCCCACCTCCTTGTCTACCTCACTTCAACTCTCTGTCTTGTGTGTCTTCATAAGTTGCAAAGTCCCTCCCCAACCACCAATTCTCTCTCTCTCTCTCTCTCCATCCAAATCAGATACACCGCCTTATTCAGTATTAGGTGTTACACGGCTTTGAATAGAACTTAACCCCAAAAGTTAGCTCAATAGGTGAGGGTGCCCTCACGCTTATATACTTAGTACTCGGGTGATGTGGGACTCCGCTTCACACCTTCCCTGATGCCCAGTATGCTCACTCGACAACACCTGTGGTGTGCAGGCCAAGGACACGCACCCTACCCATCCCTGAGTACTCTGGCTCTAATACCATAGCACACGGTCTTGGGTAAAACTCAACCCCAAAAGCTAGCTCTTAGGAACCGTCCCTCACATGTGACCCATTTTTCACATGGAGAGACAAACAGAGAACCAAACAGAAGTATAAGCAAACAACCAAACAAAGCTGAAGAAACCAAACGGGGAAAGAATACGAAATGCCAACGGAAAGACTTGAACCCAAGACCTCTCTCAATCCAAGCTCTGATACCATGTTAAGTCACCAATTCTCCCAAAAGCCTAAGCTATTAGGAAATGGGCCGAACAATGTATATCAAGCTATCTAAAAGTAGACACCTTACATCAATACAAATGCAAAGGATGCAGTCACTAAAATCATATCAACAAAATGATTTAGGATGGTCTTAAATCTTAATCTACTCAACATGGCCAATCAATGGCTGTTACTGCTTTGGCTCCATTGTTTATATGGTGAGTTCCTCAAAGCACTTGTGGAGTTAGCGCTTCAATAAAATACAAAGCATTCCAATATGTAAAAATAAAAATAAAAAAACCAGAAATACATGGATGGAGAAAATAAAGCATTAGCATGTAGAGAAAAGGGCTTATTAGCATTCAGGGATAGAGAAAGAGAAAGGGGTCCATGCAGTAGCATGCAGAGCAAAGGGCTTATTAGCATTCAGAAGTTGCATTCTGATGTTTAAAAGAAAAGCCAACATCAAACAAAAAATTATGGGAAGACAAAAATAAAAGTTCATGTCGAAAATGGCATAAAGTTACTCACTTCTCTCTACAACCATCTGTCCCGAGCCCATCAAATGAAAATGCATATCTGCTCAAAAGTTCAAGATAGAGTCTATATGCCTCTGGTTGAGACCATCGATGAGGAATAACCCTGTAATATAGATGTAAGGCAAAGAGAGGTAAGAAACTTACAGAATCAGCAAATTAAGAGTATCCAGTGTTGCAAAACCTCCTTTCTATAAAGAGAGTGCACTCCCCAATTAACCTCTCATAGTTGACCATTCATCTTATTAATATTTAATAAGTAAATAACAAAGTCAATAAATTTGTGGAACAGTCTTGCTCTTGTGACATACTATATTACTTGATAATTAATTATGGAATAATCCAACTCTATTGTTTTTCATTGGCATGAGTTCACATGTACAACCCTACATTGTGTCTCTTGGTCAATTAAATCTGTAGGTGGTAAATTTGAGGTGACAAGCCATAAAAAATGTACACTTGACCATTGACATGATAAGAAAACTTGCTTATGTGTCCATGTTCTTCTCATGAATGGTTACCTGTGGCAATTAATGATTTTCATGACATTTGCTAATTTTTTGATGCACCATTCCTTTTATTTTATTTTTTAAAGTTTTGTCCTCAAAATGAAACCAAGGCACGTCCGCAAAATATACCTAGGGTCCCATGAGCCATTAAAAAGTTGCAAGTTTTGCTAGATATTATGAGGACTCTAGGGTAAAAAGGCTCAATTGGGCTTGCTATTAAGTGAGCATATAAAATAAAAAGGATCCAAGCGGACTCTTCCCCTAGCAACCAAGATGTAATAAAGCGTCAAGTAGATCTCATTTGGAAAACAGAAAATGGACTAGATATAATCTTCCTGACTTTTCTAAGTTCCAACATAAAGAAGACATCCCAACCAATAAATAAATTTAAAAAATAAATAAATAAATAAATAAATTTGAATCAAACACAGCTCATAATGAAAGAAAAGCCAATCCAATTTTGAAAAAGTCTACTAGTGAAGGTTAAGGGAAGATTTTAATATATAAAGCATACATTGTAGCTAAAAATAAAGAGGTCAAACCTTGGAAAGTGATGGGAGGAATGTCCATGATTTTTTTACAGGACATTCACCCAATTGAAAAGAATCTTAATGAATCAAAAGAAAGAGAATGAAGCTGAATAATCAAAGGGAAAGAATCTGTAGAGGAGAATAAGATATAAAGCAATTGTAGAGAGAGAGAGAGAGAGACCTGGAAGTGAGGAGAATAAGTTATAAAGCAATTGTAGAGAGAGGGAGAGAGAGAGGGAGAGAGAGAGACCTGGAAGTGAGGAGGGCGAGGATTTGAAGAGGGGAGAGGAGGGCAGAGGAGAGGGCTTGGTCGAGGAACTTCCAGAGGGAGGGGTTGAGGTGGTTAAGGTTGAGGTTGTTGTTGTTGTTGTTGTTGTTGGAGAGACAGAGTTGAGAGACGAGTAAGTGACCCAACTCTGCACTGGGGAGCCCTAGACCGGCAGAGCCCACGCATTTGGCGACTTCCATTGCCCAAAGCAGCGGAGGTTCCTTCCTCTCCTCGCATCCTTTCACCGTCTCCATCACCCTCTCCTCAAATTCATTCATCTTATTTTTCTTATGATTATTATTATTATTATTAGGATTACCATTACCATTAACCATACCCATCTCCCACTCACCGCCGCCTCTACTACTTCCCATTCCTCTTCGCACGAGCCAGCTACCTCTCCCTCTCTCTCTCTTTCTCTTCCTCGAGCTGTTATTGCTACTGCGCTGCTTTTATATCTCCTCCTCCTGCTGCTACTGCTGCTTGCTGTATCATCATAATTTTAAGTGAAGACGATAAAAATCAAAATCAAAAAAAAAATTATATATATATATATATATATATATACTCTATGTTAATTTGGAAGCAAAACAAAAACAACAACTGCATTCATTGGTTTTTTTTATTATAAGAAAATAGAAAAATAGATATATGTGGAGGGGAGAGTGGGTGGGTCAGATAAATAAAGCGTGGGCTGGGCGGGTAGGTGTGCCTGTTGCGCGCGCAGGATCAGCTAATTTTAGGGAGCTTCTATATGCGCACACTCTTTTCTCTCTATACAAATTTTTCTCAATACACATACTAAAAAAATAAATTTTAATATATTTGACTCACTACACACACTTATCATTCCACATATATTCCCAAATGTAAATCATACACACACACACACCCCCTCTTACACACACACCCGTCTGTCACCCCTCTCACACACCCATCTGAGAACCCCTCTCACACACACCCATCTCTCACACTCTCTACCGTTCCTCCCAAAAGCTTCATCCATCCATCTGTGTCATTGAAGTATTGGCATTGAAGAGCATTGAAATCTTCACATTTTAGGTTAGTTTACACAGATTAGAATCTTCTCATTCCTATTTTATTTGTAATGTAGGGTTAATTTTTACCATTTTCCGTCCACCATTGCAAGTGATTGCCGTGTTTCCTCATTCGGAACCGGTTAGTCGAATTTTTTGTTTTTGTTCAGTAATCTAGTTTTGAAAACAAGAATAATATTCGGCATTAGAGTTCCGAATTTTCTGCTTCTATTCGGCACTATAGTTCCGAAAATATTTACTTGTTTCGGCTTTCAAGTGCCGAAAATAATTTTTTTTTTCGGTTTTCAACTTCCGAATAGTAGCTTTAATTTCGGACAACAACTTTCGAACAGAATAGGTATTTTCGATTGTAAACTTCCAAACAGGTTTTTTTTTTTTTTTCCTTCTTAATTAAAACACTTATTATTTACACACACACTCATTACACACTCTCATTAATTTTACATACACACTCATTACACACACACTTATAATTTAAAACACTCTCATTAATTTTACACACACTTTTATTTACACTTAGTATTTTTTGCAGATAATATGGATTCTGAATATCAACGTGTCCCACCTACTGCTTCAAATAGACGACGTCATGAATTGGATGTAGACCATGAACGGGGACAAGGGCGTGGGCGAGGACGAGGTCAAGGTCGTGGTCGAGGTCGTGATCCAGTTTCGGTAGAATATGATATTCCCAGTGGCAGTCAAAGTGGGGGCCGAAGCCAAAGACGAGTTGAAGGTTATGATATGCCTGACATTGCTGTGGAGGATACCTCTTTACCTGATTCTCCTCCTGTCCAAGAAGAGTACCTTACTCATGCTTTTCCAGGTGGACCGACTGATCCGTCAATACTGCGGAGTTTCAATAGTCATGTGGCTGCAGCTATTTGGCACGGGGAGGTAAACATTCCTCAGTAAACTGAAATTCATTTGTATATGATTTTTTTTTTTTTGTGTGTGTGTGTGTATTATATGGTAGTTTGTAATGAGATATCATTTGTGTTGTAGGAACGAGGGCCCCTAAAGTGTCATAATCACTCTTCCAAGATCCTTGTATGGCCATGGTGGTTAGTAGAGAACAACACCAGATTCAAAGCCATTATTGAGCAGTCTGGACTATCACAGTTAGCTCGTTGCACTTATCGGTTCGTCAACAAGCTTCTAATCTCCAGTTTTGTTGAGAGATGGCAACCTAAGACGAACACATTTCACATGACAGTTGGTGAGATGACCTTGACCCTGGATAATGTTGGCACTATTCTTGGCCTTCCCATTATAGGCAAATCAGTCGGCATACCAGATGTGACAGATCATCATGGAGTTACATTACTCGTTTATGGCTTGGGGATTACTGAACGTGCAGCACATGAAGAGGTTTCTTCTACTGGTGGCAATTCAGTCAGGCTTGAATGGTTACGAAGTCAGTTTGCTGGTGTCACAGATTCAGACCCCGATGAGGCTATACAGTGCGCTGCAAGAGCTTATTTGTTGTTTCTGTTGGGATATACACTCTTCAGTGACAAGAGTGGCGGTAGGGTTCCCGTTGTTTACCTCGGCTTGTAGATGGATTTGGGCTCCATACATACTTATGCCTGGGGTGCTGCTGTATTAGCATTTTTATATAGACAGTTGGAGTTTGCTAGCCGATCTGGGGTTAAGCAGATAGGTGGTTATATGACTCTTTTGGAGACGTGAATTTATGAGCACTTCCGAGCATTCCGACCTCATCAGAATATGGGCTACAATGAAGACATGCCATACGTGTACCATTGGGCATCTAGGAGAGAGGTGGGTTCCTCCATTGACCATTTGAAATCTTTTCAAGCCGAGCTTGACAGGTTAGTAGCTACTGATGTAAGTTTACTTATCCTGCGATAATTTTAACAGTTCCATTTATCTTACCCTTTATGTACTTTAATGCAAAAACACTTTACGTTTACAGGTTATTTGGGATCCATACCACAGCTGCAGAGACCGGCATCCATGTAACCCGGTTACGTTCTACCATGGATGTTTAAAGTGCTTAGACGTTGTTGAACCCTATCATCCAGATAGAGCTTTGAGGCAGTTTGGCAAGGTTCAAACCATTCCAGATGCACCGCTAGCTCCCAGTCGTGGTGCGCGAGGCAACATATCTGCATGATATATAGTCATGTACAGATACTTGGATAGGATCTGGGAGGCTTGGGATAACCACGTGTTATCTGAGCAACGGAGGAGCACACCAGTTCGTCAGCCTTGGGAATGTGTACCGGGTTATATGGATTGGTATAAGAATATCACGCACCTATATGTCGAGCACACTGATGAACCGTGTGTCCATGACCATCAGGATTTCAGCGAACATGCGGATGTAATCTATTATCCTCTCTTATGCATATGTAACTTTTTTTTTTTCTGATATGTTCCCTAAAATGTGATATTCTTTTCAAATGCAGCATATTGAACTTGCACTGCAGATTTCACATCCTATTATTGACGCTGGTTATCAGGAGGGGATTCGCCATCCTTATCGACTTTACCAGGCTATCGAGAGTATGACACATGTTCTTGAAGGTCAGCACATTGACGAAGCTGGACCTAGTTCTGCTGGAAGTCGCTTTCCATCTTCGACATTGACATACAGTCGTAGGCCTAGGCGTAGGCATACAGCTTATTCGTGACATGTTATTTTGTTACATGTTATTTTGTTAGTTGATGAATCTTTTTTGGTGTTTTTTGTAAGATGACATTGTTGTAATGGTAACAGTGGTTAATATTTTCTTATTAGAATTGAATGGCAACAATGGTATTGTAATGACATTGTAATGACATTTTATTATTAGAATGGAATGGTAACAATGGTCTTTGATTTTCTAAATGATATTTTCTTATTACAATGGAATGGTAACAATGGTCGATAACATTCAATCCACATTGTAAAACATAACACATCAACATAAAAAACACATCCATTAATTTCTTTCATAATTCTAACATTGTCAAATGCATACATGTGTCATGCGACATCAACAACATCAAAAGTCTCTCGAGTAGCTACATTATCATGAATAATGTCCTTGAAATGTTGAATGCGGCGCACATATGCATCATCCCAGTCGACAGCGCAAGGGTGACGGTATTTTCTCCAATTAGTGGCAATAGGAGGAACTGGATGGCCTGGCTGCAACAAAACCTGCACCAAATATCAATTGACTTAGTGGTCATACCTCATAACTTATTGTACATGCACAAACCCAATTGATAAGTTTCTGTTATACCTGGACGAAATGATTTCCGTTGACAAACCCAATGGCAATCTCACGTCTATCAAGTTGAGGTATTGGCACTGTTCAAAGAGGTAAAAATGTGAGACATTACTGTAAAGACAAGTGGTGTAACACAAGATTGTAGCACGATGCAACAAGATGCCCCATGTCTCGCATAGTCATCCAATGTGAGTATCCAGGACTGTCTTCAAAGTATGACAATATGCTTGTCAATTCTTCAAACCTTTCATAGGACCTATAAAGTATAATGTATTCCTCTTTGTGTGTGTGCAGCTCACCCAATAGGTCACGCTAACTTCAGCCCAATCATCTTTTGTATGACCAATTGAAGCAGCTATAGCCCTGAAACCACAATTCCCATCTGCAGCTACATCCTTGACAAACTTGATGTATGGTTTCAACCCAGCAGGAAAAGCATCAACATATGCACCAGGTTTCACTGTTCTAGTAATGTATGCCTTCCCTTTCAGATTCACCTTCTCCTTTCCCTTAACAGGTCACTTCTTCTTGGTTTGCAGAGTAGAAGCTAATGTAGTGATTTCAGTGTCCCTAGGTGAGAAGGAATCATGTCCAGATTGCACTAACTCCAATGCACACGGGTCACGACGAGTAGAAACATTGATCTTCTTATGATCCCGAGGACGTGTTTTGGGCTTCACCTCCAGCTCAACAAGAAAAGTGCTTCCCGGATATACAATCTCTTTCAACTTCTTCAAAAGCTCCAACCGCATGGTTCTATCACTTTCATTAAACTTGTTCACAAACAACTCTACTTCTGCATGACAAGTCACCTCCATTTCCTCTTGTTTCTTACGTATGGAGATATGAAGTTGCCTCCACTGTGAGTGTATGGTAGCAAGTGGTATAGGATGATCTTGTCTGATGTAGTCAGCAATCTCATGGGCGCAAGGTAAACCATGAGTGTGGCGAAGGACGCATCCACAAGCTTCAACATCAATACCAATGGAATTGGCTCTCTTACTCTCAACAAGCAAATACTCCAATGCAGAGATAGACACATTACCCCGTAGCTCCCTGAATTGAGAAGGTTTAAATTGATGTTGCACAACAGTTAGACTTTTCTCAAATGAAGCCTTGATATCAGTGTGTTGCAACTCAAGCAGACTGTGTATTTTCTCAAATGATGCCTGAAATGAGACTTGACATGAACCCAATTGTCTTTTAAGTTTTGCATGTGCACTCTCAGCCCTGTTCAATTCAATGTAAGTCAAAGTTAAAATAAAGTACATGGCACTTATTAATAACATATTGAAGAAAAGTAATCTTACTGGTTCGTTGTAACATTTCCACGATGCATACACGTGTCTGTCCATGCCGCCACAAATTTGTCCTTGTAAGGAACCAACCAAGTATCCATGACGTATTTGACTGCATCAGGATAACTACTGAATTCCTTAAGTAATGATTTAAGACGCTCCTTGTATTGAATTTCAGAAGATGAATACACTACAGAGTTCCACTCATGGTTGAACTTCTCCCATTTTTGCTGTGTCTCAAACATTTTCTTGCATTTGGTCAACACATTCTTACTGATATGCCAACGACATAATAAATGTCTGGTACTCGGAAATATCTTCTGTATGGCATTCATCAAGGCTAGCTCTCTGTCAGTAACAATAACTGTTGGCACAACAAACCCATCCATGACATCACGCAATGTAGCTAACACCCACGTATAGTTATCGACCCTCTTATACTGTAAGTATGCAAAAGCTACAGAGAATGTTATTTCAGTTGATGTCACTCCCACAATTTCAAGAAGAGGAAGCCGATATCTGTTGGTTTTATATGTGCAATCCATAATTAATATACGTGGGAAAGACCGAAATAAGTCCAAACTGGTAGGATGTGCCCAAAACAAGTCTGTCACAGTCATCGTGGACTCTTCAAACCGATGGCGCTCAATGTAATTATACTTGGCCAATTCACCCAATAAGTGTTGCATCTGTGATCTTCCAGCTCTCTGTACCACCCTGTTTCGATGGCGTACATTGTAAATGGTTTTAAGTGTGTTTACATTGAAGGCATCTCGCTGTTTCAAGGTTACTAGGATTTCTTTTGGCCGAACCATGCTTTTTGACATATCCATTAACAATGCTTTCTCATCCTTTGATAGCCTCCCCGCATATGAATGTCCCTCGAGGTGCTCCGCAGGTGGATGATTATGCAATCCGCATACTACGGTCAATGTCCATTCATCATGTGTGGTAAACCTGTGAGCCCTCATATCAAAAGGACAACCACACTTCTTCGTACCGGTTATTCTTGATGTATTGTTGCCATCATGTTTTAACTTCTTTGTTGCTCTATATTGGCCACTCTCCTCACAAGCAAGATACATCCTGGGTCTTTTTTTCCCTCCACCATAGTCTGATGTTTTGATTACAATGACCAAACCATTTCTCTTTCCAACTTCACATACCCAGTTGAGCAATTCATCCTTACTTTTGAATACCTACAAAGTTAAATAAATATTATCAAACATTTACATTTGGTGAGCAATTCGAAACATAATCGTTATAATTTCGTAGACTGAACCTGTTCAGTTGTGAATTGAGTGGTGTAATCTAACACAAAATCCGCGCAAACCTGACTTCCTTGAGTTGACACATATTCCTGCATGTTTTGTATAACATTACAAATTTTTAATGGCATTATAAAGATTAATTTGCAATTTGAAACTGTAAATTTGGTATGCAGTTTGCAAATTTGGAATATAAAATGGAAAAAAAAAATTTACTTCATTCGGAAGTAGTTGTCCGAATTTTTTTTAAAATTTCGAAAGTTGAATGTTGTAAAAGTTACCTTTGTTCGGACAACAACTTCCGAAATTTATTACTTTGTTTGGACATCAACTTCCGAAAATACATAATTATTTCGGTACTAGATTTCCGAACCAAATAACACAATTCGGCTCTGGTTATCCGAACGACGCTGGGAAAAAAAAAAAATTTAAACTCACATTTCCTTCGCTCTGCTTCACATGAACACTTATTTGCTGATTTTCAGAAGACAAATCCTCCATAACAATGATGTTTTCCCTACGAATGACGAAGGTTGATGAACTTAGAAATGCCAAAGCCCTTTGATTTCACTTCTACCTCAATGAACATCATATACAAAAATTGATGGAAGAAGCTATGAATGAGCATCCACAAGCTACACACACACGATGCAACAGATGTGAATTCGCATCTGAGATGTGCATTGAGATGTTTTCAATTAACAATGGTGTCTAAAATAGTAATTTCACTTAGAGATAAAATTGTAATAAAATTAAATATCATTAAGTGTGTGTATTGAGGGGATTAGGTGTGTGTATATAGAAGCTCCCCTAATTTTATTTAAAATACACCTTGTAATTTATTTAAAATATAAATTATTACTTATAATGTGTAAAATTATAAATATTTTTCTGTCAGAATTTTTTATTTAACAGAATTAATTAAAAAAATTAAATTTTTAACAATTTACCTATATAATAATAAAATTATCTAAATTATTAATTGAAATAAAATTTTAACATTATTAAAAATTATTAATTAACTTGATGATTTATTAATAAAAAGACCTATTTGTTATGAAATCAAAAACCTTAATGCTGTGTTTGGTTGAGAGATTTGAGAAGGGATTTGGAAAGAGACATGGAAAATGTAGGTGAAATGTGAAAAAAAATATGCATATATTTCACATAATTTCACACACCTTTTCCCTTTCCCTTTTCAAATCTCTCCCCAAATTCCTCAACCAAACACAGCGTAAGGGATATAATGTAATTTTTAAAATTACAAAGATAATTATAATTTAAGTAAATTTTAGGAGGTGTGTTTGTAATTTATCCACATAAATATGATGGCATTCCCCCAATCAGCTCAGGAACCACAAATTTTCCCTAGTCCCTTGCACATATTTGCTGGCTTTGGCTGAGATAACGCCCCAAATTACCGTTTTTTCAACAGAAAGCCCTTAGTGTTGGTAGAAATTATTAAGTGTTCAATGCAACACTGACATGGTGGGTAGGATCTACACAAATTTATGGTAAATATTCATTTGTAGCACTGAATAAATTGTGCTAGTTAGTGTTGGTCTGTAAGAGTGACACCCTCACCCTCACCCTCACCCAGGTTTTTAATGGTTTTTTTCTTACTAATCTTTTCCCCATTCTCTTTCTTGCTTGCTTCCTTTCCCAGTGTTTCACCTCCAAAAGCAGCAGACTCCGGCTTCAGGGGCAAACATCTGGGCTTGCATCCATTTTCAAGGACATGCTTAAAATAATTGGGGAGTCAAGAACATCATTCATAAGTTTAGGAAATTCTACTTAAAAACTCTACAATGAATAATAATAATAATGATAACAGCTATTCACCCCTTCAACAGATCTTCTTTATCAATCTTTTTCTTCATAATTACCTCCCTCACCAGAACACTCAAACTCAAAGTTAGTTTGTAATAATGATGACTACATGCTACTGCAGCGCAAACACCCTCAGAAAGAAATCATTCCCTCTTCCTGCAATGAAGCCTGGATACAAAATCCAATGGAAAATGCATTTTACCCCCAGCTGGGGGTGACACCCAGTGAGGTGTCAGCTGGGGGTTGGTCCGAAAAAAACAGTTTTTTTTTTTTTTTGATTTTCGACCAGTGGGGCCGCGCCACGTCACTGGGGGCGCGACCCCCACTGGGTGTATGAAGCAAAACCCAAATCCAATTTATTCATTCCCCTCTAATTGTGCTTATTTATCTAATTTATTCATTATTTCCACCAAAATCCAAAATATTGCTACTAATAATACATTTATTCAATCAAGCATATTCAGATCCATGACATGAATTACCAAGAGAAACATACATATGAAGCAGTGATGAGAGCTTGCTCATCAAAGTAGTGGAGAGAGAGAGAGAGAGAGAGAGAGATTTATTACACATGATTTTTGCTTAAAAAGCATGCAATGCTTACTATTTTCCAAATTTGGTTCACGTCAAAAATATTATAAAAATGTTACTCCCCAAATATACACTTGGTCAGAGAGAGAGAAATATCTCAAAATCACATGTATATAATTCCTCAAAGACAAACATGTTGGCATTTCACAAATTGGAGGTACAAGAATATCATTCCATTACACCAACTAACAATGAGTAAGCAGTGCAGTCATAAAAACCAAACTATCCGTAGATCACCAAAAAGAGTCCTGTAACCCTGGCATTTAAACTTGCTTCATAACCCAGGATTAGAATTCAAGCTTTCTGCATAAACTCTGGTCAATGTTCCTCAACTTTCTTGTTGGCTTCATAGGAGCACGAGGGCAGGTTTCAGCAATTCCACTTAGACGAGTTACAGAAATAGGGGTCTTAAACGCATCAGCATCAGAACCCAGAGGTAACATTTCAGCAAGGAGAAACCCCTCTGTCTGCTTTGAAACAATAGCTTCCAAAAGAGCATCATAGACTGTTTCCAGTAACATTTCATCATCTGAGATGGTCTCAGCATCAGTTTCATGATTTCCATCTCGAATACATTTTACAGAAGAATCAAAATCGAGGCGCCGTGCAGCATTGCTCCGTGATTCTGGCAGATACTTGTTAGAATGTGGAGCCAGCATGATCTTTTCCGGACCAGGAGCAAATGGGTCAAAAACACCCTCCTTTGGAGTGCGGGGGCTTCCATCACTGGAAGCGTATAAGATATCACTCTGGTGAGAATCAAAGAGGGCAGCTTTGGGTGGTGGTGAAGAATCCAATGTTAGTGGGGACGTGAAATCAAAGAGGAAGTCTGTATTTGAATCAGGAGTGATAGGCCCTAGAGAAGCTGCTGCTGTGTCCGTGGATGACATTGGCGAAGGTAGCTGAATAACATTATTATTATCCTCGGCATCCAGGACGACAACATAATTCACATTCAATTTCTGAGAGAGAATTTCTACATTATCCGGTTGATCCACGCTGAATTCAGTATCCATATTAATCTCCGAGAATGAATTGAAAAAGAAACACAACTGTAACACAATTGATAATGGAAAGGGGGGAAGAACAAATTAGGGATTTTATCAACGAGGAGGTTTTTTTTTTTTTACTACTTTCAATTGTTTCGTTCTAGGAAGAAGAATAACAAAACCCAAGATTCTCAAAAAGAGATAGCGGGAAAAAACAATTAAAAGACAGGGTTCAAAAACAAAAACCCTAACCTAGAAAGCAAGCAAGAAGCACATGAACAACCCACATACAAAAATCTCAAACATCACGATTAAAAAGAAAGGAGAAAAAAAAAGAGTGAAGTTGTAGAAATGCAAGCAACTCGAACATAACATGATTAGAGAGAGAGAGAGACAGACACACACACATAGATGGATGGATCCGAAGAAACAAAAATGTAGACAAGTGGAGGAGGTCCCATGAAAATACTTTGAACGGAGAAAGAAATAGAAATGAAAACTTACTAACTCCGTTGGGGGGGCTCCAATTTATGGGAAAATAGATTGCAGAAAAAACAAGTTGAAGTTGAGGTTGAAGTTGAAGTTGAAGTTGAAGAAGCTGAAACGGGAAGACGAAGAAACCAGCGGAAGCACGACGGGCACGTATAAATGAGAAAAAGTAACGGATCCGATCCGACCTTGGTAAAACTGAAGTCAGATCGCCTCTATTTGTGTTTTTCGTGTCTTTGCTAAATTACACTCGGAGACCTCCCTTCGAGTTCTCTTAATTCCTGAGACCTCCTCCCATCTTTTCGAAATGACACTTACCCCCCCTCCTCTCACTTCTCTTTTCATATCCCGAGCCCGCAGCTGCCCAGCCCTATACATTTAAGACCAGGCCCATCATCTCTGACGTCCTGAGTTTGGGGTTTGTTCATTCTAAATTTCAAATTCCTAAATCTCATCCATAGGCTTCACAGATATGAATATCAAATGAGCTCGCGGCTTTTGAGTTGGGCTTGGCCCATATGAGTCTAATTTCGCCAGGCTTTTGTTCAACTTCTTTTTCATACACAAACTTTTGAAATACATTGAAACAACTACAGAACCCCGACATCATCAATAATGTGCTGCATATGTATTTGTTAGTGCCAAAAAAGGCTACTACGTGTATATTCTTGGATTCAACTTGTATTTTATTAATTAAAATAGTAGGATTTATCATTTTGATATTAATTTTTAAAAAATCGAACGACAAGTATCATGTGATGAATAGGAATCGGAGATGTTGCTGTGCAGACTGCATTGCAACAACTATTGTGCAGCAAAATGGGCTCATTTCGGGACCCATTTCAATAGACTAAATCGTTCATATTTTAGAATACATCAAATAGAACATGTCTGTAAAAATTCAAGTTAATCGGATATCGTTTACCCATTCATCCACTCACATTTGTATCTACAACAATAAAAAATAATTGTAATTTAAAGTATTAAAATGAATACAAATGTGAGTGGATGAATGAGTAAACGATATCCGATTAACTTGATTTTTTACAGACATATTCTACTTGATGTATTTTAAAATATGAACGGCTCAGATTATCGAAATGGGCCCATTTCGCTACCCAGTAGTTGTTTCTGCGCAGCCCACGCACCAGCATTTTCAATTCCGATGAATAATATAGAACACCATGCTAAGATCTAGTTCAAACAAAAAATACTCTAGGACCATGTTTGTTAGAATCAACTAGATTAAAACTATTAGTTATGGGATTGATTGGATTGTGTATTAGACCAATTTTTTTTTTTTTTTTTTTTAATTTTCATTTTGTATCATATCTCTATATTTTCTTTTCCCTCACATCAAAAAACAATAAATTAATTTGTTTTTATTATTTTCGAATAAATTAATTAGTTTTTTTTTTTCAGACAGTTTTTAAGCCTCACATTTGTCCAAACAAACACATGACTAAGATTATCAAATGAGTTGCGACACATACTGGTGAGATGGATGAGATCAGAGAGTGATGGTCATGCTCAGGGACACAAATATAACTAGGATTCCTTTCACCGACCGTTCAAACTTGAAAACTTTTACACTTACCTTTCCTTTCCTTTCCTTTCTAAAAACCAACGCCTTTTTCTTCTTTTCCTTTGGTTTGGGTTTCGTTTCAGATGGGTACGAGTAGGGGTGTGCGCGGTGCGGGTCGGTGCGGTTTGAGAGAAAAATAGAAATCGTATGGCGGGTGGCGGATTGATAAAAGCGTCACTAGAATTTGCCATTTTCCTTATCAAAAACCGGCGGTTCGGTTAGTAAATAATGGCGGATTTGCCTTGGCGGTTTGGGCGGATTAGCGGTTTATAAAAAATATAATTCAAATTTCAAAACTTAAATCAATGAGTAAAAAAAAGACGGAGCTTTCTTCTGATGCAGCAAGTGTAGCAACAACATGATAATATCAACGACTATGCCATCAATTCATTACAAGCATCTGTGGAAGCTACAATGATCAAATACAATACATAAAATTAATATCATTTGGGGTTTACAATATATTGAAAATGTTTACTGTTGAAAAGTATTTAGATTGAAAAGTGAGCTGATGCAAGTTTGCAACATGGCCAGAAAAAAAAAAAAAAGATTGAAAAGTGAATTGGAATCCAACTTTATTTTAGATTACTGATGCCTTGAATTCCCCTCGAGCAGTAATGTAATACTATATTCTAAGGTATAGAACAACATGCAAACTTAAGTAAAAAAGAATTTTTAGAATCTTATAAAACATGATTTAATAGCGGTGCGGGTCGGTGCGGTTTGGAAGAAAAATAGAAACCGGCGGATTGATAAAAGCGTCACTAGAATTTGCCATTTTTCTTATCAAAAACCGGCGGTTCGATTGGCAAATAATAACGAATTTGCCTTGACGGTGCGATTCGGTGCGGTTTTGACAATTTTGACGGTTTCGGCGGTATTATGCACACCCCTAGGTACGAGTCTGTCTTTGACGGGAAGGTAAGATCCGAGAAGTTAGTTGTATCACTAATTTTTTTGGTAACCATGAAGATTTCAATATCAATATATCATTATCAACTTACTCAACCCATTCGCCACGTCCTTACCTGCCCTCTATTTTATTTATTTCTTTAATTTTTTTAATAAGGCGTTGGGGGCCACAAGTCTAAAATTGATTTTTTTTGTTTTTTGTTTTTTTTAGTCTAATGCGGTATTTAGTTAAGGGATTTAGAAAAAAAATTATAAAGGAAAAGAGAAAAGGAGTGTAAAACTAAGTGAAATATAGATATATTTTATTCACATTTCACTTACATTTTTATTTCTAAATTCCTTCTCAAATTAGGGGTGTTCGCGGTTCAATTGCAATCGGAAAATCTCTAATCTGCCACCCGTTTGCCAAATTAGCGGATTGGAAAAATCAATCCACATCCGTCTGCCAGATTGACGGATGGGTGTGAATCGGTTTAGCAGTTTAAACTTTTACAAATTTTAAACATAATACAATAACTTGTTAATATTTTTTTTTTATAACAATCCAACTCAACATTACCAAAACATTATCAAGTAAATTGTCAAATACCAATAATAAACACATATAAGAAAACTATGTATTATCGAAAACTATTTCATTAGATTTTTTTAAAAAATAACAAAATTAAATCTTATATTTTTCACACAAAAATATTAAATATCAACACTTGTCATTTGATGAAAGGATTTTAAATTGAAAATACAACAGAATATCTGAACTCTTTTTCAATTGAAAATACAAATAGAATATCTAAACAAATTGAAAACACAAAATCTTATAAATTGTTAAGGGTACTCGCAGTTTGCTAGTTCGGTTGTAGCCAAAACAACATCAAATCCGTCATTCATCCAAAACTTGGCGGATTGGAAAAAATCAATTTACAACCATTCGCTCGTCATCACGCATTCTTCCAAAATGCTGCGGATCGGTTTGGTTTGGTTTGGTTCGGTTCGGTCAGTTTCGGCGAATCGAAATATTCGCTGCTCACTTCTATCTCAAATTCCCTAACTAAATACAACGTAAAGGTCCGAGAGTTTATTTTCTTGGTTCATAAAGACAAGTTTCAACAAAATGACTAAACTATCCCCTATATATATATATATATATATTGTTTAAGCCTCATTATCGAACTAGCCCTAACCTAACCCTCACACACTGTCTATCTCTCTTTCTCTCTTCCCACACTTTCTCTGAACCGCCGTCCCTCCTCCACCTCACCAGTACCGTGATCGCCACTTCCATTGCCACCACGCCTCCCTCCCACCTTCTCCACTAAGATCTCTCATTCCCGCTGCTCAAGACACTGCCATCGCGAACCACCACCGCCGCGCCATAGCGAACCGCCGTTGCTTTGTCTAGAACCTCTTTCTCGTTCTCTCTCTGTCTCTGTCTCTCTCTCTCTCTCTTCTCCTCTTATCTTTTCAGAGAAAGAAAGACTAGAGCCAACCTGTTATCCACTCTGGTTTTAGCTAACAGTGTTGTGTTTGTCCTTTAGACCCCGTTTGTTTTAGGGTATAGAAGGAGGGTTGGGATTAGGATGGAGGTGGGACCCATTTAGTGTTGTGTTTGTTTGTAGATTTGGGAAAGGGATTGAGATAGAGGAGGAGATTAGGTTGGGCCTTGGAAAGGGGATTGAGATGAAAGAGGTGAAGATGGTATTAGAAAAATAGTCCGCCAAACTAGAATTTTTTTATTTTTTTATTTTTTACTTGTTGGGCATTTTTTTTAAACATTAATGTTTATTTTTTTGTATTTTTTTGTTAAATAAAAATCATTGTTTTATTTGTTTTATTTTTTTTGAAAATTTTTTATTTTTTTTAATTTTTTACATGTTGACATTTTTTTTTGAACATTAATGTTTAATGTTTTTGTATTTTTGTATTTCTTTTATTATTTTATATTTATTTTATATAAAAAATAATTTAACAATCCCTACACCAACAATTATCATCAAAACAAACACAATTTTACTTAATCCTCTCACTATCAATCCACTCACTAATAATCCCCTCCATTCTACCTCTGAAAATAAACGAGGGCCTTAGGGAGTGGTGGTGGAAGCCCTCTCCCTCTGCCTCCTTACGGTGGAAGTTGCGGTGGCAATTACACACCGCGCACTTTAAGGCATCTACGGTTTCGTTGGCGCTGCTGTCAGATTCCGCTGGAATCTTTCTCTCTCTCTCTCTCTCTCTCTCAACATATATAGATCGATTATCATTTTCTTAGATCTTAAAGCTACAGAAATGTCGAAACCTTGTAAGAACAATCGGTATCATCGTCAAACCGAGATCACAAAAATAAACTAGATCTAATCTCTTCTCTATTTCTCTTCTCTGTTTGTGGCTTGATCTTAGTTACCTTTTGGAGCTTGATTTTTGGATTTGATTTGTTTGTTTTGATGGATTATTTTTGGTTTGAACGGTGATGGTATGTGTTTGTGTGGTAGATCTGCATCTGTATTTTTTTAGTTGTTGTTATTGATGATGATGAAACACATATGACAAAATTTGAACAGATAAGTGAGATCGGGTTCAAATTTTGAATGGATATAGGACAAAGTTGTTCAAAATTTCAACAGATAATAATAGTTTGTGAATTTTTGTGTAATATTTGATTACTGGAGTAGATAATTCCAACAAATAGAAAAATTAGTTTGTGAATTTCAAACAGATATGAAAATGGGTTTTCAAATTTGAGTAATAGGTAAGAAATTGTTATTTTAATAGATAAAAAAATTGAACAGATAAATAGAATTTAAGAAAAAATTAAACAAATAGATAGAATTTTAAGAAAAAAATTGAACAGATAGTTAAAATTTTGAACATATAGGCAAAATATTTAGACGGAAAAAAATTTAAACGGAAAGTTAACGAAAAGTCAAACTAATAAAAAAAAAGTCAAGAGGTAAAATTGGAAAAAAGAAAATGTCCAGAGGTAAAATTGGAAACAAAATATCATTCAGGATTTCTCATCAAATTATTTCATAAAGTATAGACTTTTCACCAACAAAAAAATATTTACTGAATCTATGACTTATACTCTCCTTAGATTGAATTTATCATTAAATTTGTCTATTTAATAAACATAAATATATATATATATATGTAAAGGGGGTTGGCTTCCCTCTAGTTCGTGATCGGATTGGAGAGTACTATTGGGCCCCTAAGACCCACCACGGGTCCTATTTCAATAATCTGAACTATTCAATGTGTAGAATTCATCGAGTACTATATATTTGTAAAAAATCACGTTGATCGGATATTGATAGCTCCGTGATCAAATCAATTTTGTATAAAAAAAATGGACGATGAAAAAATAAACGGTTGACAGAAATCTGATCCGATAAAATAGCTATCGATATCCGATCAAAGTGATTTTTTACAAGCATATAGTACTCAATAAGTTCTACATATTGAATGGTTTGAATTATCGAAACAGAACCCGTGGTTGGTCCTCACGGGCCCAACAGTACCTTCCAGTCTGGAGGGAAGCCCAGTCCTATGTAAAAATATAAAACAATGTATATGTATTTTACATATACATTGTCACCAAAATTTTCTTACTTCAATTTTTATTAATTCAATCTTATTATTTGTATTGTCACAAAGCTATGTCCATAAATATATGAAAACAATATGAATAGATTGTTGGGAGGATATTTGATTGGAACTAGGGCTGTGCATAATACCGCCAAAATTGCCAAAATCGCACCAAATCGCTCCAAAAATTTCAACTCTGGAGGCGCGGGTTGGGCGGGTGGAAGGCCCAATGTTGGCAGGTCGGCGCGGGTGGCGGGTGAAATTTGCCAACCAGCAGGTCAAACCGACCCGACCCGCCTATGTTTCAAAAAAAAAAAAAATTCACCTGTTACACACACACACACACACAATAATTCCACCATTAAACCTAATACCTACACATTTCAATTTCATCTCATTCACACACACATCGCCGCTGCTGTGCACAATATTGCATCAATTCATATACACACGAATTCATCGCCATTATTGTGCCGATTGGCTCACCGCTGTTCGCCTATCTTCACCACCGCCGCTGGTTTCTCCTTTCCTTGTCGATCGGCTCACCGTTGTTAGCCTCTTCTCATCGTCGTCGACTCGTCGGTACTCTCGCTGCTCTCTTTCACTCTCTCTCTCTCTGCTCTTTTCTCTCTCTATCTCGATGCTCTCTCTGTTCTATATATATATATATATATCCCTGCTCTATATGTATAACATCAATGATACTATTTCATAAAGAGGTTATAATAATGCAAGGCTGTAAAGAGGTTATAACATCAGTGATACTATTTCATGAAGAGGTTATAATAATGCTCTTTTCATAAAGAGGTTATACTATTTCATTTGTGAATTTTTGTGCTTAAAAGTTCGTATTCCAGACAACCTCACAACGAAGTTCAAGGGGTATCTGGTTGGAGGTGTTTATCAATTTCTCTCTCTTCATGAGAGCTTCTCTCTCTAGTCTTGAAAGTTTGTCTATTGTTTGGTAGCTTCCTTGAGAACCCCAAACCCTTCTATTGTACTGTGTGCATCTTCCTCTTCTATTGCACTGTGTGCATCCTTTTATTCCCTCTTTCTAAGTCCTTTCTAAGCTTGAGCTTTTCTTCTATTTTACTGTGCTCTGGGTCTTCTATTTCTTCTTCGTTTGGGTGTTCTGCTTTACTGATGGAAACTCTTGACCTCTCTGAAGGCTGCGATGAATGTGAGGATGTTTCGGAACTCTGTTTGGTGGGGAAGATTCTAGCCCTTAAGATTCTTAATCGGACAGCTGTTTCCAACATTCTCCAAAGTGCGTGGAAGCTGCGCTCGAAGTTGGTGATCTTACCGTGGGGTGATAATGTGTATATGTTCCAGTTTGCTGATAGTAAGGACCGGTGTAAAGTGTTAGACGAAGCCCCTTGGTCGGTCATGGGGAATCACCTAATTCTCCAACCTCACCATCTTGGGATGGCTGTTTCTGACTTTGAGTTCCGTTGGTGTCCCTTCTGGGTCTAGGTACATGGTCTCCCCCTCGATAAAATGACTAAGACGCACGGGGTAACTATTGGGAATCATCTAGGTAAACTGATTACAGTTGAGGCCCTTTCTGATGGGTTTCTCTTGGGAAGGAGTTTTTTAAGAATTCGAGTTGAGATCGACGTTACTAAACCTTTGCTGCAGGGTTTCATCCTACATCATCGAAATCCGTCTAGGGAAGACTTGGCTGATGTTCGTGTTTTGTATAAGTATGAGAAACTCTCTGAATTTTGCTATGCTGTGGTAGAATAGGGCATGACAACACGTCTTGTAAGTTCACGTCTACAGCCGATGGTGCTACCTCCGGGTATGGGCCTGACGTGTGCACTGGTTTGGTCAAGTCCATTGGGGTTCATCCTGATTATCACCGCAATGCACCACAAGCTTATTTGGCTCGCCGTTCCGAGAGAGGCATGTTGTCGGAGCTCCGCACTACTGCAGGTGGAGGGATCAGAGACCATGTCCCTGCAACGGTCGGGGGCGTGCTTGTACGTTGTGAACGTGAGGAAGGGGATCCTTTAGCTTGTGTATCAGCTCATGAATCTGCTTTGTCGCAGGGTGATACTTGCTTACCTATTTCTGCAGGTATGCAGACTGTTCCCTCTCCCTCTGAGTGTATGCAGGATATGGTGATATTCCCTACTGCTAAGCTTGCTTCCACTCTTTCCAACCCTCTTGGGCTTAGCTTTTCTCCTAACAATTCTTCAGGGCCAAGTCTGGGTGGGCGCTCTGTGGGCCTCCATGGACCATGTTCTGGGTCTGGGCCTCCCATGGGCTCTACACCTCGTCTTTTCAAAGTAGACCCATTGGGGGTTTCAGATTCTCCAACACCTAATTATTTTGTCACTGAACCTGCAGATAGCCCACCTTCTTTGGGTATCCAATCTTCTCCTAATCACTCCCCATCTTTTAATTCGATAGACTTGGGGCTGAAGGTAACAGCTTCTAGCCCAGTTCAAGACAACTTTCATAGTTCTGGCCTGGATTTATGTCTCTCTCGAAATTTCATGGACCTCTCTCTCAAGAGAAAAGCCCTGCATGAGGACCTTCCCACAGTCCGTCACCCTAAACTCTTGAAATGGGATGGTCTGGATGAATCTATGGACAATGTGGAGATGCAATTCTCCTTGGGTGCTCAGTCTAAGGTTGTGAGGAAGGAGAAGAAGGCTAGGTCTTCTGGGCGAAAGGTTGGAAGGCCAAAAACGGTTCAACTAGTTGATATGGTGGTAGGCAATTCTGAGTCTGACATGCCTGTGTTTTCGGGTGGGTTTATCTCTGTCACTCTTCTTGATTCTCATCCTGAAGACTGTTGATGATCAGCTGGAACTGTCAGGGGTTAGGCGTCACCTGACAGTCTAGATCTTACGAGGGTTGTGTCTAACCCATCGCCCTACTGTGGTTTTCTTGATGGAAACCAAAAATAAAGCTACGAAACTAGATCAACTTTGGCGTAAACTTCAGTTCTCTCTTAGTTGTTATGTGGACCCTGTTGGTCTTTCTAGTGGTTTGGCTCTCTGGTGGACATATGAGGTTCAAGTGGATGTTCGTTCGAAATCAAAAAATATTATTAGGTGCCTAATCTCCAGAAATGAGTATCCTCCTTGGGTTGCTACTTTTGTGTATGCTCCTCCTCAACCCCTTGCGATGAAGGAATTGTGGAAACATCTTATTCATTTGGCGAATGCGAATTAGTATCATTGGCTTATGTTGGGGGATCTAAACCAAGTGGCTTCCATTTGGGAGAAACAGGGCGGTAATGCTTGTAATCCATCACAGTTAGCAGATTTCCAGGAAATGATTTTTCAATGTGATTTGGTTGACTTGGAATTCAAGGGCAATGCCTATACTTGGTCCAATAATCAGGTTGGTGTAGCGAATGTTTGGGAAACATTAGACCGTGGCCTCGCTACGATGGAATGTCGCAACTTTTTTTCCTTTGCTCAAGTCTTTCATGATATCTGTATTGGTTCAGACCACTGCCCCTTGATTCTTAATTGTTGTGTACCACCGAAAAGGATCCCTCGGATTTTTAAATTTGAATCCATGTGGGTAACCAATTCTGGGTGTGCTTCTACAATTCAATCTGCTTGGTAGCGCTCGCAATCTAGGTCTGCAATGTATCAACTGGTGCAAAGATTGAAGAGCTGTCGGCGGGACCTCCAAGCATGAAGCAGGAAGGAGTTTGGCAACAATAAACTCTTGATCGAATCTTTGAGAAGCAATCTTTCTGTACTCCAAGGGTAACCAATGTCAGCCTCAAATTCACGTGCCCAAGACAAGGTGAAACCTGAGATGGAATCGGTGTTACTCTGTGAAGAAATGTATCTCCACCAACGGTCAAGGATTAACTGGCTTCAATTTGGCAATAGAAATCCCAACTTCTTTCATGCTATAATTAATCAGAGGCATCAGCGGAATCAATTGGTTAAATTACAAATGGAGGAAGGGGCGTGGTTGGAAACTGATGCCGAGATTGATAGCTACTTATTCAATTACTTCCGTCAACTTTCAACAGCGAAAGGCCCAGTCGTATAGAGGAAGCCGTGGATGTGTTGGACTCGGTGATTACTGATGCTATGAATTCCCGTTTGATCCGAAAGGTAAGTGACTTGGAAATCAAGGCAGCTGCTTTCCAGCTTGGGTCCTTGAAGGCACCTGGACCTGATGGTTTCCCGGGCTTTTTCTATCACCAATTTTGGGATGTGGTAGGTGGTGATGTTTGTGTAGTTGTGAAAAGTTTCTTCTGAAATGTGTTCCTGCTAAAGGAAATGAACCACACCAACTTGGTACTTATTCCTAAAGTTCATATCCCTCAGAAATTGTCACGGTTCAGGCCCATCAGTCTTTGCAACTTTCATGTCAAGGTTATCACTAAGATTGTTGCGAATAGACTTAAAGAGGTGCTCAGTGCTATTGTTTCCCCACAACAATCTACTTTTGTGCCTGGGAATCTTATCCAAGATAACATCACTATTGCCCATGAGGCTTTCCACACTTTAAAAATTCGCAAGGGCAAGGTGGTTGACTTGGCCTTAAAGTTGGACTTTAATAAAGCTTATGACAAGGTGCAATGAGAGTTTATTCAGGTTGTTATGATCAAGTTGGGCTTCAGTCCCACCTGGGTTCATTGGATTATGCAATGCGTCACTACAGTATCCTTTTCGGTCTTTGTTAATGGGGCTCGACGAACCAGTTTCCAACCCTCACGGGGTCTTCGTCAAGGAGACCCTTTGTCACCATACTTATTTCTCCTTGTGATTGAAGTGTTGTCTCGGTTAATTAACAAAAGTGTTTCTGAGCATCGGTTATCTGGTTTACAAATTAGGTGATCTTGTTTTATTTTATCCCATCTTCTTTTTGCCGATAATGCTATTCTCTTTTTTAAAGTAGATGTGGAGCAATGTAGAGAAGTTCTCAATGTCCTCCAGCTCTATAGGAGTGCCTTGGGCCAGACAATCAATGTCCACAAATCGGGTATTCAGTTCTCAGCCAATATGTCTCTTCTCTCACAACACCAAATCTGTGGCCTTTTGGGCATTTCCTCTGTTAACACTGGTGCCAAATATCTAGGTCTACCATCTTGTTGGCGAAGGTCCAAATCTGAAGCCTATGCTTTCTTATGTGATCGGGTGCTCTCAAAGCTTAGCGGCTGGAAAGCTAAATTCTTATCTCAAGTGGGTAGAGAGATCCTCATCAAAGCGGTGGTCCAAGCCATTCCATCCTATGCCATGGCATGCTTTTTGTTCCCCAAAAAACTTTGTGACAAGCTTAATTCCTATATTCGCAACTTCTGGTGGAAAGGCGACCGGGGAGGTGGGGGTGTTCATTGGGCTAACTGGGCAAAATTGACCCTTCCTAAATCTAGAGGTGGCCTTGGTTTTCGGGATTTCTCAGCTTTCAACAAAGTCTTGCTTGCGCATCAAGTTGGAGACTTCTAAATTCCCTCATTTTTTCTTTGCTCAAGTTATGAAGGGTATTTATTACCCCAATTCGGACTGTTTGCATGCTTCGCGGGGTGCTCGCGCATCTTGGGCCTAGGCTAGTATTCTTCAAAGTCGTGAGATCCTACGTGATAGATTACGATGGCAAATGCATAATGGCGCTTCTATCAACTTTTGGGATGACAGGTGGATTCCATCTGTGGGTGAGTTCAAGATCAAATCTCCTAGGTCAGCTCATAATTCGGTTTATTTGGTTAAAGATGTCATAATTCCCACCCTCAATGAGTGGGATCATCGGAAGATTAGCAACTTAATCTCCCGTGAAGAACACGATGCCATTGCCTGAATCCTAATTTCAATGGAGGACAAGGCAGATGCCTTGATCTAGCATTACAATTCTATTGGGTCTTATACTGTCAAGTCTGGCTATCAGTGTGCCTTACTTTTGACAACAGATCCTCCAGCCAATATTCCATCCTCATCCACCCAATGGTGTGAATCTGATTGGAAATTTGTTTGGAGTCTCCACCTCCCCCTCTCCAAGCTTAAGCATTTTGTTTGGAGAGTGTGTAACAACTTCTTAGCCACCAAGCAGAATCTTCACCATAGGCGTTGTTCAACCTCAGATATGTGCCAGGTCTATTCTCAATCCTCAGAATCTATTGAACATGTTTTCTTTGGTTGTGCTTGGACTAAGGCTGTCTGGTTTGGGAGCGGTCTGGGCTTCCGTGTTGAGCTTCACTCCATCATTTCTTTCCAACACTGGTTTGGTGAAATCAGAGCCTAGATGACTGAGGAAGAGAGTTGCAAGCCTCTTCTCTGCCATGTTATTTGGTTGTGCTGGAGTATTTGAAAGGCCCGAAATGCTTACATTTTCAACCATGAGCCAGTTGATCCTTCCCATGTCAGGGAGAAGCACTCACTATTTGCTTCGTGATGACAGAGGTTTCCTTGTGGACGGTTTGGCTCGTGAGGTTGCTCTCTCTTCAGCATCTCAGGGAGAAGCACTCGCTATTCGTTTTGCATGCCTCATGATTAGCTCCTTGGGTCTGTCTTCGATGGTGGTTGAAGGTGATAACAAGAGAGTAATTCATCTGTGTGTGTCTGAAGATGCCCCTCCTTGGGAATTTTGCACTGGTATAACTGATATTAAATCTGTTGCTAGGCAATGTAATTTGAGTTTTTCTTGGTGTGCTAGGACTGCCAATGAGGCAGCTCATTGGACAGTCCAAGCTTGCCTTGGTGGCTATCTCCCTTGTAAGTAATTGGACTTCTTATCCTCCTGTTGCTCTACTAGCAGTTCTCTAGTTAATCTATTGATCTGCTTCGTTCAAAAAAAGAAAAGACAACCTCATAACTCATTTTTTGTTTTTTTTCCTTTGAATTACAATGCTCAATATTTTCCCATTGGTTCAGAAAGCAGCATGATAATTTTCATTTTTGGTAATCAGTTTTTGTTCAAATATGAGATAGGTAATTGATATTCTGTTCCGACTTTTGTTGTTTCTCCTTGAACATCAGTAAAGACAATACAGAATGTGCTCTCTCTCTTTTGTTTATAATTTTTATTTATATATACTTATTATTATCATTGATAATTTTTATTTATTTACTTATCATTCATATAAAATTTTTATTTTTGTAATAGAGAATGGATGAGGAAAATACACGTTTTGTAATTTTAATTATATTTTTTATGAACCGCCAATCCGACCGAACCGTCAAGGCAAATCCGTCATTATTTGCCAACCGAACCGCCGATTTTTTATCAATGACATTTTTATCAATCCACCACCCGCCATACGATTTCTATTTTTCTCTTAAACCGCACCAACTCGCACCGCGCACACCCCTAATTGGAACTACGTCAATTCATGTCTAAATGTAAGTTTATAACTTTTTAGTTTCGTTTATAAAAACTTCAAAAATATTTACACTTTGTATCGTCGTACATAATGCAATTAGCCAATTACAAAAGTAAAGTTATGCTTGCAATTTATTAAATAAAGTACATTTATTTTTGAATTTTATGTAAAATTTTATTTTAATCTTTATATAACAAACAAAAACAATACTAATTTTTTAATGTATCTTATATATTGTTTGCAGAATTTGTAAATTTCAATCTCATGTCAACACCAAATTGAGATGTTTTATGAATTCATAATATATAGTTTTTTTTTTTTTTTTTTGTAAAAATTAGGACATATTATATTTTTTTTTTAAAATTGTATATATTATGGAGATATTTACCAATAAATACAATCATACAAACAACTAGTCTAAGTAGTTCTAAGTTTTTTCTATTGATCTGTTAAGCCTATTAGTGGAGAGTTTCTTTCCGTACCGTTCTATTTTTTATTTTGATAATATTTTGGTGGATAGATATACTATTTTATTAATGTGGCAGATATGATGTGATACTCCAATGTGGCAGGTACTAATATGACACTCCAAAAAACTTAAAAACTCTTTAGTGTACTTTTTCTAAATGTGTCAACGTTGAGGGTATGATGTGACATTCCAAAACTTTTACTCCAAAAAAAATAAAAATTCCTTAGTGTACTTTTTCTAAATGTGACAATGTGACGAGTATGATGTGACACTTTAAAAAAAATAAAAACTCCTTTTCAAACGTGACAACGTGGAGGGTATAATGTGACACTCTAAAAAAAATTAAAAACTCCTTAGTGTACTGTACTTTTTCCAAATGTGACAACGTGACGGATATGATGTGACATTTCAAAATAAATAAAAACTCCTAAGTATACTTTTTTCAAACATGACAATGTGACGGGTATGATGTGACACTCTAAAAAAATTAAAAACTTCTTAGTGTACTTTTTCCAAATGTGACATGTGACACTCCAACGTGACGGATATGATGTGACACTTTAAAAAAATAAAAAACTCTTTAGTATAATTTTTCCAAATGTGACACTCTAACTTGGTAGGTATGCTGCGACACTAAAAAACACTTCAATATACTTTTTCCAAATGTGACACTCTACTGTGGTGGGCAAATAAGTCATTATACATCCAAAACGAATAAATGAATCATAAGAAAAAATATAGGACTATATGGATTACAAGTCTAAAATATGAGACTTATTGGTTAATCTCCTTATATTATGTTGTACATATTTTATTACGAAATATATTAAAAGTAAATGTTATATTGTACATAGTTAAAAATATTTAACTTGCATTACATTTCACACATAATACATATGTATATCATTATAAAAAAATAAAAATTACATAATATAATTTTTTTTTTTAATTTGCACACACATCACGTATGCCTCGACCACTAGCAAACAATGTATATGTAAAAATACACATGATACATTATCATTGATTTTTCTATCTAAATTTTTTAATTAAATCCTTGGTTATTATAGAAAATCTTTCAAATTTATTAATTTATGAACTATTTATGATATGTATTATCATTACTATCTATATTCTATATGTATAATTTTAAATTTTAAAAATAAATTTTAGCCATATCTTTTATCAAAATCTAAGTCATATCTAATTTGAAATTAAAAAAAATTAAAATAATATTTAAAATATAATTTTATCCTTGTAAAATTTGAATATATTTGTATTTTTTTGAAAAATAAAATATAAATGTAACATGAAACACATGTGTTATAAAACTATGAATAAGTTTAGGAACCTAGATTTTGGGTTTTTGATTTTGAACCAGAATGAGTTGTGTGGTGGAAATTAAAATTGTGTATTATGGGATTCACATGTACAATGAATTTAGATTACATATTGATATTTCTGTGTATATTATTTTGAGTTTGTAGTATTACTCTAAACCTATTGGTCTATCTAACTTTAAACAAAAATTTAACCATAATTAACCCTACAACTAATTTAAAATTTAGAAGAAAAATCGAAATGAAATTTTAATACAATTTATAAAGGGTTGTAAAATTCAAGTGTACATGTCCTAATCCTATCAAGAAAATATGAAATTAAAACTTAAAATTTTAAATATAAGTTTTAAATTAATAATTAACAATTCACTCATTATAATTATACACTACTAATACTTTTCAGTACACACTATTAGTAGATGGGTTGTTTGTGATGACCTAAATAAGTGTACTTTTTGTCTTTTTATGAAAAGATGTGTAAAAAAATAGAAAGGTAATGTAATGAAAAAAAGATAAAAAGATAAAAATATAGATTATTTGAAATATGCTAAACTTGGCAAATTTATATTCCAACAATATCCTTTAATGAAAAGACTATTAAGGACAACATGGGGTGTATTCTACCCATCCAAAAATTTTGAAATTTAAAAATACAAAATACTTTTCACACATCATCATCCCTGTAGGGTTTAGGGTTTTAACATATAAACATTGTATTTTTTTATCATTTTCACCATTAACATACACTCATGATTTCAATGTTTATATTTTTGAAGATTTAGGGTTTAAGAACATTGAAATCAATTAGTTTTGAAGATTTGCACACTATAGATGATACTGAGATGGTTGGTTTCGATATAAACATTGAAAACGTTAATTTGAACATTAAAAAAGTTAGTTTATGACTTGGCTTTTGAGTTTTTTATTTTTCTCATTCGTATGTTGGGAATATGAGTTTGTTCGTCATGTTCGGATAATTAGAGTTAAACTTTTACACAATGTTCGATTATTTCTATTTGAACAAAATAATTTTGTTCAAATTATTAAAATTGATCACATATTAAATGTTCATACATAAAAAACCGAACATTTTAAGTTAATTCGGTTAAAATAAATTAAATTTTTATTTGTTATTTAGATATAAATTTTTGAACGCATTAAGTTTGTTTAACTCTGTATTTTTGAATATAACTAATTTGATGAATTCGATAATTTTTTTACAGAATTCGATACCTACCCAATGTAGCAATGTTAAAACTGATTGTATTGTTGACTACAAAAGTGAATTTGTTACCAAAGAAGTACACCCATGTTTCATCATTTTCACCATTAATATACACTCATAAATCAAGGGTGAGAATGGCAATCTGAAATGATGATGAGAGATGAGAGTTCAATACCGACAATGAAGTTCAATATTGACAAGAATAAAGGCCGCAATGAAACACTCTGCCAACTATTTGAAATAACGAGACGATAAGATGAGACACGATGAGAATTCAATACCAACTATGGAGATCAACACTAGCGAAGATGAAGGCCGAATGAAACATCCGCAGACGATGGAGATCAAGATCAATGAAGATGGTCTCTATTATAAAGATTGTGGGGTTTTTTTTGTTGTATGTAATGGTGAAGATGAAAAGTTTTTGTGTGTGGAATGGTGTATGAGAGGGAGTTTTGATACGCATTTAGGGCCGAGCTAGGCCCAGTCATTGCAGTGGACCGATTCGTAGGCCGTAGTAAAAAGGACTTCACAAATTGGTCCTAGCTTTGTTAGCTCGGTCTAAGTATGGTGCAATTGCTGGACAGTCTTCACTGTATTTAAATAGATTAAATTCTGTTGTGTACTAAACAACAACAAGAATATAAAGAAATAAAGGAAATGAGAGAATTTGTTTGATTACAAAAATCAAACTAGAAATAAATAAATAAATAAATAAATAAAAACAGATTTTATTTTGTTACAAAAACAAAATTAAAATCTGATTTAATAAACAAATAAAATAGAATAATAAATTAAACAACTTACTTGATTAATTTCTTCTAATAAATATCTGATCAAGTCCAGTGTTTGACACTGTGTCCTTAAGACAGATTCGTCATCTCCTCGGTGCTTTCAGAATATGGACGTCTATCTTCCAAGATGAAATGATCAACTACAAACAATAGCAGCACTACAAATTGTTTGCCTAACGAACACACTAAATGTTTATACTCTTTCTTATAAAAATTAAATGCAGCAAAATGAAGAATAAATTTGCAGAGGTGAAGTACGAAATTTCTGAATGTATTTAACATCAAATGAGGGCTGTCATATTTATAGATGTAGTGGTGGCTGCAGGTTTTGAATTAAACAGATGCAAACCTGTTTGAACAGGTATGAAACCTGTTTGTTTTTGAATTTAAACAGATTTGAATCTGTTGGGTTCAAAATTCAAACAGATAAAAAACGGGAAGGGCCCTGTTTTGGTGTACAGTAAAACCGGACTAGTTTATTTCCAAAATTAATTTGAATTCTGGATTTTATTTTACCAAAAAATAAAATAAAATTCAAATGTTTTTGACCCAAAGAGAAAGGTATTGGGCCAGACAAGCCCAACCCAACCTCACACCACGCACCCGCGCCCAAGCCCAGGCCCAGCCCAACCCAACCGACCGGACGGACGGCGGCGCGGGTGCGCGTGTGTGGTGATTTTTGGGTCCAATGGGTTTAGTTCATAACCTCCCTCTCTAAAACACCTCCCTCTCTAAAACACTTGGGTACCCCTTGGGGCACACCCCAAGTTCCAATCTCATGCCTTATAAACCCATTCAAAACTTCCCACCAAATCAATGTGGGACAAACCTTATTCAAACCTTTAAGGATTTTCCACCAAAACTCCATTTCCATGGAGCATGCTTTGGCTACAATTTCTCATTCACTCGGTAATGGTTTTGAGCAACCAAATATACCACGTAAATCACAACGCAGCATAGAACGCGTTACCACTTTGACCCGCGAAAATCGACGCACGGGACCCACCTAAAAAATAGACCAAACTTTGAAAAAAATTCTGTTATTAACCCAGAATTTCTAAACCATTTCCAACAATCCCCCACATGAATGGAATTTGATGACAACGGAAATGCAACAATATGCAGACTTTATCGAAAGAGTATAAGTCGAAAATATCTTGCATCAGGGTAGGTAGCTTTTGGCCTTGAACCTTCCCTAGTGATAACCTATCAGACTTACTAGCTAACCAATGGACGCGATGCCTTGAATTGTTCAGCCGTTTGTGTAAGCCAAGACAATAGATTTCACACAAAATATTTTCTAACACATCGTGGTTCTCACTGTTGTGTTCATTTTGGCCTTGAACGCTCCTGGTTTTCATGAGTGTTTCTAGAGAATTTAGCCTCTTCATTCTCATAGAACCGGCCCCAGTTCGACACTCATATAAGTGATTCTTATTGTAAGTATCTCTTTATACTTGTCTTGATTTTTATACCTAAATCAAGATATAAGTAATCATTAAAAGCAAAGATTATCCTTATACCCCTGCAGACAATACATGTTGCAAATATCACTCTCACCATAAGAATGGGTAAGGAATTTTAATCCCTTGGTGATTTTTGGCAAGCCATACATAACTTAGTTGTCCCTTTGAACTTAGTTCTTGGGATCTCCAATCATATAAGTAGGGTTACCATTATGACGACTCTTACGTAATAGGCTTTAATTTCATCCCCTTCGATGAACTATACACTAGTTCTTTTGTCAAACCTTTTGTTAACGGATCCGCAATATTCTCTTTAGATTTTATATAATCTATTGAGATTATTCCATTTGACAACAATTGCCTTATGGTATTATGTCGACGGCGAATATGTCGTGACTTATCATTATACATATGATTTTGTGCCCTACTTATTGCAGATTGACTATCACAATGAATGCAAATAGTTGGCACAGGTTTTGGCCACATTGGAATGTCTTCTAAGAAGTGACGAAGTCATTCTGCTTCTTCTCCGGCTTTGTCTAAAGCAATGAACTCGGATTCCATTGTGGATCGTGCGATGCAAGTTTGTTTCGTGGACTTCCAAGAAACAGCAACGCCTCCTAGAGTAAAGACATATCCACTAGTGGATTTTGAATCTTTAGTATCCGATATCCAATTGGCATCACAATAACCTTCGAGTACTGCTGGATATCGAGTAAAGTTCAAACCAAGATCACGGGTGAATCTTAGATATCTAAGAACCCGAATGATCGCTTTCCAATGGTCTTCTCCAGGGTTACTAGTGTATCTACTCAATTTACTGATAGCATAAGCTATATCAGGACGAGTACAATTCATTAGGTACATTAGGCTTCCAATGATTTGGGAGTATTTAACTGAGACACTGCATCACCTTTATTTTTTGATAAATAAAGACTGATATCTACAGGTGTTCTAGCTAATTTCATATCATCCTTGATAAATTTACCAAGATTTTACTCAATATAATGTGATTGAGATAATGCATATTCGTCAGATGTTTTAGTAATTTTCATTCCTAATATAACATCTGCGACCCCCATATCTTTCATATCAAATCTTTTGTTAAGCATTTGCTTAGTTGATTTGATCATGTTTTGACTACTTCCCATGATAAACATGTCATCCACATAAAGACAAACTATGACATAACCTTGGTCAGTGTTTTTAACATAGACGCATTTGTCACATTCGTTTATCTTAAACCCATTAGTATGCATTGCATGATTAAATTTTTCATGCCGTTGCTTAGGTGCTTGTTTTAATCCATGAAGAGATTTTCCAAGCCGACAAACTTTCTTTTCTTGTCCCGACACTACAAACTCTTCGGGTTGCTCCATATAGATCTCTTCATTTAGATCACTGTTTAAGAAAGCTGTCTTAACATCCATTTGATGTATTTTTAAATTAAACAACGCTGCTATAGAAATAAGCATGCGAATGGATGTTATTCTTGTCACAGGGGAATATGTGTCAAAACAGTCCAGACTTTCCTTTTGTCTGTAACCTTTAACTACAAGTCTTGCTTTATACTTGTCAATTGAACCATATGCTTTCATTTTTCTCTTGAATATCCATTTATATCCAAGAGGTTTAGAACCTGATGGAAGATCCACCAATTTCCAAGTATGATTTTGTATAATGGATTCGATTTCATTATTAACAGCCTCTTTCCACAAAGGTGCTTCAGGACCTGTCATTGCTTCCTTAAAGCTTTGAGGTTCATTTTCTAACAAGTATGTCAGAAAATCTGGACCAAAGGATTTTGATGTTCTCGCTCTCTCACTTCTTCTTAGTTCATCATCAGTTAAATCCTGTTGGTCGAGACCATTACTAGCCTCTTGTGTTTGATTGTCATTAGTATCTTGACTTTGTGTACAATCATAAGTTCTTTTCTGTGAACTTAATTCCTGTCCTTTCTTGTAAGGAAAGACATGTTCAAAAAACACAGCATTTCTTGACTCTATAATAGTGTTCACATTTATATCAGGTATTTCTGATTTATAAGTCAGAAATCGATATGCACTACTATTCTGAGCATAACCAATAAACACACAATCTACTGTTTTTGGTCCAATCTTAGTCTTTTAGGAACAGGAACTTCAACTTTTGCCAAACACCCCCACACTTTTAAGTATTTGTAGGAAGGTGGTCGACCTTTCCACAATTCATAAGGAGTGTTGTTGGTTTTCTTGTGGGGTATTCTGTTAAGAACAGAATTAGCAGACAATATTGCTTCCCCCCACAAGTTCTATGGTAAGCCTGAACTTAGTAACATGGCATTCATCATTTCTTTAAGGTTTCTATTCTTTCTTTCAGCAATTCCATTTTGCTGAGGAGAATAAGGTGCTGTAGTTTGGTGAATAATGCCATGTTGTGCACAAAATTCATTTAATGGTGCATCATATTCACCACCCCTATCACTTCTAACCATTTTAATGGTTTTACTGAGTTGATTTTCAACTTCTGTTTTGTAGAGTTTAAACATTTCTAAGGCTTCATCTTTACTTCTAAGTAAATAAACATAACAATATCTTGTGCAATCATCGATAAATGTTATGAAATACTTTTTGCCTCCTCTAGTTTGAACAAATTTTAGATCACATACATCTATATGAATTAATTCTAGAGGTTCGGTTTTCCTTTCAACCGATTTAAATGGAGCCTTAGTTAGTTTCGCTTCTACACAAACTTCACATTTATGATTAGGATTAATTTGAAACTTTGGTATATAATCTAAACCAATTAATCTACGCAAAGCATCAAAATTCACATGTCCTAATCTACCATGCCATAAATTTGACTAAGTAAAAGATGCGTTATTCTTATTCATAGCAACTTTCGGTACAACTGTCATTACATTCAACTTAAAGAGACCATGACTCATGTATCCCTTACCAACATACATACCACTCTTTGTTAATACAAATTTATCAAACTAAAAAACAAGCCTAAAACTATTTTTACTTAACAAAGAACCAGAAACTAAATTCTTCCGGATGTCAGGTACATGCAGTACGTTGTTGAGGGTCAGTTATTTCCCTGATGTCATCTTCAAGATCACTTTCCCTTGTCCAGCCACAGTAGAAGTAGAAGAATTTCTCATGAAAAGTTGTTCACCATTTGCAGTCTCATCGTAGGTAGTGAACATCTTCTTGTCCGCACAAATGTGACGAGTTGCTCCAGTGTCAACCCACCATTCCTTGGGATTTCCAACCAGATTAGCCTCAGATACCACAGCAGAGATGTTGATGTCATTCACTCCGTCAGAGATGTAATCTAATTCAGTTACATTGGCCTGATTGGTAGTCTTCTTGCTTGTACTTCCATGATCCTTCTTAGGGTGGCGGTAGTTAGAAGCTCGATGTCCAGTCTTGCCACAGTTATAGCATTTTTCTTTGAATTTCTTGTTGCTATCGCCTTGTTTAGGACCATCTCCAGTAAACTTCCTCTTTTTGTTATGTGGTTTGTTACCTTGTTCAACCACATTAGCCTTGGACTCAATGGGATTTTTCCCATTCCTTTTTTCAGCCTTTCGGTTATCTTCCTCAATTCTCAGTTTTACAATAAGTTCATCCATGGTCATCTCTTTGCGTTTATGTTTTAAATAATTTTTGAAATCTTTCCAAGCCGATGGTAATTTTTCCACTAAAGTAGCGACTTGGAAAGACTCGCTTAGAGGCATACCCTCAGAATGAATATCATGTAAAATTAATTGAAAACTTTGAACTTGAGAAATTACTGTTTGGGAGTCTACCATAACAAAGTCCAGAAATTTACCGACAACAAATTTCTTCGTACCGGCATCCTCTGTCTTGTATTTATTCTTCAAAGAATCCCACAATTCTTTTGCTGTTTTCAGAGGACTATATACATTATACAGCATATTATCAAGGTCATTGAGGATGTAGTTTCTGCACAGGAAATCTGAATGTTTCCAAGCATCTACAGCGGCAACAACTTGCCGATCACTTTCACCCTCTTTAAGTGCTGGAGCCTCTTCATGGAGAAACCGAGTCAAATTAAAAGTTGTAAGATAGAATAACATCTTCTACTGCCATCTCTTAAACTCATTACCGTTAAATTTTTTCGATTTTTCTCCATGATTTATTGGTACATGAACATGGTTCTGGATAGGGATCGGTGTTGGTGTAAGAATTGGAGTACCACTTCCAATTGCAGTAACCATAATCTCTGATTACAAAAATCAGAAAAATTAAAACACAAATTAATTTTCTAGTTACTAAAACCAGAAAATAAATTATTACACAAAAAAATTTATTTTCCTTGTTACTAAAACTAGAAAAATAAAATACCACAATAATTTTCTGTAACACAAATTAATATTCTGTAATTGTTAATGACACCAGTATATTACTACTAGTTGTCAAAGAAAAGAGACAGTATGTTACTACTATCTGTCAAATAACATAAACCACTATTTGTTTTTTCAACCAGAATATGTCTTTATGAAATCACAGAAAATTAAATACAATGAAGATACCAAAAATAATTCTGTCTTAAGATTGTTGGACAATCTTCACTGTATTTAAATAGATTAAATTCTGTTGTGTACTAAACAACAATAAGAATATAAAGAAATAAAGGAAATGAGAGAATTTGTTTGATTACAAAAATCAAACTAGAAATAAATAAATAAAAACAGATTTTATTTTGTTACAAAAATAAAATTAAAATCTGATTTAATAAACAAATAAAATAGAATAATAAATTAAACAACTTACTTGATTAATTTCTTCTAATAAACATCTGATCAAGTCCAGTGTTTGACACTGTGTCCTTAAGACAGATTCGTCCTCTCCTCGGCGCTTTCAAAATATGGACGTCTATCTCCCAGGATGAAATGATCAACTACAAACAATAGCAGCACTACAAATAATAGAAGCACTATAAATTGTTTGCCTAATGAACACACTAAGTGTTTATACTCTTTCTTACAAAAATTAAATGCAGCAAAATGAAGAATAAATTTACAGAGATGAAGTACGAAATTTCTGAATGTATTTAACATCAAATGATGGTTGTCCTATTTATAGATGTAGTGGTGGCTGCAGGTTTTGAATTAAACAGGTGCAAACTTGTTTGAACAGGTATGAAACCTGTTTGGTTTTGAATTTAAACAAATTTGAATCTGTTGGGTTCAAAATTCAAACAGATAAAAAAGGGAAAGGACCTTGCTTGGGTGTACAGTAAAACCAGACCAGTTTATTTCCGGAATTAATTTGAATTTTGAATTTTATTTTACCAAAAAATAAAATAAAATTCAAATATTTTTGACCCAAAAAGAAAGGTATTGGGCTGGACAAGCCCAGCACAACCTCACACCATGCACCTGAGCCCAAGCCTAGACCCAGCCCGACCGAACGGACGGCGGCACGCGCGCGCGCGTGTGTGGTGATTTTTGGGTCCAATGGGTCTAGCCCATAACCTCCCTCTCTAAAACACTTGGGCACCCCTTGGGGCACACCCCAAGTTCCAATCTCATGCCTTATAAACCCATTCAAAACTTCCCACCAAATCAATGTGGGACAAGCCTTATTCAAACCTTTAAGGATTTTCTACCAAAACTCCATTTCCATGGAGCATACTTTGGCTTCAATTTCCCATTCACTCGGTAATGGTTTTGAGCAACCAAATATACCACGTGAATCACAACGCGGCATAGAACGCGTTACCACTTTGACCCGCGAAAATCAACGCACGGGGCCCACTTAAAAAATAGACCAAACTTTGGAAAAAAATTCTGTTATTAACCTAGAATTTCTAAACCATTTCCACCAACAATTACTTCGGTCGAAGAGATGGCTACAAATAGCTCGGTCCATATACTTCGGTTCAAGGTATAGTTGATCAGTAACCGAGCTAAAGCATCACTAGTGGACGCGCCGAGCTGAATTGTAAGGGCGAAGTGGGACCGAGCTAGGTGAAGCTCAGTTAAATCTACCGCTTAAATGTAGCAGTGTTAACTCGGTCGTGTTATTATTCAGCCGTAGTAAAACCATCTCACTTGGTTAAAGTAGTGAGGGGGGTGTAGAAAGACGAGCACTACCTTTCTGATTCCTATGAGGACTCTGCATTAAAGAATAAGAGTCCTACTAGGATTGTGCCAAGCAAAATCTATAAAAGCTCATGACATGACCCATGTACAGGTATCACAATTTTGATTCTCAAATACACGAGCTTTTGTCTATTTTGCTGACTTAGGCATCAGAGAGGTATCCGGCACACACCCGCCGGCTAGCTCACGTTTGTGTTTTCAGGGAATAAAGCGATGACGTTTGAAAGAGCGTAAACTTGATTAACAGGATTATACGAGAAGATTATTTCGTGCTCGTACAATGTATGTTCAAATAGTTAGTGGTGTGTTAATATAAGACTAGTATTGGAAAGTTAAGGTGTAAAATAAGATATTTTTAGACCCTAATTATTTTTTTGTGTGTGTATACTAAGTAATTGTGTGTATTGAGAGTATTAGTGGTGTGTAAATAGAATCACCCTAAACAATTTCTAGGCCAAAAGCATAGCACATGCCCGCTCTAATATTGGATAACATTTTCAAACGTAAATATACCTTAATATTAATAGAGTAGACATTAGTTATATTTTAAGAATAAATAGTTTATAAATTTCATAATTAAAATTTAAAAATGTTAATAAATATGAAAAAAAAATTATATATATATATATATATATTTATATAATAATTTAATACAAATAAATAAATAAATAGACAAATAACTCATAGATTGACATCAAGCAACAGTTCTCTAATAACTGAATTTAGGACAATAATGTTATAAAGTCAACATGAAATTGGTTTTTAGGCTATGTTTAGTGTCTAATCTAGTTGCAACACTCCTAAGCTAACGCATACTTATTGCAATCTACAAAACTATTATGTAATGTTAACTAATCATTTACGGAATATTTACTCATTGATAGATAAATTTTCTTAACTAAGTCCGGGTGTAGGTTTATAACATGACTCATGGTGTATCTAACTCAACTTGGTCTTAGATTTTTTTTTTTTTTTTCATACAGAAATATGTCTAAATATTAATTTAATAAATTTGAATATTAAGAAATAAAACTTTACCCAAGATTAAATTTTTTTAATAAACAGACATAAATATGTACATATTTGTTATTTTCATTATGAACAAAATATTGAAGATATGTATTTATCAATTTAAAATATATTTACATAAATAAATTGATCAAATAACTCTTTAATTTGTATTGATTGATTTAATGCTAACATGACTTATAACAGTTTAATTATTCATAGAATTTTAAAATTTTCAAAAATACTCGTACACTTTTAAGGTCAACTTAAATTTATCTTACCATATCAATTAATTATTTGTGTAAACCACAACATGGCACACAGTAACTTGAGTCTTTTCAATAAAATATAATTAAAAAAAATTAAAAAAACAGAAAACAAATGGAAGAGAGAGATAGAAATACCACCACAAAAAAAGGTACTATTATATAGTCTAACAAACTTTGATATGACAAATTATAATTATAAAAATTTTATAGATAGAATAAAATTATGCTAAACAGAAAGTAATTTTTGTAATTTATGTAAATTTATTTATTTTTAATTTATAAAACAAAATACTAATAGAAAACTTAAATAATTACTAAAACTTATTTAATCTTATCTATTTATCTATTTTTAAATTATTTTTAATTAAAATTTAAATCATTGTCTGTACATATAGTACGGATGTTAAGTTAATATAATAATGGTCCCGTTTGTTAGAGCTGTGGAAAAGTGATTATAGCTTATTCCTTAACCGCTTATAACTTATAACTGTGAACATAAGTTGATTTTTGACTTATAAATTAAGCTTCTCCTCCCCCATTCAAAGAATAAGTTGATTTTTGACTTACAAAAAGTTATAAGTTGTATTGTTAAGCTGAACCAAACACATCAAAATAGTTTTAATTAAGTTAAAAATTGAAATAAACTGAAAATAAACCCTACCAAACAAGGCTAATGACTCAATTGTTTTTATTTTGAATTTGATAAATTGTGCATGCATCTAGGTGAAGTCATAATTTTTGTATAATGGGACAAAATCATGCTGAAATTTCATTGTGCTACGAAATTACTACAATCGTACTCTATATATATAAATCGAGAAAGACAGTGTAAGAATGATGACAGGAGACCATTGTCCAAAACAATTTCGATAAAAATACGAATGACAGTCAAAAGACGATGTCACATAGAAAAATTTTAGTATAATGTTATTTTGAACATTTTAAATGAAAATCTTTCCTCGTTCTCATCAAGTTTGAAATCCTAAAAAATTTAACCAGCATACAAATTTATACATCAATAATTTTTTGTTATTAATAAAATCAAAAGATTTTTGATTTTCTTTCGAAGGAGAAAAAAAAATGGTCCAGAGAGGTAGGAAAAGGCTGAAAGAAGGGCCCCCAAGTAGCAAGAGGAAATTTCCGGTGGTAAACGACAAAGACGAAACAAAACAAAAGAGGGCACAGAGCCTTAAACTTGATAATGAGAGTTGAATTCTATATTCTGAATAAAAATAAAATAAACAACAACAGCAACAAAAACAAAATAGGAAGCTTCGGGCAACACCTGTACCTGTACTTGTTGTAGTAAAGTTATGACAAAGGAGAAGAGAAGACTGGTTGGTGGTGGTGGTATGTAAATTCGAAGCAACCTAACCAAAACCAAACCAGGCCAAAAACAAACCCACAACATGGAAATAGGGTGGAGCGAGCGAAAGACGCTTTGATTGGCCGGTACCGCATACCCTCTCTCTCTCTCTCTCTCTCTTTTTGTTTTTTTATTTTTTGCTCTCAGTGTATGTGCAAGAATATTTATGTGTATGAAGAAGAAGAAGAAGCGCTTTTTCTTTTCTTCTCTTTTTTCCTGACTCTCTATAGTCTATACTACACACACTCACTCTCTATATCCTTTTTTATTTATTTATTTATTTTTCAGTCAGAAGACAATAATAATATGTTTTCCGTCCACTGCTTCTCCAATTACTTATTACTCTCCCAAAAGCTTTTTTCTTAAATTAATTTTGTTAAAATATATTCTCTGCTGCTGCTGCTGCTGCTGCTTCTTTTTTTTAAATTCCACTTTGTCTCCAACTTGGAGGGCCGTGAGGACGGACCTATATTTCGTTCAATTCATTTCCTTTTTCTCTTGTGTTATTTATATTATCCTCTCTCACATTCTTGAAAACCGAGTGATCAAGTGCTCTGCAATGCTGGTTAAAAATAACGCCCAACAACAGCACCACCACCACCACCACCACCACCAATAATCATCATAATAATAAAGGAGTGAGTAAAGAGGTTTCATCAGCTAGCATATGAGTTTACTGAATTTTGATTTCTGGGATTTTTTTATTTTTTATTTTTGGAAACGTGTTATGTTCTCTGAATACGATAAAGCAGAGTCCACGAATTCATTAGCAATTTTTCTGTAGTATTCTGTTTAATGGTTGGGGTTTGAGCAGTTTAATTAGCTCTCTCAGACTTGGATTTCATAGTTTAATAAATTTCAAGAGCCTGCCTGACCGGGGGACAAGGACAAGGAGCTTATAAAATTTTCTACTGTTGGGGAACAGTAACAGGATTGGCTCTGCTTTGAACTCCCCAAGTTTACATCGGAAAACATGGAAAGGTTTATGTTGGAAGTTTTAACTGGGAATGAGGATGGAAGCGGACGCGGAGAGTCGTTGGTTGGCACTATAAAGATTGCAGTATTACCCATAGCCAAGGTTTTTACAATTTGCTTCTTGGGATTTCTTCTCGCATTTTTTAACATCTTGCCTGCCAATGGAAGGAAGCTTTTAAACGGGGTAAGCTAATCAACTTTTTATTTTTTACTTTTTTTTTTTTTTATAATATAAATAGTCAAAAACCTTCTCCGCACTTTTCAGCTTATTATGCAGTACAAGCTCAGGCCCGGCCCTGAGGGTAGGCCGAAGAGGCCTGCGCCTTTGGCCACCAGATTTGGGCGGGCTGAAAATAGGGCTCAAAATATGATTTTATGTTTTAGATATAAAAATAAAAAAAAAAAATTCAAATACTATAAGTCTAATTGTATATGGAGCTTAAAAAAAACAAAATATATCATGACAAAGTAGAGACCCAACTGATATGGGCCCAAAAACAAGAAACACATTATAATTTATAATACCACTGAGGCTAAGAACGTAGGTCACTGAAAGAAAATAAACATTAGAAAATTAGAAAATTTCTGGAAGTATATTAGAAAATTTCTGGAAGTATAAACATTAGAAAATTTCTGAAAATTAGAAAATTTGTGGATTTGTGATTATACAGAGTAGTCATGCCTCCTAGGAAGTATATTTTTGGATGTGAAAAAAGAAAAAAGAAGTAAAAATTAGAAAATTTTATTCAATCTCAATCGGGAGCGCTTGATAAATTTTTTGGTAGCAAGAAACAAATAGAAAGTTCATGTTTGGTTGATGAAGAAATTGTTGTAAGTATATTTTTTTGTAACTACAAACAAATAAAAAAATTGTTGTAACTTATCGTTTTGTCCATCAACTTTTTTTTTTTTAATGTAAGAAAGACCCAATTTCCGAAGGTCGGGGCCCTAAATCTCAGGGCCGGCCTGTACAAGCTGGGAAAAAAAAGGAGCCAAATGCTCCCCCTCTCTCTCTCTCTCTCTCTCTGACTATCTGATGATTTTAGAATATATTAGCGTGTGGAACTGCAGATATATGATTTTCTTGAATGGCGTATTAGAGGGGGTGGAATATTCTTAGTTTTATGTGAGTAGTAGTTTTTTTGTGAAAATTCAGCAGCTTTGGTATTTTTGTCAACGGGGATCTGGGCTGATCAGGAAATCATTTACTGTTAAAAAAATAAAATAAATAACAACTAGATTCAGAGATGCCTCAACTTGTAGAATTGGTACAAGATACCAATGTAGTTTTCTAAAGATGCTGCAATCAATGGATGATAAGGTTTTATTTTAAGTGCAATATATGTTTCTTTTTCCCTTAAAAAAGTATCTTTCAGCTGTCTCCATATTTTGTAGTATCTAATGATGCCCACCCTATGGGAACTAATTGATTGTGCAAACTATGTGTTGTGCAGTTGGTTTTTTCACTTTTGCTTCCATGCTTGATATTCTCTCAACTTGGGCAAGCCATCACTTCTGAGAAAATGATCGAGTGGTAAGGATTCCATTTTCTTTTTTCTCGTATATTTGGAGTGGCGATAGCAGACAGATCGATCTGGTGATTAAGTAGAAATTTTGCCCTTTCTACAGGTGGTTCATTCCTTTTAATGTTGTTCTGGCTACCATATCAGGGTCGCTTATAGGCTTAGTTGTTGCATCCATTGTTCGTCCACCATACCCGTTGTTCAAATTTACTATCATTCAAATTGGAATCGGTAAGCTGCTTCAATCTGGAGATAAATGTCAAGTTAGCATTCTTCTATTTCTGTGAAGTATGTATGCTGGTTGTTTGGTTTTCGTGTGGGCGTCTTTGGTAGTATTTTGAAGATGATGAACTTTGGAAGTGACAAATATATTGTAGTTTCTAGTAAACCAAAATACAGAACAAATTTACACTGATATTAATAAATGTAAGCTTATAGTTTTGGTTGTGATTGAATTTGTACAGAAAAGTGATCCTCTAGTTTTTCTTGGATGTGTTCTTATGTGCTGGCATTTTCACAGGGAATATTGGGAATGTGCCACTTGTCCTGATTGGGGCCTTATGTCGAGATAAGTCAAATCCTTTTGGTGAATCTGCGAAATGTGCTGAAGATGGGACTGCGTACATCTCATTTGGTCAATGGGTAAGTTATGCAGTTCTCTTGTATATTCCTTGTTATGCTGTCAATCATCCTTGTGTTTCTAGGATCTTCTCCATAACATTTCAACGGTTAGATCAGTTTCCAAGAAAAGAATTTTTATTTTTATTTCTTATTCACATATATCATTTAGATTGTTACATGCATTACTGTCTTTGTGCAGAAATTGATATTCAGTTATTCCATTGTTAACTTATAGCTTGGCTTGATCGGCAGCCTAAAACTTAGAAAAATATAGCCTTTTGTAGATAGTAAATCATAATTATAGCTTTTTTCCATCAAAACCTATGAAAAATATCCTCTACAGGCAAAACCAAAGGTAAGTACTTAGCTTAACAATGCAATAGTACACAAGGTAACTGTGGCAATCCAAGTTTCACATTGTTTGGGAATCTGAATTTTTGTTGGTCTGTTTAGGTGTCTACATATTTCTGTGACAGAGAATTTTATTTATGCGTATCACAGTTTTCATTTAATCTTTGTAAAGAAGATGACTGACGTAGAATATTTTTATCTACATATTTAGGTTGGTGCAATTGTCCTATACACCTATGTTTTTGATATGCTCGCACCTCCTTCTGAAGGTACCTTTGACATTGAGGATATGAATATTCCCATCAAGAATCTTCCTAAGGAAAGTACTCCGGAGCAAGATCCCTTGCTTACACAGGAGGTTGTACCAACAAATTCAGATGCTCCAAAGAAAGGAAGGGTGAGAACCAGCTATATTTGCTTCCACATGTTGTGGCACTGAATGTTTTGTTCAGCTCTGCCAAGATTGCTGATCAAAAGAGAAATGATTTATGCTTAATGTAACAGGGTGATATTGGCAAGGCAAAAATTAGTTCGTATTCAATAAATCATTGCTTCAGCTTGCTTAGAGTAGCTTTCTTGTATGTTTAAATGACTAAGAATATCAGAACATGACATTTGACCGTTTATAGAGTAATATGAATTTTCCACTTTAGATTAGCCTTCTGCATATATGACTGGGTCACACAAAGGTAAGGTAACCCACCCTTGTAGACTAATTTTTTTTTTATATATTTTTTGTATATGGCCAATGGGAAACCATATATTTGTATCTTTAATGTTGTTATCCATGCCCTCTTGAGAGTGATCTTATAAATATGTAGAAAAGTGCCAGCCTCACTATGTTAATTTTAATAAGTCATAAATCATCACTATATCATCCCCTCAATTTACAACTTCCTATTGTGATTAAAATGATATATTGCTTTGACTTTGCTGTGCAACTTTGAAAGCTTTTTAGTAATAATAGGCTTGGTTAGGTTTTTTTTTTTTTTTTTTTTTTGTCAATTCAATAATCAATCTGCTCTCGTGCTGCTTATTTTACAGACTACAATGGTTGTTAGTTTCCTACATGTCACTTTTTTGATGCAGATCAAAGATTTTTTAGATTTTCTGTATGAGAAGTTGAAGCTCAAGCAAATTCTTCAACCCGCTATCATTGCCTCTGTAAGTTCAATCTCTTCAACTTCTGATTGATTGAATTTTTTTTGGGGGGGGTGGGGGTGTGTGTGTGTGTGTGTGAGAGAGAGACAGAGAGCGAGAGCGAGAGAGAGAGAGAGAGTGTGTGTGTGTGTGCTGGAAGACCTCCTTTCATTGGTTTAGAATTTTGGATGGTAATAGTAGACTCTATTTTTGGCCTTCGATTTTTTTGTCCGAAAGATTTTGGTGCACCAATGGAATTGGAAAATTTTTGTTATTGGACAATTTGATGTTTGGTTACAGTGTAATACAACGGGGATGGATTTCAAGGAGTAAGTATTTAAGACTGACATCTGCTTCCAATCTTCTTTACTATCCTGATCAATAGGTTTGAAAAATAATCGAGAGTATGTTTGTCAAAGCTGAGTTATTTTTATTTTTACCAATAAGCATACTTTTTTAGTGAACACTTGATGGTTGAGGGTTTTCTATATAGTCTGTTGCTTTGTCAGAATGGCTGGCTCTGTAATTGGCCTTCTACTTCAACCTGTTTTATTCAAACGTCATGCAAGAAATTTTGTTCAATCCCCCCCCTTCCCCTCCCCTCCCCATCCCCCTCTGCATTGTAGGGCTAAGCTGATATGCATGTCTTTGTTGCAGATTTTAGCAATGGTAATTGGATGTGTACCATTTTTGAAGCGATTAATTTTTACAACTGATGCTCCTCTTTATTTCTTCACTGACAGCTGCACGATTCTTGGGTATGCTCAGTTCCTCCTCTGCTTTTATTTTTTTTAGGTGTTTTCTTTCCATTGGAATTTCTTGGCTGTTTATGATTTTGATGCAACCATGCTCTTATATTTTATGCACCTATGTATATTCACTTCATAGCTTAATTTTTTGTTGCTGCATGAAGGAAGATTTGTTATATACATTAGGAAACAGTGTTTATATACAGTAGATAGCTCTAAATAACAACATTATGATATCTAACATTATGTTTCGACTCTCAGGGGTGCTATGATTCCATGCATTTTGTTAGCGTTAGGTGGCAACCTTGTAGGTGGTAAGTCGATTTTGTCATTGGTCATGTCTCAGCTATTTATAATGTCCTTTCATTGGGCATCTATGACTTGTATGGAACTCGGTCCTAGATTTATTTTTATTTAATTTTTCTTCCAGTTGCAGTGCATCGATTCTAAATGTGCCCTTTCCCCATTGCAGGACCAGGGAGTTCAAAGCTTGGTTTACGGACAACTGCTGCTATTATTTTTGGGAGGTTGGTTTTGGTTCCTCCTACTGGACTTGGCATTGTCATGTTGGCTGACAAGCTTGGCTTTCTTCCTCCTGGTGATAAGATGTTCAGATTTGTCCTCCTCCTCCAGCATACCATGCCCACATCTGTGCTTTCTGGTAACACCCAAATCTCAATGTTACCATAAATGCATATTTTTCAACATGAAACAATGAAGCCAAGGATAATTAAATTTAGTGTGTTGTTTTCACTCTGCATCTCCATCTCCATCTCCATCTCCATCTGCATTCACATTTATTCTTCCTGTAAGAAAAACTGATGTATTATTGATTGATTTATGTTATGTTTATAATGATTCCTATATATGGGAGAGGGTGAGTGTGTAGTAGGTGAGGAGTAGGTGGAGAGTAGGTGTAGTGGTAGGTTTTGGTACATTTTAACAGCCCCCTGCAAACTCAAGGGGGATAGGAACTAACCAACTTGAGTTTGGAGAGACTAACAAAACAAGAAAATAGACGAATACATAAAATAAAAAAGGATAGCAGACACTGTATGGTCGTGTCAGATCGTTGTAGAAGACTGTATGGTTATGGTAGACCGATGTAGAAGACAGTTTATGGGGTCATGTCGAACCGTTGTAGAAGACAGTTTACGGGGTCATGTCGGACCGTTGTAGCAGACAATGTTGTGACAGTTGTTGTGACAGTTTACGGAGTCTTGCTGGACCCTTGTAGAAACTAACCGGAATCAATGTCGGGACAGTTTACAGAGTCTTGTCGGACCCATGAAGGAGCTAACCGGAATCAATGTCGGGACAGTTTACAGAGTCTTGTCGGACCCATGAAGGAGCTAACCGGAATCAATGTCGGGACAGTTTACAGAGTCTTGTCGGACCCCTAAAAAGTCGCACCCTCAAAAGGTGTACCCAATCTTTCAAAAGGCGTGCCATCAAAAGGCGTGCCCAATCCATAAAAAGGCGTGCCATCAAAAGGCGTGCCTATCAAAAGGAGCGCCCATGTTGTCGGCGAGCCCCGAGAGGCGCATGATGCGCGTGTCTGCCTCGGCTATTTAACCAAGGTTGAGGCGGAGGCTGTGCAAACCAGTCTGAAACCGCCGAAAATCCTTTGAAAAAACTCTTCCGTTTCTGAGAAAGAGATTCTGGAACACTCTGTTGCCATTCTGTAACCAACCCTTCTCTGAAACACTCAGCAACCCATAACATGGCCTCGTCTTCCCGTTTAGCTACCCAGAATATGGCCTCCTCGTCCCGTGGTCTGCTCATGCTCTTTCCAGACCTGAACGAGTCAACAAGAGAGATAACCAGTGCGGTGGCCAGCGAACCTCAACCAAACACCTCTGGTTTTGCTCCGTTGAACTTTCCGATGCGGTCTGTGGAGCAAAAAATGGCGGTGCAAACTGATATTGAAGCCAATCAGTATACATTGAAGTCATGCGTGGAGACCATGACGGCGGTCACAAACTTGTCGCACCGGCTTCAGAGTAGGACAAATGAGGTGCAGCAGTTAAACGCCCAACTGGCTCTACTCCAACGCATGTATAAGGATGCGCGAGCAGAGATAAGTGTGCTAAAGGCGGAAAATAAGGAGCTGAAGCGGAAGGCCACCGTGATGTTCCGATTTGGAGGTCCACCGTATGCTGTAGTGGAGGAACAAGGTGGAGTGATCGTGCCCAGTGGAGTGGGAAACACGGAGGCAACACCGTCAAGGGCCGTCCAGGACGGAGGCAAGAAGAAAAGGCCGGCGGCAGAGTAGAGAAGAAAAATCCCGCCTGTGGATGATGTTTTTTTTTTTTTTTTTTGTTTTGTTTTGTTTTGTTTTGTTTTGTGATGTAAAAGTGTGATCGGGGTTGATCCCCTGATATGAATAAAATGACAAGGTTGTGGAATGTTGTTGGTGTTATTTGGTGGTGTTGTTTTGTTGAATAAGAAAAATAAAATAAAAGAAAACAATGGATAAAGAAAATAGAGAAAAAAAAAAATTGGTGGATGGGTGATAAGAAAAACAGCGGTGTGATTATTATTATTATTATTATTTTTTTTTTTTTTTTGTGGAATATAAAAAAAAAATAAGCAGAGAATGGATGTCGTGCATGTGAGTGGATAGGGCAGTGTGTTGAGTGTATGGGGCAGAGAATGGAATAAATTAAGAGAAAGGAGAGATATGATTTCTTTTGAGGCACACTCTGTGTATAAGCTACCCCACTCAGCAGTGGCCGCTCGAAGGCTGTGCGGGCCGTGTACTGAGCAAAAGATTCCTGATCAATTGCTGATGGGTTCTTGAAATAATGGAAGGTTGAGACAAGGATAGCCAAGGCATGGACATGGTTAACACTGACACTGAATTGATCTTGCAACATCCTGGCTCGCTGATCGCACATGCTCACAAGCACTTCTTTCCTTCTCTCCTTGTTATCAGCATCCATTCCCCTGTATTTGATGCCGCTAGCAATGGCCATAATGAAGATCCAAATCACTAGAATTCTCCCAGTCCGAATGGAATCTGAAACGCAAGGATCCGAGTCCGTCTTCTTCGATTTGGATCTGAACAATCTCGCGAAGAGAGAGAGAGAACCTAGTCTTCTTCTTCTTGCTCGAGTTTATAGTACCAGGGGGGCCAATTTGCGGAGTACTGTAGAACAACTGATCGGACAGCGAGTGGTGGTGGTGGCCGGAGATTCTAGATGCACGGCGACAGACGTACGGCGAGGTTGAGCGAGGGAAAACGAGAGGCGGTGGAAGAGGATCAGTTTTCCGGCGATCTTCTTGTTCGAGATGGAATTTGTTGAGCTCGATTGGACTTGTGCTTGAGCTGCGATTAGGGCAAAGAGTCGTTCCCGGAGACAAGAACCGCAGACACCGACGCTGCTACTGAGATCGGTAAGATGGTTCTTACACCTCATTGATATATATGTGTATGTGTGTGTCTGGTATCGTGGTGATGGGTCGTGAATGAGAAGATCAAGTTAGTGTTGTGTATGTGTCTGGGTTGACTGGGTGAGTCAAGGACAGCGACTCGAAGGAGTTGGGCGTGAAGGTGATGGACTCGAAGAAATTTCAAGGTATGTGTAGAAAAGTCTAGCGGACTAGGTTGAGGTCCGGCGGGCGGCCAAGGCGAGGTTGCCGCCCGCCGGTGAAGCGAAAATACTAGGTTATAAACCTGCTCTGATACCATGTAAGAAAAACTGATGTATTATTGATTGATTTATGTTATGTTTACAATGATTCCTATATATAGGAGAGGGTGAGTGTGTAGTAGGTGAGGAGTAGGTGAGGAGTAGGTGGAGAGTAGGTGAAGTGGGTGGAGTAGGTGTAGTGGTAGGTTTTGGTACATTTTAACACTTCCAATTATTGTGATGTGCAAAAAGCTGCCACCTCTGATCTTTCAAGTGTCAACACTAGACATCTGGGTTTTCTTTCTCCACGGTACAATAAGACCTCCAAGTCTCTGAATTATTAAGTCCTGAGCAGTGTGTCCTGACTTACCATGTATGTTTGTGTATATATATTGAACTTCCAAAATTGATGTTTGCAAATAATACTATGAAAAATGGAAGTGTAGAAGAACCACTTTAACCAACCAACAAAACCAAACCTTAAGTCCCATCAAATAGGGTTGGCTACATAAATCCTTATCAAAGGACATTTAGTTAATCAAATTCATGTTTATTTGGTTCCTTTGTTTTGTAGGCGCTGTTGCCAATTTGAGAGGGTGTGGGAGAGAGGCAGCAGCTGTGTTGTTTTGGGTTCATATCTTTGCAGTTCTTTCTATGGCTGGGTGGATCGTTCTCTATCTCCACATACTGTTCTAGATTGCATTGGATCCTAACGCTGTTTGGGCTGAAAGGGAGAGAGAGGAGAAGGAAGCTGCTGTCCTGGTCTGGTCTGGTCTAAGTTCATGTCTTTCATTTGGATGCATCATTCTCTCTCTCTCTCTCTCTCTCTCTCTCTCTGTAGTTCCAAGCATTCTGATGTATAATAGTTTTGTCAGCATGCTGCGGCTGCTTGTCACAATGGCATACCTGCCACTTTTGCAATTTTGTTCTCATGTTAATCAATGCTTAATGGCTCGATTGAAATTACGATTGTGTTCATTATTAGATGTTTATATTTATTTTAGTTTGCCGGCTGATTTTTATATTCTTCGTGATTCTGCTCATTAGATGTTTATATTTATTTTAGTTTGCCAGCTGATTTTATTATTCTATTTAAAATCAAGGCATTCCCCTAGAAGGAGGACAATGATTTTGCCTCTCTCCATATCATCAATTGTTGTAACAATGGAAAGAGTGCATCTACCCGCCCAAATCCTAGTAAAAATCAGTTACTGTCAGTATAATTTACCCTATTAATTATCATTTCCAGGTCTATCAGCCAATGAAAACCAGTCAGTCAACAAATATCAATTTGGATCAACAGCTAATAGCAAGTTCTGTGGTTGAAGTTGCTATTTCAATGTGGTCAGGCTATTGTCAACAACATTGTGTTTCAATCACATTAAGTTGTAACACTGGACACTTCAGGAAAACACATTGACTTTGAACCAAATCCAACTCATGAGAGTCAAAACAAACTCGTAAACAACTTCAATTCGTCAATAAAAGAATTCAACTAAAAGAGCCATATCCACTTAAAACCCTTCTGAATTCATGAAAACACTAGGTCAGGTACATACAAAACAAGTTACCAATAGTTTCAATAATATCATTATGACAATTAGAGAACTTTTTAAAAAAGAGACCACCACCTCCTGCTCCTGCTCCTGCTCTCCCTTTGGTTGGGTAGCCAGGAGGACCCAGGGCTGTGAGTTGGAGGGTGCTGTCCCTGCCCAGGGATGTCATGACGGCCAATTGGCCCTCTTCTTTCAGTTCGAGGGTTGCCTAACCACAACACAAGAACAATACCTACAAGACTCACAATTGGAGCAGCAGCAAGAAATAACCATCTTCCTCTTCCATTTTCACTGCCAGAGATCCCTGCAGCATGCTCCTCACATACAAAATCCGCCAGCTCTGTTCTATCGTTACTAAATTCACAGGATCCATCTGCCTCAGCATCATCATTGATGTCCGAGGAACTATCCTCCTCACTCATCACCTGCTGCTGGATTTCATGAAACTCTAGAGTTCTGCTAGTGTTCTGTTTCCCTTCCTCATAATCCTTATCATCAGTTGGAAGCTCATATCGACAAAGGGGGCACGAGTTCCGTGCACATAACCATGGTAAGATACAGGAAGGGTGATAGAGGTGAAAACAGGGCAGCTGATTTACCACAGTACCAACAGATAGAAAATCCTTGCAGATTGCACAGGCCAAACCATCCTGCTTCTCATGCTCCTCATTGATGACCACATGTGGTAAACTATTCACAAACGACACAGATGCAGGAGGCGCTCCTCGTCTCGAGTTGTCAGCCTCAGCAAGATGCTCAAGCAGTTCATCAAAGCCTCTTGCATCAAGATAATCCCCAGAATTCCTAACAAAAGGCAATAGTACCTCTGGTTCCTCCAAGTTAGTAAATATGTTAGTCATATATGTTTGCATCCTTTCCCTGATTCTCAAACGAATGGCTACCTCAAATTCAGGAGCATGAAGCTGTCTGCGCCTAGTTACAGCGCCATTGCTTTCACTTGGATCTAATGAACTTCGAATCTGAGCACCTGCTGAAGATTCCACAGCATTTTCATCTGCATCAGCTTCTTCCCATTCATTATCTTCTTCCTCTTCTTCATCCTCTTCCTCTACCTCTTCTTCCTGGTCATCTGAGTTCCATTGGCTGAGACCCGCACGCATAGGGTCAATATCAGTGTCGCTATCAAGATCACTTCCTGCATCTGGATTGTTAAACATTTCCATATCCAGGAAACTATGTCCATCCACAGAAGCATCAGAATCCCCTCCATAAGCACTAAATGAAATGGCATCACTCTCACTCTGGAAAGGCCTGTACCCACTAAAGCTGATATTCGATTCACTCTCCCCATAAACAGAATCAAACCCATCACTTTCAGTATCAGACACTACCCTCCTCCATCTTCTGGACCCACTTGGAGTAGTTCGGGAACTTGTGCGCTGCAGGAATCTTGCGGCAGCATCACTGTCTGCAATTTGACTCTCGTGATCAGGTGCAGTTGGTTGGCTTTGCCTTGCCAGGCTAATCATATGTGAAAACTGTTGTGAAAAAAAATTCTCAATTGACTCAGAACTGCCGTGTCTGGTTCTTCTAACTCTGTTTCTCCTCCTTGGATGAGCTTCTTCTGTTGAGGTTCCAAATTCTTCTAGAAACAAAAACTTACAATCTCCACATATGCTAACATCAAGATCCCCAGCATCATTATCAGGTGAAAGGACTCTTTGGCACAATACACATGCCGCTGGAAGGTCAGAGTGGTCAACAGCTGAAGCACCATTCATGTGACCAATCAGTGTGGATTGATGCAACCCCCATGAGGTACTTTCTGAATCCTCATCCATCTGTTACTGTGCTGAAAATGAGCAGAAATAAACTCAATGAGAGATGAACAAAGCACCACAGAAAGATAATGTGAAATCATCAAAAGAACTATAAAGTTGAAATCTGTATACAAAAACTGATCAAATGAAACGAGAACCCAACCAAGTGCACGTAGTGCATCATTTGGTTTGAGGGAGAGTCAGAGGAAAGAACTATATACTAAACAAACACAAAAATCTGTTGCATTAATTTTTCAAGGCTTATGCTGCTTGAGGCACATACTACTTACGATAAAAAGAGTTCATATGGAATGCAACTAAAATCTGTGACTTGATCTACAAAATTCCTTTATCTAGAGAAAATGAAAGAACAAAGAAAAAAAATATATATATATATATATATATTAAAAAGGGCAACCCAATGCACAAAGCTACCGCTAAAGTGGGGTTTAGTAAGGGCAAGAAGTACAAAGCCTTACCCCAATTTTCGGACAAGTTATTTATGTGACTCGAACTTGTGACACTAGAGACGGCAATGGCAAGCCTTACCATTAGGTTTAGCTGCCCTTACAAAAAAAATAAATAAACAAGAAATTTCCCTACAGCAAATAAATCTACACATTATTATGTCTTTACTGAATGGTAACATGAACTCAAAACATCAATATTCATCATATACATCAAGCTTTAAACACTTCTACAAGGCTTTCGAGGGGCAAAAAGCCAACGCACATAAAAAATAATCAAGATAGACAAGCAAAATAAGTTTTAGTCTAATAGCTTTCCATCTGGTATTTTCCTTTTGAATTATGTGCTAATGTTCATTCTTGGATTCTATTGATTGTTTCTCATGTTTGGAACTTCATGGGGCCAGTGAGAATGCATTATTTTTTACTTGCCAAAATAAATTATGGCCAACCAAACTCAGCGTCATTATTCCGCTCTCCCCGTATAGCGCCAACTTTATTTTTCATTTTACAAATTCTTAGGCCCTTGTGATTTTTAGAATTCAGTATCAATTTGCCACCATCTTGGTTAAAAAAATATGCAAGTTTTTCCAACTACCTTAGCACTTCCTTTAGCTATCCAAAACTGAAGAAACAAAGAAGGGGAGAATTCTGATAAATGATTGAAGAAGGAAAAAAGGCAGTTTACTGATTTTATTTATTTCCCCCCATTCACTCTAAGTATGATGCTCTAGCCATAACTATTGAATTCAATGTTGAGTTACAATAAAAAAGAAAGATTTTCTAATTATTTATCCATAAGATGATGATGCTTTAAACTATAAACTCTGATCAGTCTCAGCTTGGATATGTAAATGTAATTGTGGGTATAACAATAGTGCAGTTCCCAATAGCCAAGTAATAGCAGCAATGAAGCCACAACCATAAACCACTAGTTTTGACCATTTAAACTAGCAAGATACAAGTAGGAGGTGTATCATTTCTAGCAACCATCATGGGTACATGATACTCTTAACTGGATTATAGTGCATGCATCAGTTTTCAATTATATGTGATAAAAGTCTGTTATGATTGCCTCATCTCGTGTATGTATGTATACAGATTCAAATCCATATTGTGGCAGCAGCTAATTAAAATTCAAATCAATTTAAGAGCTTTCTGTATATGTTGATTTTCAGAATAATAAAATCAAGAAGATAAGAATGTGAAATGCAGAAAACACCACAACAACTCATAACAGACAAACCCAAAGCTAACACAAAGAAAAGAAAAGAGAAGCAAATGTAAGATAGACTTCGAAGATCACCTGAGGCGAGACTTTGTCAAACAAAGTTGTTATGCAGGAGGAGTCAGTTTGACACCGATCGTCAAAATTTCCAATACCAACTAATGTTGTCTCCGATTCGCAGATTCCAACCAGAAACCATTCAAAAAAAAAAAAAAAGAAAAAAGCTTCAACTTTTGGGTAAACTATTCACACACACACACACACACACACACACACACACACAGATAGGGTTTAGGGTTTGTAGATGATAGATCTGAAAACGAAGTAGTTAGTTAGGGTTGAAGAAGGGAATCGGGATTTAGATACAACCAACCAAAATATATATGTATGCCTGATAATGTGTTAGTTGAATTCAAGGAATCAATGCGAATTGAGAGATATTCAAGCGTGTTTTGTACAACTTTTCTTCTTCTCCTTTTTTTTCCAAAGAAAGAGAAGAGAAGTGATCAAAGAAGGACAAACCCAAAGACTGAGACTAGGTCATGTCATTGAAGATTTTTCTTTCACCTTCTCTCTCTTTTTCACAGTGGGATGAGTTTGGTTGGTTGAATTTCGAAGAAGTAGAAGAAACTGGGTGTGATGTGATGTGTGCGTGAGCACCACTCTGCAACCTCGACGATGCAGATCGATTTGGGAGTCTCTCTCTTTCCACACGTTTTGCTCTGCTCACACACTTGCTAAATATAAAATAAAAAATTATGGTTAAATTACAAACACATTCCCTAACGTTTGATTAAAATACGAATTGTCTTCTTGATTCTGAAAATTATATTTCGCTCTTAATGTTTTTAATTTCAAAATAAATCACACATTTTATTAAGAAATTATCAAGTCAATTAACAGTTTCCAATAATGTTAGAAATATGTTTTAATTAATAATTTAGGTAATTTTATTATTATATATTAGAGCAATTATAATTTCATTTTTTCAGTTAATTCTGTTAAATAAAAAATTATGACAAGGGAGTATTCGTAATTTTTCAAATCGTAAGGGATAATTTATATTTTAAGAAAACCTCAGGAGGTGTATTTGTAATTTATCCAAAAATTATTCATTCTTTTTTATTTCAGTTTTCAGAAAATTTTACTTTTTCATTTTCCGTATTTTTTTGTTTTTACTATTTTTTTAATATTTTAAATAATTTTTTTAATTTTTAATCCTCCTAACATAAATACACTTAAAAAATATAATATTTATGAATTTTTTTAAAAAAAAAATTCATGAAATATAAAAAATACAAAAAAAAATTAAAATTCAATATATTTTTCATATTTTTGTGTATTTATTAATTTTTTAAAATATTTTTTCACAAATATTTTACTATTTAAATACATCTAAGGAAGGTGCATCTAAAAAAATAAAAATAAAAATGGTTAAAATTTTAAAAATATTAACTAAAAACAAAAAAAATACTAAAAACAGAAAATTAAATTTAGAAAACTGAAACCAAACACACTGATTATTATTATAACTGTATATTAAAATAAGATTCTTACCCTATCTATAAAAAAATAATAAAAAATAAAAATATTACCTTCTTCTCTCAAACCTTAATTCCTAAATCAATTGTATTTAACTCTCTTTGATATTTAATTCATATAACATTAATTTCATTTTTATCTGTAATTTATTAGTCATTTGAAAGAGAAAATTAGTATAATTATATCATTTTTATCATTAATTTATTAGTTATTATTATTTTAATCTTATTGAAAGACAAATCATATAATTATATAAACTTGTAGAGTTTATTGTATGTTTTCTAAAATGAAACAATTTAGACTCAATCCTTGCAATGTGGACGAAAATCCTACCGGATAGAGTTAAACCTTAGTGAATACAATTATTAGTTCTAATGAAAGTAATTTTGTGCTTGTGAGAACCACTAATAATATTATTGCTATAACTCAGCAAATCATTCTTACTTATAGGGAATAAGAAAGTTATAACCGGTGGCATGAAAATTAATTTTGCAAAAGTCTAATGACAGAATTTTACGGGATTTTCTCTAGTAAAGACTCAATAAACTTAATTTTGCCTCAAAATTGGATTAAAAGTAAAGATTCTCTCCTAATCTTTTAGTGCTTTGTGTGGAAAGATTGTTTAATATTCTGATTGACAAGGTGAAAGATGGCAAGTGAAAAAAGGGATTAAAGCTTCTAAATAGAATTAATGCTCAAGAGATGTTAATGCTGGAGGGAAACTACCAAAGTAGTATAAATCAAAGGAGATGATCTCAATCTGCCATTTAGATACTTGAAATGGGAAACATAAAATAAAACAAAAAAAGAATGCATTTTATAACAAAAATCTTCTAATTTATTTTTAGAGCAGGGAGGGAATTAGTGGCATGCAATAATTGGTTTCCAATTTTTTGGCTCATGTCTTAAACACTCTCTCTGTCAACTCTTAATTCAGAAATTAACAATTATTTTAACACATTGTGATAGGAAGAGAAAGAGAATAGAAGAGAAGAGAGTTTGCATCATGTCTTACTAAAAACTCTGGAGTGGTGCAATGGCAGTTAGGAACTGCTCCTGTGCAGTGGTAGTTTGTGTCTTTATATCTCTCTTCCCCCACTTTTTTGTTTTTGTTTTTGTTTTTGTTTTTGCTTTTGCTTTTGCTTTGAATCTAGGAGGCGCTTGCATTCTTTGCTCACACCACTCCTCAAACCCAACTTAAATTTCTTTGAATGAAATTAATGGGTTTATTTCCTCATATGGGAGATTTGGAATATTTTTTAGTTCCCATACCATACATATTCAGAAGAAAACTTCCCCCTTCTCTCTATTTTACAGCCGTTACCAACTTGTTTTTCTCCCTTACCCCAATTGCATACTCACATCACAGCTAGCTCTCTCTCTCTCTCTCTCTCTCACACACACACACGTATAAAGTCTCTTCCTCTATCTCCCTCACATATGCCTTTTCATTTTCATTTTTTGTTTAAAATTATTTTTCCCAATAAGATTAAATTAACTGAGCTATTGATTTCTGTAATTCGTGTGCATGTCCAGGTAACCTATGACATGATATCTATGAAACTTCGCAATAGCATCTTCACTTTTCCCTGTTTATGCATGTAAATGGTTGTATGTATGAATATATAGGAAAATACAAAGATCAGAGTGGAGAGATGGGCAAGGAAGGAGAAGCCCGCGTATCTCAGCCCTTGATCCATGGAAGCCAGTGCCACACCAACCAACACCACCAACTAGTCCCTCCTCATTTTCTTCGCACTCACACAACTACTTGCGGATGGAGGAAGACCACCACCACCACCACCACCGCCACCAGGGTGCCCCCTCCGATACCATTACCAGGGCTAGCATCAAAAGAAAACTCCAACAACCTTTACTTAATTCTCTTCTAACCAAACCCAAACAGGTCTTTGCATCTCTGAATTTTATTTTGTAATTGTATGTATATATTTGTTTCTTTCTTCTTTTAATTATCAATTGTTATGTTCTTTTATATAATTATATTAGTTTCTTTTATATATTTTTATTAGCGGGTAGGGCTTGGGGATGGACAACAAAACGATAGTTTATGTGCTTGTATTTCAATCCCAAAAGTCTTGGAAGACATAAGGCAAGCCACAGAAACTAGTACAAAGTTGCGTGCCATTCATGCATTCTAGTTTGCATATGACATAATCCTGTACAATAAATATATCATTATTTTCAATGCTAGCTGTCGTTGTAGTTTGTTTGTTGTAATAGTGAATTCTTTGCATCTACCTTTTTTCATTAATTTATTTTGTAGATTTTTTCTTATTAATTTGTTTGTTTGGTGAACTTGCTACGATAGCTTAATTATTTGGTATCACCATTTTCTGTTTGTCTGTCAAGTAGAGACGAACAGATATCACTCAATAATTCTTCAAGATTGTAATAATAAAGATTGCTTGCAATCTGATCTTAAGGGACTATTTGTGTACATGTAAAATTATTTATGGGCATCAAATCTTTAACATGTTGTATAAGTGCTGGTTTCAAAGTCCATTTCAAATTACGTGCAGGGCATAGAGAACCCAAATCATGAACATCATTCAACCAATAGTGGTGAGTCATTTTGCTCCATAACATATGTCACTGTGTTAATTACACAAATTAAGGTTTCTTACTCGATGGCATGTCACATCACTACGTAATTCAGTTGTTTCCTGAATCAGATCAACCATTGGTTATCAAACCTAAAGGAAGTGCAAAACTTGATGATAATGCTACCTCCACTGGTTGTGCAATTTTTTTGTCAATTTTGCAAATTTATCATATCGATCATGAGAATGAGGATAATGTCTTAATCGTAGCTTGTTATCGCTTCATTAGGTCAACCATTAGTTATGTCACCCATTCCATTCATGCCAGTAAGACGCATCCTTGAGCTTGTCTTGGACATATTGCAAAGGTGAGTACTACTCAAGTGTATTTTGCACCTTTTGAAGTTTAGGATGGTGAAAGGAGAAAATGATTTAGGAAGAAATTTTACAATGATATATTTCTTGGAGGAAATATTTTGTTGTTTAAACTTTTTTCTTTTGGTATCAGGCGAGATACAAATGAATTATTTACTGAACCAGTTGATCCCAAAGAGGTTTATTTTTGGTTATTGATTTCATCATTTGATTGTTTTGGTCCCTATTAACCCACTATAATTGATGAGATTTCGTGCTTCTATGTAAGGTTGAGGATTATTACGAAATTATTAAAGAGCCTATGGATTTTGGCACCATAAGGGCTAAACTTCATGGAGGAATGTATACAAATCTTGAGCAATTTGAGGTTTGTTCCATTGTTGAAAGTTACTGTCATAATTGTTAATCTACTTCCCAAGTTAAATTGTTCTTCACCATCTATTTAGTGTCTGTTATAATATGCAGCATGACATATTTTTAATACCAAGAAATGCGATGCATTTTAACTCCACGGGTACCATTTATTTCAGACAGGTATTGTTACCAGATTTTGCATGGAAGAATTGTAGCTAACATGAAGATCTTGATTTTTATCCATTAATTGAATACCATAGTCTGATATTTCACAGGCTCGTGCCATATATGATCTAGCTAAGAAGGTTTTTCATGTTCTAAAAACTGATTTTGAAAACTTTGAATTGGAGTTCTCGGAGACAAGACAGAGACCACGTAGAGGGCCCCAGGGAGAAGCCAACGGTTTGAATTTTAACTCGAGTCCTAGGTTCGCTACAAATGTGCATGCAAGTCTAGTTGTAAAATGTAGTTTAATTGTCTTGTGTTCCTTACATTCTGTAAACAGGTGCTAGAGATGGTAGAAGATCTAATTTTGTTGAAGTGGATCGGCGTTGCACATATAAACCATGGTTATCCTTCCACAAAGAAAATGATTCTATTTTTTCAACAATTCATAGTGCCCCACAACTACTGTCTCCTGTAAGATTCCTTTCCTACTGTTTCATTCTAGTGAAATGATTTCTTTTACCTGTCTTATAACTATTTGCATCTCTTTTAACTCTATATTTTCATTTCTAGATTGTATTAAACCATCTAAAAATTGGCCTCACTAAGACAATTTCACGTGCTCTAATACATCTAAATTGTTTATGGTTGTAGTTTTGAATCGCTTTAGTACTTGCTTTATAAATGATAAAGATTGACTTGTTAGATAGTCCTGATTATCTAAAGTGAGGATAATTACTTGGTGATTGTGGGTGTAGGTGAATGAGTGTGATATTAGCTACAGGAAAAGTTTGATGTTGTTTGCTAAAGGTTTAGGACCAACAGCCCAAATGATTGCCAACCGAAAGTTACAAGGATGCTTGCAAGATGCTCCCAATTTTCAAACTCCAGCTTCAGACTCTATCAGACAAGTTGCCACATGTCAAGTTCCTGCTGCATTTGCCTCTGCTGATAATGGTCCTAGTACTCTGGATACATTAATCCCAAATACGTCTTGGGACTTATTTGATCCCCTTCCTGGGTGTTGTTCAACCCTTAAAACAACAACTAATGACGTAATTGATTTGACTGACGCTGATGATGGAGAAAAGGCTGATACGAGTGATAGGATGGGTGATGGTAGTGCTTTGGGGGGAAAAGTTGTGACCAACCGCGAAGGTGATGGGAAGAAGACTTTTAGTATTAGTGACAGAGACAAGGTTGTTGAGAAACAAGTCAGTAACACTCATCTGGGATTGAGTTCTTCCACTTGTGGAGCTGAATTCCTGCAAGTCTGTGGCTGCAACAGTGGAGTCGAGCAAAACAGATAGTCAAGTGCAGCCATCGAATTTAGCTTCAGAGAATTCTTGCTCAAACATCGGACACTCCGGATACTAATTTGGCTTTAAGGGCTTTCAGAGCAACTTGAAACTTTGAACAAGTACAAGCCGAAAATGTTAAAACATTCTGAAAAATTTAAAGTGATCATGTCACTTGTAATTGATGTTTAATTTTTATTTTTCATGAAAAGTTGTTGGATTGTCTTTGATGATTTCATGACAAGTAGTATCATAGCGCTGATATGTGGCTTTAATGGTTGAGTGGTGGATTTGGGCTTGTTTAATTCACAAGTAATTAAACAAGGAGAAACATTACATTGGGGCACATCACATAAAATCCCTATTATACTATTATGTATGATACATTAAAGTCACAGAACATATCATACACATATTGAGGCTGAGTTGGAATCCATTCTCTCTCTCTCTCTCTCTCTCTCTCCAACTTTGCAACTTTACAAATAGTTTAAAGATTATGTCTGGATTTATCAATTTGAAAATAAAGGATTTGTGGGTATTTATTAGAAGAATGGCTCAAATTTATATATTTATTATTTCAAGATCACTCATAATAGCTTAAAATGTTGTCATTTTCTTTTTTCAATAAGATTTGATCTCAAATCATTTTATATAAAAACCATGAATTCAAAAGAAACGTATAAAATAAACCAAACCATATTTATAGGTACCTGAATTTTATATTTTTTATGGGAAGAAGTTTTGATCTATTATAGACTTTTGCTTGGAAGCCGTTCAATTGCTAAAAACCAAGGGTTGAGATGACTGAATTCCAGACATACAATAATTTTCTCCCTCCCCTCCTAAAAAACAGGAGAGTTGGTTAGACGTGATTTGATTTCCACACGCACATCTCTCTCTCTCTCTCTCTCTCTGTCCCTCTTTTGCTGGGAAATAGTCGTTGCGGTGGTGGTGTTCCGGTGGATCAGTTGGTGGCGGCGATGGTGGTGGTTGATTAGACTGTTGTCTCTCTGTCTGTGTCTCTGTGTTGTGTTGTGTTGTGTTGCGTGAAAATGGCATACAGAAGAAGGCAGGGAGTGGCGAGGACTTCCACCTTCAAAGAGGAGATTCATTACCCTCCTCCACCTGATGGGAACTCATCTTCGTCTTCATCTCTTGCCGCTCAGGCCATCCGAGCCTCCGCCGCTCATCGTGATTCCTCCTCTCTCTCCTCCGCTTACGCCGACTCTGCTTTCAGACAAAAACCCGAGGTTCCCCCGCCCCCTACCACTCTTAACCCCCTTCTCTCTCTCTCATTTCTCTCTCTCCCTCTCCCTCACTGTCTCTTTTCTATCTAATATATTTCGTGTTTGATTGGGATTTGTGAGAAGATTTGAAAAGAATGATGAAAATGTCAGAAAAAATATATTTATTTATTTTTACAAGTTTTTTTCTTTATTTTCTTTTTAAATTTCCATCAAACAAAGCAAAGCGTAAGCATCTCTAGTCCTTCCGCAATTCTTTCCTCTATTTCATGAATAAACAAACAGCTAAAACTCAACTCCAATTAAACTTGTATCATGGATGAATTACTCCTTCACCAAATTTCTAACATTGATATTTTTACTTAATTTTGTTGAAATTTTAAAAATATTTAAGAATTGGATATGATTTTTTATTTTATTTTAAAAATTATTAAATGATTAGGAGAGGTTTGGGACGAGTTTGGAATTCTTAAAAGATTTGATGCTAAAAAAATAAATAAAAGTTAGGATTGGCCTGCAGCATATTTAAATTAAGCTTTTTAATCAAATTTTCACTCAAATTTGATGAAAAAGGAGAGTAAGGATTGGATTGGAGATGCTCCTTTTGTACCTTCTATCTCATCTACATGCATATACGTCATTACACATGTGCTTGTACATATCTTGATGTCGGAAAAAGGGGATTGATTGTTTTACCAAGATTTTATGTATGTATTGGATTCTTTTGTTATAATAAATTATCATGTAAATTCATTGGATCATCTCTAATGGTGCATCAATTTTTTTTATTAAATTTGAGGAAAAGTTTCTTTTGATATCAAGTGCTTTAACAGAGAATTTTGGAGCTTCATGAGAACATCGGTCCACTGAGCGAATGTTTGGCCGGTCGATCGGGCAGTGTAATTTTATTTTATTTTTTTGTCTTGAAGCGGACGACCGGGAGGTCAACTGGCCAGTGCAATTTCTTTATAAATTTTTGCCTTGAGATGGTCATCCGGGAGGACATCCGGGGGACATCCGGCAACGGCTATTAACAGTAATTTGATGATGAAAGGCACATTAGTTCTCAATTTAATAAAAAATAAATAAAATTCTGAATTTAATACCCATTTGATGAAACGGTTGGAGCAGAAAAATGAGGCTTTTTTCACCAAAAATTTGATGACAAATCTAAGTAACCATTGGTGATATGGTTTTAGTATTGGGATTTGGTGCCAGTCTGTTTTGTTTGTACATAAGTTATAAAATAGATCCACGGTCAATTTTGATGACCAAGAAACCATTCTTTCTTCTGTTTAATTTGTGTGAGGCTTGGTCTGGTTTTATTGTAATTTGTAAAAAACCATTTACCATGGCTAAAAACCTATATCATATCATATCAAAAGGAGAGAGAAAGAGAGAGGGAGAGGACCTGATTGATTTGATAATTAGATTTTATTTAATGCTAACTTGGTTAAACTGAATTCAACAAGGCCTTAGGTTTACCTGTTTGGACACCTATAAGGATTGTTTTTCTGTTAGTTTTACAATTTTTTTCAGTATAAGTATTATGAAGTTGTAGTGTTCTCTTTCTAGCTGATGTGATGTCATGTGATGTGATGCTTGAAAACATAGGAATTTTCTACCTATGAATATGAATATGCATCGATGAAAAGTTCAAACAAAACCAAAGGATTTTGGGGTGTTCTAGCTCAGAAAGCTAAAGGAATTCTCGACGAGGAAGATAATGTCTCCCAGCAATTTGAAACACCTAGCAGGATGAGGCCCCAGATGCATGATAACTCTACAGGTGGACAGGTGAACATTAGCTTCCAACAATACTTGTATCATTATGCAGGAAACTTCAATCCTGAAATCCAAGCAAAACTAAGCTTCATAACCCTTTCTTTTAAGCTTTTCCTGTTCTCTTCTTCTATGGGTTGGTCATATTTATGAGTAATGTTACACAAACTAACAAATTTTTTACGAACTTTTTTATTCACATGAATTGTCCCCATCATATTAGTCAAGTGGGTTCTATTTCAAATTCCAAAGTTTCTTCGCTGGGTGCCTCGTCCGTTGGCAAAGAAGTTTGTATAGTTTTTTTAGTTTGTGTAGCATTTTCCCATATTTGTATCCTTACCAGACTTCCTTATCTGGTAAATTTATATCCTTCCCTTCTTGCTTTTCTGATTACCAGTTCTACCAGCCATATCAATCACTTGAGAACTCTAGAAAAGTGGACAATCCTAGATTGCGGAAGGGCCTGGATGCATTCACATCTTCCCTTAATCACATTGGTGACAGCATTGGAAATGCCTTGGAGGTAAAATATTTCAGATGATATTTCTGGAAATTAATTCATAAATGGATCTCTACAAATTCAAGTCTTTTTGCCCAGTCAATCTTAGGCGAGAAACTGACTCTATTTTCAGTTAGTAGTCTTTTTCTTTTCTTTTTTTTCCAGCTTTCAATAATTCTATCAAACTTCAAATTTCATCCATATCCCTAATGGGCCTAATCTTGATGCAGAAAATTTTACAGCTGCATTCTTTTCCCCTTTTCTCTTCTTTTTCCAATCTCACAACTATGGTAATTAAGGTTAAGTTTATCGATTCTGTACATTATTTATCTTCTTACAGTGACGTATCAAGTATTGATTTTTCTTTCGAACTGTTTGAATACTCAGAATAAATTACTTTTTTTTGTTTAAGTATACATATATCATTACTCAAAAATTACCAAGGGATTGCCCACCCATATACAAAAGGAGAAGGTCCTCATAACCCAAAACATGTAAGAAAACAAAACCACAGCAGGTCCGAATAGTCTTCAGTTTCTATATGAAATTTGCTTAAGTTCCAACCCTAGACACAGATACATAATAGAGTAGACTGTTTATCTATCGCCGAGCCCCTTCTTTGCATACTTTGTGTGTTTTGCCTCTTCTATTTTTTTTCTTTTTTTTTCCTGCCCGTCAAATTTTCAATGATCTGATTCAACGGACAACCATCAGATGGTTAGTTTTGATATGACCTTCAATCTTGGTTTCAGTAAGAGTCCAACCTGTTATGATTAAAAAGGACAGGTGTGGAAAAGCATTGGCTAATTAAATGAGTTGAATTGGCACCCAAAAAGAAAAAGAAAATAAAAATGGGACTACAACTATGGACTAATAAATGTTGCTGTAATGTTCAGCCTCGTTCTATCATAAAATAAGGTTGTATCTAGAGTGCAAGCCGAGCAGGGTCTGGGGGAGGTGGTAGGTAGGCAACATTACCCCCACTTTTTTGTGTGGAGAAGTTGATTCCCATGGAGTGCTAGGGGATAACACTTGCCATTGCTCTAGGTCACGACCTCTAGAAACTAGATAGTCTCTTTCTCTAGCTAGTTAATTTTATACCAAATCTAAAGAAACAAAACATGTCTTTCTTCTGATTTCATTATTTTCTCTTTTCAGGAAGGACGGACAATTATGGAGAATAAGACTGTAGACATTATCCACGAAACCCGCAAACTGCAAATTAGGAGAAAAGGAAGCAGTTCTGAGGAACAGAATCAGGTCCCTGGAGTATATAATCCATGGCAACAACCTTCAGTGCAATCCACACAACCGCAGATGCAAACCAACCAAGAAACTCAGCTCAAGGCATCTCGCGACGTAAGGTGCAATGTGTAGCGTATTCCTGGTTCATACATAGAAGTGTACTAGATTTTAAACCAAAAAATCAGTTTTGATCTAGTTAAAGTTATCAAACCACTCCAATTAATCAGCAAAATTGGAATACAGTGATTTTGCTATTTTTTCACTTATTCAACCGCAGTACCAAACAGTACCAAGTATTTAGCCCAGCATTAAGTGTACAGCAATTCAAATTGATCTTAAAATAATGACACTAGTACAAAGAAAGTATTTCCAGTTCCTAGAATACTTCTCTGGCTCAAGTTATAATCTTATTTTGGCCTTCTCAACAACAAAGCTCTCAGTTAGAGTGCTAATTGCATGTTTGCTAAGATTATAGGATTAGCAGCCATTATATTGCATAATTAAAGCAAAAAAACTCTGAAGGCCGTCTTATAGTTTTTAACATTGTGAACCATTTTATTTGATCTCCTTGCTGGTAAAATGCGTGCTTGGCCTTTGTTTTGGTTCACAGGTGGCAATGGCAACAGCTGCCAAAGCAAAACTCCTCCTCCGTGAGCTAAAAACCATCAAAGCAGATCTAGCTTTTGCAAAGGAACGATGTTCTCAGCTGGAGGAAGAAAATAAAATCCTTAGAGATGCTCGTGACAAGGGAGTCAACCCTGCAGATGATGATATGGTATTCATATATTTTCTTCGTGCAGCTATAAGTAATACTAATGACATCTGTTCACTTATTCTTACTCTTGCTTGATATCTCCATAAAAGAGATTTAGTATGAGGATGAGATGTAGGTGAGTTGGCTGTGCTAACACTCGTCAAGTTATTGTGTATGCTACATGTGTCCACACACACCACTACAAGCAAATAGTATGTATACAGATGAACTCGTGGTGATGAAAGAAAATTCTCATAGCAATGAGCTGGATGGACAATTTGTTGCAGTGTGCATTGCTTGAGGGTGAATTTATGATCAATGCCTTTCTGTCGCAATACCATTGTTGATTGACATTATTAGACACTAATAAGTTCCAATTTGTAATCATAAGTTGACACTATATTTACTGTATTATCTTTGCAATCTCAGATACGCCTTCAACTTGAGACCCTTTTGGCTGAGAAGGCTCGCTTGGCACATGAGAACTCTGTATTTGCTCGTGAGAACCGCTTCTTGAGGGAAATTGTTGAATACCACCAACTCACCATGCAGGATGTTGTGTATTTAGACGAGGGCATTGAGGAGGTTACTGAAGTTTATCCCGTCTGTGCAGTCTCCAGGACGCTCTCAGTTTCCCCACTCTCACCTTCATCCCCACGCTCACCTCCTGAGAGTTCCTTATCTAACAGCCCTCCATCAAGGAAGGAAATGATTTTTGATGATGTTCCTCAGGCTGAGACACCACCAAGTTCCAGTAGTCTAATTTCCACAGCACAGCATTCAACAAGACACTCAAATGCTTCTTCCTAGTGAAATCTGTCTAGTATCTCTTTTCATTGAAGGTTTGTGTAAAATTAGTCCATTTTTTTATTCATTTCTTGGCCTTTTCCCTTTACTTTTTTTTTTTTGGGTGGGGGGGGGGGGGGGGTGTTGGTGAAGTTGGAGACGAGAGTTGAGGATTGGAAATCTTTTTTTTTTTTTTTCCATTGCTATATTCATTATTTTTTTCCCTGTACGTAACTGTGTCTCTTTGGCTTTGTTATTAAATAATTACAGAAAATTGATTTCCCCCTTAAAGAAGATAACCACAGTTCTCCTTTTTATCTTCCAAGATGTTCGTGTTAGACTCACATTGTACGTACATGATCTGGTGGTGTAGACATTGATGTAAACTTCTAAATTAATTTATTCACTCCATGCATGTCCCATAAAATTATTTTAAAAAAAAAACTACTGAACAGTTCAATGCTATGTAAACCCAACCTAACATCCAGCTTATGCTCTACCAGTGGTGTGATATTCACCATTTACAACCTTGCTGGTTTGCAATTTTTGTGCAGGGCTCTACATTCTTCTCCAGCCAAAATTCATTTCATATTATTACATGCTCTTCTCAACTATCCACAAACAATACCTTCCCCTCAATTCTTTTAAGTTTAATGAACACATAACCCCTTAGTAATAGCACACAAAACACTGAAATCATCATTGAAAGTGGAAATGCTTTAATATCAATACGAAAATATATATATCCCGGATGCATACGAAGGCAACAAATGTAATTCATTCACAAAAAAGAAACTTTCATACATCATTAGACCTCGAAGTAAGTTTCTGTAGTTCAAAGGATTCATTACATACAGTTAATCTTTTTGATACAACATATAGCCAGTGCAGTTGCTAACCAGCCACTTCTGTCTAATTTACAGCAGCAAGCCAAGAACATGGCCTGGCACGATTCTGTCAGCTTTACCTGTATGGGTGATATATATATATATATATGATAAGGAGACGGCTGCTTTAAGCAAGGTTTTAAGCTTCAAAGCAGAAAAACTCCCTGGAGGCATCATTGTAGTGGTTGATTTTACTAGAATAACTGAAAAAACAGACTAGTCGATCCATCACCAAATGATCTGAGATCTGCAGGTTTCACCAAAGCCCTGCACAATGGGCAAGTTCTTTCCCTCTCAAACCTGGAAACACAGGACTGGGTCATTAAATGCAGAAAGCCGACATAGAAAAATCTTATACAAGCTATATACGCTGAAAAATTGACCCCCCAAAAATGATTACATCGCAGGATGAAATCCTGCACTTTTTATTTGCCCTTCCACTAGAGAGAGAATGGAAATGGTGAATTCTGTAAACTCTTGGAATAAAAGTGAATTGTGGCCCTTGGTTTTCCCATGGAGATTTGTGTAGATGTCTTTCAGTTGACAGATGTCTTGATTGGCACATTGAATTGAATTACAATCATATTACCGTTGGGTTTTGAATTTTAATTGTATAAAAATTACATAAGATTTGGTGGCTTATTCACCCCCCTCTAGCCACAAACTTGCCCATCTCCACTATTTCAAAGGTCATGCCATGAAATTTCTTATCATGCATTTCCTATAAATAGATTAAACACATTTGTTAGACCTCCAAAACCATATGTTACTTTAGGCTTCCAAATTCAAGTTCAAGTAGTGTTGGGTGATTGATTTAGCTATACAATTAACAGGTACTTTATCTACTCACTTCTTGTTTCAAGAGGTGGATATGTTACAGTATTTTGTCAAGAGAACATAAAAATGCTGTAAACAGCAAGTACCGACCACAATAATCACAAATTCAAGAAATAATTGCAATTTGAAGTCTGAATGTTCTGCTGAACAACCAACATTCAAGTATACAAATACAGAGCTGAATGGAGGAGAAAACTAACCATTCCAATACACAGTCTTCACAAAATATGTGTTTACATCGCAGTAAGATTGGAGTGTGCATTTTTTCCTGGCAGATAGCACAAAGATCACCAGCTGCACTGACCTGCATTCAATCACATCAAACCAAAAGCGTCAATAACTTCTGTTCACTTTTTCCCACAACACATCACTTTGCAGAAAAACCATAGTCATTTAGCAACAGGACAAATCCAAAAATCTTCTTCATTAACTGAATGATAGAACATGAAGTCACACAACAGAATATCAAAGAGAGGGGAATGAAGGCAAGGTGTGGCTGGAGTAACATGTGATCAAAGTATATCAAATACTGGAGGGTAACCTTTGCAGATAGCAATAAACCAATTACACTATGTGGCACACAATGTCTTCCAACATGCCCACAGAAGAGATTAACCAAATTAAGCATATTGATGCAGATACGAAAATGAGACTAGAATATGCAGAACCAGCCAATGATGAGAATCTAATCTAATCATAATAAATGAACATAATCCACAGCACAGACAAGGAAAGTCGATATAAAGGCTCAACAGTAAATAAATAAAAATAACATGCCAAGAAGGTAATGGGTTGGAGTTGTGACAAAAGATTTTATCAGTGTTAAAAAGATTCATTTAGCCACTCCTCAAAAGATGTAATCAGTCCCGTTGAAAGTCATTCAGATAATGCAGAGATGTAATGCAAGGATATAATTGCAGAAATTTGCGCCCCTTAAGTTTAAGAAAACAAGAAAAACTCTTGTGCTTGCTTCATCTATTCCTTCAATTGCAAATGCAACTAGTTGAGCTATTGCCAATTTAAGCCTACAAAACAAAAATCCAACCATAGCCTTTGGCTTTGTTTCCTGGATCTTTTGCAAATTATATATTAGGCATTCTTTCTTCTAGTTATCTGTGGTGATGACAAAGTGAATACACAGATTACCCTAGCACCCATAAGTTGCCATAGTCATGCAAGAACTCCAATTAAACCTACTCAAGTTTTTATCTCCAGTGTCCTACCCAAATTAGTTCAACGACAAGCACAGCAGGAGAATTAACTGGTGCACATTTTGATTTTAGTTTTTTCCACGACTTCACTAGTAAGACATCTTTGATCAGATCAGATATATGGGGTGAAATCGCCATGGGTAAGGAAGTCAGGTGCTTATGTCTAATACCACAAGAAACAATCATACGCTCACATGAGCAACGCCTCAACCAAATCATGGAATCCTATGTTGATAATGCAAAAAAGGATTCCTAATGCTTTCATTGACTCTCTGCTCTGTATGTGAACTAAAATAGATGGATTGGATAGTGGTTTCCTAAGAACATTTTGATATTGATGTTTTGGATAGTGATATCCTTCAAGAACTTCATATACAACAAATATCATAAATACATGCAGAAATATAAGGGAAAAGAAAAGTATTCCAAAGAGATATTCATATGTGACAGTTGCACAGCAGGGTTGCATTACCTGCTCTGATGTGGCATGAGCACCATAATGAATCTCTTTGTGAGACAATGCCTTTAAAGCAGCAAAGAAAGATTGAACCTGAACACCACCAATGCAGAGGGAAGTAACAGAAGAAAAGAAATAAGTTCCATGTATAAAAAGTTACTCTACTTACAAAATACCAGCCACTACAAGGAGATCACAAATTTTTCAACAACAAAAAACCACTGACCAGTGTTGAGGCCATACATACACCCAAAAAGAACATACCTTCTCAACCACAGATGTCAGCTTGAAAGTCAGGTACAGCCCTGTCATTAATGATGAAAAAAGGCTCCCGTATTCTTTGTTCAAGAAGAAACGATACCAGACTGGTGCTGGAAGCAAGGCACGGTACAGCAGCAGCAGATACTCAACCAAAGTTAGCATTTGACCCTGTAAAACAAGCAGCTCGACAATCAGAGAACAATTGCATTTCAAGCAACTATCATTATATGAACCAAAATGAATTTTCTAACTGCACAAGTCAAGATGAACAACCTGCTTCCGGTAATTTCGGCCTCTGCTGTTCTTGTAGTACATTAGTAGAATACACTTGAGAACCATTGCTACCTGACGAACCAAAGTATCTAAAACAAAGCAACATTGAAGAATTATCGCCGAGGCACTGAAAAATGACCAACAGAATCACTGAAAAAATAAAATCACGTATGCCAAAAACCTTAACGACATGTTTGGACCTTGGAATTGTCAAGGCCCTAGGGAAAAGAAAATGAAAAGTAAAACAAATTACTTACACAAATTTATTTTTTTATAGTTAACTAAACAAAAATAAAAATGATTTTTTGCCAAATATCTGTTCATGTGCTTCTCATTTTCCTAACTCAACCAAAAAATTAAAAAAAATAAAATAAATTAGAGCTTCTTTCAGTTTATTTTCTTTTCCCTCCACAAATCCAAGATCCAAACAAAGCATAAAGACAATCAAACTTGAAAGGAAAAAAGCCAATATTGACACTTGAATTATTGATGCCTGATACGATACAACATTTAGAAGAAGAAGAAGAAGAAGAAAGAGATGGTGATGATGGTGATGATAAAGAAGACGATGACAAGGAGGAAAAAAAGAACTTGAAATGTGATTAACTAAGAAAAGAAAAGCGCTCTTAAAATTTTCCCTTAGTAAAAAAATGAAGTAAACAACTAATAAGATTTAGGAGGAAAAAAGCCAGCAGCCCACAAGAGAAGTGGAAATGAAAAGGGGAATAAAAAATTCTATTTAGGAAACTGTCATCATGATTACCCTAAGAACGAAGTAAATGAATGCAAGTACTATGAGATGCAAATTTCTCCACTACACCTTATATAATGTACATCAATTAAAAAAGTAGCCACAACAAATGACCAAGTGACAAAACCCACCATTCACCAAAATGATGAATATAGCATGCCAAAAGGGGGGAATAACTTTTGGAGGAAGCATCATTAGTGGATACAAAAGATCATCATTTCGATACCACCAGTAAACACCAATCACATGAAGCATAAACACAAAAGAGATGCCGACGAGAACAGATATTTTCCTCTCACCCTGCAGACAGACATTGCTATGTTTAATAATGAAAGTTTTAGGCTATTAAAAAAATGGCAGTAACCATTATGGCATATAGATCAGTAAACCAAAACAAAGGTTGAATAGTGAAGAGCATTTTACAGCACCTTCAGAGCTGTTTGCTTTCGTAAAAATTCATTCGACTTGAACATCACAGCAGCAATCCAAATTGTAACAAAAAAACCTGCACCCTCGCAATAAGTCAAATGTCAGTGTCTTGAAAAATGATTTTGAAGAATTGAACATCCAATAGAAGTGATGTAGATACATGTATCCAGATTTCCTACGCAGCAAGCCACGTCACTGTTGGGGAGTTGGTCCAAACCACCCCTTCTTATAAGGCATGACTTGAACCTTGGCTCTGTGCCTTGCCTTACTTGGCTAAGCTCGGCTCTGCGCCTTGCCCAGTGCAAGCTATAATTAGAACCCTGATGATGCCATGCCAGCCTATAGATTAGGAACAGGGCAGCCTACAGATTAGGAACAAGGCCTAGGAGCCCCAAGAGATAGGTGCCTCGGCTGCTCATGATCACCAGAGGATTTGTTGCTTGGAGGCTAGAGTCAAGGTGCCTCGTCATCCCCTTCCTTAAAGGGACTTGCATCCTGACCAATTCTTTTTTTAGAGGCATGCCTTCACAAGAAGACAACGCCTTAGGCGAATGCAAGTGATACACTTCATAAGGTTTATTGGTGCAATTGGGTCAAGGGGATGAACCACCTGACCTTGAGTATGGGACACACCGTGCAAGGGTGAGCTAACCCCCATGGCTTGACCCTCTTATAAAAGGAGGCCCCCGCCTCCGCCTCCGCCTCAGCCAACGCCTCCACCCAAAGATATATAAACAGTAGAGATCATCTCCTCCCACAAGCTTGAACCTCCATTGCCTCCCTCTCTCACCTCCACCACCACTAGTGGTCTCATGTAAGCTCAGTGCTTACTATAACTCCCACAGGCCCATAATCTGTCCACTGACCAACGACTGCTCACAATTGATGAACACAATTATCAAAACACTGAACATGCTTAACTTAAAATTTCTAAAAAGCAAAATTAGAGATGGCTAAACATATATATTAATAGAAGCACTCGAGATGCTATAGTTTCCTCCCTAGATATATCAACCAAAGAAGTATGAAGGCAAATATAGAGCAGAACATGCCAAATTAATGACCAAAGTGGGAAAAGATAGCATTTCAGCATAACATACAACAAGCCCAAGTCAAAAAAGAAATCAACTGGCTAATGATGTAGCTTATAAAACTTTGCTAAACTTAAATTAGGCCTACAACACAAAGGATAGAAGTTGATAATTAAAAAGAACAAAACGAGTAACATACAAATATTGATTTGACTACGGAATCTAGAATTGTACTCCCATGGAAAGGAATGTTAAAGTTGAAAAAAAGCCAAATCCTTTGAATACTTGTTGCGGAGTCGACAAATCATACTCCCTATAAATGGCACCATAAAGACAATTCCCCTTTTGTCAATCGATCTACTGCTAAAGATATTAATGAGCAAAAAAGGAAATATGACCGCTATATGGAGGGAGAAAAAAGTCATGCAAGTATATAGAGGTGAAGAATTTCACCAAAACAAAGCAGGACTCTGTGTACAACCATGGTCACCAAATACGAAATATCTCTGGTACACAAAGAAAATGTGGATGTCCACGTTTTTTTTGGATAAGTATCCATGCTAGTTTTTATACCCACTTAGTGATTTGAACATAAAAAAGCAAGCATGCACATTGATGGACCAGATATGGCTTAGTTGGACAAGAAATATCCACTTTGAAAACCAAAACAAAGACTATAGCCTCTACACCTCACAAGAAGACTTCTCGGACTAAAAGTGTTTTATAGTCACATTTTTAGTTTATATAGGGTTAGATTACTGCTAGTTGTTTTCTTTATGTTCGGTTATGTCTAGAATCAAGACATTTTAGTAATTTTAAGAATTGTCGGGCATGGGTTGCAGTTCTATTCAATAGACTTGAATTTCGGAGAATTTGCTATTGAATTATTGTGTTCATGAGATTTTGTTTAGCCATTGTGAGGGCAAGTCTTTCTCCACTCTCTCTTGCTGTTCCTTTACTCCTTTTTTTCTCTGCACAAACAAGGACTTTACTGTTAGCGAGTCACTGTTCACAACCAAATAAAAACCCCTTTATATCCCAAAAACAATAGCCAATCAAGAATAAATCGTCCCCAACCCTTCCCATACTCATTTGGCCATTAAATCCACTTCTTAACACCATAAAATAGTAGCTGTCCATAAATTTTCTGCAGCTATAATTCTTCAAAGTCCAACAACCTAAAACTTTTAAAAATAAGACAAAACAAACCTTTGGGAAGAAAGAAAAAAGCTTGCTTTTGGCTTATTTTCAAAATGCCAAAAGCCAGTTTATTTGAGCAGAAAAGCATTTGGGAAGTTGGAAATAAGCCAACGAGCGAAATTACCAAAATAGCCTCTTGTGTGTGAACAAGCCAAACAAAAAAAGCAAAATTGCATGAGGGTACTATGGTCAATTGACAATTTTGCAAGTGATGTGACACCACATTAAAATAATTTTGAAAAAAGCAAAAAAGCTGCTTATTTCCATCTTCTCAAATGATTTTGTGAATAAGCCAAAAAGTAAGGAAATAAGCAAAAAAACTGCTTATTTCCATCTTTCCAAAATAGGAAGCCTTCTTTCATCTTACAAAACCCTAACCCAAGCAACTTTCAAAGCCAAAACCCACAATAAAATTGTTAAAATTGATGTATTATTGATTGATTGTTGTATTGAATGTTATGTTGAGCTCTCTCCTTTATAGAGGAGAGGGAGAACAATTACAAACCGAAAGTAGAAGCACAAACCAAACAACATTATTAAAGGTACATTATTAAAGCATACTAATTATTATACTAACCTAATTATTAAAGCAACATTTTACATATTATATTCTAACAAAAATCCACACATAGGTAGCCTAGGGTCTAGTTTCCTAACATATCCTACATTACACACACACACAGTTCAATTTCTTCAATCCTAGCATTTGTATGCATCATCCTTGTGGGAAAAGAAACACACACACACTTGGCATTGCTCTCCCTGGAATTTGGATATTACTAGAGTTCTACAACATGCCAAGATAGTTTTTGCACTACAAGAAGGACAAGTGATTTAGAAGCATCCACCACATGAGCAAAGGGAGTTGGGGAAAAAAGAAAGAATGAAGGGAAAGAAAAGCATGCAAGCAAGACTAGACAACACAAAACAAAATTTAGATGAAATCCTCAAAAGTATTAGGAAATTCTCGATATATTTCTGGACATTAATCAAGATTGTCTTCTATAGAAAAATTATTTGATCTTCACTAGAGAAGTTAAAATTGCCATCCGATGTCTCCAACAAGATTATCTTAATGCATCCTCCTTTAATATCAAGTTGGCCAACATCTAGTATATATTACTGAGAGCTACTTTAAGGTGGATGCATCCTTTTGTTCAAGACCATGAAATGACACCATAACTCCATCTCTACGACTATCCTTGCAATTTTTCCTCGTCCCCATACCAAATCAAACATATATTCGTTGATTTTTATTTAGGGCAAATTTCAATTTAACCCCTTATGGTTTGGCCCATGTGCAGATTACCACCTAGTCATTTAGAAATAACCACTTCACCTCCTTATAGTTTGTGGACTAAAATGAACCAATAACATCTGTAACAACCCTTGTAAATTGACAAAAATACCCTTATGTCTTCATCTACTATGCACAAAACCTTTGGGTATATATATATATATTTTTTATTGGCACTAAGGTGTCCGGATCAAAGTCCAACTAATCCCCAAAGGTGCATAGACCCTTGGCAAAGAGTTTCCCGCAAGTACACCACGATTAATGCAAAGGTTTTTCCTCCTAGTCTGATAGCCCAAAAGAATTGTTAGCACCTAAAAGGTTACAAAACCTCTAGATATATATAATATATCTATACTAATATATAAAGCAAACACTAAGAAACTTGCAACCCCTACTTGGAGAGAGGTAGGGCTACTAGCACATAAATATATATACACACATATACATATATCATATATGTGTATAAACTTGCCACCCTTACTTCTCCCTCTTTTCCCTAGTAGCCATACTTCTCTCCCAGCACATGTCATTTTTAATAATAGAAGAAGAAAGACACTCTCGCTCCCGTTGAACAAGTAGTGTTGTATTTGAATCTCAATTACAAATGCATATTTTCTTATGGAATCTCAATCATAATTTTGTAGCTTCCATTGTTAAAACGTGTAAAGATATGAAAGGGTTTATTCTCATTGAGAGAGAGAGAAAGGAATTGAGTGTATGTCTTCCTCATGGCTGGTCATTCTTATATATACACTAGTTTAAAAAGACACGTGCTATTATTACAGTATATTTAAGTTGTGTATTTTCATAATTTTTAAAAAATTAAAATATTGTTCTATGATATTGAATAGAATAAATCATTACATATATAATAGAATTATGTGGTATGATATGTATCATTTTTTGATTTGTTATACAACCAATGATGTAGACTCCAATTTTATTATATTTTGGGTGAATTTATAAGTCTTTAACATTTCTTCTAAATTTATAATTAAAAAAAAAAGAAATTATGGTGTGTAACTTTACTCAACAAATAAATATAAAATAAATACTAAGATAATTCTATCATATAAAAAAAACTACTAAGATAATTCACTGAACTAATAAAGAAATAAAAGAAAATACATATATATATACAAATAACTAATTTTATTATGAAATAAATCATACTCGCAAAACGAATGATCAATTTTATTAATAAATAAATCATTAAGTAAATTCACAATTTGTAACATATGAAAAATATTTTTCAGTTAACCATTTTGTTAATAAATAAATCATTAAGTCAATTAATAGTTTTTAATGCCATGAGAAATAATTTTCAATAAACAATTTTGATAATTTATTATTGCATAGGAGAATTGTTTCCCTCCCCCCCCCAAAAGTATTGTGTTAAATAAAAATTTATAACAAACGGTAGTTATAATTTCTAATATTATAGGACCAATTCTTATTTTAAACAAATCTTATGGGTGTATTTGTAATTTGTTAAAAAATAAAAGATTTATATTTCATAATTGACCAAGAATGTTTGTATAATTACGAAAAAAACCTATTTCATGATTGACCGAGAATGTTTGCGTAATTACGAAAAATTTTGTTACATAATTGACCGAGAATGTTTGCATAATTACGAAAAAAACCTGCACTTAACATACGGGTCACCATTAGTAAATTATTCAAAAATAAAAGGGTACAATCGGAAAGAAAAGACGAACCTCAAGCAGCTAAGCAGTTCTTATATATAAAGATATATATATGTGTGTGTGTGTGTGTGTGTGTGTGTGGGTGGGTGATACATGAGAAAAAGTGGCAGCATCGCTCAATTTATGATCATAACTTCAAAGCTTAATTTATGATTGTGATGTGCTAAATAGACGTTGTGGGTGTGGTGGATTGGTGGCCAATGGCCATTGTTCGTCATCAAATGGTGTGTCAATCAGAATTATGAATGTGTTGTTATATATAGTATATTTTTGTGTGGGATTGAAAGAGCAGGTTGCAAAGCATGTGTAATATGTGTGTATATTTGGTGTGGTGTAATGTAATGAATGATTCTAAAATAGATGTACAGCAAATTGAAGAATCTTCCAGAACTATAAATGAGCAACAAATGAAAATCAGTTTCCATTTCCAGGTCATCTCTAGGCTGCTGCATGTCCCACTATGTGTGGTTCTTAGTGTTCTTTTGGGTTGGCATGCCACTTCATTTTGCAAAGTAACGGTAAGATATAGAGCATGCTGTTTCACTGGTTGTTGTGGGATGTGGTGTGATGCATGATGGATGATGAGGGTGGTAATGGTTGTTGTCGTTTCTGTGGTGTGATCCATGAAAATGGGATGGCAAGAAATAAGGGGTTGCAGATAATGACATAAGAAGGAACATGACAATAGCATGCAACTTTTAAGAATTACGAGAACATTTTTATTCTGAAAACAAGGCTCACTATCAACAAAGGCACGAGAATAACACTCAGTTAATTTGGATAGAAACCGTAACAATGCATTTTAGTTCACAAATCATAAAGGGGTGAAGTGGTTATTTCTAAATGATAAGGGGCAATGTGCATATGAGCCAAACCACAAGGGGATAAACTGAAATTTGCCCTTTTATTTATACTTGCTCAAAACAAGTGCCACTAGAGAGTCTTCATCTTCTCGGCCTATTGAGGACCGGCAATCAAACCGAACTTGTGACCTTAATTTAGAAGATTCCTCCACACTAGAAGATTAACTTCCTAATCTTGTTCATCGACACTCACTAGAATTTCATCTGACATAGGAGAAATAAATGAACTCTGGGCTGTTACGAGACTCTTTATATCTTGTTGATTGCAATTGTTTCCATTGATAATGGTAAGTATCAGCTCCCACTTTTCTTGGCTTTCCCTTACCTATACTCCTAATATCAGGCTATGGCATTAAGAAGCAAGGTAGCTACAAGCCAGTAATGCATAAAGACACATAATTGGATATCAAGAAGACTGCAAGCCTATAGCCCAAATAAATCAAACGGGTTCCCATCACTAAGTCAAACAACATTTAAGGAAAAAAAAATTTAAAAAAAGCAAATAACAGTAAATAAAAACAGGATCCTGATAAGTCTCAAATCTCACAATCATTTGAACATTTTGGTAAAATGAAAAGTGGCTACCAACCTGTGTCAGCTATACTAGGACAGAATTAACTGATACACACATGATTTCTCCATCCAATTGAAGAATGGCAACCATAGCTAATAAATCGAATATGGAAATTGTCAAAGCATACCTTGCAGATGCTGGCGAATGAATATGACCAAGAGCAGCAGAGAGAATGGAAGGATATGCTCAATCCACCTCGCAGCCTGCTGTATGTCGTATCTCTGGTACAAAGAATCCCTGCTATTAGCCCCAGCCCCATCAACGCCTCCTCCATTCAGTGATTGTGAAACACTCTCTCCTGCCCCTCGATCACTCCTGGAATCTCCCTGACCGTCCAATGCTGACGACACTGATGTGGCTGATGCCGTTCTACCAATAGGCTGGACATATACTTGATTCTCTGCAGTCACTTCCCTCATCTGGGCAAGTGTTGAAGAAGGCAGCACAGTCCCAGACCGATCATGGTCCTGCTCACCAGCACCAATTATCCTGATAGCAACTTCCCCGCCATTGGCAGGCACAGCAGAATCATTGTTAACATGATCCTGGAAACCAACAGAGACGCCGCTGTTTATCAACCTACCAGATTCCGGGTGACTAGACCTGGTTCGGAGGATGCCCGAGTATTCCAACAATGTAGACAGCGGGGAATTTAAAAAATTCAACACAGAGAATTGCATTCCGTGTCTTCTGGAGCTGCTGCTGCTCATGGAAGAATCCCTGTAGGCGTCCGAATTACCAGCAGATGCTTCCATTTGCGCGGATGAACTAGAACTAGAACTAGACCTAGACGTTACCCTAACCCTAAAACGAAATTTGACCAAGTTCAACAGCATTATTAGTAGGCCATATAAATTTATTATAAAATGTTGAACTTTTCAAATAAAACAAGATATATATATATATATATATATGGGGCGTTGATACAAGAAGAAGAAGAAGATGGACGATGACATATATGGAAGAATATGGTTACCTTCGAGATCGAAACGCCGTTGAAGACTTCTTTTTTTGGGGTCTGAGAATCAGATGATAACAGGAAGATTCATTCAATCAAAAACCCTAACCCTAGAAATGATGGACGAATTGTCAGAGGTTGGGTTAGGAGAAAACAAAAAGTCAATGAGGAGGATGATGACTGGAGGACCGCAACAAAGAATCGCATTTTTTTGTTTGTTTGTTTTGTTTTATTAAAAGGCCGCCGATGACCCAAAAAAATGGTGGATGGCGTGGCCAGTGCGATGCTCTCTTGACTTTGATCAGTGGCGTCTTTCTTTACTACTACTACTTCTTCTTCTTCTTCTTCTTCTTCTACTTCTTACTACTTGCGATCAAAGTCTGCGAAAGGGACAGCATCAAAAACAGAAAAAGATGACGATGAGGCTTGTCAATTGTACCATTACAATTCTCAGTTCAGACCTAGGGGTGAGCATGGTCCGGATTGGACCGGATTGGGATAAAATCAGGACCAATCCGTTATCTACGGTTCCTAAAAAATTGGAACCAATCCAATCCGTTTAAATTATGGAACCAATCCGAACCAATCCATTTAAATACGGATTGGATCGGTTTAGGACCACGGATTCACATAATTAAATAACAAAAATATATTTATAACACTTTAATTTTATAAAAATATAAACATAGCACTATATTAGTTCCACAATAGCAACATATTTTTCTATAATAGCGACATACTATTCTAAAATTTAAACAACCATAAGAAAATTAGTTTCACTATAAGTATTTAAACCATTACAACTTAAAACTAAAATCCAACAAACAAGAGTAATAAAAGAATATATTATACGGTTTTAGGTTTGAGTTTAGATTTTATATAGAATTAAGAGAAGATACTATGGGAGAGAATGTATAATAAAAATATAGACTGTTTGTATACGGTTCGGATCGGTTCCAATCTGGAACCGTGGGGTTCAATCCGGAACCAATCCGTAAACTACGGATTTTTAATTCTTCAATCCAGAACCGAACCGCGGATTCAAAAAATCAATCCAAACCTATCGGATTGGACTGGACTGGATCGGATTACGGATTTCACGGATCACTTGCTCAGCCCTATTCAGACCTCTCTCTCTCTCTCGGCGAGACAGACAACGAGAAGAGAGAGCCAAAGAACACAACACAAGGAAAACAACATCTAACCTGCTGCTCTTAAATTTGACGGTAAATTCACACTGGCACGGGAAAGCTAGCAGTACAACCACTGGTTGCGTCTTGTTTGTTTGGGATTGCTAAATTAATATTTCTTTTTATTTTTTATGAAAAAATATAAAATATAGATTAAGGCCTATTTTGGCATCATGGTTTGTAGTCACTTTTTTTGGTCAGTAGCAAAAGCTAAAAGTTGGCTTTTTTATCTTTTTTTTCATTTGAGATGTTGGTTTTTAGCCAACGGTGAAATTACAATTTTACCCCTCATGGGTCAAAATGTGTTACATAGGTGAAGTTGTAAATATTTTAAATAAATGGGTGTAATTTGGTCATTTTATTATGATTTGACATCATAAACAAACATTAATAAAAAAAAGTCAAAAGTCACTTTTTACCAACTTCCCAAATCATTTGTCTTAAAAAGTCAAAAGCTTGGTTAAAAGCCAAAAAAATCACTTTTTTACCATCTTCCCAAAACAACCCTAAGGCTAACTTAAAAAAGTCAAAAAGTTATTATTATATTTAAGTCATATCATCTTATTTAAATTACATCACATCTCTACCATATCACTTCAAACCCAACTCATATTTCAAAAAAAGTCAAAAAGTATACTTATTTAGATCATCTCGAACAACTCTTAGTTTGAAGTGATGTGGTAAATAGATAATATGTCTCAAATAAGAAATGATGTGATCTAAATAAGATGATTGTAACTCAAATAAGATGATATGTTAAAATAGGATGTGCTATTTTGACACATGCCAAACAACTACTTTATAATTAAAAAAGTAAAAAAGTAAATTACAAATACATTTTTTGATATTTGCTTAAAATACGAATTACTCCTTATGGTTTGAAAAATTACAAATATCTCTCTTTTAGAATTTTGTATTTAACAGAATTAATTAAAAAAGTGAAATTTCCAACTGTTCACCTATACAATAATAAAATTATTAGAATTATTAATTGAAATAAAATTTTAATATTATTAAAAACTGTTAATTAACTTGATAATTTATTAATAAAATGACCTATTTGTTATAAAATTAGAACCCTTAGGAGACATAATGTAATTTCGTGAACCACAGAGGGCAATATGTAATTTAAGTAAATTTCAGGAGGTGTAGTTGTAATTTATCTAAAAATAAAAATAGTATAGTTTCATATTTTTTAATTATAATTAAATAATATATGCGACATAATTAAAGATTTCATAAATTATAGTAATGAAAATAAAATTATTACTAAATAAAAAAATTAATCATAACTAAAAAAAAATATCATATTTTAAAGGGCAAATTACATATATCTCCTCGAGATTTGGTTAAATTACAAATACCCCCTGAGGTTTGAGAAATTACAAATTTTTCCTTGAATGTTATATTTACATGACAAATTAGGGAGTAATTTGTTATGAAATTTAAACCTCAGGAGACAAATTGTTATGAAAATACAAACCTTAAGAGACGGAATGTAATTTTTAAAATCTCAAGAAGTATCTATAATTTAGCCAAACCTCAAAGGAAGTATATGTAATTTGCCCTATTTTAAAAGTGCATATCATAAAAACTATGTATAGTAAAATTTCTCTATTTACACGTAGAGACAAGCAGTCATCCCATTCACCCATTAAAAAAAAACTCTATTCACTCTTCTTAATTCATAATTTATTTCAAATATATTTATGTGATGAAAATTAAATTAATAGTGTAAAATGTAAAATTAATTTAAATTATTAATTTTTTTAAAAAAAATAAATTCTAAATTTATAAATCAAAATTTATACTTATTGTTGTTGACCAATTATTTACTGTTTACATGGATAATAACGTTCCCCTTGTTTACAAACGGAATTTGTCAGTCTATTTCTATTAAGGCCTTGTTAAGCATATATTAGAAAAGGCAAAAAGTTACAAATAGGGGGTTGGTTCAGTGGATAAGACCTTCGAATCCCTCGCTTAAGGCTTGGGTTCGAGTCTCCATAGTCCCTTGTTGAGGTTAAACATACTCCTTAGCGCCTGAAGCACGCGGGGCCTAAGTTTCGGCCCCGACGTAGGTGCGGTGGGATTCTCTACAGATATGTTGTAGGTGCTAAGGGACAATACTCCCTGACGAATATGTTGAAGCGACCTATCTGCATATCTATTTTTCTATATAAAAAAAAAAAGAAAAGTCAAAAAATTACTATTCTATTTAAATCACAATATCTTCATTACCTCTTTATCACATCACTTCAAACTTAATTTATATTTCATAAAAAATTAAAAAATATACTTATTTAGAATATCTTAAACAATTCCTAACTTATGACATCATCATCATGTCACATAAAACAAAATTTTTCATCCTTTCATTCTCACTAATTTTCGTCAAATCAATGATATATATAACTTTACTAGGCAAATATATATATATAATAACTTATATTTTTGTTTTTTATCTTGTAACTTTTTATGATTGGTGTAGTAGCACTAGCACCTAACCTTGGGGGGTCATATGTATAATAGTGAAGTCTTGATCTGAGGAGCAGAGCAAGACAACAAAGAACAAAGTGGCCTTTTCACAGGAAAATGCCTAAGACCCAGTTGCCATTGATTGGCCCAAAAAAAAATTATTTGTTTTTTTTTTTTTTTTTCAATAAATAAGGGGCCGCCACATCACTGGGAATCAACACCACTGTGATTTTTTTTCAGCAAAGCTGTTTGTTGGCTGATGGTGATGGTGATTGGTAATAGTAATGGTAAGAGCAAGCTAGCATTCTAACGTTATAGTTGATTGAAAGATTTAGAAAATGATTTAAAAAAAATAAAATAAAATGTTTGTGAAATTAGATATAATATTAATATATTTTTTTATATTTTTTTTTTCTTTGTTAAATTTCTTTTCAAATCTTTTAATCAAACATAATGTAAATATTTTATCAAATATTTTATTAAATATTTTATATTTTATGTGAGATTCACATAAAATTCATATAATGTAAGTGTCATATTTATATAAAATATTTAATAAAATATTTAAAATTATTAATATTTTTTTTTAAAGATAATGATAATTGTAATGGGTATGGCCTCCAGTCTAGTCTTCTCTCCACTCCACTCACTTAGCCAAACAAAAAACAAAAACAAAAACTGAAAAAAAGATATTTCATTCATCAAATTATAACTACCATTTGCTAGCATGCCGACGGATCTCCCTGACCTGTAAAGACCCGAGCCCACCACCTTGCTTTTTTCTTTCTTGTAGAACTCCTATGCCAATAATATTAAAATAAAATATTGCATGTTATAAATGAGAAGAAAAAAACAAACAAAAATAATAGAGAAATTTAATATTTGAGCTTTAAAGAGGACTCTACACAAGTAGTTAAAAAAAGAAAAAATAAAATAACAGGCACACGTCACGTCATAGGTGAGTCTCATCAATTTAGAGCTCCTTTAAACCTTTCTTTCTAAGGCTCTCAATCCTTAAAAAAAAAAAAAAAAAAATATTGTACAATTAGTGCTGCTATAAACCACTAAAAATGAAATTCTAAAGCATCATTAGTGAGTTGATATATAATTAAAAAAAAAAAAAAAACAAGACACAACAACACTGTGACAGTGGGTGGGGCTCACTGTCACATCATTAGTTCTATCACTAATTAGTAGTCTCACACATTTTTTATTATACAATATGATACATGAAAAATGATTTAGAGCACTAAAAGAGTATTAGATTGTCTTTTTTCTCCTTGTGTTTTGTCTTTCTCCTCTTTTTTTAAAATTTTTTTTTTTAGACATGTCAACTCCCTAGAGCTGTTTCTAATACTCTCCTTTAGTGATATGTGTCATAGTTGTATGATATATATGGGGAAAGAAAAAAATAAATGAAAGACAAACAAAAGAACAGAGACACACAGACACAGATTTGCATTTAATAATTTGCGCCAGTCAATATTAAAATTTAGCAAACATGCTTCCCTTAGATTAAGGCCTCTTTTGTGAACATAGTTTTTAGTCTCTTCTCTTTTTTTTTTTTTTTTTTTTTTTGGTTTGTATCAAAAGTTAAAAGTTGATTTTTTTAATTTTTTTTCATTTGAGAGGTTGGTTTTTAATTAATGGTGAAATTATAATTTTACCCCTCATGAGTCAAAATGTGCTATATGGGTGAAATTGTAAATATTTTAAATTAAATGGGGATAGTTTGGTCATTTTATTGTGATTTGACATCATAAACAAATATTAATAAAAAAAGTCAAAAATAACTTTTTATCAACTTCTTAAATCATTTGTCTAAAAAAGTCAAAAACTTAGTTAAAAATCAAAAAGTCACTTTTTACCTTCTTTTCAAAATAGGCCTAAAATGTTTTTATTAAAATGTCAAACAAATAGACAAAAATATTTTATTAAAATGTCGGGATTTAGCCCACTAAATAACAATTACATTATTTTTTTAAAATAAAATTAAGGAGTTATTTGGGATGACCTAAATAAGTGTATTTTTGTCTTTTTACGAAAAGATGTGCAGAAAAATAGAGAGATGATGTGATAGAAAAAAGATAAAAAGATGAATTATTTTGTGAATGTCAAACTTGGCCTAAAGTAACAATTACGAATTGTAATACACCCTTATAGCATATGATAAATAGAATTAAAATGATAAAAAAAATTCGCTTCATTATTATTGATATAAATGCCATTTGTCAGCTCTAAGAATACTAATTTGGTTTGGGAAATATTAAAATAATCTGATTTTTTGATTTTTTTTGCTATTTTAGCTTAACTTCTTTAGCCTCGTTTGTTTTTTTTGACTTTTGTGAAAGAAAAAGTGTAATGATTATAGTTTGTGTACGAGCACGAAATAATGTTCTCGTATAATTCTGTTGATCAAGTCTGCGCTCCTCCAAACGTCGTCACTTTACTCCCTGAAAACACAAACGTGAACTAGCCAGCGGGTGTGTGCCGGATACCTCTCTGATACCTAAGTCAGCAAAATAGACGAATAGACGAGAGCTCTGTGTATTTGAGAATCAAAATTGTGATACCTGTATATAGGTCCCGCTATGAGCTTTTTATAGATTCCGTATAGCACAATCTTAGTAGGACTCTTTTTCTCCAATGTAGAGTCCTCTTAGGAATCAAAAAAGTAATGCTCATCTTTCTACACCTCCCTCACTGCTTAACCAAGTGAGATGGTCTTATCGTGGTAATATGACAAACAACCAAGCTATCCCTAGCCCTCAGACAGACTCAGTTTGGTGCGTCCACAAGCAACGCTTAGCTCGGTCACTGTTCAACTACACCTCGGCTTTGAATACTATGACCGAGCTAATTATCACCACTCCGACTGTGGTAACTGTAACCATACTTGGACCGAGCTAACAGCAAGGTCCAATTGCTAAGTCTCTTCACTATGGCCCATAGATCGGCCCACTACCATGTCTGGGCCTAGCTCGACCCTATCGCACATAAAAACTCTCTCTCAGTTTGGATGTGACATTTTATCTTATTAACTTATGTGGCGTTGTTTGGGAAGGAATTTTTTTGATTTTTTTTTTGCTTTTTTTCACTAAAAGACAAATTGGTTACAAAATTAAAAAAACCTAATCCAAACAAAATTTCACATCCAACCTCATAATCATTTTACTTTTTCTTTCACAAACATCGCACCCAACCACAAAAAAAACTCAACTATCTTCCTAAACAAAAAAAAAAATTATCTAATAATATCCTATAACTAAAAAAACCTACAAAAAAATCACTTCCCAAATACCCACTTTGTTTTTTGTGTTTTTTTAACCAAAAAACCAAAACAAAACATAGCTTTATAACAATACTATTAGTACATTTTCAACTATCTACTTTAAATTAATAAATAAAGAAAAAAATCATTTAAATGTATTTAAAGCACCAAGTTAAAAAGATTAATACTAAGGGTTATTTTGGAAAGATGATTATAATCAATTTTTTAGCAAAAAATTGATAATCAATTTTTTGTGAGGGAGGAAAGTGGGTTATAACCTAAGAAGTGGATTATAACCCACTTCCCAAAAGATCCCTAAATGAATAATGTTATATGTATTAATTGGTATACTAATTAATGTACTATTAGATGATGTAGTATAATTTTAGATGTTTTAAGTATTTATAATTTGTATAATAAATAGGATCAGTAATAATATTATAACATATATTGGTATACTAATTAGTCTATATAACACTACTAATACTAATTACACATTTATAAAGGCAATTCTAATTATTTTTTCTATTACGAACTCTAAAAATAATTAAGGGATTCTTTTGGATGATCTAAATGAATGTACTTTTTGTTTTTTTACGAAAAATGTGTAAAAAAATAGAGAGGTGATGTGATGAAAAAAAGATAAAAATATGAATTATTTTAAGGATGCCAAACTTGACCTAAATGTACACATTGTTTAAGACTTTAAAGTTGATATCTTAATAAATCAATCTTTCCCAAATCCACTCTCACAATGATATCAATAATCAAATATGATGATTAGTGATGATTGCCATTTGCTTCCTTGGCTTAGCAGTTATGTTTTCATCCAACTATTTTGGCATAGGAAAATGTTTCGTAGCTTATAATTTTGTGATTCAAATGACTTAAATTTGTCAAAACGACGTCGTTTTACACTCAAAATATGTCAAAACGACGTTGTTTTAAGTGATTTGAGTCATTTGAGTCACAAAATTTTGAGCTACCTAACATTATTGTTTGGCAAAATGAAGTCTATTTTCTTAAAAATAAAAAATAAAAATAAAAAAAGAAAAAGAAAAATTCCCCTCGCCATTTGACCTCAACCTTTGTGTTGGTGGCATGAAGTAACATTTGAAAAACGAGATTGATCTACAGAATAAACTGGCAAACTGCATGTTTAAAATGTGTGTCAAGCCATTTATCTATATTTTTATTGTTTTCTTTTATTTTTTTACAAATTTAAAATTTAAATATTTAGATTAGTCATTAACAATTATTATATTTTAATTCATACAATATTTTTGTCATTTAATACAATTTTTGAATGATTGGTTTATCAGCGGTGGCGTAACTAGGAATTAGTGGAGATGGGGCACAAATTAATGATAAAATTAATTTTTTTTTTCACAATAAATAACAATGAGATATTATTAAACTTAAATATTAAGAGTTCATTTAAATAAATATGAATTTTAAATTAAAAGATTTGAGATTAAATTTTATATAAATATTGGGGAGTAACTATTTTATAAGTGGATTGGAAATTTAAAAAAGAAGATAAGTTGAGATAGAAATGATATATTTTAATAGAGAAATTTCATAAAACATACTGCAATAAAAGTATCTATCATATGTCGCAATTACGATCTTCATGGTCTTTAGTTATAATACATTATAGTGTTAGATATTATTTAGTTATAATTTCTTATGGTTGTTATTTTGGTTATAATTATATACAAACGTGCTACAGATCCCCAGTCTCCAAGTAGCCCCACCACCCCACACACGTGGGGGATGGTCATTGGATCCCAAAAATAATAATAATAATAATAATAATGAACCAATCACACCCCACTGGGGCCTTGGGGTCACCCTAGTGGGGGTCTGAGGTTTTTTCCGATTATATATCAAGTAATAATTAGTTATGACTCATTCTGATATTAATTATGGCCTATTGTAAATTTTTTTTTTTTTTTATAATTAAAGATGTGTTGATTATAATTTACATAGTGATCATTTTAGTTATGAATGAAAAGAAACACATGAAGGATAAACTTCACATGTCAAATGTAACTAACAATCTAATAAATTTCATATCTTCATTCAAATTAATTATGTTTTCATGTCAATAGTGATAGACATCACCATTATATTAAAATTTTCATAAATAATAATAAAATTTCTTTATTTTCAATCAAAATAATCATTATTATTCTCATAATTTTAAAATATCATTGACAATTCACTTTAAATAATATTTTTATAAATTTTTTTATTTAAAATATTTTCTTTATATTTTAATAAAAAAAATTTCCAAAACTCAAGGGCACGTGACTCTCCAGCCTAAGGTCCCTCCGCAACTGTTCATCAGGCTGAACTTGGAACACTATTACGGAAATTCTGTTTTGTCTATTTATATTTTATGTAGTTTGTATTATTTTTTTATATTTTAATAAGTTTTACGGGTGATATAGTTACCAAAATATTTTTAATAATATTCACATTTACAGTGTGAATGTTCCGTGATGTGAATGTTCGTACCATCAATGTGAATTTTCACTAAATGTTCACACCATCAATGTAAACATTCACATTGTAAAATATAAATGTTTACATCGTCAAATTACTAACCGTTCAAAAAATATTTATAAAGGTAAGAATGTCCATAAAATACCTTGAATATGAGAATTATAATTTAGTAGATTAAATCAAATATCTAAATAATAAGACTTATTAGAGTATAAAATATTTTATGAACTAATTGGGATATAAACACTTTAAAAAAAAAATTCTAATAAATTTTCCTTTTCTATTTATTAAAAGACTTTGCGGTAAAAAAAAAAAATTATTATTGAAGTCTCACATGGTAAATATAATTACGTTTACTATATTTTTTACAAAAATTTTGGAAGAGGTTTGTGTAATTTTAGAAATAACATATTTAAATAGGAGTAAGTCAAAATAATTACAGTTTTATAAAGGTGCAAGTGGGTATCTAGTGTAATTGAAAATTATAAAAATGGGACACAATTCTCATTTGCTCCAATTTGCACCTTCATAAAAGTTTAATTACTTTGAGTTATACCAATATAAATGTAATTTTCTTGTAATTTACTAAAAAATATCTGTTGAGATTTTGTAAAAATATAAAATTCTCACAAGTTTAATATAATTATATTAGATTTCATTAAAATCTTTATTGACATAATACTTAGTTTGTTTTTCATTAAAAAAAAAAATCATTAACCATTTTATGTTAAAATATATATTTTACCTTGGTTGTCTTTGTATGTGCACACTATCTCCATCAGTTTTAATTCTTTCAACCATGCTAAAAGGCAAAATACATGTAATTATGCGAAAATTGTCAAATTGCTAAAAGGCAAAATACATGTAATTATGCTAAAATTGTCAAATTTATTATATATTACTCTAAAATTCAAAAGAAGTCAACATAATTTACTTTAAAAAAAAAACTAGTTACAATGAAATTACCCCATGTTTATTAGTAATTTTAAGTTACATTTCACAAGGTTGCTGGCGGTAAATCTTTTTTTTTTAGTATAAACGAGTAGTTGACCCATGTAATACCCAAGTTATTTTTTTAAAAAAAATATTTAATGGTATAGTGTGTGTTATAAAAGAATAATTTTAATTTTAATTTAAAATTAAAATTAAAATTAAAGTATGATTTTAATTATTTATTTTGATAATATTGGATCTATTGTTCTATAAAATTGTTAGTTGAATAATTATATATGACATAAGTGGGCCTATAGGAGCGTTTGGCCCATCGCTTAGAGCCCAATACATAATTTAAACACTAAAGCTCAACAGTGCTGGAGCTCAACGTGGCATTAAGAACCAATGACACCCAGACAATTGTCAAGAGTAGAACCAGTCACATCGGCAGATAAAGATCCTGCAAAGTTATTGCACCACACATCAGCTATTAATGAGGTTCCCTGCAGCATTTATTACGATAACCCCTCCCCGTCGGAACAGAACGGCCTCACCATGAACAAGGCAAGCTAGAACATAGACTTTCGGCTAACGTGACAAGTCAGAAGGAACAAGGAAATGATTAGTAGAGGATATAAGCGGGTTTCGAAGACAAGACAAAGGTTAAGCTTCTCTATCACTGATCAATCTCTACATTTCATCTTTCTCTTTCTAACTTGCTCATCGGAGGGTTCGCTGGGGGCTCCCCGTTCCCCGTTAAACTCTTGTGCAGGTCTCTCCGAGGGTTTGGTATCTCAGGCATCAGTTTGGGAAACGTGGATCAAATCGACCCGTTCCGTATGAAACTCGTTGTATCATCAGTTGGCGCCGTCTGTGGGACCCCTTTCGCTTCGTGCGCCAGTTGTACTCATTGTCGCCAGAGACCCCTTCCCGATAACCCCTACCTGCCACTCACCAAGGTGGATGGTCACAACTAGATCCATGGCTTCTCACCACAATATTGTCGACCCTCCTAACCCAAACAACCCACCACAGTATTTCACAGAACTCACCAACAGCATCAACCGTTTAGCCGAGCAAAACCAAGCCCTGATCAATGCTTTGCTTCAAAGAAACATTCTCATCTCTCATCTTCCACCTCAAGATATCCCACCCAACCAAGAACGAGCCCCAAGCCATCCTATCCAACAGTCTCACCCATCTAACTTGGAAAGCTTACGACCCCTCCCCCAAATATGAACCAGTCACCTCGAGCCCCACATCCATCGGTCCAGGCACCCACCTCCGAGGGAGAGGCCAGTAGTGTCCAGCCTCCGCTGTATTCCGATAGTGACAACGTTCCTCTCTGGGATACAGAACTCCGAGCCATGAAACTCCAGCTTCAAAGAGTCATGCAGAACATACAGAGTAAACCATCTACCACAGCCAACTCACCATTCGTTGCCTCCATCAGGGACAAATCTGTCACGACCCAAACCCGCCCCTATGGGTTTAGCACCGTAACCGGCCAGTAATCCGTGATTACCGAAGGCCTGCTTAACAGTAAAACAGTAATACAGAGTACAGGGGCTGGCGAAAGCCAAGACAGTAATTAAAAGATGCCCAATGAGCTGTGACCGTTTGTATGCAAAAAGACTTTTCATAACACATACACATTCAGAACAAAAACAGTATATACATACATCATATACAATCATATACGGGTATTCAGGTTAGGGACCAAATCCCTACCATAACAGAGACAGAAAAGGGAGAATCCAAAACACCCCGAAGCAGCCTAAGCTTGGCAGTACTTGGAACCTCACAGTGAGGCACGTTGGTTGGCTTGACAAAAAGGGAGTTTAAACCCCACGCCCCTAGCTCTGATCCGGTGCCTGGACACCTACATATATATATAAACAGTGAGCTAAAACCTAGTGAATAGCCCAGTGAATAACATATGCGTACAGAGGTTAAGAATGAATGTCCTTTTAGTATTTAAAACAGTCATTTGAACAGTATATCAGTTATTAGGGCTGTTCAAAAATCCGATCAAACCGGTAATCCAGACCGAACTAGACCGAATCATATGGTTTGGTTCGGTTCTATTAAGAATTGGTTCGGTTTCGGATTAAGAAATATGAGAACCATAAAAACGGTTCGGTTAATAGATTTTATGAAAAAAACCGTGGTTCGAACCGAATCGAACCGAACTGAATTTTAAAAGATATACATATATATAATATCAAGTTTTATTTTTATTAATTGTTTTTTTATAATTTTAATGATATTAGGATGATATATATATGTAATATTAAGTAATGCCTTAATATTATTAGTTTTATCATGAATTAAATGTAATTAGTTTGAGTAATTATTTTACTAATACTAACAATTTATTCTTGTAAATAGAAATTTTTGGAACCGTAAACCAAACCGAAACCGAACCGTTTTTTCGGTTTGGTTCTGGTCTGGTTTTACAAGTGTAACGGTCTGGTCTGGTTCTCAAAATCACAGAACCGTTAGGATCGGTTCGGTTCTTGGATTTTCTCAGAACCGAACCAATCCGGACCATGTACACCCCTATCAGTTATTCGATCATAGCAGTCATAAGTGGTACATCCAATAGCAAAAAGTACAGCAAGTCTTATCAGACCGAACAGTCAATTGATGGCCATTGTATCAATAAATAGTAGTGGTTCCAAATATGGAAGTCGACAGAGATCTCTGTAACAGTAGTAGTAACAGTTCAGTAACAGTATATTGCTATGGATGCCACGAATACAGTTTGCAAATATGATAAACATTCATTCAGTAAACAATGTCATTCATTAAGCAGTACAGTCATTTGTTCAGAAAATAATCTCAATTGAACATATCTTTACAACATTGTTACTCACAGAGTTCTGGGCTACAGATAAGCTAGTGCGCGTCCTCGGATGCCAACACTACACAGTTACAGGATGAACACACACTAAGCTACACAATTGGGAAAATAATAACCTAATCCCTAACTTGCCTCGGTGTGGTTCTACAGCAATATCCTCATTAAGATGCCTTAAACTAGGCCTAAGAATGCCTAGGATGAAATGAGGATGTAAAGATGCACTTAAAAGCACTTTTCAAAATTTTGCTGAAACAGGGGTCCCGCTCGAGCGTGGGTTTCTCCGCTCGAGCGGACATGCAGACAAAAGGGCTCCACTCGAGCGTGGATTACTCCGCTCGAGTGGACTACAAAAGTACTGGATGCATGAAATTCACGCTCGATGGGCACTGGATACCCGCTCGAGCGTGAGACACAAGTTCTCGCTCGAGCGTGCATTCCCTCGCTCGAGCGGACTATAAACACATGCAAAGTACTGGATAGACGCATTTCCCGCTCGAGCGTCACTCTCCCCGCTCAAGCAGACTGCATGAACACAGGTTGTACGCTCGAGCGTGAAGTTCCCCCCTCGAGCGTGAGTCCAAATTCTGGAAATTCCAAATTGAACTTTCAAGCTCAAAATCAACTTTAAATGTACCAAAAACGATCCTTTTGGGATAATTTTCTGGAAAACACTTATAAACCCATAATATGGCATGTTTCAAAGATCAATTTGAGAAATCAAAGCCCAAAGATAGTTCAATTGAACACAAATTTCAAAGAAGTTTTCATGAACATGAAGAACAATGCAAATTCAACACATGCATGGGTTCCTAGGAACTCCAATGCTACAAAACAAGATCAAGTGCAATGTTTAACTCCAAAATATGGTGAGTTCATGGATCAAGACCAAAAATATGAACATGCATGAAAAAATCCTCATGAAACAACTTCAAAACTCAACAATATGAACATGCATGCATGATACAAGCTTCAATTCAACAATTTAAGACCAATCTATGACCTTAGGCTCCTATCTACCATGAGCCATGTAAGAACTAACTTGAATTCACAAATAAGAAGGTAAATGTCCTACTTTAGGTCTCCAATTTCAAATGTAGAAGCTCAATTATATAAATTTCCTTCAACTCTCTTAATCTCCAAGACAAAACAAGATGAAATCAAGCTATCCTCTATCTCTCTCTCTCTAGTCGGTTTGGTATAAGGAAATGGCTGAGGAAGACATATGAATTAAGTCTCAAATGTTTTATGAGATGGCCCACTAACATGGCACTAAGGTAAATAAGTCCAACTATTGTAATTTAACATTATTTAATCTAATTTAATCATACCAAATTACATTTCAATTAAATATACCATAAAATCACATAAATTCCAATTAGCATAAAACATTAATCAATTTGGGATTCGGTCGCCGATAAGGCCTTCAATTTGCAATTTAAAACATAAAACATGAATAGATCATTTAACAGTCAATAGATAGAAATGCATTTAAACTAATACACTCAATCAATCAGTTCAGAATTTCAGTCAATCAGTCATTTAACATGTTTAATCATAGATTAGCACTAATCAGTGGTGAGGGTTGTCACAGTCCTTACCTCTTATGTTCAAAATGCCCTCGCTCGACTCTTTCGACTGCAAAACGGACTCGGTCGACCATTTGGAAACTTGCAGCACCCTTATGGTCCTCCATGCATTCCCTGACGAGATCGTGTGTCGGGCTTTCCCCGTAACACTTAAGGGGTTGGCTCAACTCTGGTTTAGTGAATTGCCAACAGACTCTGTCTCTACTTTCCAGCACCGAAGTGACTCATTTCTCAGCCATTTTATTGGTGCCTAGCGCCAGCAGCGTCCGGTAACCCAACTCCTCAACATCCGTCAGACCGAGGGGGAGTCACTGCGCAGCTTCGTCACTCGCTTCAACACCGAAGCCCTGCAAATAGCGGAGAACGACGACAAGGTCATTCTCACGGCTTTCATGGCCGGTTTACGATCATTTGATTTTTTTTTTCTCTCTCCAAAAACCCCCCGACCTCCATGGCAAACTTACTTTCTAAAGCTCAAAAATACATGAACACTGAAGATTCCCTAGCTGCCCGACAAGATCCTACAGCCAAAAACCCGACCCCCAGAGAGAAGAGAAAGGACTCTGAAACCATAAACACCCAGTACACTCACCAAACACCTTAGTATATCGACCGACCTGCCCGTGCTGACCGGTCGGTGCCCACCCGACCACTCGGCCGGTTCGAATGATACACACCCCTCAATTCCCCAATGGAACAAGTCCTGAACCAGATCCAACGAGATTATCCCTTAAAATGGCCCCAACCGTCGCGGTCTCCTTCCAACCAGCGAGACCAGTCCAAATACTGCCGCTTTCATCAGGACCACAGCTATGATACCGAGGAGTGTGTTAACCTCAAAGATCAGGTCGAGGGCTTGATACGTCAGGGGCATCTCAGTCGTTTCATGACAGCCTGCCCTCAGCAAAGACAAAGAGCTGAACCTACCAGAAGCAACTACCGGCGCACCCCTACTCGACAACTCGCACAACCTAACCAAGGTTGTGATAGACCCCCACACCAACCCCAGGCACAGGGCAACCCTGCCCTCCCGGTTGGAGAAATCAGAGTTATTGTTGGCGGGCTTGCTTGTGGAGGACCATCCTGTTATCCCAGATAGGTAACCCAAGAGGGGGGGTGAATTGGGTTATTAAAAATTTCACAATATTAAAATTAACACAATATTTAGAATTTTAATAAAAAAAACAGAATAATAATTATCAATATAAAAGTAAGAGAGATAGGGAGAGAAAAACAAACACTGCGATTTATAGTGGTTCGACACGCCAGGCCTACGTCCACTCCCCAAGGAACCTCCTTGAGAATTTCTTTACTATCAATTGAATAAATACACCACCAAGCTTGTGGATTTGGTACAGGACTTACTCTTATCTATTGAGCCTCACTCAACAATAAAAGCCTTACCCTTACAAAATCTCTCACAAAAATAATGAATAAGAATGTGCCTATTTGGTGCAGCTTAAAAGCTGCTTATTTCAGCTTTCAGCTTAATTTAAACTATTTTGATGTGTTTGGTTTAGCTTATAACTTATAACTTATAGCTTTTTGGAAGTTAGAAACCAGCTTATTCTTTGAGTGGAGCAGGAGATGCTTAATTTATAAGTCAGAAATCAGCTTATGTTCATAGTTATAAGCTATAAGCTGTAAGCTGTTTAGGCATAAGCTATAAGCACTTTTCCACAGCTCTACCAAACAAGGACAATAAGTGGTACTTAAACTCTCTTTTACAATAATTCTCTCACAAATAGTAGATATGAAAGTGTAAGAACAAAGGCTAGACTTAGATCTGAAAGTGAAAGAGCATAATACAATTTGGAGCTCACAGAAAATTTTCTCTTCAAGTTCTTGATTTTTCTCCACACACAACACTTCTATTTATATACAAAAATATACTCGTTAGACGCTCCTTGCTGACGTCATGAATGACATTAGTTTGGAAGAGAATCACGTGTAAGAAAATTTGCACTCTTGCAAATTTGAACATTTTTAGGTATTAGTCAAAAGTGTACAAAAAGGAAAAGAAAAATTAATTTGAATTAAATCTTGTATGACTTTCCGCATGTTAATAATTAATGAGTTCATATGCTAATATTTAATGTTTCCATACATTAATATATATGATACAATCAATGTTGTGTAAAAAAAATATAATTGCTCCGTGATGTATACTATTTGTATTATATGCATTATATATATATAATGTTCTAATCAAATATTTGCATACACAGAAAAATCTCTTTAAATAATATTTATGATGGATCTGAAAATATATGCACTCTTTAAAATATTGTACATGTTGTAGAGATTTTAAACTAAATATATTCTACCACTCCATATTAATTTTGTCAAAACAAGACAACCTGTCAATATCAAATTTGTCAAAATAATACAACCAATCCATCATTTTTGTCAAAATAATATAATTAATCAATTTTTAATTTGGTCAAAAAATGAATAGTGATTAGCCTCAACTTTCAAAAAGTGAATAGTAAAGTTTTCAAAAATATTTTTATTTAACTAATATTTAACAAATATTTATATTTAAAAAAGATAATATTTTGTGTCAAATAAATATGTACATTAAAAAAATCTAAATTGTTACAAATAATATTTTAAACATCATCAAAAGTAAATAATACAAATAATATTTTAGACATCATCAAAATTAAATAACATGATTAACACATCCCGTTTGGCTCAACGGACAGAATTCAAAAAAATAAGGCAAGGTTCAGATAAAGAAGTCGCCACATTGAACCGCCCTCTCAAACACTCAAAGTAGTGGATGGAGCCCATCACCTTTACGGAGGTCAACTGCACAGGCATCCATTACCCCCATGACGACCCCTTGTTATCTCTGCCCTCCTCTCTAATTACGAAGTCAGACGGGTTCTCGTCGACAACGATAGCTCTTCAGACATCATCTTCCTAAACGTCTATCACCAATTCAAGGTCGGGGAAGAAAGTTTGTCCCCTCTCCAAACCCCACTGGTTGGCTTTACCGGAGACCGGGTGACCTCCATAGGCTCCATCGATTTTCCCATCACCATTGGAGAATACCCGCGGCAGACCACAAAGCTACTCACTTTCCTCGTTGTCGGCTGTCCCTCTGCTTACAACATTATCCTCGGCCACACCGCCCTAAATGCTTTTCAAGCTGTCATATCCACTTTTCACCTAGCTGTAAAATTCCCTACTGACCTTGGGGTCGGTACTGTGAGGGGAGAACAGACCGTGGCCAGAGAATGTTACGTCGCTTCACTTAAAGAGGTCAAGCTGAAGGAGGCTATGATCATTGAAGGACTTGACGTTAGAGACGAAGACGAGCTGGTCAGAGGGGAACTAGTGGAAGACCTTGTCGAGGTCCTCATCGACCCTAACAATCCAAAAAAAACTGTCAAGATCGGCAACCAACTATCCTCCCAAGCCAAGGCCAACCTTACAGCCCTCTTGATTGAGCACAATGACGTGTTTTCCTGGACCCATTTCGACATGCCGGGTATTGACCCTTCCTTTATCACTCATCGTCTCAGCATTGAGCCCCATTTCCAACCCTTCCGCCAGAAGCAACGCATTTTTCACCCGGAACACAATACTCTTATTGCTTCTAAAGTAGATAAGCTTCTTGAGGCACAGTTTATAAAAAACGTGGACTACCCCAGGTGGTTGTCAAATGTGGTCCTGCTCCGTAAAAACAATGGTAAATGGCGACTCTGTGTCGACTACTCCGACCTCAACCGAGCTTGCCCCAAAGATAGTTATCCCCTTCATCGCATAGATCTATTTGTCGATGCCACGACCGGACATCAAATGCTCATTTTCATGTATGCTTTCTCTAGCTACAATCAAATTATGATGCATCCATCGGACCAAGAACACACCTTCTTCATAACTGATCGGGGGACTTACCACTATCGTGTCATGCCATTCGGTCTAAAAAATGCCAAAGCAACTTACCAACAGTTAGTCAATGTCATTTTTCATCACCAGATAGGTTGGAATATGGAAGTGTACGTTGATGGCATGCTCGTCAAGAGCAAACTCTCCTCTGATCATCTGGCAGACTTGCGGGAGACCTTCGACACTTTACGTAAGTATCCAATGAAATTGAATCCGGAGAAATGCGCCTTCGGCGTCGGATCTGGGAAATTCCTGGGTTTCATGGTCAGTCAACGGGGTATCAAGGCTAACCCTAAAAAGATCAAGGCTCTGATAGAGATGCAGTCACACAGAACAGTTAGAGAGGTTCAAAGGCTTACGGGCAGAGTCGCCGCCCTCAACCGTTTTATTTCCCGCACAACAGACAAGTGCCTTCCCTTTTTCAAAGTCCTTCGACAGGCTTTTGAGTGGATGGCAGAATCCGAAGAAGCCTTTCAGCAATTGAAGCAGTGCATGGCTAATCCCCCTTACTTTCTCAGGCGATCACAGGTGAGCCCCTTTTTCTATACTTAGCCGTATCAAACATCGCAGTCAGTGTGGCCCTCATCAGAAAAGACGGCTTTGTCCAGCGTCCGGTCTATTACATCAGGCGGGCTCTCAGGGGAGCAGAACAAAACTATCCACTACTTGAAAAGATGGCTCTGGCCTTGGTCATAGCCTCAAGACGACTCTAACATTACTTCCAGTCCCACCCCATTGTCGTCCTCACTGACCAACCTTTGAAGAAGATAATGCAACAACCAGAGTTGTCCGGTAGATTTATGCAATGGTCAGTCGAGCTCAGCCAATTTGACATCTCTTACCGACCTCGAACAGCGATCAAAGGGCAGGTTGTCGCTGATTTTATCTTGGAATTCACTAATCCCACTCCAGCCACGGCCCCCACCCAAACAATTCAACACTAAGGCAGAAGACCCCCACTCTTGGACCCTCAATGCCGATGGCTCATCCCACAAAGAAGGCAATGGGGCTGGTCTCATCCTCACCGGCCCCGAAGGTGGTTATTTCAAGTGCGCTCTCCGTTTCTTGTTCGACGCAAGCAATAATGAAGCTGAATATGAGGCATTGATAGCAGGTTTCTGCCTAGCCAGAAACATCGGCGTAAGCCACATCCAGGTGTTCAGCGATTCCTAGCTCATCGTCGGACAAATTATGGGGAAATTCGAGGCCAACGAAGACACAATGCGGGCTTACAAAGATATTGTACTCCCCCTTGTTCGCCTCTTCAACACTTTCCACATCAAGCACATCCCTCGGGTGAAAAACTCCAAGGCAAATGAAATGGCTCAATTAGCTTCTGCTGACCAGTCAGACCTCAGCCATGGTGTCTGCCTTGAATACCTGGCCCATCTTGCCATTTCCCCAAACCAGCAGCAAGTCCACTTCCTCCAAAATGAACCTATTCTATGGGCGGTAGACATCCTTCTATTTTTGACAAAGGGGGAATTGCCAGATGACAAACAGCAGGCCGCCAAAGTTAGGGTCCGGTCGTCCAACTACATTCTTATCAGCAGCCTCTTGTACAAACGTGGCTTTTCGCGCCCATACCTGAGATGCCTCAATCCTGCTCAAGCGACCTACGTGATGTAGGAAGTACACGAGGGTGTATGTGGTAATCATTCGGGTGCCAGGTCACTCGCCCATAAATTACTTCGCACCGATTACTTCTAGCCTACTCTCCACCAAGACGCCACTGAATTTGTGCGTAAATGTGATAAGTACCAGCGCTTTGCCAACATCCTTCACGCTCCTCCTACAGAACTGATCACATTTGGCAGTCCCTACCCATTTGCCAAATGGGAGATCGACCTAGTTGGCCTCTGGCCCACCGGTTGAGGCCAAACCAAGTTTGCAATCGTCGCCATTGATTACTTCACTAAATGGGTGGAGGCAGAATCCCTCGCACAATTACCGAGCGAAACACAACCAGATTCATCTAGCAGTCGATTGTATGCCAATTTGGCATCCCTCAAGCCATCGTGTCCAACAACGACAAGCAATTTGACAATGCCAAATTCAGGAAGTTCTGTGCAGAACTTCAAATCCAGCCATGTTTCTCTTCTCCAGGTTATCCCCAAGCCAATGGCCAAGTTGAGGTTACCAACCGTTCTCTTTTGAAGATCATTAAAACTAAGTTGGAAGCCGCTATGGGACTCTGGGCTGAGGAATTACCAAACGTACTCTGGCTCTATCGCACTACAGCCCGAACCCCCACTGGGGAGACTCCCTTTCGCTTAACATACAGCGCTGAGGCGGTTATCCCAGCGGCAATCGGTCTGCCGACCCCAAGGGTTTTACACCCGAGTCCAAAACAATCCGAAGAATTGCGTCGGACTGACTTAGATCTGATCGAAAAGGTCCGAGAGTCCTTTGCTATTAAACGAGCCTCATATCAACAGAAAATACGTATGCATTACAACCGCAAAGTCCGACTGAGGGAATTCAATGTGGGGGACCTATTTTTGCATGAAACCACTCTTGCCACCAAAAATCCGGTCGAGGGCAAGCTTGCAGCCAAGTGGGAAGGACCTTACGTTGTTAAGGCCAGGCCTCGACCGGACACTTACCGATTTCAGGACATGGAAGGTCGAGACCTCCCACACCCGTGGAACGCCGAGCACTTGAAGCATTATTTTCAGTAAAATGCCATGTTCCATTTCTGTATTAATCAATTGTTGTATATTCTTTTTTGACAATCTACACACATGTTTGTTTTTGTACTTTTCATACATGGTGTACATTTGTGATCAATGGGCTACGCCTTAAGTGACAACGATCTCATATCTCAGTTATGTACGTGGTATTTCAATAACACCTTGCTAAATTAAGTTACTTAAAGCCTCAGCCCGACTGAGTACAAAGGGCTTAGCTTGACTGAGTTACTCAAAGCCTCAGCCCGACTGAGCACGAAGGGCTCAGCCAGACTGAGTTACTTAAAGCCTCAGCTAGACTGAGCACGAAGGGCTCAACCAGACTGAGTTGCCCAAGGCCTCAACCAAACTGAAAGGCTCGGCCGGACTAAGTTACTTATAAACCCAGCATTGAACATGAACAGAGAGTTCAGCCGGACCGTTTTCATAATTTCATGATTACAGCAGAGTGGCCATACTTAATTAAAAATCCAGGTCCATACTTTTACATCTCTTAACATTCTTTACACTTTACACTTTTCATTTTTAATACAGTTACAATCCACACGCCTAGTCGCCCAAACCAATCTTCCATTTCTCAACACTTTTACACCATGATTTACAGTTACACACTTAAAGACTTTTACATTTCAATGTTTTCATTGTTAACATTCTTTGTATAATGGTTTTCTTCCAAGTTAGACTGGCTTTCCACTTCTCAACTTTTACTACGATTTATGCACAAGTCTTATTCTCATGCCCATTCTCATTATTTTCAAATCTATAAGAAATAAAGACAATAGTACGAAAAGCACAAGTCATTATTTTATTTGCCAACTTACACATAATTCACTACAGCAAGTACAAAAAAAAATAACAACAACAAAAATTTTATTTACAAACAAAAACACACAAAACACAAAAATTTTACATCAATCACTCATCCTCGCTAGAGGCCTGGTCTTTCTCCTCGATCCCTTCGTCTAGGGGGGTCTGGGCAACGTCGTCTTCATCAATTTTCACTTGGCTAAAGTCCAAGTCTGGGAATAGCTCTTCCACTTTGTGTTTGAAGGTCTTCCAGCCGCTGTCCTTGAACTCAGCCATTTCATGCTTGTAGAAGTCCGATCGCTGGAAGCTCTAAATCACCTCCTCTTCACTCCTACTTCCAGTGGCCGTACCCGACGGCCTAGCCCCTCCATCTCCCTCCCTTGCCACACTTCTGGCGACTGCGGCATCGATGGCTATCTGAAATTCAGCAGACTCCTTGAATTGTTCCACCGTCGCCTTGCACAGGTCGGGATACCCTGCCCTCTCAGCCACCAGTCTAGCCTGCTCGTCCCCCAGCGCTTTCTCCAACTCAGCGATCTTCTGATCTGCTTCTTCTTTTTCCTTGATTGACTGAGCGCGTAGATCTTCATTACAGACCATGGCCTCATCCCACCTTTTGTTGGCGACGGTGCAGGCTTTCTGGGCCTCCTCAAGCTTCTTTTGCTCGCCAACCAACTGGAACTCGAGCGATACCACCTTGCGGCGTTCCGTCTCCAGCTCTAACTTGGTCGCGAGCAGCTCAACATTAGTATGGTCTGCTGAATAGCCTTGCACCATCGCCAACACTTCTATCTTCTTGGCTTTCTGGGCATACTCCAGCCTCCTAGCACATGCACTCCGCGCGGCTTTCCTCCAACCCCCAGTTTCCATCCTCAAACTTTCCAGCTGGGCCTTCACCTCCTCTAGCTTTGTCTTCAGTGGCTCTACTTCACCTTTTGCGCGCGCCGCTTTGCTCAGCAAGGCTCCTGTCAAGATTAGCCGAGCAAAGCCCCCTTAGTAGTTCGGCGTCTATAAAACTTGCCATCAAACGCATGATCGCGTCCTCCACTACTCCTAAAAGTCGGTCTACGGCAGTCCTGGCTTCACCTCATTCTCTTACCAGCCGCCCGGACACTGCCCGCGCGTGGTAGATGGCGGTCTTCAACCTGGCCTCTCCTCTTTCTCCTTGAGGCACAGGAGTCCCCTTGGGCAGTTGCTCCATCCACTTTCCACTTGTGTTCTAGAGCCCATAGCACTCTCCAACCCCACCTCGGGGGTCACCTCTGCTATTTCCTCCTTCATCCTCTTTAATGCTAGCTTCTCTCTCTCTTTCCCTACCCTTTTCTTCTTCCCCTTCTTCAACACAGCTTCCACTTCCTTGTTGTCTCTTTCTTTCGATAGATCCACTTGGGGCGGTAGTGGCTCAAAACCGCCTAAGTCCCTTTCCCCCAGCGGCTTGGGGCGCGGTCAGATTCGTTCCCTCATAATCGATTTCGACGGACGGCCTAACTGTGACTCTTTGTATTTATCAGTCTTGGCAAAGGTCGTCCTATCCTCCGCCTCTTGCGCCCACCTCCTCGCCTCCAATTCTGCTGGTGCGAGGTCCCCACCGGTCGGCTGCGGTCCCAATCCCGAGGCAAATAAGGCTGACGGTTGAACGAGGTCATCCCACTTGACGCCTTCCTTCTCCCTCCATGCCTTCCCCTTTTTCACCCTCTCCTCTATCCCTACTTCCAACCTTGGCTCCACCGACTTGGTCGGAACTCTCCACACTGTGTGCGCTCCTACTCCTGTATTTACTGACACATAAAACCACCGTGGCCTCCAACCCTTCATTGACGTTGGCAACCCCGCCACCAGACCCTTACCTACTGCCGCCTGTAGGGTCACCCAAGTTTCTTGTTGGCCCGAAGCCTTGTAGTAAGCAAAAAACTCATCCACCGTCATTGCAGCTCCATTGTTCGCCCGCGGCCACACACTTGCGCAGGCCAATAAAATTTTCCACGCGTTGGGCATCAGTTGACCTGGAGCCACCCCTAGTCGATTTAGCATGCCCACTACTATATGGGGGAACGACAACCTCAACCCCTCCTTTAACGCCTCTTCGTAGAGGGCAAACTCCCCCGGTCGGGCGTTGGATGGCCTCTCCTTTGATGTCAGCAATTTTAACTCTATTTCCGTGGAAATCTGATACTTCTCGCGCATATCCTCCAACTCCTCCGCGGTAAATGTCGATTTGTCAATCTTCGTGTGCCAATGATCTAGCTCTACCTGACTGATTGGCTTCGCAGTCGCTATCAGCGTGGATGAGTGGGGTCACCCCGCCGGCTTCCCCTCACTCCCTACTCGCTTCTCCGTCCTGTATTGCTCCGCCAACTCCTCCGCGTCGTCGTCCCCCAACGAATCCAATCTCATGATGGGCACATCATCTCGCGCCATCTCTCCTATATGCCTGTGTATAGCTTCAGACGTTGGTATAAGAAACTTCGCGAAGTGTTGCAAAGGTGTATCATTCGACACAAACGAGTTTACTTCTGGGACGATTGGTTCTTTGCAATAAAATAGGTAAAGCGGATAACCCCAAACGCCCAAGGCTTCCCTGTATTCTAAGGGTCAAGATTAAATTTTGCCAGTTTGAAAATTTTCAAACATTTTTCCAAAACTTCCTTTTCAACGCCCTCTATTAACCTATCCCTTCGTTTCTTGCCCAACGCCTAACCTCCCTCATTTACGGGATTCTGCCACGTGTACAACCACGATCCACTACTCCGTTCCCCTTCCCTGTTTATTCCACTTCACTTCACCATGTGACCCGCCGCTCATTGAGCCCTACGCATCGCCACTTCCCCTGTCCACTCTGCCACTCTTTGCAGTCAGCCCTCCCAACGATCGGTCCATCTACTCAGTCACCCTTTGCGGTCGGCCCTCCCCACGATCTGTTCGTCCACTCGGTCACCCTTTGCGCTCGGCCCTCTCTACGTTCAGTCCGCCCACTCGGCCACCCTTTGCGCTTGGCCCTCCCAACGATCGGTCCATCCACTCGGCCACCCTTTGCGGTCGGCCTTCCCCACGATCTGTCCATCCACTTGGTCACCCTTTGCGGTCGGCCCTCCCAGTCGGTATCCTCTCCAATCGACATCTCACAACCTCCATATTCTTTATTATTCCCTTCGTTGGGCTGAAGCTGCACTTGGGAATGGGAGACTACTGACATAGGTGGGTCTATAGGAGCGTTTGGCCCATCACTTAGAGCCCAATACATAATTCAAACACTAAAGCCCAACAGTGCTGGAGCTCAACGTGGCATTAAGAACCAATGACACCTAGACAACTGTCAAGAGTAGAACCAGCCACATCGGCAGACAAAGATCCTGCAAAGTTATTGCACCACACATCAGCCATTAACGAGATTCCCTGCAGCATTTATTGCGATAACCCCTCCCCGTCGGTACAGAACGGCCTCACCGTGAACAAGGCAAGCTAGAACATGGACTTTCAGCCAACGTGACAGGTCGGAAGGCATAAGGAAATGATTAGTAGAGGATATAAGCGGGTTTCGAAGACAAGGCAAACGTTAAGCTTCTCTATCACTAATCAATCTCTACATTCCATCTCTCTTTTTCTAACTTGCTCATCAGAGGGTTTGCTGGGGGACTCCCCGTTCCCCGTTGAACTCTTGTGCAGGTCTCTCCGAGGGTTTGGTATCTCGGGCATCAGTTTGGGAAGCGTGGATCAAACTGACCCGTTTTGTCTAGAACTCACTGTATCATCAATATATACTAATTTTAGTTAAATTATTTGTGTATTTTGATAATTCCAGTTCTATCATATTATAAAAGTGTAATTATCATTTAATAATTTTGTATAATATATATTAAATTAAAAAATAGTAAAATAAATATTCATTTTTGACGTGTATAAGCCCATAAAGGCTATGAATCACTATGAACAACCCAAGCCCATCACTTGGAGCGTAATACATAACCCAGTTGGTGAGGTCTAGGACAGCTGGAATCCAACATGGCATAAAGAGCCAATGACATTCAGACACATGGCAGGTGAAGGACGGGCCACATCAGCAGACAAAGATCTGCAAAGTTATTGCCACTGCACATCACCATTAATGCAGCACATCACAGCATTTATTACGACAACACCTCTCCGTCGGAACAGGACCTCCTTACCCTGAACAAGGTAAGCTACAGCATAGACTTTCGGCGAGGAGGTCAGGTTGGAAGGGACAGCGAAATGATTACCAAAGGATATAAGCAAACGTTGAAGACAAGAAGAAGGTTAAGCTTTTCTATCTCTAATCTCTCCCTCTACACTCTATTTCTCTTCCTAACTTGCTCGTTGGAGGGTTCACTGGTTATTCGGTGGGCTTGATCATTTGGACCTGGGCTTGAGGAGCTTGGACCAGTCCGATCCATTCACTGGGACAAACTGCATCATCAGTTGGCACCGTCTGTGGGAAGTGGTTCTTATCCGGATGCCAGTTGTGCTCATTGTCGCCGGAGACCCTGTCCTAACAACCTTTTCCTCCTACCCATCCAAGTGTATGGTCACGACTAGATCCATGGCTTCTCACCATAATGCTGCCGACCATCAAACTGACCCTCCCAATCCAAACAACCCACCACAGTATATCATTGAGCTTACCAACAGCATTAACCACATGGCCGAACAAAATCAGGCCCTGATAAATGCTTTACTCTAAAGAAACCTTCCGATGCCTCCTCCACCACCTCCAGATATTCCACCCAACCAAGAAAGAGCCCTGAGCCATACTATTCCGTAACCCTATCCACCCAACTTGGAAGGTTTGTAACCTCCTCCCCCGTATATAAATCTACCACCTCCACCCCCACACCTTTCGGTCGTGGCACCAGCCCGTGAAGGGGAAGCCAGCAGCATCCAGTCCCCATTGACTGACCATGGTGACCACATTCCCCTCTGGGACGCTGAACTCCGAGCAATGAAACTCCAACTCCAAGGGGTCATGCAGAACATTCAGCATAAACCCTCTACCACGGCAAGCTCACCGTTTGTTACCTCCATTCGGGACAAACCTCTGTCTGCCAAGTTCAAGATGCCCACCATTAACTCTTTTGACGGTACGGCGGACCCAGTTGACCATCTGGAGACCTACTGTACCCTCATGATCCTCCATGCCTTCCCTGACGAGATCATGTGTTGGGCTTTCCCCATGACATTGAAGGGGTCAGCTCGACTGTGGTTCAGCCAGTTACCAGCAGTCTCTGTCTCCACCTTCCAGCATCTCAGCGACTCTTTCCTTAGCCATTTCATTGAAGCCTAGTGCCAACGCTGCCCTGCAACCCAACTCCTCAACATCCGTCAGACCGAGGGGGAGTCGCTGCGCAGTTTTGTTACCTGCTTCAACACCGAAGCCCTACAAGTAGCGGAAAACGATGACAAGGTCATCCTCACGGCTTTCATGGCCGGGTTACGATCGTCTGATTTCGTCTTCTCCCTCTCCAAAAACCCCCGACCTCCATAGCAGCCCTACTCTCCAAAGCCTAGAAATACATGAATGCTGAAGATTCATTAGCCGCTCGGCAGGATCCAATACCTAAAAACCCGACCCCCAGAGAAAAGAGAAAAGACTCAGAACCCAGAAACACCTAGTATAATAGCCAAACACCCCACTATACCGACCGACCTTCTCGCGCTGACCGGTCGGCACCAGCCCGACCGCCCGGTCGGTTCGAATGGTACACGCCCTTTAATTCTCCCATGGAACAAGTTCTCCACCAGATCCAACGGGACTACCCTCTCAAATGGCCCATACCCTCACGGACCCCTTATATAATCAGAAAAACTAGTCCAAATATTGTCGTTTACACTAGGACCATGGCCATAACACTGATGACTGCATCAATCTCAAGGATCATGTCAAGACCCTAATTCGTCAAGGACGTCTCAGCCGGTTTACGGATACCTACCCACAGCAGAGGCAAAGAACTGAGCCCCTCAGAAACAACCGCCGGCGTATCCCACCCCGGCAGCCAGCCCAACCTAACCAAGGCCATGATCGCCCCCCACAATAGCCTCGGCCGCCAGGTAATCCCGCTCCGCCAGTTGATGAAATCCGAGTCATTTCAGGTGACCTTGCTTATGGCGGACCATCTCACTCCGCTCAGAGGGCAGAACTCAAGAAGATAAGGCAAGGCTCGGACAGAGCAGTTGCCGCGGTAGACCGACCCTCCAAACAGCCCAAGCAGTGGACATAGCGCATCACCTTCACGGACACCGACTGTACAGGCATCCGTTGTCACGACCCAAACCCGGCCCTATGGGTTTAGCACCGTAACCGGCCAGTAATCCGAGATTACCGAAGGCCTGCTTAACAGTAATACAGTAAAACAGAGTACAGGGCCTGGCGGAAGCCAATACAGTAAATAAATAGTGTCCATTGAGCTGTGACAGTCTGTATGCGAAAAGGCTTTTCATATATTCACACATAAACAATACAGAACAGTATGTACAATATTCACATCCATTCAACTAGGGACTCAACCCTACAGAACAGTACAGAAAACATTCCGTCTGTACAAAACAGTACGGTCTATACAAAACAGTAAAACAGTACAGAAGGGGGAAAAACAGACAAAACACCCCCAAGCCATAGCATGGCAACTCGGAACCTCGCAGTGAGGCACAAAGGCTGGCTTGACAAAACTGGAGTAACCCTGACGCCTCTAGCTGCGGTCTGGTGCCTGCACACCTACATATATATATGAGCAGTGAGCTAAAGCCCAGTGAATAACATAAAGCGTAAAGGGGTTTAGAATGAATGTCCTTACAGTAATGAAAACAGTTCAATTCAATCAGTATTTCAGTTGTTCAGTACAGTAAACAGTCATATGTGGTACATCCATTAGTATAACAGTAACAGTAGGTCTTAAAAGACCGAACAGTAATGATGGCCATCAGTCAGTAAACAGTAGTGGCTCCACGAGGGAACCGACAGAGATCTCTGTAACAGTAACAGCAACAGTAAACCGTAGGTACTAAGGATGCCACAGTACAGTTCAGAAATAAAGGACATACATTCATTCAGTAATACCAGTTCAGTAAACAGTTCAGTTCAGTATTCAAAGATATCAGTTGAACATATCTTTACACAATTGTTACTCACAGAGTTTGGGCCACAGTATGCTAGAGCGTGTCTCCCCAGTCGCCAACCCTACACAGTTAACAGATTGAACACACACTAAGCTACCCAATTGGGAAAGATAACAACTTAATCCCTAAGATGCCTCGGCGTGCTCTACATCTATATCCTCAATAAGATGTCTTAAACTAGGCCTAAGAATGCCTAGGATGGGATGAGGATGCAAAAATGCGAACAGAAAACAGTTACAGAATTTTCAGTAAAACAGAGTCCCGCTCGAGCGCAGGTTTCCCCGCTCGAGCGGTCATGCAACAAAGGTACACGCTCGAGCGTAAACTTTCCCGCTCGAGCGTACTGTAAAAGTACTAGATGGGTGAAATCTCCGCTCGACGCCCGCTCGAGCTTGAGACATGACTCCGCTCGAGCGCCCAATCCTACGCTCGAGCGGTCTGTAAAACAGTGCAGAGAGATGCTGGTTGCTCGGATTCCACGCTCGAGCGTAACTTTCCCCGCTCGAGCGGGAGTGCGAAATCTGGAAAACCCAGATTGCACCTCCAAGCTCAAACTCAAGTTTAAATGCATCAAAGCCGATCCTCTTGGGCTCATTTTCTGGAAAACACTTATAAACACATGGAATAACATGATTCAAAGCTCAATTTGAGAAATCAAAGCCCAAGGGTGTTTAATTCAAACCCAATTTCAAACCATTTTCCAAGAACAATCCTCAAACATGACATGCATGATCTTAAATCATTTTCAAAGCTTTAATGCTGTTTCAAAAGAGCTCAAACCTTCAAAAACAAGATGAACTCATGGAGTATAACCAAAGGATGGACATGCATGTGAGGAAACATGGACTACAACCTCAAAACTTCAATACATGTACATGCATGCAACAATTAAGCTTCAATTCAACATCTAAACCATGTTTTGGCTCTACACTCCATCAATATGACATGAACCATGCAAGAGTCAACTTAAAACATGAACAAGAAGACAATGGAGCTACCTTTAGTCTTGTAGTTCAAGAAGGGAGCTCAAATTAACAATCAACCTCAACAATTTCTTCAATTTCCAAGCAAAACCAAGCCAAAAGAGGTGAAATCTAACTCTCTCCCTTAACTCTCTCCCTCTAGTCGGCAAAAGCAAGAATGAGCTGAGCAAAATGTTTGATTCAAGCATACCAAGGCTCTAACATGTTATAATAAGGGCCCACTAACAATGGCAATAAGGTAAATAAGGCAACTATTGCAATTAACTCATTTTAATCTAATTTAATCATACCTAATCAATTTTCAGATAAATATACCATAAAATCACATTAATTATGAGGGTCACGGAACATCAATCGGTTTCTAATTCGGCCGCCAATATGGCCTTCAATTAGCAGTTTAAACATATAAGCATGAACAGATAATCATACAGTCAAACAGATAGAATGCAATTTAACTAACATATACTGGATCAATTCGGTTTCCAATTTCAGTCAGTCAGTTCAGTACTTTTAATCAGTTCAATTATCAGTCAGTTATCAGTCATTATCCGTTTCGTTTAACAGTAATCGGTCAGTCATTAATCAGTAAACAGTAGGAGGGTTGTTACATCCGTTATCCTCATGATGACCCTCTCGTCATTTCTGCCCTCCTCTCCAACTATAAGGTCAGACAGGTTCTTATCGACAACGGCAGTTCTTCAGACATCATATTCTTCAACTACTTCCGCCAGCTCAAGATTGGGGAGGAAAGTCTGTCTCCCCTCCAAACCCCTTTGGTCGGTTTCACTGGCGACCGGGTGACCTCCATCGGCTCCATCGATCTCCCCCTCACCATCGGCGAATACACACGGCAGACTACCAAGTTGGTCACTTTCCTTGTGGTCGACTGTCCCTCTGCCTACAACATCATCCTTAGCCGCACCGCCCTCAACGCTTTCCAAGCTATCACTTCATCCTACCACCTCGCCATAAAGTTCCCTACCGACCTGGGCGTCGGGACAGTAAGGGAAGAGCAGACCGTAGCCAGGGAATATTATGTCGCCTCACTCAAGGAAGTCAAACTGAAGGAGGCCATGACTATTGGCGACTCTGTGTCGATTACTCTGACCTAAACCAAGCTTGTCCCAAAGATAGCTATCCACTTCCCTGCATAGATTTGCTGGTCGACGCCACAGCCGGTCATCAAATGCTCAGCTTCATGGATGCTTTCTCTGGGTACGACCAAATCCTGATGCACCCGTCCAATCGGGAACATACATCCTTCATTACTAACCGAGGTACCTACCACTACCGCGTGATGCCATTCGGACTGAAGAATGCTGGGGCCACCTACCAACGATTGGTCAATGCCGTTTTTCATCATCAGATAGGTCGGAATATGGAAGTATATGTCGACGACATGCTAGTCAAGAGCAAACTCTCTATTGATCATCTGTCCGACCTGCGAGAGACCTTCGCCACCCTACGCAAGTACCAAATGAAGTTCAACTTAAAGAAGTGCGCCTTCGGCGTAGGATATGGGAAGCTTCTAGGTTTTATGGTCAGTCAGCGGGGCATTGAAGTTAACCCTGAAAAGATCAAGGCCTTGATTGAGATGCAGTCACCCAGAACGGTTAAGGAGGTTCAAAGGCTCACTGGCTGAGTTGTGGCCCTCAACCGCTTCATTTCCCGCGTAACGGATAAGTGCCTACCATTCTTCAAAGTTCTTCGGCAAACTTTTGAATGGACAACTGAATCTGAAGAAGCTTTCAGCAGTTGAAGCCGTTCATGGCAAATCCTCCCTCCTTTCATAAGCAATTACGGGCTAGCCCCTCTTTCTCTATTTAGCCGTCTCAAGCACCACAGTCAGTGCAGCTCTTATCAGGGAAGACGACTCTGTCCAACGGCCGGTCTACTACATCAGTCGGGCTCTCAGGGGAGCAGAGCAGAATTACCCGCTGTTAGAAAAATTGTCCTTGGCCTTGGTCACCGCCTCCAAACGGCTCCGTCCTTACTTCTAGGCCCATTCCATAGTTGTTCTCACCGACCAACCCTTGAAGAAGGTCATGCAACAACCAGAACTTTCCGGAAGACTCATGCAGTGGTCAATGGAACTCAATCAATTCGACATCTCCTACCGGCCTTGAACAGCAATTAAGGGACAGGCTGTCGCGAATTTCATCCTGAAATTCACTAATCCTACCCCAGCCGCTACGCTCCCACCCTCACCAGCCCCTACCGAGCTAGAAGACCCGCATTTATGGACCTTCAACGTCGACGGATCATCCCGTAGGGAAAGTAGTGGGGCTGGCCTCATTTTCACCTTCTCTGAGGGTGGCTATTTCAAATGTGCTCTCTGTTTCTTGTTTAATGCTAGTAACAGTGAGATCGAATATGAGGCATTGATAGCAGGACTCCGCTTCGCCATGGACATTGGAGTCAGCCACATCCGGGTGTTCAGCGACTCCCAGCTCATCGTCGGCTAGATTATGGGAAAATTCGATGCCAAGGAGGACATAATGCAGGCTTACAAAGATACGGCCCTCCCTTTGTTCGCCTCTTCAATACCTTCCACATCAAGCACATACCTCAGGCGGAAAAACTCCAAGGCAGATGAGATGGCTCAGTTGGCCTCTGCAGACCAGTCTGACCTCAGCCACGGTGTTCGCCTCGAATACCTAGCCCACTCGGCCATCTCACCCGACTTACAAGAAGTGCAGTTCCTCCAAAACGAACCTATCCCTTGGGCGTCCGACATCTTCCTATTTTTGACAACGGGGGAACTTCCAGATGACCAACAGTAGGCCGCCAAAATCAGGGCCCGGTCGTCCAATTACATCCTGGTTAGTGGCGTCTTGTACAAACGTGGTTTTTTATGCCCATACCTGCGATGCCTCAATTCGGCTCAAGCAACCTATGTAATGTGGGAAATCCATGAGGGAATTTGTGGTAATCATTCGGGCAGCAGGTCTCTGGCTTACGAAATACTCCGTACTGGTTATTTCTGGCTAACTTTCAATCAAGATGCGACTGATTTCGTGCTCAAATGTGATAAGTGTCAACGTTTTGCCAATATCCCCCATGCTCCTCCTACAGAGTTGATCACACTTTGCAGCCCTTATCCGTTCGCCAAATGGGGGATCGACTTGGTCGGTCCACTTTCCACCGACCGAGGTCAGACCAAGTTCGCGATCGTTGCCATTGATTACTTCACCAAGTGGGTAGAGGCAGAACCCCTTGCCACCATTACCGAGCGGAACACAACCAAGTTCATCTAGCAGTCGATTGTTTGCAGATTTGGCATCCCTCAGGCCATCGTCTCCGACAACGGCAAACAATTTGACAATGCCAAGTACAGGAAGTTCTGTGCCGACCTCCAGATTCAACCATGTTTCTCTTCCCTCGGCCATCCCCAGGCCAATGGCCAAGTCGAGGTCACCAACCGTTCTCTCATGAAGATCATCAAAACTAAGCTCGAAGCTGCTAAGGGACTTTGGGCTGAGGAACTACCGAATGTACTCTGGGCTTACCGAACTACAGCTCGGACTCCCACTGGCGAAACCCCTTTCCGCTTAACATACAGCGCTGAGGCGGTTATTCCAGTAGAAGTCGGTCTGCCTACTCCTAGGGTTTTACATCCGGATCTAGCACTAACCGAAGAGTTCCGTCGGGCTGACCTGGACCTAATTGAAGAACTCAGAGAGACCACCGTTGTCAGACTGGCCTCATACCAACAGAAAATGAGAACACACTACAACCGCAAAGTCTAACCAAGGGAGTTCACTGTAGGGGACCTTGTCTTGAGAGAAGCAACTCTTGCCACCAAGAATCCGACTGAGGGTAAACTGGCCGCCAAATGAGAGGGACCTTACGTTATGAAAGCCCGACCATGTCCGGACACCTATCGACTTCAGGACATGGAAGGTCGGGACCTCCCCCACCCATGGAACGCCGAACACCTGAAACGTTACTTTCAATAAGCTCCTACTTTTGTATCGCTCAGTTATTGTATTTTCTTTTCGGCAAATTTACACATTCTTGAAATCCCCTTATGCAATGTAACTTTTTGATTAACTGGGTTATACTTTCCCTGCCAACAATTATATATCTCAGTTATTTGTATGGTGTCTCAATGACATTTTGATTACAGCACTCATGAAAAGCCTTAGCCAGACTGAGCATCATAAAGCCTCAGCCAGATTGAGAATTAAAAAGCTTCGTCCAGACAGAGCATCATAAAGCCTCAGCCAGATTGAGCATTAAAAAGCTTCGCCCAGACCGAGCATCAAAAAGCCTCAAGCAGATAGAGCATCATAAAGCCTCAGCCAGACTGAGCACTAAAAAGCCTTAGCCAGACTGAGCATCATAAAGCCTCAGCCAGACAGAGCATCGAAAAGCCTCAGCCAGACTGAGCATAAAAAAGCCCCAGCCAGATTGAGCATAAAAAAGCCTCAGCCAGACTGAGCATCAAAAAGCCTCAGCCAGACCGAGCATGAAAAGTCTCAGCCAGATTGAGCACTAAAAGCCTCACCCAGATTGAGCATGAAGCACTCGGCCAGACCAAGCCTCAGCCAGCCTAAGCATAACAAGTCTCAGCCGGACCGAGCGCCACAATTTCAGGTTCAGACTGAGTTCCTTACAACGTCAGTGAATCATAGCTTAGCCCCAACTGAGCACGTGTACAGGGCTCGGTCAAAGCCATCTATGCAAACTTCATGCTTGTGGAATTAGTAGACACACTTAGTCACAATTCTAGGTCCAAGTCTTTACACCACTCTTTGCTTAGCCAAATTCCAAAGACGTTCTTACACGTTTTCTTTACAAGTCAGGTTATTTTCTTCTCAATCAAACTCTTACAAGTCAGCCTGTTTCCTTACAAGCCAAGCCTCACTCCAATAAACCACTAATCTACTTCAGCAGTGTGGCAAACACAAACTTATAATTCTAGTACATTTTAAATTTCACTCTGCATTGAGGAGTTCTTAACTTTACCCTGCATTGAGTTTTTATTACAACTTCAATTTCACTCTACACTGAGGAGTTCTTAAATTTATTTCTTATTACAAGTTTAACTCCACTTTGCACTTCATAATGAGTTATACACGCCTCGCCCACGCCTCATTCATTTCAGTTGCGCAAGCACAGACAATCAAATGAAAACATAATTGTAATTTTATTTATTCAGAAATTTGTACATGAGTTCATTACAGCCATTCAAAACAGAAACAAAGCAAAACAACAAACAAAACAAACACAAACACACAAGGTCTGTGCAAGGCCTTCTTCTGCTTCTTCAAACTACTCCTCTTCACTGGACACAAGGTCTTCTTCTTCAATACCCTCATCAAGGGGGGTCTGGGCCACATCGTTGTCATCGATTTTCACACTACTCAGGTCCAAGTCTGGGAACAGCTCCTCAGCTTTATGCTTGAACATTTTCCAACCACTGTCCCAGAACTCAGCCATTTCGTGCTTATAAAAGTCTGACCGCTGGAAGCTCTCAATCACTTCTGTCTCAGTCCTTCCTCCAGCAGTCGTCCTCGACGGACCCGCCTCCCCAGACTCCTCCCTCGCCAAGCTACTGGCGACCGCGGCATCCACTGCCATATGAAATTCAGCAGACTCCTTGAACTGGTCCACTGCTGCCACATAAAGATCGGGGTAAGCCGCCCTTTCAGAGGCTGCCTTAGCCCTCTCCTCTGCCAACCCCTTATCCAGGGTTGCCCTTTCAGCAGTTGCCTTGGCTTTCTCTGCCTCCAACTCCTTCTGAAGGCTCTCCTTTTCAGCAGTTGCCTTGGCTTTCTCTGCCTCCAACTCCTTCTGAAGGCTCTCCTTTTCAGCAGCCGCCTTGGCTCTCTCTGTTTCCAACTCCTTCCGAAGGCTCTCCTTCTCCTTCACTACCTTAGCATGCTCGCCCTCCAGCTCCTTTTGCAGACTGTCAATCTTCACGTCTGCCTCATCTTTCTGCCTGACCAGCTCTTCATTACTGCTCATTGCCTCTTCATGTAGTTTGATCGCGACCGTGCAGGCTTTTTGGGCCTCATCCAACCTCTTCTGCTCGCCAGCCAGTTGGAACTCGAGCGACACAACATGGCGGTGTGTGTTCTCCAGCTCCACCTTGACCATTTGCAGCTCAGCGTGGGCATTCTCCCAGTTTGCGCTCTCCTTCTTCAACGTTGCAAGTTGAGCCTTGGCCTCATCTGCCTTGAGCTTTGCAGCCCCAGCCTTCCTCAGCAGAGCCCCTGCTAAGGTGGTTACCTCCATTTGAGCGGAGCATAACCCCCTCAGCAGTTCAGCCTCATTGAATCTGGCTGCTAAGCACAAGGGTGCCTCTTCTACAATCCTCACAAGGCGGTTTGCCCCTGCCCTGGCTGGGCCTTCTTCTCCCTCCAGCCGCCCAGCCACCGTATGAGCATGGTAGATCGCAGTAGTTAGACTGACTCCCCCTCCTTGGGGTGCAGGACCCCCCTAGGGCTGTTTTACCCTCCTTGGCTCAAGGCCAGTCGCCCCACCTTCTACTTGCACTTTAGGGATGACCCTCGCGACCCCCGCGGCGATCGCCGCCACTACTGGAACGACTTCCATGCCTTCTGAGGCAATGTCCACCACTTCTGGGGCAATTACTCTTCCTGGGGTCTCCTTCACATCCCCCCCCTCTGCCTCCTTCGCCAGACTGGTCTCTTCTGTCCTCACTTCCCTCTTTCTCTTCTGGGCAGGCTCTTCTTCACTCCTCCTCTCTCGCCTCTTCTTCTTCACTACCCCCAACACCTCCATCTCCTTCAACGACCTCTTCTTCAAAGGATCTATTAGGGGCGGTCATGGCATAAATTCACCTAAGTTTTTTTTTCCCCAAGGGTTTAGGTCGCGATCGGATCCTCTCCCTTGCAGCCGGCTTTGGCGGTCGGTCTGCCTAAGACTCTTTGAATTTTTGGGCTTTGGCAAGGATGGTCTGATCCTCTGCCTCTTGAGCCTTCCTCTTTGCCTCCAACTCCGTTCGGTCGAGGTCCCCACCCCTCGGTTGTGGACCCAACCCTGCCTCAAACAAAGCCGACGGCTGAACGAGCTCGTTCCATCTGGCCCCTTCATTTTCCCTCAATTCCTTTACCCTCTTCACCCTCTTCTCTGCTGGTGCTCCCAGCTTTGGCTCCACAGACTTGGTGGGCACTTTCCAAATGGTGCGCACTCCAACCCCTCCACTGGCAGATACATAGAACCACCATGGTCTCCACCCCTTGATCGACGACGGTAGCCTCGCTACCAGCCCTTTCCCTACCGCTGCCTGCAGAGTGATCCAAGTCTCTTGTTGCCCTGAGGCCTTGTAATATGCGAAGAATTCGTCTACTGTCATGGCCATCCCTTTGTTCGCCTTCGGCCACGCACTTGCACAGGCCAGTAAGATCTTCCACGCATTGGGCATTAGTTGGCCCAGCGCTACCTCCAAACGATTCAGGACATCTACCACCACTTGCGGCAAGGGCAGCCTCAGTCCTCCCTTCAATGCTTCCTCATAAAGGGCAAACTCCCCTGACCTGGCGTCGGATGGCCTCTCCGTCGACATCGGCAACAACAACTCTATTTCAGCAAGCGCTTGGTATTTTTCGCGAATGGCCTCCAAATCCGCTGCAGTAACCGTTGATCTATCTGCCTTTGTATGCCAGTGATCTGGTTCTGCCTGGCTGATTGGCTTTTGAGCTGTTATCATAGTGGAACCATGGGATCGTACCACCAACTCCCCCACCCTCTCCATCCTATATTGCTGTGCTAACTCTACTGCATCATCATCACCAAGTGGATCCACCCTGACATTCGCAGTTTCTTCTTGGGCCATTTCTATGGTATGCCTGCGAATCGTTTCAGATGCAGGTGCAAGGAAGTTGAAAAAGTGTTGCAGAGGTGTATCGCGAGCAACAAAGTAATTCACACTTGGAATATTTTGATTTTTCGTAAACAAGTAGGTGAATCGAATAATGTCAAAAGCCCATGGTTTGCCCGTATTCCAAGGATCCTAATTAATTTTCACTAACTTGAAAACTTTGCAAATCATCCGCCAAAACTGTCTTTTTAACACCCATAATGACCTATTGTTTCACTTCTGATCTAACGCCTAATCCCCCCCCGCGGGATGTTGCCACGTGTACGACCACGATCCACTGTCTCCTCCCCTTACCCTATCTTTTCCACTTCAAATCACCACGTGACATGCCGCCTCTCGAGCCCTACGCCCCTCCACCTCACCCTTCGCGGTCGACCTTCCTCGTGGTCGACCCTCCCACTCGGTCACCCTTCGCGGTCGGCCCTCCTCGTGGTCGACCCTCCCACTCGGCCAACCTCCGTGGTCGGCCCCCCTTCGCGGTCGGGCCTCCTCGTGGTCGACCCTCCCACTCGGCCAACCTTTGCGGTCGGCCCTCCTCGTGGTCGGCCCTTCCACTTGGTCACCCTGCACGGTCGGACCACCTCCCGGTTGGTTCACCCTCTCGATTATCCTTGCCGGTCGACCTCTATCCTGCCAATCCCTAACACCTTCATCTTCTTCATTTGTATTCCCTTCGTTGGACTAAAGCTGCACTCGGGAATGGGGGACTACTGACGCGTATAAGCCCATAAAGGCCATGAATCACTATGAACAACCCAAGCCCATCACTTGGAGCCCAATACATAATCTAGCTGGTGAGGTCCAGGACAGCTGGAATCTAACATGGCATAAAGAGCCAATGACATTCAGACACATGGCAGGTGAAGGACGAGCCACATCAGCAGATAAAGATCTGCAAAGTTATTGCCACTGCACATCACCATTAATGCAGCACATCACAACATTTATTACGACAACACCTCTCCGTCGGAACAGGACCCCCTTACCCTGAACAAGGTAAGCTACAGCATAGACTTTCGGCGAGGAGGTCAGGTCGGAAAGGATAGCGAAATGATTACTAAAGGATATAAGCAAACGTTGAAGACAAGAAGAAGGTTAAGCTTTTCTATATCTAATCTCTCACTCTACACTCTACTTCTCTTCCAAACTTGTTCGTCGGAGGGTTCACTGGGGGACTACCCCGTTTCCTGTTGAACTTGTTTGCAGGTTATTCGGTGGGCTTGATCATATGGACCTGGGCTTGAGGAGTTTGGACCAGTCCGATCCATTCACTGGGACAAACTACATCATCAATTTTGATATTTAAAAAATAGTTAAATTAGAAGTAGAATTAGTAACATAAAATTAAAAGTAATTCTAACTATTTAATTTTCTTTTATATTCATTTGAAAAATAAAAATATGTAGAAATAGAAATTATACAAAATTTATTAAAAAAATTCAATATAAATGTGTTGTACTTGGATTATCATATAATGATTTTATATGATATATATATATATATATTAAATTATAATATTATAAAATAAACACTCTTAATTAAATTAAAATATCAACTATACAAAAGAAATTTAACAATGACTAAGTAAGAAAGAATCACATAACAACATCTAAAATAAAAAAAAATAATAAAAAAAAATATTTAAACGATAGATACATCTCAGTGTAAAAAGTGATTAATTATTTATAATATAATGTCAAAACATAAAAAAAAAATATTGTTCAACAATTGAAAAGTAATTCAAGTAGTAAATCCACACTTTAGAAATTCCTCAAGATTATCATTGTTGTGCTAGTTTTTTCTTTTGTGAGTTGTAATTATATAAATAATGTAGGAAATGAAGTATAATTTTATATATAGAATGTATAAAATTTAAATGATAAATTCATAATATAGAATTTTATTGGATATAAAATAATGCACGGAAAAATAAGAAGGGAAAAAAAAAAGACAATTCAGTATTTAAAAAAATTCTAATATCCTTGAAAAAATTAAGAAGAAAAATGTAAAACGCAAAATTGGTATTGAGGCCTTATTTGAGGACATATTATTTTAGTAACTTTTTGATTTTTTGGCTAAAATATGAGGTAAAAAAAATTAGTATGTTTGGAATAACTTTTTGATTTTTTACTAAAAAATGTGTAAAAAGTAAAGAGAAAATGAAATCATTGATTTTTTTGTATAGTTTGTTGGATTTTTGAATTTTTTTAATGACTTTTTGACTTTTAACCTAAAATGTAATGTTGCCAAACGAGGCCTGTGTTTGTGGATTATCTTAGTCGTCGCTTGACAATAAACTTTTTTTAGTTGATTTTTTTGGCTTTTTGACTATTTTATCTTAGGACTAAAAGTTTGTGTGGTTTGATTTTTTTTAATTTTTTTGACTTTTGTGAAAGAGAATATAAAATGATTATAATTTGGATGCGAAGGGTTGGTTTGGGGTATCATAAAAAAGTGCATTTTTTGTCTTTTTATGAAAAGATGTGCAGAAAAGTAGAGAGGTGATGTGATGAAAAAAAGATAAAAAGATAAAAAAGATGGATTATATAGGTTATGCCAAACCTAGCCTTAATCTTATTAACCTATTTTGTATTTTGTGTTTTTTTAAGCCAAAAAGTTAAAGCCAAACAAACTCCCAATTTATCTTGAAAAATATATAGAAAAGAAATATTTGTCAAGTAAAATTCATATAAAATAAATAAAGTTAATATAATTTAAATTAGGTTTGGATTAATTAAAAAATATATATTGATGTGTAAAAAAATAAAATTTTATAATATGTTATTTAAATATGAAAAAAACACTACTTCTAATAATATATATACTATATGACTTAATGTCTAATTGTGTGGTGGCTTCTCTTTTTGTTACGTGACAAATTTTTCTATCATAAAATAAAGAAAAATCTTTTTGTCACTCGACAAATTTTTCCATCATAAAAAAAAAAAAAAATCAGTTTGTTTGTTTTTATTTTTCAGAAAACATTTTTCAGAAAATTCTACATTCTTATTTTCCGTGTTTTTTTGTTTTTATTGAATTTTTTTAATATTTTAAGCAATTTTTTTTTACTTTTGAGACACACCTAACATAAATACACATAAAAAGTAAAAAAATTATAAAAAAAATCTTTTAAAAATTCACTAAATACCAAAAATATAAAAAAAATACAAGAATTCAGTACATTTTTTATATTTTTATGTATTTATTAATTTTTTAATATATTTTTTCACAAATTTTTTACTTTTTAGATATATCTAACTAAGGTGTATCTAAAAAAGTAAAAAAAATGTTTAAAATTTAAAAAATATTCACTAAAAACAAAAGAATACGAAAACTAAAAAACATAACTTTTAAAAAACTTAATTCAGAAAACTCAAATCAAACACACTGAATATTATTCAAAGACGTGTGTAAAATTTGAATCCAAAATCTTAAATTTTATTAAGAATACTCTTATTATTTAGAACAATGTATATATAATAATATTAATTTTTTTATTATTTATTTTTATATTTATTTATCGAAATAACACACATTACGCGCCACCCGCTCGTATATAATATCTGATTAGTACTAACTAGTATTTATTTAGACACTATTGAGGTGTTCTATCTTTCGCTCTCTCGCTTCTCAGTCTTTCTCTCTCCACCACTTCATATGATATGAAGCTTATCTGTTCTTCTTCCAGCTAGATTTTCTCCCGATTTCTTTTTTTTTTTTTGGGGTCGAGACAGAGAGCGAGAGAGATACGGAGGGAATACACACATCACTTTCTCTTTCTCTTTCTCTCTCTCTCTCTCTCTCTCTGTCTATATATATATATGTGTATACCTATTATCTATCTCACTCTCTCTCCTTGTTACTGCGATTTTCTCGGTTGAGAGGAAAAAGAAGAAAATTGAATCTCAGGAGATGGCCACGGAACATACGATTCTCAGCTATGATTCTGTCCGTCGATTTCGCTAATCTTGATTCATTATCTGCGAAATGCAGGGCCCGCCGATTCCAGTCTGTTAGGGTTTTGGTTCTCTGCAATGCAAATCGCTAATGTGATCCAATCCAACTCAACAGTAATGGTTGAAGATTGTGGTAGGGTTCCTCTTCAAGTTTTTCTCTTCATTTTTGTTGCTTGATTTGGTTTCACTTCTCCGAACCGTGTTCGACTCTGTTTGTTTGGCAAAGATTTGCTGCTTTACATTGTGTGCTCGGCTTCTCAGAGCTTATTTCGCCATTTCCACATTTGCTTATCATAACAAATCAGGTAATACTTCTCTTCTCTTCTCTTCTCTTCACTTCTTTACTGAAACCTCTCTCTCTGTACTACTCTTGTTATTTATTTATTTATTTATCCTCTGGTTTCGACATTCCTTCACTTTAGGGCACAATCTGGGCAAATTCATTTGCAAATTCCAATCTTGTAATTTTTTTTTTTTTTGTTTTTGTTTTTGTTTTTTTTTTGGTTGATTAGAGAATTTAGTAACTTAGGCGAGCGAAGCGATGCGATGAAATGCTGGAAAGATTCTCAGAGCGAATACTCCTTCTCCTTCTCCTACTCCCTTTTGTAGGGATTCCTCCAATCCAAAGGAGAAAAGTGATCTGAGCGACAACAACGGCTTAAAGCTTCGGTTACAGCTTTAGTTTTTGGATTCATACACACCTTTCCTTTTCCAAGTTCCCGTTGGTTTATGGATTTCCAAGTCTGCGTTTAGTGATTCTGAAGCTTCCTTGGGAGGCTTCAGCTATAAGCCCAGTTCCAGTTTCTGTTACTTTCTTACCCCCCCGCCCTGGATCTGACTATCTCATTACTACATTTTGGGGGTTGACTTTTGTGGTTGTCTGTTTGGATCTACGGAGCTAGATTGATTTGCATTCTGCTGATTCTTAATACTTTCAAAGCATCCATGGGGCTTCTTCGACCAAGTCTCGTGATGCTTCTGGTTTTGATATGGTTCTTTTGGTTGCCACAACTCAGGGCTCAGTCGGCTGGGTCCACAAGGGCGGCCCTAGATGCACTTCTACAAGACTATGCTTATAGGGCTTTTGTTCACCCCAGGACTGGCATTCCCTTTGATGGGGTTGTGCCATCTAATCCTGGGATTAACATCTCAGCAATGAGGCTCAGGAGCGGTAGCTTAAGGAGTAGAGGTGTTGCAGCATACAAAGAGTTTAAGATTCCTATGGGTGTTGTTGTGCAGCCATATGTGGAGAGGTTAGTTCTGGTCTACCAAAACTTGGGCAATCGGTCTTCGATTTATTACGGTTTACCCAATTACACATATTTAGCTCCGGTATTGGGTCTTCTTGCTTACGATGCATCAAACTTATCGGCCAAAAATTTATCTGAATTGGATATTAGGGCATCTGGTCTACCCATATCAATCAAGTTTTCAAATGTAACATTGGTGCCCAATGGGTCAGTTGCGAAGTGTGTTTGGTTTGACTTACATGGTTTCGTGAATTATAGCGATGTTTCACCAGGCAATATATGTACAACTTTCCAACAGGGGCATTTCTCTATTGTTGTTGAGTCCACTGCAACACCAAGTGGTGGAGGAAAGAAGAACAACACTAAAGTCTGGATAATTGTCGGGTCGGTGCTTGGTGGTTTAGCATTGTTGGTTTTGTTGGGATTCCTGGCACTGTGGGTGCAGGGGTACAAGCGTCGGAAGAAAATGCAACAGATGGAAAAGGCTGCAGAAGTAGGGGAAGCACTACACATGACCATGGTTGGGAACACGAAAGCCCCAGCTGCGACGGTGACGCGAACACAACCAACCCTTGAGAGTGAATATGTGCCCTAGCTTGTGTCATGTTGTGGCACAACCAACCTTTGAGAGTGAATATGTGCCCTAGTTTGGGTCGTGTTGTGTACAAGCCGCCTTTGCTCATTCATATTCATGTTTATTCATGCATTAGATATTCTTCTGATTACACCTGTTTTTGTTGGTGTCTTCTTCCTTCCTTTGCTCATTTCTTTGATAGGCTCTTGGTTTTAGAGTGGGTAATATAGAGCTATTGTGTAAAAAATTCGGTGACCACTCACAAAACACTTTTGAAGGGTAGTTTCATGATTCATTGTGGTGTGGATGTAGGCTGTAGCCCAGAGTGATTTCTGTATGTCATGAATTTGCTGTGTCCCATTGACAAAGAATAAAAAGTTTCTGGATTGTTTTCAATGTTGGTATTATACTTTAGGATGAAAGCTCATTTGAGCAAAGTCTTGTCATTGTGGTTATGGTTGTTGATTCATAATGAACATAGTTTCAGTCTTATTTGCTGGTGTGAACAGCCTAAGGGTAGCGATGGGCTGCGATGGATAGGCTTCAAGTTGTTCATATCTAGCTGTGGTATGATGTAATAGTTCACACACAGCTGATTGCACTACCCTCATCTCTTTTATTTATTATTATTATTATTGTTTATAAAATAAGTTGGGTGGGAGGGATTGGAGCACTTGTGATACAATAATTTTCTGGATTGCTTGTTTGATGATGGGTGTTGGTGGGCACAGAGACTTTCCATCAATTTTAGTGATGGAAGTTTTGGAAAAACCATACAAAATGGACATGAGCAACAAAGAAAGCAGTCGGTAATTTTAAAGGGATTCCTCAAAACATTTTCTCCCAACACACATCTGGGTATCTGCCATTATGTTCAGCTCCTGTGCATATAATACTCACACACATACCTGCTGCCCTTGACAGAGATGTATCTGTACTCGTATATATTTATATATACACATGAATTCTCTTGATTATATATATATGATTAAACATGACTTTAAGCCGCTAATGGCAAAGGAATCCTTTCCCTTGTGAAGACATTTGATAACGACTCAACAACTGTCAAAAAATTATTGTTTCTTTTTCTTTTTCCTTTTCTTTATAGTAGAAGTGCTATACAAGCTTGTCATGTGCCCCCACAGAGAAGAAAATATTGTAAATACGTGGCTCCAATATGCTAATAAACAAATGAATATATTTCCAGGGGTAAAAAAAATGAAAGAATACATAGTAAGAGCAAAACAATAATATAGACTAATCACTGAAAGGAACCTACTAGCCTATTTATCCATTAAATAATGCAGATATTCTACTAAATTAAGAATAAATTAGGATATGAGAGCGAAGAGTTATTAGACAGAGACAAAGACTGGACTGTTCAATTCGGTCTTGTGCTTGCATCACATGACGTATTTTGTTTTTACAAGCAAGGCAAAACAAACAAAAGAGATTAAAAGAGGCTTCAAACAAGACCCTATGGACACAGAAAAATTTGTTGTTGTGAGACCTAGAAAATTATCTCACATGGATTGTTGAAGAGATCTAACGAAGAGATGAGCTTGACCCTTTGCAGATCTACAGTGGTCAAGCTCATCTCTTCGTTAGATCTCTTCAACAATCCATGTGAGAGAATTTTCTAAGTCTCATAGTTGTTTGTTTTGATTCTTCATCTTCCTCAAATGTTGATCTCTATTTAACCATTGATTGGATTGAAACATTTTACTCAGAATACATCAATGGATATGAAGTAAAATCTAGATGCTAGTTTTTTTTTTCCTAGTCTTTGGATGTTTAGGTTAAGACTAATCTGATTATGGTTCGGGTTTTGTGTTATGGAAAGTAACAAATGGGATGTTAGGACTACGAATTACAGCTCCATAGATAAAGAGAGAGGTAAGTCTGAAAAGATCATAGGTGTTGATCTGTATGCTGATGTAGATGATGACACGTTGTAGTGGGAAAAGTCAGACGAATGTCGCAGTGATGAGGAAGATGACAACTGATGAATATCAGAGAAAGCAGTGTATAGAGGAACAAACATACCACCAACTTACTGTACACAGTTAGAAGCAACATAAATGCTCATTTAAGAAGGAAGACTGGCAGGAAATAAAGAAATATATGCCTGCTGCCGAGGTGTGACGAAAGGGGGGGAGGGGGTTTAGGTCTGATATAGCTGCTGCTGGTGCTGGTGGCGACCTCGTCATTGTCGGTGGTGGTGGTGGTGGTCCAGTGCTATCAGTGCCTACCCGGTTGTGCTGTTGACCATTTAAAGTATTTTCTCATTAAGTTCAATACTATTATTAATACCCCCATGAATTTTGAGAATGAAGAAGCTAGAGATATGGACACCAATCCAAGCAGTGGTGATGCTTTATCAAAATAGAATCCACCTTCATATTTTGACTATTACTATTATTATTATTATTATTATTAAGTTTTCAAGTTCACACACATTCAAGGCTGGTTATCACGCTATAGGAACCAACAAGACAAAGTACAAAGTCAGCATCATAAATGGGAACATAAGAATAATAACACTACAATACAATCTCACAAGTTAAGCTTGGGTTGGGTTGGGGGTTTGTCACTAGGAGGAGATGGTCACCTCTTATGTCAAAAAGATTAAAAAATTATGGATCTTGTATATGATTAGATCAAGTGGAACCAATATTGAAATGTTTGTATTTTTATATTTTAATTAGAGTATTATCCAAAAATTATTTACATTTGTAATGATAGAATTTGAGTGACTTGTTCTTCAATTTCATGCACAATTTGTTTTAGTACATTATATTTTTATAAAAGTGTTTTATGATATTTGAGTCACTATTTACAACGCTATATATGTGTGTGTGCGCATGCTCTATTTTGAGCTAAAATCTCAAAATAATAATAAAAACTTCACCAAGCATCCATTACATGTCTTCAAATTGTTTAATGTTATTTAATATATATTACTAAAAATGAAAATTTAAATAAAATAACTGAACTATAAAATGATTGATCAACCAGACACCTGGCCGATGGTTTTGTCGCCTAGGTGTTTTGATAACTATTAAGTTAAAAGTTGGCAGCATTCAAGTCAAACTGAAATATCGTGGAATGAAATAAATAAAATTTTCAGGACTCCCCGTCCCCACACAGCAAGCAAGAACAGACAGCATGGAACCAAAAGCTAACAAGTTTTTTCTAAACCAAATTCAGAATGTTTAACATCAAGAAGTAGACTTGTTGCAAAGCTTATGCAAATTCACACAACTAAAGAAAGAAAAATTAAAGGCTGGTTTGGGGTACACTATATAATCCATCTTTTTATCTTTTTTCCATCACATCACCTCTCTACTTTTCTGCACATCTTTTCGTAAAAAGACAAAAAGTACACTTTTTTAGGACACTCCAAACCAACCCTAAGATTGAAGGCACCCTCTATGCATACATTTGGCAAGCCCAGAACATCAGATTAGATGAGCAGTTTATTCTTCAATAGTCCACTGGCAAAACTTCCTACACCATTGCAGAACAACTCAATAAATTAACAAAATGATAAACTTGAATAAGCATGCACACATTTTGGATACAAGTAGGATTGTGCATAATATATTGGAGGGGAGCGGTGGAGGCAACTGGGGTTCGAACCCGGACAACATGAATAGGGTGTGATGCCTCTAACCACCGAGTCAGCCCTTCAGTTCCATAAGCAAGCACGCACACACATACATATATGTGAGAAAGGAATAGGTTATTATTCCAAATACCCCGTGCTATGTGAGAAAGGAATAGGATTATCATTCCAAATACCCCGTGCTTCAAATGAGACAAGCTTCTAAGCAGAGTCATAAGATCCTTACCATGTTTGTAGCAAACCCAGATGTGCGGGTATGATTAAAAATAAATAAATAAATAAAAAGGCCCAAGTGATCAAATAACATGTATGGTCTAAGGTCCTCTCTCTTGGGAAGTAAGACCACACAGTGGCCATGAGTCTATGGCTATTAGTTACTGTTTACCACACGTGTAACCAAGCTAACATTAATTCAGAATATCAATGAAAGGGTGAGATGGACATCTCCAAAACCTCCCTGGGTAAAGGCAGATAAATTTTCTCCTTTTAAGATAAAAGTTGCAAACTGAATGATATCAACCATTGCGCTGCCTTAATTCTAGAAGAGCACTATATTTTTGTACAAATGGAAATGGTGACCAATAATTCCCTTGAACAGCTCTGCAATACGCCATAAATATGCTCTGAATTGTAAGCAGCACCGAGTAGGCTTGTTAAGAAACAGAAGATAAGATGTTAAACACTAAACATATCTTTATATATGCTTGAACTACTTACAAAAGTGTCAACAACAAATCTTCAAACATTGGAAAAAGATGATAACACCTAAAAAACCCGGTAAACCAATAAGACAATGAGAAAAGACAATTTCACAACCAAATTGAGTTGCTATGCAGCAGAGAATCTGATTCCTTAAATGTTCAAAGAAGAGAAAGGCTAGACTTAAAATCATCTAAAATTAGAAGAATTTAGAGGTAGCATATACAGGCAATAGTATGGGATATATAATGACTGCTATGACAATTTGGGTCATCAAAAAGATTTAAAACTGCAAACATAAGATTATGATTTAAGTCGATGTGGACTCAAGAACAAAAGAACAGCTCAAGACAACCCAATACCAATGGGAGATTACGCTCATAAGCATCATTAAAGCCCACATTGAATGATCTTTTGTGCTTTCATATATTCCATTGCAGAGGCATAAAAAAGGGCTTTAATTGAGTACGCGCTGTCTCAACCTTTTGAATCTTGGAAAGCCAAATTTGGGTTTAACAGGTTTTGCTCTTAGCAAACAGTCTGCAAGATGTTAACAACCACTATTTTATGCATTTATGAATTAGGCAAATAACTAGACAGAAAAGATATGCATTAACAACATTACATGGATGCCTCAAAGCATGTAAAAGACCCTGTTGGAAACAACATGAAAATGGGTATAGTCATGTGCCACACGTGCTTGTGGTTGGACACTCAACATGTGAGGTCTGCAGGGGTGGGGATTGCGAGGAGGGAAGGGAATGGGAGGGGGTAGCAGAAGAGGAGAGGTGGGGGGCAAATGAAGGAGCTGTAAAGAGGCTGAGAAGGGTGGGAGGAGCTAGAGGGTGTCAACCAGAGGTGGGAAGGGGCTAGGGAGTGGTGAGTGGGGCTACAAAAGGGTGGAAAGGGAACTGTGGTGGCTGCCAGAGATGGAGGCGACCAGAGCTAAGAGTGGTGGGGAGTTAAGACACTGGACTTCATATGATAGGTTATAAGAAAATAAAGAAGGAGCTGTAAAGAGGCTGAGAAGGGTGGGAGGAGCTAGAGGGTGTCAACCAGAGGTGGGAAGGGGCTAGGGAGTGGTGAGTGGGGCTACAAAAGGGTGGAAAGGGAACTGTGGTGGCTGCCAGAGATGGAGGCGACCAGAGCTAAGAGTGGTGGGGAGTTAAGACACTGGACTTCATATGATAGGTTATAAGAAAATAAAGAAGACTTTAACTTTATATATTAATAACATGATGATATATTCAAAATTGCTATGTCTAAATATACCAAGAAACAATTCCAAAATCTTTGAAAGATTTGAATTGGACCAGATACTTGCAGCTTTGAACCAACAACCAAAACTACCAGCCACAATGTTCATAATCACATAACCATAAAATAAAAACACAAGAAAACAAGCCTAACAAGCCTAACCCAACCATTAGCCATTAGATCATCAAATCTCACAACGGTCTTGTTCATGCCGGAAGTTTGTTTCTTCTGCAGTACCAGGGGAACCACCAAATGTGGGTTTATTCATAGATAAACATGAGAGAGTTGTACCCGGAAAAAAAAGAAAAAAAAAAAAGAAAAAAAAAAAGAAGTAGACATTTGTGAAGCACAGCCATTGAGATGAATGAAATTACTTTCAAGCAGATTGATTACTTGAAGAATCCTCCTCGCTCCCATTAATCAACTTCTCCTTCTCTGCAGCTAATCCAGCTTCATCTGTAACCAGCTGCTTCTTTTCACCCACGCTTTGAGCTCCCGTCAATCTTGCCAATATCACAAAGGACATTCCTCCAAGAACATTGTTCAAGCATCTAAGAACCACCACCGACGACTTAAACAATACAGGTGGAAACAAATTGGCTAGCAAAAACTCCACCCCATTCAAAGTTTGGTATCGCAAGTTACTGCTCACACCCATGTGGATTGCCCAGGTGGCTGCATTCAAAATGGTAGGCGGAGCCTTGTTAGGTGTCTCAAAATTGGGATCCATCTTCTTCCTCATCTTAATCAGTCCATTGGAGATGGCAGTTCCAACAAGTCCCGCAGCGAAACCCACAGCAGAAAAGAGTACACCTTTATAGACAAAAGTTCCAAGTCGACTGATAAGACCATAGGGTCCAGGTTCAAACATGTGGCTGGCGGGGCAACTGGCGAAAATGGAAGGGAGGGTTGGGGTGGAAACAGACATGGTGGGAGCCAAGAGATACATAAGAACAAAATTGAGAATGCAACCAACAACCAGAGTGGAGAAGACGAAGTCAAGCTCATTGAGACCGAAATTAGGGCGGGAGGCCATGTCCCCAATAACACAAGCGGTTACACCCACCAATTCCTCCATGAGAACCTTGAAAGGGAATTGGGGATCTGCGGCAACTCTAGATCTCCATCCATTCAGAAATGCCCCAATGGGTCCAACCCACGATGGCGATGAATCATCGGAATTTTCAGTTGAGTCCCAGCCACCGCTGCCGCCGCCACCGCCGCCAGTTCCCCGTCCAACGCCGTCGCTGCTATTGCCGCCAGCGGCACATGAAAAATGGAATTTTTTGGGGAGGAAGGGGGTTTGGGTGCGGAGAGGAGGCGTAGAGGGAGACGAAGAATGAGGGAAGGATACAAGTGAGGATGAGGGTGGTGATTGATCAGAAAGATGGCGATGATTTTGGATGAAGTGATTGTTGTAGTGCTTTGAGGAGATAGGAGGAAAGTTGCGTAGCTGAGCTGCAGTCGCCATCTTTTTCTCCTGCTGCAATCTTCAATTAAAATCTAAAAAAAAAAAAAAGGATGTATGTTACCCAAAACAAATCCTCCGGCTGCTGATTTAGGATGGCAAGTGTGATTGTGTAGGAGTGAGCGCGTAGAGAGAGAGAGAGAGAGAGAGAGAGAGAGAGGGGCGATTGAACAGAAGAATAGGCAAAATGGTGCATGGGGAAGAGAACGAAGGAGAAACAAAAACAAAGAAGAGGAAAAGAAAGTACCTTATTTGTTTAGTTTACAAGTGAAATGATGGGAAAGGGAGGGGGCTTCTTCCAGTTCCAGTTCCAGTTGTAGATCAGATCAGATCAGATCTAACCACCGTGATCTCTCTTCCTTTCTATATATACATATATATATATATATATATATATAAACAAGGGAAGAACTAGAAAAGATCCGTGAATATCCTATGGATGGGGATCGTGAAAAGAAGATTCAGAAAACCCTAATCGAAGGAGGGAGGCGGATTACGGAGCCAAGCCAAGCCAAGCCAAGCAGCAACAGCACTTCAATTGTTCTTCGCGCGGCTTTATGGTCCATGCGGTGGGGAATCTTTATTTTATAGATATATATATATATATATATATATTACTATATGCACATATACATAGGTGCGCGTGCGTCGAGACATCCCTTTTGCACGACACTTGGCATCTCTTTTATAAACATTTTTATTTTTTTTTCAAAAAAACCATTTTTGTTTGGGAGATGAGTGGTAGCTCAAAAAAAAGTAGCTCCATTTTGGCTTGAATCGTAAAACGAAATCGTTTTGTGATTTTTTTTTTTCCCTTCTTTTTCTTTTTTTCTTTTTTTCTTCTTCTTCGTTGAACACAGGAGAAGAACAGAGGGGAAGAGGAGGAGAGACGGAGAAAGAGAGAGGAGAGGAGAGAAAGGCCCCTCCTGTGCCTCCACCGCCACCGATCGTCGTAGCATCTCCGATAGTTGCAGCAGCTCCGATAGTTGCAGCAGCTCCGATCGTCGTAGCTCTGCGCAGTCCCGCCTCCGGCCCCGCTTCCTCTAGCCCGATTTTGATGGCCCCCTCCCCTCCAGTTCTCCTCCTTCTTCTTCTTCTCTTCTTCTTCTTCTTCTTCTTCTTCTTCGAATTCAAGCCAAATTCGAACCTCTGAATTCGAGCTACGAATCGGAGTCGTTTTTGTTTTGTTTTTCGTAAACAAACACTCTTGGATCATCAAAGCTGCATAGATAGTCAAAATCTAAGCCTAAATTTAAATTTGAAATAGATCTATAAAACTCAAATATTTTCTTAAATTTAAATGATTAACTTAAAATAAGTCAAATTTAAATAAAATAAACATCATGCAATTTTTATTTTCACAAATACTCCTATGTCACTCATATTTATATGGGAATTGATCACACAAAAACAAAAAAGAAAAAACGATTAGAAGGAAATTCGTTATAAGAGACTTACGTGTAAATTTTAATATGTGAACTTATTATTTAGTAAGTCTTATGAGAATTAATGACATTTTTCATCAAATATTATAAAAAAAGGTCACTAATTGTTAATTTTCAATGACAATTTGAAAATTGTCATAAAAAATGTCACTAATTATAACTTTTAGCGACGGTTTAAAAAAATCATCACAAAAAAATGTTATTAGTTTTTAATTTTCAGCGACAATGTGAAAAATTCATCACAGAAAAACACTGCTAATTGTAAGTTTTAGCGATTTATAAAAATCGGGACCAAAAAAGAGTTATTAATTGTTAATTTTTAGGAATATATGCAGAAATCGTTACAAAAAATTATTTTGTAGCGACAATTTTATTAAGGCTTATGTTTAGTAGAATTTGATAGAAATTAAATCTAATTATTACGACCTTGGTAGTTTACCCATTATTTATTTGGAACTAATTAGAAAAGAAATTCATCTATTTGGGGTTGGTAAAATATTAAAATGTACAAAAAAAAATAAAAAAACAATTCCAATTTGGTTAAAAGTAATTGAATTGGAATTATCCTTAAACCAATTCCAAGTATTTCAAATATTTTTCAAACTATTTCTAATAGTAAATTCAATTCAATTTCAAAATATTGGATATTCTATTTTGAGAGAGAGAGAGAGAGAGAGAGAGAGTGTGTTTTGAGAGGAGTGATGTTAGAGATTCCAAATAAATTACCAAATCAATGTGAAACTCACACACATGTGACTTGTATAGGTCCCACCTCCATGTGAAAGGTTTGATAAAAAATTTCCATCCACTTATTTGAGTATAATGTTTGTTTTGAACTTTCAAATTATAATTCAACGCCTACTTTTGAAAATTCCTTTTCAGACGGAAAAATTTGATTAACTCGAACATCTGGCCGGTTTTGCACAAAAGTCACTTTCAATAACTATAATCTTTGTAAATTCCCATGGCTCTGCTCTGGCTGGAGCTGGACAACAATGCCTCCAGAATGGCAAAAGTGCCTCAAAAGAAGTCTACTTGTATTGTAGCCTCCATAAACACCCCACCGCCGCATTGCTCAAGCTCCAAGAACCTCCCCATGGCCTTCTCTCAACAACAGAGAGGCAGAAGAGCCATTCAAGATTCAAGAATTGGGAATATGGTCCTTGAAACTGCACTCTGCTGAGAGTTCAACGCTCTTGCTTCTAGAGACTCGTCCCACAATGCAACAGAGCTTTGTTCACAATAGCTGGAGTCAAATAACATATCTTTCGAATTGGCATAATGAATTGGTACATACAAAATTTTAATTGACTAGTAAAACAAATACCTAGGCTTTGGCTTAGATTCACCCCCTCTAGACAAAAAAACATTTGTCAGCCTCTGATTTTTTCAGAAAGAAAGAAACTAAAGGTACCCAATAGTATCCAATTTATTTCACAAATAAGGATTCCTCCTTTCATTTCCTGCTACAAACTCAGTTCAATATCATCTTCTGTTCAATCCCAGTCAACATATATTGAGCAAGAAAACATAAACTCTTGCCTATTCTTCTTCAGACATGACCAGCAGCACAAAAAGAAATATATATAAAAATGATAATAACAAAAAGGTCAATCGACCAAAAAAATATACCCAAATGCCTTGGTATATTCAAATCAATCGATCCAAATCCAGGTCACAAATCATGTAACACCATACACCTACAAAATTCAATCCCTTTGCTTTAGGCCCTATGCTACATTACTAACAACATATTCCACGCTAGACAAGCCTACTAACACAAGAATAAATTCAATGGATAATGTTTACAAGAACTGATATCACCAAACCTAAATCCAACACCCAACCATATATAAGAAAACCTTTTCCTTTGTTTCGTTTTGTGTTTTCCTTTGTTGATTTCTGTTCAAAAATGAAAGCAAAATAAAAAGAAAACCCAACCCGAAAACTCACCACCAAAGACTGTTAGCCTTTTTCCCTTTTTTGGTAACCATGCAGAATTGACATATAATAATAGGATATGTATACTCAAGCATGACTCCATGAAGCAAAGAATAAAGACCATTTTGAACAGCAAGAGATATGAGGCCTTATCGCCCAGTTTTTGGACGTTTCATTCCACTAGTGTTGAAAGGCGAGACACTACCACTCGGCCCAGGACTCTCTTCTCTGAAATTGGAATTTAGCATAGCTAGCTCACGCAACTGCTGTCGCTTAATAAAATCCTGTGACTCATCCTGCACAAAGACCATGTATCATGTATGAAAAAATGAGAAGAAAAAAACTACAACACGCAAACCAGTAGATATAGCTACGGAACACACTGACTCTTCCTTAAGATGCATATGTGGGGGGGCAACTGTGTTAATTGAATTCATTGAAATCAGGTACTGACAGTAACTAAATGATTTTTTCGTCATATTAAAAAAATATCTTCCAAGGGAAAAGAGCTGAGATAATATGGCTCAGTTCAAAATATAGCATTTAGAACTGAATTCTGGTCTTTAAACATCCAAAGTTGCACTTATTAACTTCTCCAACTAAGGAATGGGCATCTACTTCCTTTCAGAATTACTACCTCAAACAACAAAATATTTAAAACAACGAATCCTGAATATGATATTAAGGCCCACATCAAGGTAATACATTATCCAATCTCCTTAAAATTTACTTCCAATTTCCTTATGGTAAATACTTGACGAGTAGAAGGGTCAACTTTGCAGGAACTTAACCGTGAATACTGCATTGTTACCATCTCACATGTATACAAACCAGATTGTCTACCAAATGGATGGCAAGTAAATTTATGTCAGAGGACAGCAGGTGTGTGTGTGTCATTATCTTAGAAATTAGAAAATGAAATATTACATGGGATGTCCATAGAGAATGCAAGAGGAAGAACTAGGTTTGAGATAAATACCACTGGTTTGAGCAGTTCTTCGATGATCTCCTGTGCCTGTCTTAGCCTTATATCAACAATATTGGCTGGTAAATCACCCTCAATCAAGATATGGAGTGGCTCATTAAGGTGTTCATATCCTGGTCTTCCTCGTAGCTTCTCTTCCTTGAGATTGCAAAGCATAAAAACACAATTAAGCTCACATGTTGCAACCAATATCAATTAAAAATAAACTAGAAAGAATTTACAACGGATTCACTTTGATATCATGTTCCCTTCTCCAGTAGATTCTAGCTGAGCCATCATCAGGAAATAGTACAATAATAAAATCAAACCAAACCAAGCCTTAAGTCCCATCAAATGGGGTCGGCTACATGAATCTTTCTTCTCCACAATAAAACCAAAAGAAAAAGAAATAAAATATATGTATTACCTTGTCTGGGTCCTTTATTGATCCCTTTCCCCTAATGTATACACGGCATCCTGTAGTAGCTTCCACCCGTTTTAGTGAATTGCCCCTAGGGCCTAGAAGTCGCCCAACAAAATTGAACTACAACCATGGATAAGTCAATAGCTCAGTAACCATTCATTCAACAACGCAAGCCTTCTGTTTTCATACAATAAAACATGATTCTATGCTTATGTTATAAACTAGAAGCTTACATTTGGATAAGTATCCACTGGAATTTCTAAGCGCAAAATCCTCTTCACTGTGTATGAACTAGGACTTGCAGGCGCCCCTTGCCAGTCCATCGTCATCCCAGGGGGTCCACTTAATCTCTGTAATATAATCAAAAGTCGCCAAATATTTAGTATTCTTTTGTCTTTCAGTAAGGTAACGAAACTAAAATAGCGGGGGAAGACCTTAGATGCAGGAGGAACAGATGGTGATCAAAACTTGGGTAGCAAGTAGAATAACATAAAGAAACAAAATTGGATGCAACATTAACAAATGAATGGACGAGACTCCATTTGCATCATTTGGCGCATGCTCTTTGTACAGCCAAATCCAGTTTGCGATAATTTCTGGGTCCAGGTCCAAAACCACCTTACGTTGCTTATCAGGAATACTGAAAGAATTGGCGATTTACTGCTACTGTTTGTTACTTGCCGTACTATGAGTGAGCTTGCTCACTTGCCTTGCTTAAGAAGTCTTTGGAAATAAAGATCAATCATGCATACATTTTGCAAACTGTCTCCTTTCGGTTTATCAGGGGGACTTTAAAAGGTGTTGAGTCAAGTATAAAGACATGAAAACCCCAACACAAAATTGTTAACTAGTTTGATAGATAAAAGCTCATTTTAACATATCTCATCTAATGCTTAGACTTTCCCTGAAGCTATCAAATGCATCTACAGCACCATGTCATTTCAATTTAAAAAAAGAAAGAAAAGGGCAGTACAACTGTGATGAACACTGCCAAACAGAAAAAAGATTGATGCAACTTCGTTATAGTCAAAGAATTACCTGCCAAGACCGATTTGCTTGCCTAAAGTTTTCCCTTTTCTTCATTCCTAATGAACAATCAATTTTAACTTTGCTTTTAAATATTTTTTTCAATGGACGAAAAACTATGAACTTCTGCAGATTTATTCTACAAGGAATTGGAAAAAAAATATGCAAAAAATCGTTACTAAAAAAATACAATTATGGAATATATATCTGATTCCAAGAGTTACTTCTCACAGAAGTAGTAGACAACTAGAGTATAAAAGAAAGTAGGTAAATAGGTAAATAGTGACATACAATCACAACTACTGCACACACATGCGCGCGCGCAAAAAAAAAAAAAAAAAAAAAAGAAAAGAAAAAATGAAGCTAAGGCATTGAAGCCAGAAATTTTTGTTTGCATTATTATGTTATGCTCGCAGCAAAAGCTTTCGATATCATCAGCCATGTTCCAACCCCACATTATACAATATTGTCTAACTTTGGGCTAGGCTCACATGACTTAAAAAACGTGTTTCACAATAAAGGTCCACATATCTCACCCTAAGTCACTTTGACACTTACTTCATTAGGCAATGTGGGACTAGGTACTCTTGTATCTTGTCCATATGAGCGAACCATCCCAACAATCACCCCCTTCCGCACAAGTGGGATGGATGGAATGTTAAGTCTGCTACTCGGTCTTCTGCAAGTTCACCAAAGAGAACCAGCGTTGATCTTCATTGCTCGTCAATCCACCATATTCAACCCAGTATTGCCCAGACCCTCTTTGATTGAGTTAACTACACCCCCTAGCCAGGGGTGCCTTGCAAAGAAGTCCACCATAATCAAGCCGGTATGGCCTGCACTCTGTTTACCAAGTTGACTGCACTCTCTTTACCAAGGTTTCCACACCCCCTCACATGGGAAGCCCTCAAAGTATACCACTTTTGTGAACATCTCACATGTAACTGCAGGGACCATCTTCACTAGCAACTTTTATCCAATTACATTAACCTGTGGACAATATGAACCCACATTGCACTGCCAACCTGTGGAAAGTTTACCATTTTTTTTTTTTCAGTTCACACCAGCTTGTATCCAGTCTTTCCCCTCCAACAGGTAGTGTCCTTTTGTCCTTTTTTCTTTGGTTGCTTGGATCCTGAGCAACTAATATTGAAGTCTACGTTGGAAGGGTCACATGTTAGGCATGAACTAGCAATTGAAAACAGTTTCCAACACAGTACCAGTTGCAAAGGATATCCTGGTTACATTAATTTTAAGTTTTTAACATAAATCAGCTCGAAGATCAAACTAGCTACCTAATTTCCATCCACAAAACATCAAATGCATGACTTCAATCCGTTCTGTCCTGCATACCAGCAACTACTGAGAAGTTATGATGTCACATCCCATTGTCACGGACTTGGTTGTTTCCAAGCTAACCGTGCGGCACTTAGACAATCTGAAGTCTCACTTGAGGATGCTAAGTCAGCCTAACTCACACACTTGTAGGAAAGAGAAGTTTAGAAGAACACAAGAGAGTTTGAGAGAATGCTTTTGTATTCACACTTGAGAGAAAGCTTACAACGCTTGGTGGTTTGGGCAAATGAGGCCCTCCCCCTTTTATAGGCTACAATGAACATTCTAGAACAAAAAGGATGGAGAGTGTTCTAGACACTTCCTCTTACTACATCTAGTAGACTATTCTAGAATACACAAGTATTATGTACAAGGTTCTAGAGTTATATACAATGCTCTACAAGACTCTAGGGAGTTCTAGAATCTTCCAGAAATCTCCAGAGCCTCCCAGGTCTTCCTTAGTGAGGGATAGCTTCAGATTTTGCCTGTCTGTGACATTCTCCCCCACCTAATGCAGCGACGTCCTCGTCGCGTCTTCTTCATGGAACCGTTGTATCTTGTCTTTGAATTGCCACAATGCCTCCGCCGGTTCCCAACTTGCTTCACAATCAGGCAAGTCCTTCCATTTTACCAAGTACTCATGACGTGGGGCATAGTTTTGTCTTCGGACTATCCGGTCTGCCAAGACGGACTCTACCTCCTTGTCATAAGTTGCTTTAATGCCCAATGGTGCCCTCTTTGACTTGCCTCTATTCGGGTCTTCCTCGTCTTTGTAGTAGGGCTTTAAGCAGCTCACATGGAAGACTGGGTGAAGCTTGAGATTTGGGGGTAAGTCAAGTTTGTAAGCAACCTTACCCACCTTCTTGATTATAGGATACGGTCCGTCATAGCGGTGAACAAGCCCCTTGTGTAGGCCTCGGGTGAACTTGTTTTGGCTAGACAAGATCTTCACCATCACTAAGTCACCAATGTTGAACTCTTGATGCCGCCTCTTCTCATCCGCCCACTTATTCATCTTCTTGGTTGCCTTGTCGAGGTAGGACCGTGCCACATCTACTTGTTCATTCCATAACTTAGCAACCTTGTAGGCCGATGGACTCCTTGCTGAGTTGGTCTCCAAAGAGTGTGGAGTGAGGGGTTGTTGCCCTGTTGCTAGCTCGAACGGACTCCGGTTAGTTGCCTCACTACTTTGTAGATTGTAGGAGAATTGAGCTATGTCAAGCAACTTAGCCCAATCATGTTGGTTGGCATTCACAAAATGCCTTAAGTATAGCTCCAATAATGCATTCACCCTCTCAGTTTGTCCATCCGTTTGAGGGTGGAAGCTAGTAGAGAAATGGAGTGCCGATCCCATTAGTTTGAATAACTCTGTCCAAAACTTGCCTGTGAACCTTGGGTCTCGGTCACTGATGATGGACTGTGGCAAGCCCCAATACTTCACCACATGTTTGAAGAATAGCTTGGCTGTCTCCTCAGCAGAACATTCATTGGGTGCAGCTATGAATGTTGCATACTTGGAGAAGCGGTCTACCACCACTAGAATACTCTTGCACCTGTCAGATTTGGGTAATGCCACTATGAAGTCCATGCTAATGCTTTCCCATGGTTTGCTAGGTATGGGGAGCGGCTCCAATAATCCTGCTGGGCTTTGATTCTCCACCTTGTCTTGTTGGCACACAAGACAAGTCTTCACATATTGTTCTACCGCAATAATAGCTTGATTCCAACAACGCTCGAGTACGTTTCTGTCCTGGGTGGCTAGCCCATTGGGTGTCATGGCATTCCTTGATAAGGTTCCTCCGTAGGTTTCCCCACTTTGGAACATAAACCTGTCGCCCCTTTGTATAAAGGATGCCATCTTCTTCCCAAAACCGCTTCGTCTTGCTTTCTTTGGCCATTGCTATCAAGCTCTTGGCCAAGGGGTCATGCTCCATGCCTTCCTTGATTAGAGTTAGCAACTCCCCTTTCAGCTTCACAATAGCAGTTAGCTCAGCCTTCCTGCTCAACGCATCTGTTACAAGGTTGGCCTTTTCGGGCTTGTACTCTAGGACATAGTCAAATTCTGCCAAGAAGTCTTGCCATCTAGCTTGCTTTGGGCTCAACTTCTTCTGGGATTGGAAGTAGCTAGTGGCAACATTTTCAGTCTTGACTGTGAACTTGGAGCCCAATAGGTAGTGCCTCCATGTGCGCAAGCAATGGATGATAGCCGTCATCTCCTTCTCTTGCACCGTGTACCTCCGTTCAGTGTCATTAAGCTTGCGACTTTCGTAGGCAATAGGATGTCCATCCTGCATGAGCACGCCTCCAATGGCAAAGTCAGAAGCATTAGTGTGCACTTCATAAGGCTTGGTGTGGTTTGGTAGCCCCAATACTGGCTCTTCTGTCACTGCCTTCTTTAAGTCTTCAAAGGCATCTTGGCATTCCTTTGACCATTCCCATGCCTTGTTCTTCTTTAGAAGATCTGTGAGCGGTGCTGCCCTTGCTGAATATCCCTTCATGAACCGCCGATAATAATTGACAAGGCCAAGGAATGACCTTAGCTCTCTGTCACTTTGGTGTGCCTCCCATTCTTGTATAGCCCGCACCTTGTCTTCTTCCATCATGAGCATCCCATCCTTAATCTTGTGCCCCAAGAATGATACCTCATTTGTTGCAAAGGAGCACTTCTCCTTCTTTACATAGAGCTTATTTTCTTTCAATACTTTGAACACCGTTCGTAGGTGATCTACATGATCCTCTAAGGTATTGCTATAGACCACGATGTCATCCAAGTAGACCACTACGAAACGGTCCAAGTAAGGATGAAAGACCTTGTTCATGAGAGTGCAAAATGTGGCTGGGGCATTGGTGAGGCCAAATGGCATCACTAAGAACTCAAATGAGCCATATCGAGTAGTGCAAGTAGTTTTTGGCTCATCCCCAGCAGCTATCCTTACTTGGTAGTAGCCAGATCTTAAGTCTAGTTTAGTGAAGTATTGAGCTCTTCCAAGTTGATCAAATAAGTCAGCAATTAAAGGAATAGGATACTTGTTTTTGATGGTTACCTTGTTAAGCGCCCGATAGTCAATGCATAAGCGAAGAGAACCGTCCTTCTTCTTTTGGAATAGCACCGGAGCACCATAGGGAGCTTTGGATGGTTGTATGTAGCCAGCATCCAACAAGTCTTTTAGTTGCCTCTTGAGTTCCTCCAACTCTGGTGGTGCCATCCTGTAAGGCGCTTTGGTGGGTGGTGTTGTGCCTGGCTCCAGCTCGATCTTATGATCCACCTCCCTCCTAGGTGGTAGTTTCTTTGGTAGCTCGGGCGGCATCACTTCTTTGTACTCATGGAGTACCATTTCTATCTCCTTGGGTATGGACCCCTTTGGCACATCCTCCTTTTCCTCTGCCATGGTTGCAAGGTAGGTTGCTTCTTCCTTCTTGAACCCTTTCTTTATTTGCATGGCTGAGAGCATTGGGGTCTTGAACCCTTTTCTAGCTATAGTCTGCACTACACATGGTGCTTTTTCTTCCAAAATGGCCACAGAGCGTAGAAATGGTAGTGGGACTGCCTTGACCTTCCCCAAGAAATCCATGCCAATGACAACTTTGAAGTCATCCATGGGTGCTACTGTAAGGTCAATCTTGCCACTCCATGTGCCAATGCCGATGTCCACTCCACATGCCACTCCATGTAGGGGCCTAGCCTCCGAATTGACTGCTTTGAGCCAACCTGACTCCTTGGTGGCTTTGAGTTCTAGCCTTTTTGCCTCATCCACAGAGACAAAGTTGTGCGTAGCTCCAATGTCCACCATAGCATGAGTGGTCTTCCCATTGAGGCACACTTCTACATATATTAGACCCTTATCCCCTTGGGTCGGTGTAGCTGGCTTCTACTTGATGGCATTGAGAAGTTGTAGAGATCCCATGTAGGGAGTTTCCTCTTTCTCTCGCTCTTCGATCATGGCATTGAGGGCTTGTCTCTTGGGACAGTCTCTTGCCCAATGTGGCCCATCGCATAAGAAACAGTTGGTCTTGGGCTTGAACTTGCCTTTGTCCTTGAATTGATACTTGGCTTTGTCTTTCCCCTCTTTGCCAGTAAGGGGTTTGTTGTGCCCCTCCTTTCGTTGGAACCCCTTGTCCTTATCTCCCCCACCTTTATGATAGCTATCCTTGGATGTCTTGGCCTTGTTATCTATCCTTTTATACTCAATGAGGGACTCTGCTACTGCCATAGCCGAGGCAAGACCCTGCACTCCGCGGCGACGCAGTTCTTGCTCCATCCATGGTTGTAGGTTGTCCAAGAAGTTGAAGAGTAGTTCTTCATCAGTCATACTCGGGACTTCAAGCATGAGAGTAGAGAATTCTTTTTCATAGTCCCGAATAAACGATGTGTGCTTAAGCTTCTTCAAGCTCTTTCTGGCTTGATAGGCCACATCCTCAGGATAGAATTGTTTCTTAAGTTCTTTCTTAAAATCATCCCAAGTAGCTATAGTGCACGTACCTCTTTCAATGTCAGCATGCCTCCTACGCCACCATAGTTGCTGTGTCGGTGAGATAAAGGACTGCGGTCCGTACTTTGGCATCTTCTTCGGTTACCGCCATTGCTTCGAAGTACCTTTCCATGTGCCACAAGTAGTTGTCCACCTCTTTGGCATCCCTCTTTCCATCAAAGGGTTTTGGCTTCGGCACCTCCACCTTGGATGTCCCCGGCAAAGTCACAGCTCCCCCAGCTATGGCCTTCTTGCACATCGCCACGTCTTGGTGCACCTCTTCTAAGCGGGCTTCAAACTGTGCGAGCATCTCCAATACCTTGGCTTGAAAGGAGTCATTGGCCACTTGTGCATCACGTACCACGGAGTTGATGGTGGAAAGCATGCCATCGTGGAGTTCCTTGATCTCCCCCTTGAGACCCTCCACCTCTTGTTCAAGGCTTTGCTCCAACACATCAAGACGCTCCCCCGAGTCCCCCACGGCTAGCTCCACCTTGGCAAGCCGTGCATCCATGGTAGTCATAGCATCTCGTGACTTGTCCTTCCTTCCTTTCGCGGGTTCCCTTCCACGGGCTTGCTCCGGCACAGTCTCCTCTACACCGGATGACATTGTTGACTTCTCTTCCTTGTCTTGAACTTGCTCTGATACCAACTGTCACGGACTTGGTTGTTTCCAAGCTAACCGTGCGGCACTTAGACAATCTCAAGTCTCACTTGAGGATGCTAAGTCAGCCTAACTCACACACTTGTAGGAAAGAGAAGTTTAGAAGAACACAAGAGAGTTTGAGAGAATGCTTTTGTATTCACACTTGAGAGAAAGCTTACAACTCTTGGTGGTTTGGGCAAATGAGGCCCTCCCCCTTTTATAGGCTACAATGAACATTCTAGAACAAAAAGAATGGAGAGTGTTCTAGACACTTCCTCCTACTACATCTAGTAGACTATTCTAGAATACACAAGTATTATGTACAAGGTTCTAGAGTTATATACAATGCTCTACAAGACTCTAGGGAGTTCTAGAATCTTCCAGAAATCTCCAGAGCCTCCCAGGTCTTCCTTAGTGAGGGATAGCTTCAGATTTTGCCTGTCTGTGACACCATGATCTAGAGAGATTGGCTCTTATCAAAGGGTTGTCCTTTAACATTTCATTCATCATCCTCCTTTTGCGTGATACCATAAAACAAAATCTCTACCAAACTTGCCAATATTGAGTAACATGCATCAATTAGTAATTTTGCAATTCCCCTTCCACACTAAATTAAATGTAACAAATATATCTCAACAAATTAGCATATTCATGATTTCATGAACATTAACACTATTTCAGACATCTTCAGTAATTGAGTCCTAATCTTACCCTGATGGCTTTAACAAATAAAACCATCGAAAAACAACTTTCTTCAGTAGACGACAGAAACCAAAAAGCAATATTGCAACACATCATGATTAGGAATTATCAACTTTAGATTACGCTCGAATTTGGGTTAAAAATATTAGTTTAACATGCATACTTACATCATCTATTAGAAAATGTAATAAAAGTTCACATTAATTTATCTAAAGTCAATTGTGGTTTGCATTTTTTATAATCAATAATGTGATTTCGCCTGACAGCTTGCAACAATGAGTCAGCGATTATTCCACAAGTTGCCTACCACTTAGATAAGGGAAAACACAAAACAAAATAGGGGGAGTTGGGGTTAAAACCATAAATCCAAAACAGCAAACAAAAACAACAAAAGGAAAAAAACACAAAACAAAACAAAACAAAACAAAACAAAACACAAAACACACACACCAAAACAAAAAAAAAAAAAAAACCAGCATCCTTATCCCATGAGTCAATTTAAGTTCAGAAGCCAGGCCAGCTATGGGTACGATTACAAAGACAAACCAATTAACATTGACAATACAAGTTATTCACCTTATCACACTAACGTCATCTAGGTAGGTATGATCAGATATTGCACATCCGTAAGTGGTATGTAGAGCTATAAAATTGTATATGGCAAACAAAAATAAAAAGTTACACAAACAAAATAAAATTAAAATTAAAATAAAAGATGAAATGACAGACAGAAAATGATGCTAAAGTAAAACTGAGGAGACCAATTACCTCCTGAGGAAGGCCATTCCAGCCACCTAATCCTGTCCCTGAAACATTTGACATAAGGTTCGAAGAAGCCATGGGACTGGGGCTTCTATGCCTCAATCTATCAAGTTCACCAAAAACTTGATTAGGCATCATCCCTGACACCCGTAAAATCTCTGAAAATATAAAAGAGCAATAGATATGTAAGATGCTAATCTCCACTGTCAGTATAAAAATCAAAACACCAACACGTGATTAAAGCAGGAAGCATACAGCTAAAAGATTGGAAAAGATTGGAAAAGATTTGTAAGCCAATTGAAGGTGGTGATTTGGGCATCCTTCTATGGTTCAAGCTCACCACAGCACTAGTCAGATATCCTTTAGCATACAGGTCATAGAATATTAATTAAAACCCAAAACAACCAAATCAATAAATACTATGTCCAGCTACACAAACCGAATCTTTATTCATAAAGCTCTACCAGTTTCCACACCAGCTTTTGAGTTCACAAATGCTTCATATTTTAAAAGACACTGAAGCCCAAAAGTGTTTTAAAGTCTATAGTGATACAAATCAAGCAACTTTAAGCACCATTTCACACATGAAATAAACAATTTGCAAACAAAAACTAATTTTGATTTATAATCACACAATGTACGATATTATTATGCTTTTTCATTCACATTCTAAAAAAATAAAATTCCACATTGCCATGAAGCTCAGGTCTGAACTTAAAGAGGATTTGTAGGTCATTAACGCTGTGTTTGGTTGGGAGATTTGGGAAGGAATTCGGAAACAGAAGGGAAAAAAGTGTGTGAAACTAAATGTAAGTATATTTTATTCATATTTCACCTACCTTTTCTTTTTTCTTTTCCAAATTCCTTTCTAAATCTTCCAACCAAACACAGCGTAAGTGGTTCAAAAATCCTTGCCTTGCTGTGTTTTATACATATCCATTCACAAACTGAAGTAAAGGTTGCCAAAGCTCACATAAAAAAAACAATTACACTTTGATAAGACAATTTAAGTGTTATCAGATCAGTCTGTATATCCGTATAAGAATATTCAAACATATAGCAGTCCCATGAAAATTGAAAAAATCAGTTGTGCTTCACGTAGCAGCGAGAAATTAATTTCCATTTTTACAGCATTCTTTTAGACCCACGAACTCTTCTTCAGACCAATTTGAACAAAGGACCTCTCTACTACTAGGCCTTCGGAGATTATATAGGTGACCCACATTGTACCATAACTACTTGAGTGTCTAAGATGCTGTGCTAAACACAATTGAGTGATTTCTCTGCCATGGGCAGTCCAATTGCCCCTTGGAAAAATCAAAATCAAATGTGTCAAGTCTCTTCTTGACCCTGTCCTTGAAGGAAGAATTGGGGGGGGGGGGGGGGGGAGAAAGAAATGAATAGAAGAATGCATGAAGCATGACCAAGGCCCAAGAACAGGATAAGAGAATCAAGAAAGCAAGCATGGTTCATGAAAGTAAACCCTTTTGAGTGGGATCTAAAAAAGAGTCTTGTGTGTGCCTAAGTAATACAGTTAAAACCCATAAAAATAATTTTTTTTTAAAAAAAAAACCTAGATCCAAAACGCAGAAATGTTGAGCCCAGTATGGAAACTAACCTTGGTTCAAGAGTCTGCTACATACCGGAAGGACCTGCATGAAGGGTGCAATCTTCTGATGCTCTCCCAACAGCTCCGACAAGTAGTGATTACTGCACATGAATTGAAACAAAATTTGAATGAAACCCACCACCACATCGATCAAAAACAGGGAAGGATTGATGGGAGCGAAAAAGAAAATCCAGAATAAAATTGAAGAGCGGACCTGTCGACATCTGGGGTACTTCTAATCTGAGGAGAAACAGGTCTTGCAGGTGAGAAGTTAGGATTATAGAGACCTGACATTGATTATCGAAGAGACCACTAATAATCAATGGAATGTTAAAAGATGGTTTAGTTGCAGGAGAGAGGGAGAGAGATGGAGATAACATGAGAAGATGAATTTTTTTTTGTATTACAGAAAAAAAAAAAAAAGGTCGAAGCCTGAAAGGTCTGAATTTTTTGCAGGGAGGAAATTTTTTTTTTACTAATTCAACTCTTTAATTTTTTATTCCTTTATAATCTATCAATAAATTTAAAAAAAAAAATTAAGTTACTTACTATTAAAATTTTATAATATTTTTATTGAAAAAATTCGATTTAGATAAATTTTATCTGATTCAAAGAAATTTTAAATTTCTCGGTGATCATACAAAAAAAATTTCAAAATTTCTCTGTGAAATCAGATAAATTTATATGAATCAGGACCGAAATTTCTTTGAGTCGAACGAAATTTTTTTGTGAAAATGTTGAAAGACCTTAGTTAATTAAAAAAATTAAAAAATATATCTTTCACCTCTCCTACTACATAACATTAGAGAGGGATGTTTCACTCATTTTCTCATAAATTTATGGTGAAGTACCTATAAATTCTAAAATGTGATATTGTAAATTGTTTAATTTTAATTTTTTATTATGAAACTAAAGTTCTCATTAAAGTATAAACTATACAAAGAGAGAGTCATTTACACATTTTGATTTAATTTTTGAAGAATAAATGTGAGTTTTTCTAAATGTGAAATTATACACTTGGGCATTTCACTTTGAATTTTTCCTCCTTCGGTAACAAATCCCACATTATGAACAAATATGGGACACTCCAATGTAATATTTAAATAACGTAACACTCTAATATAATACACTAAAAACTCCTTAATGTATTTTTCTCAAACGTAACAGTATAACACTTCAAAAAAATTATCTTAATGTACTTTTTCCAAACGTAATACTTCAATGTAACATACAAAAAAATTTCTTAGCATATTTTTTTTCAAATGTAACACTCCAATTAATGTAATCTTAAACATAACACTCAAATGTAATATAATCTAATGTAACACGCAAAAAACTAAAAAAACTTATTAGTGTATTTTTTTCAAACATAACAATCATAGTTTAAAATTATACATAATTTTTGTATTCCTTTTGGAATGGTTTGAAGAATCGCACATCTTCTTTTCGGAGTATTACATTAGAGTGTTATGTTTGGAAAAAGTACATTAAGAAGTTTTTTTGTGTGATACATTAGAGTATTACACTAAGGAGTTTTTTTGAGATGCTATATTAGAGTGTTACATTTAGAAAAAAATATGTTAAATAATTTTTTTGAGTGTTACATTGAAGTGTTACAGTTTAAAATTATACATTTGTCCAAAGCTTAGCAAGGAGTTTTTGTACTCAGTTTGAAGAATCCCATATCATTTTAAAATGTTTAAAGAATCTCACATTTTAAGTCATTCTTATACTTATTTTGAAATCTTTTACAAATAAAAAAAGATTTTCATACAAAAATTTATCATAAATTTGATTCTCATAGATTGTGCATCATACCTTTCTAACACAAAATAAAAGGAAAAAATAAAAAAATAAAAAAATAAACATAATAGAAATACGAGTATGATCGTAAATCTAATTTCCAAATAATAGTATATTAAATCTATTTTTTCAAAATCAATAGATTAATTGGTTTATAAAAAAAATCTTGGAACTAAACGGATCACTATTCATTAAGATTAGATTTATGGGTAAATTTTTCTAAATTTATTAGAAAAATAAATAATAATTTTATGATAATTTACACTAATTTCTTTTACAATTTAAAATAAATAAATAACTACACCGGCCTCGTTTGAGAACAAGTTTTTTTAATAATTTTTTGACTTTTTGGCTAAAATATAATGTAAAAAAATTAATATATTTGGGATGACTTTTTAATTTTTTATGAAAATATATGTAAAAAGTAAAGAGAAAAGAAAATTTTTGACTTTTTAGTATAAGTTGTTTGATTTTTTGATTTTTTTAGTGACTTTTTAATTTTTTTGACTAAAAAAGTCACTTGTCAAACGAGACCTGAACTTTATAAATTTTACCATAATTACTTTATGCAGGGGCAGAGGCACACCAGGGCCAGGAGGGTCACGTGCCCTCTTTAGTTCTGATTTTTTTTTTTTTTTTTTGGTTATTGTCATGTTTAAAATGTATTTTTTTTTTTCTTAACATGTTCTTTTGCTAAGGGTTTATTGTGTTGTTCACAACAAGTAGTTATTTAATACTTTGGGAATACTATGTGGTATTATTTATGTAGTAGTTTAAATCAATAGTGTAGCATAAAATATTATAGATTGAATATAATGAACTCATTATTTTCAAGTAGTTGACATATGTGATTTATAATTTTCTATGCTTTGAGCATCACGTAGGCAACGTCATATGGTACTCTAAGACTTTTTAATAATTTTCATTCAAAACACATCATTTATAAGCAATGTCATTTCTTTAATATTTTTTCTGTCAAATAAAAATTAAATAGATTTTATAATAATTTGTGCTATAAATAATGTGTTTTTATTTTTTAAAATTAGGAATTTTGATCCATAATTTTGTGCTAAAATTGCAAACTTACATCATCATTTCACACCAAGCTATTTCACACTATTATAGAATTTTGATTTGTTCTTATTAATAATGAATATGTAATTTTTTATGTTTAAATTTATCTCATAAAATTATTATTATGCTCATAATTTTTTTTAAATAAAAAATTATAATTAATAAGTATCCCCCTCTAAGTTAATTTCCTGACTCCGTCACTAACTCTATGTTTTTTAATATTTTAATTTTCACAATATTTTCTTGGAAAAATATTAAATAAGTCTTATTATTCCAATGAAATTTGCATTGAGTTCTATTAACACCAAATTGAGAGAGTTGATTCATGCGTTTATAGGATTTAATGAAAATTACATTAGAAAAGTAAGACTTATTTGATATTTTTCATATTTTGTTACATTTTTGTCGCTTTGTTCCGTTTTCATCGATCATTGTTAACAGTATAGATTCAAAAATAAGAGTAATGCTAGAGGTTCTAAATAATTTATCAAATCTCTCACATGAGTGTCAGACTCACACACATGTGGGTTTGTGTAAGTCTCACACCTATGTGAAAGGTTTAGTAAAACATTTAATAAAGAAAAATGCGGTAGACCCCCACCCCCAGTGACCTAGCTGCATGTGGCTGTGGGTGATTGGAAGGAAAAAAAAAAAAAAAAAATTGACCAATGAAAAAAAATTAGGGGTGCTGGGGTGCCCCCACTGGGGGTCCGTAGCACCGTTGTTTAATAAATTATTTGAGGTCTCTAGTATTTTTTCAAAAATAATGCTAACATCTATTATATACTAAAATATATTTTTTATTTTCGATTATTTTTGTGTCTATTTCGGTCACTTTAGCGATGTTAAAAGATAAATCAAATGTAAACATGTAAACTTTTAGGGTTTATTATATTTTTTAAAAGTTTAGGATCAACAATCTAATTTATCCGAAAATCTAGTAATTGCAAATGGGTAAGTGATAATTCACTTGCATTGGAACACATTCAGTTTGTTTGGTTTTGACTTTTACAAAACAATTTTTTAAAAAAATTTACTTTTTTATTTCTGTATTTTATATTTTCAATGAATTTTTTACTATTTTAAGCATTTTTTTAAAATTTTTTTTAGACACACCTAATATAAATACACTTAAAAAGTATAATATTTGTGAAAAATATTTAAAAAATACACTAAATACCAAAAAATACAAAAAAAAAAGAAAAAGAAAAAAAAAATCAAGTACATTTTTTTTTTTGTATTTTTGTGTATTTATTAATTTTTTAAAATATTTTTTCACAAATATTTTACTATTTAAATACATCTAATTAAGATGCATCTAAAAAAGTAAAAAAAAAAAATTGCTTAAAATTTTAAAAATATTCACTAAAAACAAAAACAAAAATACGAAAAATAAAAAATTCAATTTTCAGAAAACTGAAACCAAACACACATTAGTTTTTTCTTTTTTGTTGTTGTTGTTGTTGTTATGTAGCGTATCGTGAGCCAGCTTACGTGTACCAGATTAAGTCCTTATAGCTCGAGTAAGCTTTCAGAAACAGGACTTATGCCCTGCGGTTCGTAACCCTAAGTTATGCATTTGTTTGTTAGGAGATTCGAACCTGAAACCTGGGAGGGAGTAAATTTTCAGGTCTCAGTCATCACCCACTAAACCAACCACCCGGGGGCTTTTCCCAAATTAAGGCAAAATAGCAACCTATTTCCCAAACTAGGCCTATTTTGGATGGAATTCCCAAACTAAGTTAAAGCGTGGTTACAAACCACGCTTTCACCGTTTTTGTGGCCCTCCTGCGAAAAATTTATAAAATCGTAAAAGCGTGGTTTGTACGCTTTTAAATAATTTTTTTTTCTTCAGAAACCACGCTTTTAAATAATTTTCTTTTCTTCATAAAACGTGATTCCTAACCACACTTTTACTGTGCGTTTAAATAGATTTTTGTGTTTTCAAAAAACGTGGTCCACAACCACGCTTTTACTGTTCACCAAGGAAAGTGTGGATACCGAAATCCAGTTTTAAAGGAAAGCATGGTTCGTAACCACGCTTTTAGGAGCACTCACTGTTAATTATTATTATTATTATTATTCAATCCACATTCTATAATTCGCTCAATCATCTTGTAGATCTCTATATATAAATTATTTATATAAAATATCGTATTGATAAACAATCTTAACTACCAAATTTTATTATTTTAATATTTAAAAATAAATTATGTAATTTTGAAATTATGTTTCGCATCCATTATTTTTTTAAAAAATGATAAAATTATATATACGATTATCAGATCAATTTGATATTTACATAAATAATTTATACATAAATTTTTTAAAAAATAAACAGCGTGCACTGTCTAAAGAGTAGTGAATTGCGTAAAAAATGTAAATTAAATATTTGCTTAATTTACCTGATATTTTTTAAATTGTTATTTAAATATAAAATTATAAATAAATTTTTATTTTGTTTTGTTGTATAACTCAAACATAATTAAAAAAAGATCGATGATGGACAAAAATAAAAACAATATATAAATAAAAATTTAAAATTAAAAAAGAAGAAGAAAATAATGGCCTCGAGACATGCACCCTCCTAGAGAACATTTTGCGCAGTTTCAGAGAGATTTTGTCGAGATTTTTCCCAAACTAAGCCCCCATACTAATTTATTTCCCAAACTAAGCCTACTTTTGTAGAATTTTCGAAACTAAATATTTGTTGTTCCCTTAAATTTTTGTTGCCACAAAATATTTATATAAAACTTCACACAGTATATATAAAGTATCTAATTTGCTAATTACTACTACGAACAGGAAAACAAAATAAAGTATGACTATAACACTTAGAACACTTATAACACTTTAGAACGCCGTAGCTAGTTCAAACATAAGTATCCCCCAAAAATAATTTGTGAAAACATTCAACATAACACATAACATAAAATAAAGCGATGAGTACAATACTTAACAGTTACATAGACAAATATTAACAAACCTTTAACAAACTTATTGTCGAAAGAGTTATTTTAACACACACAACATATAATTATGGATAACCTAATATAGTTTAGTAGACAGATAGACGCCTAATCCTTGCTCAAATCGACAATCTCAGAGTCCGAACAATCAGAGAGCTTAGGGTCAAAGAGAAGTGCAGGATTGTCCTTGATAGCCGCAACATTTGGTGCTGTTCCGTTCTTCTTGGCATCCGACTTAAGTATAGATAGTTTCATATCGCGAGTTGACCTACGGTGTATTCGAGAAATCTCACGTCGAAGTCTTTCATATAGTCGATCAACATTATCTGAATCTTCATTTTGGATCCGAACTGAACGTGCTTTCGGCACTTTCAGTCGATTTTCTCAACATAATCTTTCCATTTGCACTCGCATTATAAATAGTGCGGGTCACTTCAGAAGTTTAGCGTCTACTAAACCATATCCTGTTTGATTATCAGATGGATCCTTTACGAAACCACATGGATCTCGATAGTACTTGGGCATGACAAAATGTCACTTCCCAAACCTATTATGATTAGCAAAAGAGGCATCTAACAAAGTAAATGGTGTTTCATCTTCAGCATCGCCACTTCCCCTTCCCGTTACTGTTCCTCGGCATGAACTCTCACCTCTTTCGAAGTTCCTGCCCCTTACGAGTCCCCTTCCCGTTCCTCTTCCTCGTCGTGAACTCTCACCGCTGCGATTCCTACCCCCTGCCATGAATCTATACTTCATTTGATTTTTTCTCAATAGATGAACGATAGTTTCCTAGGGCGAACTGAGTGGAAAGGTTGTGTGTTTACCATCACTCCTTCAGTCCTTTATATAGTTGTTTGTCAACATTATTGTCATGTGGTCGTATTAATGTGACTTAGATGAATTCTGAAATGTAAGGAAAAAACAAAGCATTTAAGGCGCGCTGCACAAAGTCACACACATCACTGCATGTGAGGAAAAAAGTCACAAAGTATATAATTTACAAAGTTAGAAAGTCACATGCATCATTGCATCACTGCACAAAGTCACATGCATGACTGCATCACTGCACAAAGTCACATGCATCACATGCATCATTGTACAAAGTCACATAGCATCTAAGGAAAAAACAAAGCATACAATTTATTACGTTTGTAAAAGTCACTGCATCACTGAGAAATGTTGGACGTATCACTGCGTTGAGTTACAATTTATTATCGTACCATAGCTACTGTGCCCATGTGAATTTTTGCAATTCATAATGGGATGAGGGGGTGTCAGAACAAAACAACAAAACAATTAGACCTTTTGTGTTTAAAAAGCCACCCTACGCAGCTCCCAATAGATTCATATACCTTGAAGATAAAATATTATAGAGTTAGAATGTATTAAAGATTAATTTGTAGTAGAGTTAGAATGAATGGGTTTTTCGATGTATAGAACTTGAAATTAAATTGGTCAAATTTCTCCAATTAAATTAAATGAAATATGCAAGGTGAAAAGTGAAATTAAATATATTGTCAAGGAAAAATAAATTGAATTATGTTTGTAAGCGGAAAACTGAAATTAAATTTCTAAGCAGATTTGAACTTTGCTTAAAACCTTCAGATATGTACTGAGTAATAAATAAAAGTCGAAGTGACAATTCCTATAAAGTTGATGCATAGTTGTTCAGGTCATAAAAGTTGACGTGACAACTCTGATGCATAGTTGTTTACAATAATTTTAAACATACAGCTACCATGTGTATATGTGGTATAAATATTGCATCATACCACAACAAAAGTTTTATAGCTATTTTGAGCGATATCATCATGAGATATACGGTGGTTGATCTATATTCAGCAATGGGTCGCTATTGGGTTGCAGATAGAGATGAATTTCAATACCCATTAAATCCAAATTTGCATTACTCACATGCCGCCGTCAATACCATGAGAGCTGAGTGGGAATTTCGCATAACTCGAGCAAACGTTCTCGTTGAGCTATGCCGTGAAGTTAATATTAAATTTCCTCGCCGGTTCTACATCAACGGATGTATCGAATCACATCTACTGGAGAGAGAGGACGCTGTCAAGGGTCTTCTATGACACTTTGAAGAACCCGATGTGGTACAAAGCGGTAAACATGTCCCGAACTGGGAATCAAGGAGTATACAAGATCGAATGCCTGTTCAACTACAACCTCCGGCGAGCGTTAGGAGTCCGAACGTTCACTGCTACAATGTATACATGGCTGACATCCAATGGTCTCAAAAGCTTGACGGAAACTGTATTTACCCAGCTTATTGCACACAGGATGACGAACAAATTATCCAGCTTTGGGATTATTAGTACAGTTAATTATGTTTTGCACTGACCATTGTACTCGACGAGTTTTCATATTATGTAAAAGATTGGTGGTGGGAAAATATTTATGTAAATTTTCATGATTAAATAATAACAATGTTGAGATATATTTAATTAATGTGATTATTGTTTTGGATCATCAACAATAATATAAATGGGCTCAATTACAGTCTCCCAAATAACGAGGCCCATATAACGTGACAAGGCCCATAGTTAGCCAATCCTTTTTCATAGGCCCTTTAGACATAGGCCCATCAAAACTATGAAAGAAGTGGACACTAGAATGGATCATATTCGGGCCGGCCAAGTATTCCAATATAATACACAACAGGACAGAGTTATAACAAATTTGAACAAATTATTTTATTAAGGAATAGTAACAATTATACAATTATGATAATTAGGAAACTGTGTCACTATTCCTAAGTCCACATCCGGATTTTGACACATCTTGTGAGTGCACACATACTTGTTTATCAAACTCTACACTCACAGATGTGTCTGCACATCGTTCCATTGTCTCCATGGACGGAGACGTCGCTTGGGTCTCTAACGTGGAATGGATCACATCGATTTAATTGGAGCATAAAATGTTGACCGTGACATGGGTCAACGTTAACAGTACATCATTTGAAAGAACAATTAAAATAAACGGCTACAAGTAATTACATATACTAAGTACGACAGACAAACTATTTACGATCCATACTAACAGATGGCACAACATACATCAACCTAACAAGTCGTGGGCCACAAATATGAGCCCACTGTTTGACTTCAAGTTTCCCGCTTGCGCTTGCCTTTTTAAATCTTTTAATCCTGGCCACGAATCTGGGAGTGGAGCGGAGCCCTGTAGCCGACAACACGGTAGCAAATGCGGAAGGGAGCACCAATCGGGGGACGACACGTGGCGCGGGGAGAAGCATCCCAGTAATATTATAGGGACGCTCCTGGGAACATATATAAGTCACTCACTTACTCTCTTATACCAGTAAAGTTTTTAGAGAGTGACTTGCGTCACTAGAGAGAGTAAGTGACGTCATTGCGAGTGAGTGACTTATGGCCTCCATGCGACGTCATTTTAAATTAATTATTCTCCCAACTCTATCAACTAGGATATATAAGAGTATGCATTAGACATTCATACCCCATAAGAGAATTGTGTATCTGACAATTCTAACACACCGCTGCGCTATCATAATGGCAGAAGAAATACAACAAGCCGATCTTACAGATAACCTTCATGAGAATGATGCCGGCGAATTGGAAACCGAAATGATAGACGCGACATGAAACTTACTGGTATCCAATATATCAATAACAAATCCAAAGATAGGCGATGCAATGTGGCAGAAGATCACATTCAAGTCAATGATAATTGACAAATGCAAGCTAAGCTACAGGCCACAGTGTCCATTTAATTCTACTGGTTGTGTCGAAATCGAAATACGGGACACACGGTTACGAGCGGATGATTAATTATAGGCTCGTTTTACTTTTCCAATTACATGCCTAGTAGACATCACATATTTTGGAAACGCGTATGCTGCCGTAGATAGAAATGATGCCCATGGACAGCGTCGTACAAATTGCTACAAACAAACATCAACGACGGTGTGAAATTTTGCAAAATGAAAGCCACATTGGCTTTCCAAACATCATCTTTCCCAGATGAAATTGCTTATCGGCCACAGTTAATAACTGTTTTGTCCAAAGTATTCAACAACAACCACGTGGATATTTAATCTTGGCCGCAGATCTCGCGCGCTGTTTTGCGTTGTAGCTGACAACACGACACCAAATGCGGAGGAAAGGACCAATCCGAAGACGCCACGTGGCGCGGGGAGAGCGTCCCAGTAATATTATAGGGACGCTCTTGGGATCATATATAAGTCACTCCCTCACTCTCTTCTACCAGTAAAGTTTTTAGAGAGTGACTTGCGTCATCCGAGAGAGTGAGTGACGTCATTGAGAGTGAGTTATGGCCTCAATGCGACGTCGTTTTAGATTACAAAACAAGAACATATTCCTCACATATCCCAGACGTTCTTTACATAAAGAGAGGTTGTTAGAGACGATCAAGGACCTGTTCACAACCAGGCCACCAAATTATGTGAGGGTTGCACATGAATTACACCAGAACAGTGAACCGCATCTGCATGCCCTCGTCCAATTTCCATACCGCTCTCAGACGCAGGATGAACGGTTCTTTGATGTTACTCATGATCACACTAATTGCCATTTCCATCTAAATATACAAGGAGCCAACAATCATCAGGCTATGCTGGAATACATCTCTAAATACAGGGACTAAACGGAATGGGGTGAATTCCGTGAGAGGGGCCGCTGCGCTAACCAGAACAACAAAAAAAATATATATCTCGACGCACTTGCCGCCGGCAGCAAGGACGAAGCATTGGCAATGGTAAGAAATGGCGATCCAAAATGTTATTGGCTAAATTACGACAAGTTGTCATCTAATTACGACAGAATATCGTTTAAACCCCCATTGTCGTATGTTCATCATTTTACAGAGACAATATGGATCGTTCCAACATATATACAGCAATGGGTTGCAGAAAATATCCGAGATGAAGCCCAAAGATCACACATACCCAAGAGCATTATAATTGAAGGCCCATCTAGGATTGGGAAAACATGTTGGGCACGGTCTCTGGGGTCACATAATTATTATTCTGGACACATTGACATGCGGGACCATAACAATGACGTGTTATATAATATAATCGATGATGTGGCCCCACAATTTTTGAAACTCTGGCGGGAATTTATTGGAGCCCAACGGGATTAGATTTCAAATTGTAAATATGCCCACCCAAAGAAAATAAAGGGCGGGATTCCAACTATTATATTATGCAATCCTAGAGCCGATTCCAGTTACGGAGATTTTTTAGATAAACATGAACATGCTGGCCTCCAAGTGTGGACGATCCGAAATGCAGAGTTCTAGTCCCTCTTCGCCAGAGCCAATCAAGAAGAGGCATCGCAATGAGAAGAAGAAGGTCCAACGCAGGAAGATATTTCACTTCCAATGCGGGTGTTCGTTATTCCACATCAACGGATGTATCGAACCACATCCACTGGAGAGAGAGGACGCTGTCAGGGGTCTTCTACGACACTTTAAAGAACCTGATGTGGTTCAAAGCGGTAAACATGTTCCGACCTGGGAATCAAGGAGTATAAAAGATCGAATGCCTGTTCAACTACAACCTCCGGTGAGCGTTAGGAGTCCGAACGTTCATCGCGACAATGTATACATGACTGACATCCAATGGTCTCAAAAGCCTGACGGAAACTGTATTTACCCAGCTTATTGCACACAGGATGACGAACAAATCATCCAGCTTTGGGATTATTAGTATAGTTAATTATTGTTTCACACTGACCATTATACTTGACGAGCTTTCATATTATGTAAAAGATTGGCGGTGAGAAAATATTTATGGACATTTTCATGATTAAATAATAACCATGTTGAGATATATTTAATTAATGTGATTATTGTTTTGGATCATCAACAATAATATAAATGGGCCCAATTACAGTCTCCCAAATTAAGAGGCTCAAGATAAAAATTATTGGGGGAATTATTTAATCCGTTGATGTGGTTCTTTTAGTCGGTAACAAATCCGTTGATGTGGTTCTTTTACTGGATGTGGGAATGTCGCACAAAATCGTTTGTGAGGGCACATTTGAATTGCAGATTGAAATATTGTTACTAGTAAAATAATTGCAGATTGCAAAATTCATATTAATACAATTATTGATTACAATTTATTTTACATTGGCCTCCGTTGTACATTTTGTTTCTGGGTTGATGTGGATCCTTCCGCTGCGGCCTTTACAGCTTCTGCTACTAATTTAGACACCTCATCCGTAGTGAGTCTTGATGATTCGGAGTTGTTGGATCTGGTCTCACTTACTGATGGGCCTATGTCAACTGGGCTGCTAGGCTAATTATTTAGCCTAGTGTTGATTATTGATGGGCCGCGGGTCGGCATAATCATGTCGCGCCAACTGAATAATTCAAGCCCATCCCGAATTGAACTTGTTGACAATCGTGCCGCTATTATCCTTTGGGCTGAAGAACCGTATTGGCCCATTGGTGTTGACAATGTCATTGTGGATCGAAAACGTGATTCAGAATTACAGCGTGTTAGTCTTGCCTTTGCCACTTTGCGCTCCACGTGCCAAATATCCACGTGGTTATTGTTGAATACTTTGGACAAAACAGTTATTAACGGCGGCCGATAAGCAATTTCATATGGGAAAGATGATGTTTGGAAAGCCAATGTGGCTTTCATTTTGCAATATTTCACACCGTCGTTGATGTTTGTTTGTAGCAATTTGTACGACGCTGTCCATGGGCATCCTTTCTTATCTTTGGCAGCATATGCGTTTTCAAAATATGTGATGTCTACTAGGCATGTAACTGGAAAAGTAAAACAAGCTTGTAATTGATCATCTGCTCGTAACTGTGTGTCCCGTATTTTGACTTCGACTTCGACGTGACCATTAGAATTAAATGGACACTATGGCTTGTAGCTTAGCTTGCATTTGTCAATTATCATTGACTTGAATGTGATCTTCTGCCACATTGCATCGCCTATCTTTGGATTTGTTATTGATATATTGGATATCGGTAAGTTTGACGTCGCGTTCATGATTTCGATTTCCAATTCGCCGGCCTCATTCTCGTGAAGGTTATCTGTAATATCGGCTTGTTGTATTTCTTCTGCCATTATGATAGCGCAGCGGTCTGTTAGAATTGTCAGATACACAATTCTCTTATGGGTTATGAATGTCTAATGCATACTCTTATATATCCTAGTTGATAGAGTTAGGAGAATAATTAATTTAAAACGACGTTGCATGGAGGTCATAAGTCACTCGCAATGACATCACTTACTCTCTCTGGTGACGCAAGTCACTCTCTAAAAACTTTACTGGTATAAGAGAGTAAGTGAGTGACTTATAGATGTTCCCAGGAGTGTCCCTATAATATTACTGGGACGCTCCCCCCGTGCCACGTGTCGTTCCCCGATTGGTGCTCTCTTCCGCATTTGGTGCCGTGTTGTCGGCTACAGGGCTCCGCATTCGCTGGGCCTGAATTATTCACAAAGTATATAATTTACAAAGTTAGAAAGTCACATGGATCACTGCATCACTGCACAAAGTCACATGCATCACTGCGTTACTGCACAAAGTCACATAGCATCTGGGGAAAAAACAAAGCATACAATTTATTACGTCTGTAAATGTCACGCCCCAAACCTGCCCCTAAAAGTTTGGGCATAACCTATCCAGAAACGGACATGTAACTTGGTATACATAATCTACGGGGCCTTATCGGAAGCTTAAAATACTAACATAACGTAGATACAAGCATACTCCATTGAGCTATTTCTAATATGCCAGGATCTCAACATCACATACATCATCAAAGTCAGATAAAGTTTAAAACTATACCCCTGGATAACGGTTACGTACACCTACCCTTACAGTCCTAGCCCCATGATAGGGCGTATACAAAAAACATAAAAGTTATGTACATCAACCTTAGATGGACACTTAAATAGCAAGCCAACATCTTAACCACTTCACAAAATGGATGGCCTTGTATAGTGCCTGGACATGTAAAGGTTGACAAAGAAAGTGGCGTCAAGGCTATGACTGACCTCCTGATTGATGACCTACAGAAACAGACATAATAGAGAGTAAGCCGGGCTCAGTGAATAGTAATACATAATAAACGATATTTAACTTGAAACATAAAACACGTCAATACATATAAAGATGCAGAGTTCACATGGTTAGTCTGATTCTGTGCTAAGTACATAACGGCCTTAGGCCCAATCCTGCAACATAAACATATGGCTATAAGCCCTTGAAACGTGATGGCACGAGGCCCTTGAAACATGTGGCACGAGGCCCTTGAAACATGTGGCACGAGGCCTTTGAAACATACTTGAAACTTATGGCACGAGGCCCTTGAAACATATGGCACAAGGCCCTTGGAACATATGGCACGAGGCCCTTGAAACATACTTGAAACTTATGGCACGAGGCCCTTGAAACATGTTGGCATTACAGCCCTTGGAATCATGAGAGTAGGCAAAATGTTCACCTTCTTATCATCATACATTTACATTAAGTACAGGTGCATAATTATCATCAACAAAATGCTAAGGGCAATCATTATCTGTAGTAAAGCGTACTACTGCTCACAGTGGTGAGATGACGTGTTACTTCCTCTCGGAGTATGTCCTGCACACACGCAAAACTTGCACATTAGTTCTCTTTTCTTTCTTAAATCATTTCCTGAATCATTACACTTTGCATGAATTTACAACCCTCTTAAAATCATCAGAAAATATTCTAAAAATACCAGTGAGTCAAGCATGCAAAACTAAGCGAACCACTTTTTCAGCCCGGCGGCCAAGCACCGCACATGCGGTCATCCCTCTCCGCTCGAGCGGCTGTAGACAGTAGGCATTTCCAGGTTTTTCTTCTTTCTCCGCTCGAGCGCCCAAGGCCTCCGCTCGAGCGGCCATGGCCCTGTTTTAGGGCAGCTCGGTTTCAACTCAATTTTAAGCATCATCGCTTCATTTCTCATGCAACCCAAGATGAAATTAAGGCAATACTTGAACCTAACTTCACTATAACATAATTTATCATTGAAATATCACAAGGTAACATGATTAAAAGCTTGATCAAGTCACTATTCTTCCAAATCTCATCCTTTAAGTTAACTTCCTTTTGTTCATAAAACATAACACATTATAATATGGCATAAAAACCAAGGATTGACGTATAAATTTCACCATAGCATGTACTAGAACTTGAGCATCATAAAATACACATGAATAGAAGCTTATTCAAGTTACAAACCTTCCAAATTCTATCTTTAATTCAAGTTCCTCATGTTCATCAAAACATCATACATTACTTAAATATAGTTTCATGGGTTTATCATGAGAAACAAAGATTGAGGTATAAATTTCATGTCAAAGCAACCAATTGATGAGTATCCTCTTCAATCAAACATAAATTATGAACAATTCTCCATTACAACCCTAAATCATCAAACATAAATCATAAACAAATCCTTCTTCACAATTAAAAGGAGAATTCCCATATACACTAAATTTAACATACCTTGAGCTTTAAAAATGGCAAGGATCTCCTAATTTAATCTCAATTCCCTTCCTTGTTGAACCTTGCCCTTGTTCCCCTTTTTTCCCTATTTTTTCATTTTTTTTTCCTCTCCAGGAGATATGTCAAATTGTTTTTGATCAAGCTTAAGAGAACTTGGACTTTGATATATATATATATATAAAGGTATATAAGACAAAATTCCATCGTTTAATCATTCCGAAATTGAAATTTTGTAAACATGCTTAATATTACGTAAAAATTATGCTAATCACAGATATATAATCAATTTCAGATAATTCAGCCGTTAAGGCTTCCAATTTCTAATTCAAACGTGTTAATGGTAACAGATAGTTTTCTTATGCAACAGATAGGCATTCATAAACATGGATTTCACTTACTTAACCGTAATTTTTCATGGAAGTTTACAGTAAGCATTTAAAAGTACCAATCAAGGACTGAGAATATATCAGAAATCATGCGCGAGGGTCGGGTTCTTACAGTAAAAGTCACTGCATCACTGAGAATTGTTGGACATATCACTGCGTCGAGCTACAATTTATTATCGTACCATAGCTACTGTGCCTATGTGAATTTTTTGTAATTCATAATGGGATGAGGGGGTGTCAGAACAAAATAACAAAACAATTAGACCCTTTGTGTTTAAAAAGCCACCCTACGCAACTCCAAATAGATTCATATACCTTGAAGATAAAATATTATAGAGTTAGAATGTGTTGAAGATTAATTTGTAGTAGAGTTAGAATGAATGGGTTTATCGATATATAGAACTTGAAATTAACACATAGTTAACTTGAAATTAAATTGGTCAAATTTCTCCAATTAAATTAAATGAAATATGTAAGGTGAAAAGTGAAATTAAATATATTGTCAAGGCAAAATAAATTGAATTATATTTGTAAGCGGAAAAATGAAATTAAATTTCTAAGCAGATTTGAACTTTGCTTAAAACCTTCAGATATGCATTGAGTAGTAAATAAAAGTCGAAGTGACAACTTCTATAAAGTTGATGTATAGTTGTTCAGGTCATTGTAATAACCCCTACCTCTGATTATGTTAATTCGCACTTAATTATGCCTAACAGTAATTTAGAAGGAATCTGGGATTAATTTGCATATGTATTGCATTAATTCTGTGTTTCTATCTGTTTGCTATAAAGTGATCTGTTTATGTGTTGACTTTGAACTGCGAATTGAAAGCCTTATCGGTGACTGATTTAGAAATTGAGTAGTGTGTTATACTAGTTAGATTTTATGTGATTTTATGGTAGGCTTAATTAAAATTCGATTTGGAACGTGTAAATTAAATTAAATAATGTTGAATTACATTAGATTGCCTAATTACACCAATGCCACTTAGTGGCTCGATTTGAGACCAACCTTATTACATCTTACTACACTTAGAAGCATATCTCCTCAGCCATTTTCTTGACCAAAACTGTAGGAGAGAGAGAGAGTAGGAGAGCAACATTGAATTCATCTAGAGATTAGCTTGAAGAGTTAGAGAATTTGAAGGAGGATTGCATGTTTAAGCTTCCACACTTAGAATTGAAGACCTAAAGGTAGAGAATTCATCATTTTAATTATGAATGTGAGTTGTTCTTGCTAGGTTCATGGTGAAATTGATATTTTAAGTCAAGATTTAGCTCACAGTGTGGTTCTGAGAGTCCATCCATGCATGCATGCATAAATTTCCATGCTTTGAGTTTGAATTCTAAGATTTCTTCCAAGCATGTGTTAATTTCTCTCACATTATGGTCATTCATCTTGTTGTCCATCAAATTATCAAGTTTGATCATGTTTTGGAGGGTTTGGATTCAATGAGGTTCTTGCATATTGTATTAATGGCATGTTCATAGAGTTCATGTTGATTTTGCACAAATTGGGTTGCTCTTGAGCCATGATTTCTTGAAATGATTTTTAATACATGTTGTTTTATGAGTTATTATATGTTTCCTCAAATCTTGGCCCAGAAAAATGAGTTTTGAAGGCTTAAAGGTTGAGTTTCATGCTTGGAGGTCAATCTGGATTTTTCAGAAATTTGACCCACGCTCGAGCGGGTACTTTCGCGCTCGAGCGTGAATCCTGAGTACATGCACTTCCGCTCGAGCGTCGATAGTTACGCTCGAGCGTGAAATGCATATACCCAGAAGTTTGTGTGTTTTGCAGTCCGCTCGAGCGTGGGAAACCACGCTCGAGCGAGACTCTGAGTCTCACGCTCGAGCGGGGGTCGAGCGCCCGTCGAGCGTGAAAATCATGCATCTAGTACTTTTGTCGATTTTACAGTTCGCTCGAGCGAGGAATTTCACGCTCGAGCGGAGCTTCATATCTACATGTCCGCTCGAGCGGGGTAATCCACGCTCGATCGTGGACCTTATCTTCAGCAAAATTTACGAAATGGTTTTCAAGGCATTTTTGCATCCTTATTCCATCCTAGGCATTCCTAGGCCATGTTTAAGGCCCTTTAATGAGGATTAAAGGTTAGAAACATACTAAGAGCCAACGACGTAAGTTTTGTACATTTAGAACGTGTGTTTCAAGTGTGTATCTGTTTTGTGTTATGTAGGTCACGTGCCGCGTTCTGTTTGACTAATCTACTCTGTCTGTTTGTCTTAAGGCCAACTGTGAGTAATAACTTAGTAAAGTTATGTTCAACTGTATCTATTTTCTGTGTGATAAAATAAGATCTGTTTTCCGAAATGATATGTTCTGTACAATGAATGATTGTTCAATTTCTGATATGTATTTGTGACATCCTTAGCATTATGTGATATCTATTGGCTGTTACCCGGTATCGGAGGTTCCTTTATGGAACTTATATCCGTCTGCACTCTATTACCCGTACTAGGGGCCCCGTCATGGGGGCTCAGCTTCTGTTCTGTTACTCGAATCCGGAGGTTTCTTTAAGGAATTGGTTATTTGTAACCCTCACGTGTCTGCCTCTGTTCTGTATCTGCTTTGTTATTGCTAATGGATGTATCATGTAAACTCAAGCATGACTTATTATTTCTGTATATGGTCTGGACAAATTATGGATTTGATACGAAACTGAATTATGATTTCTGAATCTGTACGGACTCATTCATTGAAAACCCCTTTACTCTGTTATTATTCACTGGGCTTTCGCTCACTGTTTATATTATGTATGTAGGCGAGCTGGCGTGTGACCAAGGCTAGAGTTAACGGCCTTCTGTTATGTTTTTGTCAGCCAACTGTTGCGCCTTCCGAGGAGGTTCCGATCGAAGTCTAATGCCATGGCTGTTTTTGTATTCACGCTAGTCTCTGTGACTATTTGTAAAGTCAAGTCTTGAGATGTACACTTCTGTAAATACCTTGTAAATATTGGTGTCCTTTGACTGGCATGCTCATGTATATATATATATATAAGTTTTGAAATCTACTGTCTCATGTACGTTACCACAGCTCATTGGACCTTGTCTATTTTATATATTTACTTCCGCAGTCCCTTATTATATGCTTATCTGTTCAGAGGCCTTTGGTAATCCACGGATTACTGGCCGGTTACGATGCTAGACCTACAGGGGCGGGTTTGGGTCGTGACAGTCATAAAAGTTGACGTGACAACTCTGATGTATAGTTGTTTACAATAATTTCAAACATACAACTACCATGTGTATATGTGGTATAAATATCGCATCATACCATAACAAAAGTTTTATAGCTATTTCGAGCGATATCATCATGAGATATACGGTGGTTGATCTATATTCAGTAATGGGTCGCTATTGGGTTGCAGATGGAGATGAATTTCAATACCCATTAAATCCAAATTTGCGTTACTCACATGCCGCCGTCAATACCATGAGAGCTGAGTGGGAATTTCGCATAACTCGAGCAAACATTCTTGTTGAGCTATGCCATGAAATTAATATTAAATTTCCTCACTGGTTAGCCATGCGTATGCCAACTGACACTCCACAGTTGTTGCAAAGGGCATTGCATCGTATCCGTGACGAAGTTAATCGCATGACCCAACGTTTGCAAAGGTCCGAACTAATGAAGACCGCAAATGAGCGTGTCGAAGATGGGTTAATGGATGATGCACACTGGTACTTCGCCTGGAGCATGGATGTTATGTATGAATCTGATATTGAGATGTCAGATGATGATGATAATGAATGAGATTGTTTGGATGAATGACCAAACCATTTATGTTGTAATAGATTTGTAATGCTTATCCACGACTTATCAATGAAGGGAGAAATTTCAATAGTTTTTGAATAGTTCTTGTAATTCTACAAATAACAAATACCTTTGCTTTCTCTCCGTTATTGTTATTTTGAAGAACGCTAATTGAACTAGGCTTTCATGATTTCATGCATTATTGATGTGGAATATAATGATGATATTGAATGATTAATTATGAAATTATTTTCTCAGTCGCAGACAGCACTGTGAAACACACCCACAATGAAGTTCGTACATGTAGAACATGTACCTCAGTCAAAAACTTATGTTGCTTGGGGTTTCTCGAATACTGAGGGGAGTAAAGTTGAAATATAATCTCAAATCGGGCATGAGAATGAGTCACCCACAGTCAAGTAAGAAGATGTTGAGCATGTACCTCAGTCAAAAACTTTTGCTGCTTGGGGTTTTTCGAATACTGAGAGGAGTAAAGTTGAAATACAATCTCAAACCAGGCATGAGAATGAGTCACCCACTAATATCTGGAGTTATAATAAAAATAGCCAGTCTAATGGTGGCAACAAGTCGGCTGTTGAAAAAAATCAGATTTTGGGGAACGACACAACGTCAAAGGCAAATGGTTGAGGATCCAGTAGAGGGAGTTGGGGTTCTTTGAGTGAAGAGGGCCACAGTGATGATAGGAATGAAGGAATGTGGAGTTGGCAAATTAAAGAATTTGGGGGCTGGAGGAACTATTTATTATTACAGAATTTGGATCCAATTGGAGGGTTAATCTATTCTATTATTAAAGGGTAACACCAATTTTGGTGTCATGAATCTGAAGCCCAGCTTACAAATTTTTTTCTATTTTTCCTAAAATAACCATAACTTGTTAAATAATCTATTATTTTAAAACTTATATGAAATTATAATTATGGGTAAAATCATAAATTACCAACTCAGTAAATAACTTACAGGTTTTGTACGCATGTTGTAATTATGTGTGCACACGTTGTTTAAAAAAACCAATGTTCTTAAATTTTTTTTATATTATCAGGTTGTGTACCTTTTTTTTTGGGTAGTCTTATGTAATCTGAAATTTGTGTGTGTGTGTGTTTCAAAAAAAAAGTGTATAGTTTATTTTTGTAAAATGAAAATCCACATGGTACCAAATGCAGCACAACTTCAATCTCTTATGTGTATAATCACCCTGTTTAAACCCATTGTGACATCATGATTTGACTATTTGAAGTATTTAGGAAATCATCAAAATAAGTAAGAAAAAAAAATTGTAAAATTCTATTTTCGAATATATAAATATGGCACATTTACATCCTCTATACAAATTTGATTTACTAAAACTATAACAAAAATTATAAATAAAAAAAACTATACAGTCCATATCACACCCGCTAATGCCCTAACCTACCCCTAATCCCATAACCCCGACCGTGGACCTCTTTCTTCGGTCTCCTGCCGTAGACTCTTTGAATATGTGGCTCCCCCAATCATAAATGCGTATCCTGTGGCACTCCCTCCCTTGTATATGGCCCTCCACTGACTGCCAGTGGAGCCTGTGAGTGTGACCCTCCCTTTTCTGCCTGTGCTGCCCCTGATCCTGTCTCTGGCCGAAGATCGGATACTGCTGTGAGTTGTGAAACTCCCTCATTTGGTGCAACTGTATCATGATCTGCAGCTGGACCTCGACCTCTGCCTCTGCCCGCACCCCGACCTCGGCCGCGACGTCCGCCACGACCATAACCTCGGCCTCTCCCTCGGGCTTTGGGGGGGTCAATATGGGCCCCATCCTCAACGTGGGAGATGTCAGTGAGAACTGCATCATGTGTACTCATGGTCGCAGTCGAACTAGTCCCCACAAAAGTAGGTGTATCTAGTGTGGGACTATGTGATGTACATGTATCAACCCCAACACTACAAACACCTGAAATGTCTGGTGGTGGCAACTGGGTGGGTAGGGCAACAATGTCATGCATGTATCAGGGAGGTGTCCAATCAGGGTCAACTACATAAGGTATGCCAGTATGCTGGGTAGGATGACGTGGATGGAATCTGGAGATATGTATAGGGTAGCATGTGGTGGGGTGAATGATGTCCAAGGACCTGATGTAGCCGACACTGAAGTGGAAGGCACTGATGTGTCTAGAGCAGTTGCTGCACTGTGTACACCGTAGTGGCCAAAATATAGACAATCTCCCCAATGGGCATGCTGGATCGCCGCGTACAATAAGTCTCAGATCTCTGCCACGGCCTGCAAGGCATGCTGTCCATCACGTCTGAAAAGGGCGTCCTCAGCCAAGTGATATGACCTCCCAGCTCCAACCACCTGAACAAAAATACAGATGTATTAGGCTACAATTGACTGAAAGTAAATCAATTATGATCTTAATAATTATCTGACACATACTATGATACTCACCAATGCCTCAAGATAAGGCCCAACTCCCTGATATCTGGACTCAGACAGGTGGCTCAGATTACCGACTAGTAGGCGTGTATGTCGTCGATACCATAACATGTAAGGGTTGGAAGAGGGGAGCACCTCATTGCTCTAGTCAGCTTGTACAATATTGTCCCGAAAGGCATCCCACAACTTTATATATCGCATATAAAACAGACTCCAGTTAGTGCCAGATCGGCCATGCCTATTATTCACATGCAACCGCCACTCGGTGTCGAACCGATCCGGCACGGACTGGACCCGACCAAACTGTCGGAGGACACAATGGGGGAGATGCCACTCAGCCATGTCAAAACAAATAAGTGGCACTCTCGCCATCCATATCTCTTGACCTAGTTGACAGTAGTCGGGGAGCGTACTGAAGACCCTAGCATAAGGCTGCCAGATAAACTACAATAACGACAAGTATATTAAAATTCGCTCGTGAACTCAAAACATATACAATTGACAAGACAACAAAATTGAGAGCAAAATTTCATACCTCACCCTCGGTCATCCGGTCGAGCTGGTCTCTATAAACGATGACAACGTGGGTCGATACGACCTCGTGGCCAAAGTCACCCCTCCACCGGCTACCTTGAGGTCCGGGTGGCAATTGCATGTCTCCTTGGCCCATGGGAAGCTCACCAGGAGCAACCACTTGCCACCTAGACGGGGCAATGCGAATCAATCTCTCCCACGCCCAAATTTGCAATAGTTTGAATGCAATTACAATACTGATATATGTCATACAATATGAATTGACTTGTAATAAAATTCTTACTAACCTGTAACAAGACAAGTAGTTCTTCAATCTCCTTCGTCCCCATCTGAGCTGCTCGACATAGCATCCTATACAAGCATGCCAAAGCCGCGCAACCCCAACTGTACTGGCCGATCTCATCAATGTCTCTCAACAATGACAAGTACATTAGCTTGAGTAGGTTCTGTGACTTATCAGGGAGAAGTACCTCCTCAATAAGCCACAAAATATATGCTCGGGCATGCTGCTGTACCAACTCATCTGGAGCCTGATCTGGAAGAGAACCAAACTGCTCGGCCAGCCACCTGACCCTCAGTCTACCTGCCTGTAAGTCTGCAGGTGTAGGTGCTACTCTCAATAGCTCAACACATAGGGCTATCCACTGCTCCCTCGTCAATGATGGGTCAACTCTAGTAACTGCTCGCCCATCAATCCGTAGACCATATAGGATAGATACGTCTTGTAATGTGACGGTGGCCTCCTCGATCAGGAAATGGAATGTATGAGTCTCTGTGCGCCACCTCTCGACCAGAGTAGTGATGAGTGGGTGGTCGAGTCTAATATGCTCGATACGGTAGACACCATAGAATCCCGCACGTAGTATATACAGTAAGACTCTATGGTCCAACGGATGGTCCCACAAGCCAGAATTTGCCCGACGGCATGTCAATACGGTGCGTGCCTCGTCCTGCATAACAGAATGACTAGTTTAAATAATAGCATTATCACGTAATATAAAACAAAATCCAGGGTATTTTAATTGTAAGCATAAAGTCCAACAAACATTATTGCATACCGGATGCTCCCATATACTATCAGCCCGATGTGCATGACTGAAAAGTGGGACCTCATCAGGTAGATGTGCCTTGAAGCCTATACAAGTGAAATACTAGATCATAACAATAAAAATCTCATTTAACCATAACAAAAAAACTATAATTATTCCATAAATTACGATTTGTAAAAGAAAAGTATGCTTAGCTATTTCAAAATTTAAATTTTTGTGATACTATATATGGAAGCAATTCAGTAAAATGTAATTAATTTTTATTTCAAAAACCTCCATTGGTTAACTGTAATTTAACTATAACAATTAAACTCTAATTAATTCCATACATGATGACTTGAAAAAAAAATGTGCTCGGTTATTTTAAAATTATAAATTTGTGTGCCACTAACATGGAAGCAATTCACTAAAATCTAATTGTAATCATAAAAAAAAAGCTCTAATTATTCCATAATTTATGATTTTTAAATATATATGTGTATATATATATTTGTATTTTAAGATTTAAAATTATGTGTTATTAAATATGATAAAAATTCAATAGAACCTACCGTTATGTATGCTATAACTATTATAGAAATCTTTTCCAAAATAATTTTAGGGCCTCAGTTACATAAGCTTAATAATGACCATGAACATAGTGCAGTAACATGTGGATAGTTTTCCTACATAAATATTTGCCAAAAAACTGAATGGGAATTTTTTTTTCCAATAATAGGTTGATGATTACATTTATGACATATTTGACAAAACTTAATTATTGATTTTTTAATGCTAAAAGTTTGAATAAATTATCAAATTTTTAAATTATATAAATTTATTCATAATTTGTAAATGTGAACAATGGTTGCGGCATTCAAAAATATTAAATTTATTCATAAATATTAAATTTTTAAATGGTAGAAGAACTATTTGATTAAGTATATAATTTTGTAATACACATTTTCAATCAAGTACACAATAAAAAACTTACGACTATTTGCTACAATTAAATGTTTTTGCATACATTTTTAGTTTAATTTATTTGCTTAGTATGTTAGTTGTAAATTTTTTTGTAATATAAAACAATTCAATTACAATATATAAAGAATTAAAAATAAAAAATGATCTATTTCAAATAAAAAATGATCTATTTAAAGAATTAACAATTATAATATAGTTTAACATGGGGTCATTTGCATTACAAGCTCAAAATTCACATAGGTTGTCCAATTACAATCTTAAAATTAAAAATCGCAACCATTTTACAATTTCACAATTCACGAAACTCATGTAAGCATTACATAGTCTTCATCGACTAAGCCGTGCCGGACATGTTCACTTATCATGACCTGTCTGCTGGCACTCACTGCAACGAGCGGTCAAACGCCTATCTAGTATATCCATCTCATTCGGAATACGTGACATAGATTTATGACCCCGTTTTACTTCTCGTAGACGAAGTACATTAGGCGTTAAGGTCCACTGCGGATCATCCCAATAATCTTCTGCGGTATTGGATTGAATTTAGTTTCCCAAACCCTCATGTATATAGGAAACCTATATACTGGATCAACGTACTCGAATGGATTGTCACCGCATTCAGACGTAACAGTGAGCATATAAGAACATGGCTAGTGTCTTATCTCATATTTGCCACAACTGCACATGGGTTGATTCATGCGCACAATCTGTGTATTATGACCTCGTCCATAGCGAAAAGATGTTCGCACCTCAAATACACGCGGGGCCTATCAGACAATATTGATACAAACTAATCAAGTTCATGTTTTTAGGTGTAATTAGCTTCACAACATAATAATACCAATTTAGTTTACATTACAAACTAACCTGTTGTACGATATTAACTGGAAAGTATTCCCCTTGCGATGCCCTCCTCGATAATTTTTTGCATCTCCCTAGGGTATTGGAACTCATTTCGTACATCTATTTCTGCTTGGGCTCCCATCTCGTCGAAATATTTTACCAGCCGTCGAAATATAAACTCAACCATAGCTGCGATAGGTAAGTTCCTTGCACCTTTCAAGACACTGTTGAAGCACTCTGCGCCATTGCTGGTCAATACCCCCCACCGATATCCACTATTATACGCAAGGGCCCACTCCACAGGATTCATCTTGCGGACCCAATCGATGACATCTTGGTCAATAGCCTGTATTTGTTCTAAGTAAGCATTACACTTTCGTCGTTGATGAGCACTCCCTGCTTTCCATAGAAGTTGTTTTAGGTCCTTATTTTTAAACTTTTGTATTAAAGTTACTACAAACATGTCGAAGGCTGTGCCGATGATATCCAACAAATTGGAGCGACGGATTCAGCCAATGCTGCTTCACAGCAGCTAAAATACTCTCAGCTCGATCAGATATCAAAGTCACTTCCTGTCGATCCATGACAATAGGTTCCTTGATATTTGAAATGAAGAACGACCAAGACTCTAAACTCTCCTTGTCGACGACAGCAAATGCAAGCGGTAATACTTTGCCATTGGCAGTGACGATGGTTGCTACAAGTAACACACCAGTGTATTTGCCGTATAAGAATGTACCATCTATGGTAATAATAGGCCTACAATAGTTGAATCCATCGATGACGAGTTTGAAAGACCAGAAAACAAAGTGGAAGACTAGTATAATGGTTGTACCTCCGGTATATCTATGCTTCCATTGAACAATGGCGCCAGGATTAGATGTCTGTAATGCATGCATGAATTTAGGCAACTGCCTATATGATTCATCCCAATCCCCGAATACCATTTTAATTGCCTTTGTCCTTGCATGCCATGCTTTCTTGTATGATATACTGTAGTTCATGGTCTTTTTGATATCTTCGATGATATTCTTAATTGGCATATCAGGTTCATTCTGCATACGACAATCAAATATGAGTTGGATTATTTAGGTGTGGACACTATAAACAAACAAATATGTATATATATGTAAACATTTATTTTTTATACTCACCGCAACTTGTCCCAAAAGATGAGAAACAATGTAACTGGAGCTAATATTAGTGTGGTCCCTGTTCATTCGTGGGTATAAACAATGGTGAGGACCCCTGTACTGCTTTATTTCAAAAAAACCATGTTTCCTACTAAGAGATGCACGCAACCACCATCTGCAATTGTGTTTGCAAGCAAACACCCAAAGGTCTCGTTTGGAGATTACGACCTTATACTCTTGATTATTTGCTGCTTGGTACAATTTCACAACATGTACAAGTTACTTCTTATCAACAAAAACCATCCCTTTGTCCAACTCTGGATTTTCAGTGTTCCAGATCCGGTTACGGGGAACGACATCACGGCTACTCATGTCAAAATCACCACCCATGTGAATGTTCTCATAGAAAAGGATTTCAGGTCTAGGTGGAATGGAGGCATTTTCAAGGTCAACGGGAGCATCGACATCATCTTCTTCATCATCATCATTTGATCCACCCAATAAATTTTCTTCATCACACATTTCATTCTCATCATTGTCTAGGGCAATATTAGGACCGTACATGTCATTGTCAACAAACTGTACATAGTTCACTGTTTCAACCATATTACCAGCAACTTCAACTGGAGTGGTATGATGGCTGCAGGTGGGCACATCTTCCGTGTTATTGTGAAATTTATAATCATATCTACCACGTGAACTTGATTCCACACCATGGCCCTCAAATGTTTGTTGTGTGTAGCCCACTGCATAACATTGATCTGATTCATACATAGGAGACCAAAATGCTGTCGTGTCAATCCCATGTGTCAGAAATGTAGTGAACGGACGAGAATCCATCTGTGTCATAGTTGGGACATTGTGTACAACCTCTTTATCAATGTACACTTCCAAACAATTTGGTGGTTGGAAACTTGCACCGATACTTAATACGGTGTTCAACGTCTCATCGTCATTGAACGGTAATATCTTGTATTTGCTGATTGCTTGCCACTGGCGATAAGGATATCTACATTTGAAGTTCAATCGAACACTTTCCCCATAACTTGCCACCTTGGACATGAAAATCTCCTCTAAATTGCTAAGCGTGGTGCCAAGTTGCACCCCATATATCCCTTTCGGCTCAGCATCATATGACACACCTTTATCGGGATCCCGAATTATGTTTTCCCCCCAGTAGAAGATAATTGGAACAGTCTCCATATACTTGTTTCAATGAAACAAAAACATTAAAATATCAACAATATACTTATATTGGATTTTACTTCTAAAAGAATTACATGAATTTTAACTCATTCAATTACAATTACTTATCATTATTGATTTTTTAATTAAAATATGAGTTAAAATAATTATTATGTTTTGGGTTTTTTAGCTTTTTAACTAAAAAGCTTACAACACATAAAGAATGTTGGTTTGTTTTCACATAACTATCTATGGAACTCCTGTGTTCTGTTTTTTTCATTATTTATTATGATTAACATCATGCACTTGTGCACGGTAAATGTAAATTTTTTTCCCCATGTTTCTTCTTCTTTGTTTTGGTAATATTTAAGTGTTGATTCGATTTTATTAAATTAACCTATTTTTATTTTTGTGTTGGTTATTTGAATTTGTTTAGGCGGACGGTTGGTGAAAGGAAGTTGTGGGAGTCAGAAGACAATTTATATTTTCTTATAAGTGACATTTATATCATAAGTGACATTTTCCTATAAAAATCAGCCCTCTCATTTTTGTCAATTTATATTTTCCAGGGAAGAAGGAACTGTAGAGGTGAAACATTACTTCAACACAACTAAACATTACTTCAATTTATATTTTCCCCCATTTTTTTTCTTCTCTCTATTTGTTTATTATTGTTTATTTTTTCATTTTTGTTCACTTATTTTTATTCATATAAAACAACGGCTGAGGTTTCATTTAGGAACTAAACGTAGAGTTTTTTTTACTCCCTATGTGGAGACTCGTATCTTTTCTGTGTGAAGATTCTTTTTCTCCATTTAGGATTTATTCTATATTTTGTACTCAGATTTATTTTATTACATGAGTTATTGTTAGATGTATAATATATTAAATCTTGTGTTTTGTCATAAAAAAATAAATATAAAAATAAACAATTAAGACTTGTACTAAAATTTAAATTTCATATTGTCATTTTGACACAAATAGACATGCAATGTATTGTATTATATAAATGAAGGATGTCACATTTCAAAATAAAAGCAAAAAAAGAAAAAAAAGAACGCTCCCTGCATACAATCACTATCACATTTAATATTTGCTTAGGGATTCATCAGAAACTATCTACAAATTTAAATATGAAATTATAAATTCATAACATTTGCACCTATTTCTGAGTTACATGAATTAGGTATATTTTACATTTGTTACAAAACTGGTATACTACCCCCCCCCCAAAAAAAAACTCTCTTTTTGTCCACTTCAAGAACTTTTATGGTAAGAGCTCATTATATGTCCACATAAAAGAAAAATCTCAATCAAACCCATAGGAACACACCACACTATTCAAATATAATAACTAAATTAAGTTTTGAATAGAGATGGTAATTTTCCCCAATATCACTTTAATGAGAAAATAGGGTGGGGACGGGGAAATTATATTTTCACACACTTAATAACTAAACAACTCTTACATCATAATCAAAATAATGTCATAATTGACCTCACAATATGTTATAACTAATCACATTATGTCATAATTCAGCTAAGTTTTTGTTCTGAAGATCTTTTATTAATTTTGGATAAATTTTACAAGAGATAAAAAATTAGAATTATTAAAAGTGTATTATGCTACTCTATGATACAAATACAATGACGAATCTATAGTGTGTGATAAAAACAAACATAATTTTTTCCGGCAACTTTTTCAACATCGTCAACAATTTTCACCTTGTCCTTATTACCAAACAAGATTTTACCTTGGATCTAATACTTTATACCTCTTTGAAATAAACTTTTCACCAATTGTCTCTACTATTTAAAAATGAAATTAGACATTTGGTAGTGAATTACTATCCTGTCAAGACCAAAATTTTATTTTAAAAAGGGTATACCATTTAGCATGAAATTATTTGGTTCTTAAAAATACATTTATTAGTGGCATGAAATTTTTACATTACAGTGTATACTAAATATATTTTTATTTTCATTTTTGCCAACAAAAGAACATAAACATGTTTAAAATATTGGACAAATTACAAAAAAAAAAACTCTAGAGTTTTACATATTTTTTAACTTCATTATGTGTCACAACCTACACTCATGTCAATCTCAGTTACTTTGTTTAACAATTTTTTTTTTTTTAAATACATGTGGCAATATATTATTTACTCTTTTAACTTCTTGTAAAACCACTTTTAAACTTGACCATACTAGATCACAAACTATCCTAACCATCCATTTAAATATTACCATGCACCTGACACAGTGGATAAACTCTCTCTCCTTCCCTATCTCTTTTGTCGTTGAAACGTACCTGTTTCCTGCTACAGCCTAATGCCATCAAAACCCACGCTACCTCTACAATCATCCTCCCCTCCCCCTTGCCCCACAACCCATCGCCACCCTCTAAATGCACTGTTACAGTTTGAAAACCTAGTTTCATTTCTTTTGGTAAAAATACTTCACTCAAAAAATACCTTTTGGAAAGTTTCTTTCATTTAAGACTACTCATCTAGATAGTCTTTTTCTCTTCACATGGAAACTTGGGAATAATCATCAATTATCTTCAATAAGATAGTCAATTTGATGGGTAATAGCCTTCCCCATTGGATTAAGCATCCTTATAATAATATAAATTTTTTAAAATGCATAAAATGCATCAAATGAGTGGAGCCATCCAAGCACTACCATTAATTTAATTTTAAAAAGCCCTTATTAAATTTATAATATGGTAACTTTTGTATATGATTAAGTCAGTCTATGAGACAACAAAATATTTCTTTTGTTAAAAAATAAACTCATGCAAATTGTTGTCTAAGTGCTTGAACCTTGTACCAACTACCAAAGTACAGAAGAAACGTTGAAGACCAGATCAAATTTAGGCAATTTGTGTTGTTTTTAAGACATACAAAATAGTTCTAGAACTTTTCTCATTTTACAGTTGTATATGAATTGAAAACATAAAAATAACTATACTTCTTGTCTTAATTCTTTGTTGTCATTACTCTTTTTTTTTTTCATTCTTTTTGAGGTTGGATTGCTTTGTTCATATGATCATTTTTGAATTCATAGACATGTATAGATGTCCTATACAAAAATGTTTATTGAAGTTGAAACAAAAAGAAATTTTGAATCACATAAATTTTGAATCACACTGTGTTATTGAGTGACATGTAATCACGTTGTGTTTTCAGAATACTAAATAATTTCTCGTTTACTATAGCAAGAGCATCTCCATAAGATTAATTAAACTTTTAGTTATATTTTTAACTCTCCCAAAATTTAAATCTTTTTACTTGCTAGTAATCCTTGTTCTATTAAATTTTTTTGAGATTTTTTTTCTCTAAAATATTTCGTACAAAAACATTAACATTTAAATCAGAAAAAAATGATTTATTTCCCTAATTTTGCTCCTCCCAATTCCATCATAATGATGTGAAATTAGAGAGACTAAATTGAATAAGAGAGAGGGAGAGAGAGAGAAAAAAAAAAGGAATATAAAACTATTTCACATGAGTCTTAATCACGTTATTGAGATGAAATTAAAAGCCTCAATTAGAAGAATATAGCCTATCTCTTAAACCAACTAGTCAATTCTTTGTATAATCACTTTACCTCACAGTTCAAACAACCTCTTTAGTGGATAAGGTAAACTATGGGTATGGATTATTAGGACTATTTTGGAAAGCCATCATTTTCTTGGAAAATAATGATCCCACACATCTTTCTAACCCCCTTAATTCCAATTTCCACTAGTCCTTATCATATGATTGATGCGATGAAGATTCTTTTCACATTTGAAATATAACATGGGTAGAATTGTCATTTCCCTCCAATCCCATCAAAATAATAATGAAAAAGTCTGTAAATATCTTCATTAAATTTCTTTCGCACAATAATAAACAAAAAAACAAAAAACAAAAAATCAGATTTTAAGTTTGTAACAAAATAAATTTTTAATTTTGTTAATTTAAGTACTAAACTTTTGATTTATTTTTGAATTAAACTAATTGTATATTTTTGTGAAATAAAATCGATGAAAAAATATATATTTTAGTTATTAAACTCAATAAAAATGATATTTTAAATATTTTATGTGTATTTACACTGAATTTAATGACTAAAATACTCATTTTTCATCAGTTTTATTTAATAAAAATAGGCTAATGATTTGGATTGAAAACAAATCAAAATATGATAGTTTAAATTGATAAAATTTTAAATTCAGAGTTTATTTTGTATAAGGTTAAAACTTTTATAAAAAAATTATAACTATCCAATTTCTTTTTACACATATTACATGCATTATAAATCTTTTGTACCTTACAAAAAAGCCCCCATACCTTAGAAAAAAATGTGTAAAGAAATATTTGATAAGTGTTTTAAGAAGCTCTCAATAAATATACTATAGTAATTAAATTTAAATATCATTTGATATATCATCAAAATATTAGTACAAGATATAAAAAGTGATACATATTTAATCAATGCATTAATCACATATTGTATGGCATTGTAGACGTGCCCGAACGTCCCAGCTCCGCGCGGCGAATGGCGTGAAATCTGTTTTGTTCATTAGCTACTATAGTTCGGACTCAAATGTCGCGGTTCTGAATCTAATCTCACAAAGTGCAATGTGAGACCGATAAATCACCAAAGAGTCCAAATCCGGCAAATCATTTTGAAAAACTGATTTTTATAAAGAAATGCTAAACATGGACTGCTTTGTCAGATACAAAGTTGCCACCTAAATGTTTTTGTTTTAGGAAATTTAGGAAACCTTGATTCGTGCCTAAGATCACGTATTCGTCATCACCAAAGTTGCCTCGGCTCGGGAACTTGGGTACGAGAGGGGAAGGTCATGCAATGAGCACCCCCGCTCGCCCGATCAAAGATCGGCCTTTACTAACATGATATTTTGTTTTTGAAAACATATGCGTTCTTATTCCGGTTATTGGCTAGAATTACTATGTGATGCACACATCATACAAGTATAGACTAGATCGCCTAAGTTGGAACAAAACATCTCATGTTTGTTTGGAAATGGTTTGAAGGTGCTACTCGCAAGTAGGCTAAGACGTGGATTTGCCACCCTCGAGTGGGCTTAGAAAACATGATTTTGCCACTCTCAAGTGGGCTTAAAACTCGCATTTCGATGAATTATTCCAATTCAAGCAATCCAACCTTCAACCACAGGCATTCAGGCAGTTAAACACTTAAGCAGTTAGCCTCATGGCAAGCATGCTAAACATGGCAACACTTACATACATGCAAGATGCTAAAGCGTAAACACTTACCTAGTACACCGAGCCAAAACAATAGCTAGTTAGTAATCAATGCATGATCCTAGCTATGTTAAGATGGCTAATGCAACACATGTGAAAATGAAACTAAAATAGGCTCGGCTATTCTAAGGTGGCATGTGAGATGCAACTTGATAATCATGTATTCAAGTAGGAATTGAAATACAATGCAGTTAGTATGATGCGCTGAGCTCGGTGCATGCAATACAGATGAATGGATGCAAACATGCGAGCGTAGGAATGCTAATCAAAATATGACCTAGGACTAACCATCGTAAGCGGTTAAGTAAAAGGGAAAAAGACGTGGGGTTGGAAGACATTCATCACACTCACGCACACTTGTTACAAAAGTTGGCCCTCTCGACGGAGGGTTTGAATGAATAATACAAGCTAGCTACGCTAAGCTAAGCAACTAATCTAATTAGACTAATTATTACATAATCAAATTGAATAACTAGCTAACACTAAGCTAATTATTACAACACATTAACTAATTAACAAATTAACTAGTTTAATTACAAATTTAAAAGCTAACTAATCAAGTAAAGCTAATTACAAATCACAAAGCCTCAGCTCAGTTCTAAGAATTCGAAGATGCATGCCCGATCGCCTTGCTCGTAAATTCGTTGCCATGCCTCATGTTGCCTCTGTTTGCACACTTTTGTATCTCTGAAAATTGTGCAAACTTCCATAGTGTTTATGACCCACCTTAGGAACAATTTGAGAGGTGGTCGGCCAAGAGGAATGGCCATTGGCCAAGTGTAATGGTCATTGGCCAAATTCAAGGCTATCGGCCAAATATTGATAGTCGATCGGCACACTTAATAGCCGATCGGTCACTTTTTCCTGGAAACTCTTCTTTTGCTGCAATTGAGCACAAACAGAGGCATGACAGTGTATTTGCAAGAAAATGTGTGTGCAACCACACTCCTTATCATGTCTAAGGCTCAAAGGAGTGTAGTACTTGACTCTCGAGCCATTAATCACGTATCCCGATGCATGATGGCCAAAGAGGCCGAGTTGCACAAATCAATGTCAATGAATGCACAAATAAGACATAAAAGCCTCCGCCTCTATCATGCATGATCAAGAGGGTCGGCGACCGAGAATTGAGGCACGTTTCATCACTTCAAGTATGAAACGTCCCTCGTTTCTCGTGTTTGGACTAACACCCTATCCAAACACATGCAATGCAACATGATCGACTTATCGAAGTTAATGGCATGCAAACAATGCTAATGCAACATGAGCATGAAAACACAATGCAATGCAACATTATCAACTTATCTATGCTAATGACATGTGAACAATGCTAATGCAACATGAGCATGCAAACACAATGCAATGCAACATAATCAACCTAGCAACACTAATGGCATGCAAACACAATGCAATGCAACATAAGCATGCAAACAACAATGCAATGTAACAACATGCAAACAACATACTATATGGACTTAAACCGAATATGGATAGACCTCAATCATGCCCAAAACAGTGGCCAAAATGTTGAAATGATAGCACGAAATGCAAGACAATGCATGCACATGCTCTAGCCCACCAACTAAGCATAAAAGCATAAATTTCAAAAGTGCTCAAGGAGTGACAAATGTAAGAGTGTAGCCACACTATAAGCACTGAAATCATGTATGAGATGATGCCAAATCACTCAAACAACACAAGTATGGCATGCAAGAGTCCTTAAGCCTGAAAACTAGTGAAGTGGACTACACAAGAGGCATGCAGTGCATGGCACAAATGGATGAACCAACCACAAACAGAGCTCAATTAGGTCAAAACTAGGGCCAAAACATTCTGAGATGGGAGCTCAAAGGTCTAGGCATGCATGCATACAAGCTAGGCCACAAACAAGGCAATAATGCATGACCCTTAGAGGCCCTCAAAGAGTGAAAGAAGTGAGAATATGGCAATGCTATATGCTCTGAAATGTCATGTTAAATGATGCCAAATCATGTACATGTCACAAATGAAGCATGCTATGGTGCTTAAAACTTGAAACTAGCATAGGCACTTGCACTATAGCTATGCAATACATGTACCAAAAGGCCAAGAACACCCAAAACAGTCCTAGAGCATGCCAAAACAATACTAAAACATGTATGGAACAAAGCCAAAACAGGCTAGCGTGAAGGGCCTAAACATGGAGCATGCAAGGGCAAAAGGGAGGATTACACTACACCTACTAAGACCAAGCATGAGATGACTTTGCCAATAAAAATCAGAGTTATGGCATGTCAAATTAACACCAAAAATGGGCCAATACCAAGTCAACACATGCTAGAATAACAAGCTCACTCATTAGGCATGCAAGACTAGTAAAGAGGATTTACACTACAAGTGTAAGAAGCAAATGAGGGATGACCTAACCAACCAAAAATAGAGTTATATCATGGTGAAATAAGACCCAAAACACATTGAAATGGTGGTCCAAAAGCCTAGGCAAGATGGCATACACATGGGCTCTTTTTAAGGCATAAAGCATGAACCCTTCAAAGCATTGGAAGAGTGAAAGATGTGAGTGCATGGAAATGAAACATGCTCTGAAATCACATAACAAATGATGTCAAATCATGCAAATGGTCCAAGTAATGCATGCTAGATGCTTGGAAACTCAAAGCTAGTAAGCTAGAATGCACTATGGCTATACAAAGCATGACATGTATGACCAAAAAAACATAAATAAGACCTTAATCATGCTAAAACATGGCCAAAAGATTCTTGGAGTTAAGCCAAAATCACACTAGAATGATGGTTTAGAGCATGATGCATGTTAAGCTAGTATGCAAGTTTACACTATAAATGTATAAAGCATGCAAGAGGTGACCGAACTAGCCTAAAATAGAGTTATGGAAGGCCCCAAAAGTCACAAAAATGAGCCTAAACAAAGTCACAAAGAAGTAAAAACACATGGTCATTTGGTTGGCCATCAACACTAGCTA